>NW_026126651.1:1260000-1890000 GCF_943737965.1 Phodopus roborovskii
AAATAAATAAATAAATAAAAAGAAGGCTTGGATGTATCTCAGTGGGAGAGCACCTGCCTGGAATTCTCCAGAGAGGGAGTGGGGTGCGACGGAAGGGTCCCTCAGTGAGGTGCCAGGGTTTGGTTCTGCAGAAGAGCTCTGGCCTAGTTCAAGAAAGCCCTAGATTCAATCTCAGTGCTGGGGGTGGAGGGGGGTCTGAGGTATAGGCAAGTATTGATCCCGTTCAGTGTAAGCTACGATTAGTAACCTGGACCTTGTGACCATTCTCCGTGTTCCTCAATCTGTGCCTGTAAGCTTAGGGTGTGGTAGGAGCTGTGCCCCAAGCCTCCACCCTCAGGAAAACAACTCTGGGCACAGCCAAGGGCTCCAAGGAGATTCCTGCCTGGGCTTGGAGGAAACTGAGAATTTCCTGGAGGTGGAGGTACCTTGGTAGATATTCACACAGAGGGGAAGCTCAGGCAGATGTGCAGGTAGGGGTGTGGACATGGTCATTTCAGGCAGGAGAAAGTGAGAACAGAAGAGACCAAGTTCTCAGTGGGAAAAGCCTGGAGGCAGCCAAGCAGGAGATAAGGTCTGAACAAAGCCTGGGCCATGACACTCCAGGCACCAGAGCATTCAAGGCTAGAAGTGGAGGGTGTCCTGAGGGCACTAGGGAGCAGTGACAGGCTAGGGAGGTGGAGGTCAGGCTGAAGATGACTTTGAGGATCTGGGTGGGGTATCGGAATGAAGAAGTCATTCTGGCCACCAACTTGATGACCTCCAGGTCTGGCTGGAGCTACTTTAGAATGTGATACCAGCTGGGCTGCAGATGGGCAAACTGAGGCTCAGGAAGCACTGGTGTCTTATCAGGTCGAGGACAGGATTACACTTGGCTGGGAATCAGAGGGAATCAGATCTGAACTTCACCTTGGTCTCCCCCTGGCACACAGGTACCCAGCCCTGCCCCGGCCCCTCACCCAGCAGACCCTGACTACCCAAGCAGACCCAAGCAGCGAGGAGCGGCCACCTGCACTGCCCTTACCCCTGCCAGGAGGCGAGGAAAAAGCCAAGCTCATCGGTCAGATCAAGCCAGAGCTGTACCAGGGCACTGGACCGGGTGGCCGGCGAGGCGGCGGGGGCTCTGGGGAGGCAGGGGCACCCTGTGGCCGCATCAGTTTTGCCCTGCGGTATCTCTATGGTTCTGACCAGCTTGTAGTGCGGATCCTGCAGGCCCTGGACCTCCCAGCAAAGGACTCCAATGGGTTCTCAGACCCCTATGTCAAGATCTACCTGCTGCCAGATCGCAAAAAGAAATTCCAGACCAAGGTCAGGGCAAGGAGAAAGGGTTCACAGTGTGTGTGTGGGGGGGAGGGAGGGACTGGGGAGGAACCCTGGTTCTGAGGGAGAAGGGCTGAGGTCAGAGCCTCCTAGGGGAGGAGGGCAGGGGCCTGGATCCCTGGATCTGTGGGAAGGGGCTGAGGTCTATATCCTGAGTCTGAGGAAGGAGTCTGGGGAAGACACCTGGGTCAGAAGAAGGGGGCTAGAGCCCTAACTCATGGGGTGGGAGGAGTCCTGGGTCTGCGTCCTGGGCCTGAGCAGGGAAGGCCGGGGCATGGGCCTGGGTCTGAGAGAGAAGGCTTTGGAGAAGGCTTGGGTCTTAGGGAGGAGGCCTGGGGTATGGATCTCTTGGCCTGAACGAGAGCAGCTGGGGAGAACCTCCATGTCTGCAGGAGGAGGGCTGGGTTTGGATCTGTGGCTTTGAGGAAGGAGGGCTGAAGTCTGTATCCTGAGTCTGAAAGAGGAGGCTTGGGAGATTCCCCTGGGTCTGAGGGAGGAGGCTGGGACAGGACAGTGAGGGTAGACATGGAACAAATGGCCTACTGATTCTAGGAACAAGGCCAGTGGCCATCCTGTCTGTCTCCCTCCAGGTGCACAGGAAGACGCTGAACCCTGTCTTCAACGAGACTTTTCAGTTCTCGGTGCCCCTGGCCGAGCTGGCACAACGCAAGCTGCATTTCAGTGTCTATGACTTTGACCGCTTCTCGCGGCACGATCTCATTGGCCAGGTGGTTTTGGACAACCTGCTGGAGC
The DNA here is from genome assembly GCF_943737965.1 of Phodopus roborovskii. NCBI lineage: Eukaryota > Metazoa > Chordata > Mammalia > Rodentia > Cricetidae > Phodopus > Phodopus roborovskii. The sequence continues at coordinate 1,262,071 of NW_026126651.1, forward strand.
TGGCTGAGCAGCCCCCTGACCGTCCACTCTGGAGGGACATCCTGGAGGGCGGCTCGGTCAGTGGCTCCACCCACTATGGGCCCCTGTACCAAGGCTTGCTCTCTGCATCCTCAGCCCGGCACTCCCAACCCTGAGTGTTAAAGCGTTGTTTTTCAGGCAGACACAGAAGCTGGGATGGTAGAGGGACTTGGAGGGGGTCTCTGCCCTCCCCGAGTTTATGAAACACTACTGTCAGGCAGGCCCTGGGTCTAGATTCCCACCCGGATACCCTACAACTCCACACCACATCCCTGTGACTCTCTGCCCTCTGGTCCAGATGTCACTATCCAGTTCATCTCCCTCCCTGCATCCCCTTGCTCATTTTCAGACTTACAGGTTCTCAGCCCTTCTCTGACGCCCTTAATTCTTCAAGTCCCTACCTTCAAACCCTGAATATTCTCTTCTTCTGTCTTTTTTGGGGGTCTCTTGGGAATCCTTCCCTGGATCATCTGATGCCCTGGGTTCCCCACACTTTTCCCAGCATCAGACCAAAGAGCTCACACTCCCAACGCTCTGATTTTATGATCTCTGCCATGGGCTTCTCATTCCTCTGCAGCCAGGTGCCATGCCCAGGCCTGGTTGAGCGTCCTGAGCCCTTGAGTCCTCAGGCCTCACACATAGCCCCAATTCCTATCCACAATTCCTATCTGTTTGGGGGAAGCCAGGGGCTGAGGGGTGAGACAAGAATGTCCTCAGATCAGGAGAGGGAAGTCCTGAACCCGTGTCCTCAGCTGTTGGGGACATGGTCGAAGCAGGTGCCCACAGCACTTCCACAGGGAGCGCTCCATGGTCAGCTTGCTTGTCCGTCAGACCCAGTGTCTAAGACTTAGGGACTCACAGCCACCCTGCTGCTACCTGAGGTGCCCCACCCTACCTCCACTTGTCTCCTGCTCAACCCTCTGGTTTCTTATCTGTCATCACCTGAGGTCTTCACCTCCCATCCACCCACCCACCCATCCACCCACCCATCCATCCATTCATCCACCCATCCACCCACCCTCCACCCATCAACCCACCCACCCATCCATCCACCCACCCATCCATTCATTCATCCACCCACCCACCCACCCATCCACCCACCCACCCATCCACCAACCCACCCATCCATCCACCCACCCACCCACCCATCCACCCACCCACCCACCCATCCATCCATTCATCCACCCACCCACCCACCCACCCATCCACCCACCTATCCACCCACCCATCCATCCACCCACCCACCCACCCACCCACCCATCCACCTATTCATCCACCCACCCACCAGAAAGGAGAAGCAGAGGCTCTGAGAGAGAGAGAGAGAGAGAGAGAGAGAGAGAGAGAGAGAGAGAGAGAGAAGAGAAGAGAGATCTAGAGAAGCAAGGGCTAAGGACTGGCAGTCAGTCAGGGCTTGGTAGCTGGAGGCCATAAAGTGAAGAGACGACAGAGCCTCCTGGCCTGCCTGGCTCGAGGATGGCTGCAGAGCACACAGAGAGCAGCACGAAGCTTCCAGGCAGGCCAGTTGCTCCTTTCTAGACACTTCACCATGAAGCAGTGGCCAGAGCCCCATGGGACCCAGCCCCCGGTCCCAGGGCCCCCAGTCCCTGACCCATGCTCACCCAGGCCCTGCTCACAGTGCTCGCTGTCGAGGCTTCTGCCCAGGCTGTTCTGTCCGCTCATGAAACCCTCCACTCCCCACTGGGTTTCATCCCTGACCCTTCATGGCCTTAGAGTCATCTTGTGTCACCAGCTCCTGGGTTCCTCCAACGCTGGGCCTGGCACTCAGATGACTACACCTCTGACCATTCCCCCTTCTAGGTCTCCGTCTCAGTCTCAGACTGCTTCTCTATTTTGGTCTGTATCTCCCCTGTGTCCCGCACACACACACACACACACACACACACACACACACACACACACCGCCCCAGGTCTGTCGTCTGTCTGTCTGTCTGTCTCCCTCTGCCCATTTCTCTGGGTTTCCGTCTCTCCAGTCTCTGTCCGTTTCTCCGTCTCTCTGCGTCTGTCTCCCCTTCCCTGGCCTCCGTGCCACACCCTCTTCTCTACAGACCACAGCAGGCTTTGATGGCAGTGAGTGAACAGCTATGGCAGGCAAGCTGTGGGGCCTTGGCCAACAGTCAGACTGTTCGGAGCACAGGAACCTAGCAGTGGTGCAAAGGGGAGGCAGGATGGAGAGGGTCACACACTGCCCTCTGTCCCCACTGCAGGAAAAGGCAGATCTTGGGGAACTCAACTTCTCACTCTGCTACCTCCCCACGGCTGGGCGCCTCACCGTGACCATCATCAAAGCCTCTAATCTCAAAGCAATGGACCTCACTGGCTTCTCAGGTGTGTCTGGGTTGAGGCCTGAGGAAGGCTGGGGTCTGAGGCAGGAGGGCTAAGGCCGGACCCCTGGGCCTGAGCCCTCTGACTTCTCTGCACAGACCCCTATGTGAAGGCCTCTCTGATCAGTGAGGGGCGGCGTCTGAAGAAGCGAAAGACCTCCATTAAGAAGAACACGCTGAACCCCACATACAACGAGGCCCTGGTGTTCGATGTGGCTCCGGAGAGCGTGGAGAATGTGGGGCTCAGCATCGCGGTGGTGGACTACGACTGGTAAGAGCCACCAGGCCAAGTGGGGCAAGCCGCGGTGGCTGGCTACCTCCCTCGACCTTTCCAGTAATCACTTCCCTAATCCCCAGCATCGGCCACAACGAGGTAATCGGTGTGTGCCGAGTGGGTCCAGAGGCTGCAGACCCGCACGGCAGAGAGCACTGGGCAGAGATGCTGGCCAACCCGCGCAAGCCCGTGGAGCATTGGCACCAGCTTGTGGAGGTGAGTCGAGGCCACTTCTGCCATGCACGGGCACTGGCAGTGCCGTGCGGGCTAGGGGCAAGCCGTTCAACCTCTGTTTCCTCTCCCGGGACACCAGCCTGTGACCAGCAGCTATGGTGATGATGGGCGCTGTGAGGATTCGGTTGCTTGAAGGCTGTGCAGGGGCCAGATGCTGTTCTTTCCCACATATGCTAAACACAAAACATAGGAAGGAACTGGGTGATAAAAATCTTTTTTTTTTTTCTCCCTCAGAGCAAGGTGTGAATATTAGTAGATGGTGGTGTAGAACAGTTTTTAATGAATAAAATACCAGGCGGGAGGGTGCAGCTCAGCAACAGAGAACTTGCCTGCCGCGTGCAGTTTGGTCTCCAACACCACAAACCACACTCACAACAATAACAATAAATCCAAAGCACAATACAACAAAATGTCGCAGGACAATGTCCACTGTAAAGGCTGCTGTATGCTTGTTTCTTGCCTAGGGGCTGTGGTCTGAGTCCTCTGAGGTAGAAGGCCGGCTGCACAGGCCATGGGAGAACTTTGGAAGAGGGGGCATTGGGGGAGGGGCTTAGAAGGGGTTCAGGTGGGCAAAGTGAAAGGGACACACAGGTAGAAGAGACTGCGCAACAGTGGCCACGTTTAAAACAATGATTTATGTGTAAGGGTGTTCTACTGCATGTGTGTCCACAAACGGTGCATCCAGTGCCTGCAGAGGCCAGAAGAGGGCGTCAGATCCCCTAGAACTGGACTTACAGACAGGTGTGAGCTGCCATGTGCATGCTGGGAACAGACCCCAGGTCCTCTGGAAGAGCAGCCAGTGCTCTTAACCCTCAAGCCACCTCTCCAGTCCCCACCAGCAGCCACTTTTGTATTAGAAGCTGGAGGGATGGTTCCGTTAGTGAAGGACTTGCCGTGCAAGCCCGAGGGCCGTGTCTAAATCCCCAGCACCATGGCTACCATTCCTGTAACCACAGTGTTGAGCTCACTTCCAGCCAGCCTAACTGACATGTGAGCTTCCGGCTCAGGGAGAGACCCAGTCTCCCAGCGGTAGGGAGAGAGCACCTATAGAGGACCCATGTACGCTCTGGTCTCTGTGTGTATGTGCACAGACTGACCATGTAACATAGGCGTGGACACCTGAACACACATATGCACATCACACATACAGCACACACATGGACAGGACACACAAGTCACACATGTACACCACACACACACACACATTCGCAGTCATCTGTGGGTCCACAGAAACTTTCAAATGGGACCATTTTCTTTGCAAAGATGTCCACTTAGAAATTATTGACAAATGTGCTTCCATCGAAACCAAGAAAGTGAAATTACTGTAAGTTATGTTTAGAATAATGTAGATTTCAGTACATTACTCTTTATTTCTTGGTAGTTTTCCATTACTTTGGTATCTAAGGAACAATTCACCCTGGAACAGTGCATAAACAGGGTGCCATGGTTCACACCTATAAGGCAACTTTGGGAGGATGAGACAAGAAGTCTATTTTAAGTTCCAAGCCAGCCTGAGCTACAGAGTCAGTTCTAGATTTGATTGGACTATGAAGTGAGTCTGAGTCAGGGCTAACCCTTTGTCTGAATCGGAATCTGATTTTGAGGCTAAACTTAAAGCTTGGTCTGAGTCTGAGGCTAACCCTAACCCTGAGTCTGAGGCTAACCCTAACCCTGAGTCTGAGGCTAACCCTAACCCTGAGTCTGAGGCTAACCCTAACCCTGAGTCTGAGGCTAACCCTAACCCTGAGTCTGAGGCTAACCCTAACCCTGAGTCTGAGGCTAACCCTAACCCTGAGTCTGAGGCTAACCCTAACCCTGAGGAGTCTGAGGCTAACCCTAACCCTGAGGAGTCTGAGGCTAACCCTAACCCTGAGGAGTCTGAGGCTAACCCTAACCCTGAGTCTGAGGCTAACCCTAACCCTGAGTCTGAGGCTAACCCTAACCCTGAGTCTGAGGCTAACCCTAACCCTGAGTCTGAGGCTAACCCTAACCCTGAGTCTGAGGCTAACCCTAACCCCGAGTCAAATCCTCTCCCTGCTGAAATCACCCCCATTTCTTCTCACAACCCCTTTTCCAGTAGCTGGAACAGCCAGGCCCAGAGCTCAGGGTTGATTGAGATCTTGAGAGCTGGGACCCCACTGTGAGAACAGGCTGGTGATCTTCCTGCGTATTCATCGTCCAATGATCTCATGCACTCCACTTCTCTGGAAACTTCCAGTAAACCACACTGCCAGTGCTAGAAGGCACTACAGGTGCCCTTGGCTGGATGGCAGGCACAGCCCCTGAGTTTCAGCCCATGGCCGTGTGAGGCCACAGACTGATGGCCTCTACCTAGACAGCCCCTGCCCACAACCTTCTTGTCAGCTCTCCGTAGCTCTCCAGTACCCCAGGACAAAGTTTCAGCCCCCTGAGCCCTGGGCCTGCCTTGTGGCCCCTTGGCATAACCTTGTCTTTCTTGCATTTGTAGGGGTTTATCTGTTGAGTCTGAGTTTCCCCGCTGGTAGAATGGACGGTGATGCCATTTCTCACATCCCCTGGGAACTAAGTGAAGAGAGCATGTAGATAAGGAGAGAGGGAGGAGCTTCCTGCTGGGTAAGGTGGTTGATCTCTCTCATCCCCTACTCCAGGAGAAGACTCTGACCAGCTTCACAAAAGGCGGCAAAGGACTCTCGGAGAAGGAGAACTCAGAATGAGGGTGAGACCCGCAGAAGGCCGGCGTGTGTTCCTCTGAGCTCTGGCTGAGGGAGGAGGCTGGGGTCTGTAACTGTGGGTCTGAGGGAGGAGGCTGGGTCTGAAGGAGGAGGCTGGGGTCTGTAACTGTGGGTCTGAGGGAGGAGGCTGGGCCCAGAGCCCTGGTCTGAGGGAGGAGGCTGGGGTCTGTAACTGTGGGTCTGAGGGAGGAGGCTGGGCCCAGAGCCCTGGTCTGAGGGAGGAGGCTGGGGTCTGTAACTGTGGGTCTGAGGGAGGAGGCTGGGGTCTGTAACTGTGGGTCTGAGGGAGGAGGCTGGGCCCAGAGCCCTGGGTCTGAGGGAAGAGGCTGGGGTCTGTAACTGTGGGTCTGAGGGAGGAGGCTGGGGTCTGTAACTGTGGGTCTGAGGGAGGAGCCTGGGGTCTGTAACTGTGGGTCTGAGGGAGGAGGTTGGGGTCTGTAACTGTGGGTCTGAGGGAGGAGCCTGGGGTCTGTAACTGTGGGTCTGAGGGAGGAGGCTGGGGTCTGTAACTGTGGGTCTGAGGGAGGAGGCTGGGGTCTGTAACTGTGGGTCTGAGGGAGGAGGCTGGGGTCTGTAACTGTGGGTCTGAGGGAGGAGGCTGGGGTCTGTAACTGTGGGTCTGAGGGAGGAGGCTGGGGTCTGTAACTGTGGGTCTGAGGGAGGAGGCTGGGGTCTGTAACTGTGGGTCTGAGGGAGGAGGCTGGGCTCCAGTGACCTCTCCCTCCTTGCAGCTGATACAGCCACAGTGGTTACTTCCTAACCTTCTCAGGCCTCTCCTCTCCCTTCCACTCCTGTTTCTTAGGTCTGGTCTAGCCTGGGATCAGACCAGGTACCCTCAGGACCCCATCCCTTCCTGCCCGGACTGTGAACTCATCTCCTCGAAGCCATAATGTCCGAGCTGCTGGTGCGGGGCGGCCTGGGCCTGCCCCTCCTTATCCTGGAGGTGTGAGGCCAGGAGGCTGCAGGTCTAGCCCCCTGTTTCAGGGTGGGAGGTTTGCAGCCTCCATTGTCCATCAGTCTCTTATCCCCAGAGTTCCCCCTAGAGGCAAGGGGTTGTGCATGTCGGGACCCCTGCCCCATCCCTCTGTCTGTCTGTCTATCTGTCTGTCCCTTTGTTGTTGTCTGAGTCTTGCTGTTCTGGCCTGTGACCTTACCGTGAATGTCGACAGACCAATCCTTGACGTCCTCTGAACAGACAGCCCCTCCAGAGTCCACCCCTTCTGTCCCCCATCTGCGTCTGGCCAATCCCTCTCTGCTGCTATCATCACCAGAAATAAACACGCTCTGTGGGTCTCATTCCACCTGAGCTCCTGTATCCCTGGGACCAAGAGGTGTGTTGGAGCATGGGAGTGTGTGTGGCCAGCCACTAAGTGATTTCTCTGAGCCTTAGCCTCCAAATGATAATCTCAGATGAAATCCAAAAGAAAATTTCCAACTGTAAGAGATGAAGTGACAGATATTTTCCTGTGTGCTTCTAACAAACCTTCCATTCCAGGTAATGTCGGGCCCTGAGTAGGTGGCTCGGAGCCTGGCTCTGCCTTCCTCTCTTGCATACAGGCTTCTACCACAGCGCCAGGTGTCCTGTTCTTATGCAATGACATGCCAATCAGGCACCCGAGACAGGGGCCTCCCTCATGCAATCGTCTCGTCTCTCTAAAGAATTCTAGAACTGTTCAAACCTAGCTGTAACTAACTCTGGGTTGCAAAGCATCCTGGGAAAGTGACCTCTTGGCATCTGGGCTCTCCTCCATGAGGACTCTGTCAGCAGCAAGGGAGCAGGAGCAGGGGAAGAATGACAGAAAGAAGCATGGGAGGGAGCACTAACAGACTTCCCAGGACCCACTTCCTGAGAGAAGACTTCTGAGAAAACGAGAGCCGCGCCTTCTCAGGCACCCTCATATTTGGGAAATGGTTTCTGATTGGCCCTGCCTAGGCTTTGGCTGGCTGCCTTACATCAGTTGTCTGAAGTCTGGCGAATGTACTGTAGGACTCCAGACATCCTGGAGATCCCATCCCTACGGCAAGTGAATCTCCAATTTACACTTTAGTCAGGAACACTGGGGTGTTTGATGGATGGTCCTGCAAGGCCTGCCCATCACGGGGAGGGAGGGGCGGCCACACAGCTGACATATCCCACCATTGGCCCCTTGGGCTTTATTTACAACTATCTTCTCATACACTGTAAGAGATTCTCCCACTGTTGGAACCAGAGACCAGTAGAGCTGCTGGTATCTTTTGATCTGACAGCGGGAGCTGAGCACACAGGAAATGATCTTCCAGGGCGGGAAGTCAGGAGTCAAGCGTATTTCAGTTGCTTTCTCCCATGGCACTGGGGAAGAGTCTGATCAGTGCTTGTCCCTGGGCATCTGATGGAGGCGGGCAAGTCCAGCCTTGCATAGCTAACTTATACCTCTCTAGTGTAGTTGTGTTCTCACAGCTCTGTTCTTTGTACCCGGTCAGAGTTTGTTTTGTTTGAGACAGGATCTCATGTAGCTCAAGCTGACTTGAACACATTATATAGCTGAGGATAATCTTCAGTTCCTGGCGCTTTAGCCTCTGCTTCCTAAGAGCTGGGGTGGCGGGTGTGCACCACCATGCCTGGTTTTGTGCAGTTGGCACAGAACCCAGGGCTTTCTGCATGCAGAGCAAGCCCTCCTGAACTATACCCCTAGCCTCTCTGCTTGTCTGTTAGAAGAGCATCTGCTACTAGATGTGGGGCCAGTCTAAAACCCAGACGATCTTAACTGCATCTGCCACTGCCCTGGTCCTGGTTCTGATGCTGAGGACATGGCCGTCTCCTGAGTACTACCATGACTCCCTGACACTATCCCAACTTTAGCAACTCAGCTTATTTTCAAAACATTATTTGTTTCGTGTGTGTGTGTGTGTGTGTGTGTGTGTGTGTGTGTGTGTGTGTAGGCCAAAGGACAAACTTCAGCAATCCATTGTCTCCTTCCACCATGTGGGTCTCAGGGAAGCACACGCATCGGGGCATTAGGCTTGGGAGCAAGTGCTTTTACCCATCACATCATCTCACCATCCCCTCTCTTTCCCTCCCCTCCCCTGCAGCCCCCCTTTTCCTCTCTCCTCCCTTTCATCCCCTCCTCTCTCTCTCCCAGGCTGACCTTGAACTCATGGTGATTCTCCTGCCTCAGCCTCCCAAGTGCTGAGATCATAGTCATACCTGGGACAGATTCCTTTGGAAGATGATCCAGTATTCCATTACCTGCCAGCGCACAACCCTCTGTTCAGCTAGTCATCTAGTTCTTCGTTGCTTTGTACTTCTACAGCTGGAGCCTGAACCCATCCAGGGCTCTGTGGGCTCTGGGCATGCTGACAAAGCCCTCCGCATTGCACCTTATCCTCAGTGCCTCTCACTCGTCAGTTGAAAGACTCTTACTTCCTCTCACCCTCTGGCAGCAGTGAACACAGCTGCACAGATATCTCTGAAAACTCAGAGCTGGACATGGTGGTGCACACTGTATCCCAGCACTTGAGGAGAATGAGGCAGGAAGAGCAGGAATTTAAGGCCAGCCTGGGCTACATAATAAGTTGAAGTCAGCCCGAAGTACACAGGACCCTGTCTCAAAACAAACTATATATTTTATTTTTATTATATTATATTATTTATTATATATATATTATTATTATATTTAAACCTAACCTCATCAAGGTTGCCTGAAAGCAAACAAGCTTATGGGGCTAGAGAGGCAGCCCACTGGTTAAAAGTGCTTGCTGCTCTTGCAGAGGACCTGAGTTTGGTTTCCAGCGCCCACATCAGGCGGCTCATAGCCACCTGTAACGCCATTTCCAGAGGATCTGATGCCCTCTTCTGGTCTCTTTGGGCATCTGCATTCATTCAGGCTTTCACCCTATTGTTATAGTAACCTAACAGAAGGCATCGGCTCTGAGTGCTGAGACAAGTGATCAAAACCTGATTGGGCAGGCCTGATGCACAAATCCCTGGTAGGGCATACCCGATACCCGAAGCATGTGGATTTGGAATGAGAAGGGACGACATGAAAATCAGGGATTAAGAGAATTAAGAGGCCAGTGAGATGGTTCAGGGAATAAAGGTGCTTGCTGCCAAGCTTGATGAGCTGAGTTTGATCCCAGAGACCCACACGGCGGAAAGAGAAAGACAACCCTCACAACATGTCCTCTGCCTTCCACACCAGGGCTATGGCACACACACATCAAGCAGAGTGTAATTTTTAAAAGCTGGATCAAAGAGTTGCATATTGTGAAGAAATCTTTGCAAAACACAGCAGGTAAAGGATTGCTGCCCAAAATATACACAAAACTCTGAAAACTCCACATCAAGAAAGAACACAGACAGCCCGGACAGCTACAGTGGCCCATGCCTGCTGTCATTAGCAGTGAGGTGATGGAGAGCAGGGGGGGGGGGGGACAGGGCCAACCTCAGTTATATAGCAGGCCCGAAGTCAGCCTCGGCCACGTGAGAGCAGGCTCAAAAACTCAAACGAAAGTTAAAACCTAGATAACTCAATTTGCAAATGAACAAAAAGTCAATCTTCACTAAAGATACACAGATGTCAAACAAATGCCAGTTACATTTTTTTGTGCCTATGTCAAACAAACAAGGGAAGAAAGGTTTATGTGTGTTCAAGGTTACAAAAGTTTCAGCCCATCCTGGTGGGGCACATCTGTTCATATCAAGGGAGCCATAAAGCAGAGAGAGAATGCCTATGTACATATGGCGTTCCATCCAGACCCACAGCTCATAGCAACCAAAGGTGGATGGATCTTGACCTTTTAATTAGTCCTTTCTGGAAACAACCTCACAGACACTCCAAGGTGTGTTTTATGAATTCACTGGGTGTGTCTGAATCCAAGCAAGTTGACCATCAAGACTGTAAATGGCTATGACAGAGGAAACAGCTTAGTTCATGGTGCACATGACGCTCAAGCGTGGGGACCAGAGTTCAGATCCCCAGCTCCCACATGCAACCCGAGTGCAGTGGTGTGTACCTGCAGCCTCACATGGCTGTGGAGGGGGAGACCCGAGGATCCCACAGTCTCCACCAGTGCAGCTAAAATGCCAGGCTCCGGATTCAGTAAGAAACCCCGCCCCCCAAAACAAACAAACAAAAAACCCAAACAAACAAACAAACAAAAAAGCCGAGGTGGAGAGCCCAGCACTCGGGTGCAGAGGCATGCAGATATCTGAGTTTGAGTCCAGCCAAGGATATGGAGAGAGACCCTGTTTCCAAAACAAAATAAAAACAAGTGGGGGGGGGGGCAATTGAGGAAGACACAGGATGTCAATCAAGCTCTGGCCTCCACACACACACATTCATGAATACACACACCTGCACAGGCATATACATCCATATTCATATATCACTCACATCACAATATTTTTAAAAGATTAATCATCTTTGCAATTATATGTGAGGGCTGCTGAGATATCTCAGCAGATAAGAGTGCTTGTCACCAAGCCTGATGACCTGAATTCGATCCCCAGAACCTACATAGTGAAAGAAAAGAACTGACTTCTGCAAATTGTCCTCTGACATCTGCATGTGTGCTGTGGCATGAACACACACACACACACACAATGTTAAACATATTAAGTATTTTCAATACTGTATGTCATCAGCAGATTACAAATCAAATTAAAACAATAAAACCCTCCTGCCACACAGGAGAATCCCATGCCCAAGGCAACTTTTATAAAGGAAAGCATTTACTTGGGGATTTGCTTAACGTTTTTGAGGGCTAGTCCATGACCATCATAGAGGCAAGCAGACAGATATGGTGCTGGAGCAGTAGCTAAGAGCTTTAAATCCTGATCCACAGACAGCAGGAGATAGGGAGGGAGGAAGAGAAGGAGGAGGGAGGGAGGGAGAGAGAGAGAAGACTGGCCTCTCTAAGCCCAAACCCACAGTACCTCCTCCAAAAAGGCCACACCTCCCCAACAAGGCCACACCTCCTAATCTTTCCCAAGCACTTCCCCTGGGGACTAAGCATGCAAACATTGTCTCAAATCCAAGGCATCAATATCGCCAAATGCTTGTAAGGAAAAGAAGTACCACAGATGCTCCTTTGTTGTAGGTAGGAATGCCAAGCCACACAGCTGGTTTTGAGGATACTTTGGCCTTTCTCTCGCAAGAACTAAGCACACTTGTAGTACCTGGAGTGTCCGCTGTGCTCCTTGGCGTTAACCCAGAAGAGTTCGGGCCTGTTAGAATGTTTGTAGGCGCTCTATTCATGATCACCAGAGCTTGGAGGCAACAACAAAAATGTATTAGCTACTCTGTTCACTTCTGGAACAAAATTACCAACCAAAGCAGCTTAAGGAAGGAAGGGTTCGTTTTATCACAGTGTGAGAGCATAGTCCAATCTGGCAGGGAAGCTATGGTGGTGGCGTCTTGAAACAGTGAGTCACATTGCTCCCACAGTCAGGAAGAAGAGAGAGCTGAATGACTGCATTCAACCCCCTTTCTCCCTTCTATTCAGTCCGGGGATATCCCAGCTCATGGGACAGGACTGCCACAGTTAGGGTGGCTCTTGCCTCATAATAACCTCACCTGGATAAGTCCTCCGGAACATGATCAGGTCTGACCTAACCTACATAGCCCCTCACTGGTATGGCAGAATCTGTTTCCATGGTGATTCTAGATCCTGTCAAGTTGATTGAGATTGCCCCACACATCACAGTTAATGTGGGCCTTACAAGCTGAAACAAACGTCTCCATTGCTGTGAAGATATTAATAATAGCAGAAGCCTGGGAGGGAGGTGGTGATGGGTGAATGAAACTCTCTGTACTTTCACTAGATTTTTTTTTTAAGCCTACAACTGGTAATTTTAAAAACCAATTCTTGGGAAAGAAAACAATAGATAACAGGTGTCTAGGCTTAGGTCCAAGTTGAGGTACCACTCTGAGTGGACACATTTGGTCACAGGGCGAGAAGAGATAATAAGAATATCCTCTGCATGCTTAAGGACTTGAGAACAGCTTCCTGACTTCCTGCTGGTGATAGCTCGCAAAGCCTCTGGTGTGCCTGTGCTACCAGGAGAGAGGGGGCCGATCGATCTCTACCCAAAGAGCGCCGCGTCCTCCCGCGTCCTCTGGCGGGAGGCCTGGTCAGCTGACTCAGGACGGATTCCGGAGTCATGGCCGATGCTCCGCACACCCTGGAGTCTCTAGTCACTTTCCATCTCCACTAGGACCGCGCTCGCTGCCAGGGGAGAGCAAAAAAGGAAAGGAAGCGCCTGAATTCTGTGACATCCAATCAGAAACAGGTATGAAGGCAAGCGCTGTCAATCAGACTAGCGGAGCGAGGATGCCAATGGACAGTAGAGTTGCCATGGCGACACGAGTGCCCAGGCTTGGCAATGCGCGGCCACCTAGTGAAAGGCAGCCAATAAGTGGGCCTGTCCTCCGTGACGTCACTAGTTCCCAGGGCAGCTAGCAGGAACACGTGGGCTTTCCCTTCCCTTTCCCCCAGAAAACTTAGTGCCATTGCGCATGAGTCAGCGCTCCCATGTGCTTGTTTTCGACAAAAGGCGGGAAAGTGTGTGAGAGGAGGAGGTAAGAGGAGAGAGGGTCAGCCAGACCAACTGCCTGACTGACAGGTGGCACTCCAAGAGAAGGCCCAGGAAAGCAGATGGCCTTTTAAAAGTCCCACTCAGGGACAGAAACACAAAGAGACCACAAGGCACAGACTGAGAGATGCAGCTATCCAGGGGACAGACTCCCTACCTGCACAACTCACAGGAACCCAAGGTGTGATAAACCACAGCCAAGGAGAAGCAGGAGGCGACACCAGAGGCCAGGAGATGGTGGCCGTGATGAGAAAGGACAGAGGAGTGGTTAGGAAGAAGGGACGGAGCTAGGGTCCCATCCCAGATGCAAGGCACTGAGGACAGGGTCAGGACAGAGAAAAACAGGATGGAGTCAGACACGGTGTTGCCAGGGGGAGGGGACAGAGCCACAGGACAGCAGTGGACCCATTAGAAGCACACTTGGGGCGGCGGAGACAAAGTTTCCCAGGCCAAGATAGAGATTAGGAGGTCTAAGAATAGTGTCAGTGTCAGAGGAGCAAGTGACAGACTCAACTAAGACCAAGGACTCAGTGATAAAGGGCACAGAGATAACGGGGACCAGGTAGAGGCTGGGGAGATGGCTCTGTGGTTAAGAGCACTGGCTGCTCTTCCAGAGGACCTGGGTTCTATTCCCAGCACCCACATGGCGGCTCACACCTGTCTGTAACTCCAGTTCCAGGGGATCTGATAGTAAAGGGGGGGCGGGGGACCAGATAGTGGAGAAGGTACAAGTCATCACAGAGACAGAAGACAGGCCCAGAGGCTATAACCTTGTGGAGAACAAGAATAGAGAAGAGATGAGGTTGGCAGAAAAAGCATAGAAAAGAGTGGCAAAAATAGAAAACGTGGCAGTGATAAATTACAAACAAACAAACAAAAAACCCAAGAAGCAGAGGCAACAGCCCAAGAGAACAAGGCTGAGCGGCAGGGAGAAGTTGGAGGGCCAGGGTGTCCGCTGAGGAGTGGGGAGTCATGGGCGGGGGGGGGAGGCGGGGGAGGCGGGGGCGGGGGATGCATGGGCGGGGGATGCATGGGCCAGGAAGGCGTGGGCAGGGAAGGCGTGGGCGGGGGGCGTGGGCGGGGGGGCATGGGAGGGGGATGCATGGGCGGGGGATGCATGGGCGGGGGATGCATGGGCGGGGGATGCAGGGAAAAAGCTGGAGGGCCAGGGTGTCTGCTGAGGAGTGGGGATGCATGGGAGGGGGGAGGCATGGGCGGGGGAGGCTTGGGAGGGGGAGGCGTGGGAGAGGGAGGCTCAGTGAATTTGGAGGAAGAGCAGAAGTTGCGAAAAGGAGAAAGCAAAGGTATAGGCAGGGTCAGGTGTCACTGGCTCAAGAGGTGGGCAGACATCATTAGGGAGAGGAAGACCCAGGTACACCAGAGAACACGGGGACACAGGGACAAGTCAGAGAGGAGGGCAGTCAGAAGAGAAATGAGGCAAATGTGACAGAAGGAAAGGGTGGGTCCCTAACTCAGCCTGATGGGTCATCTCCAGAAGTACCGAGCAGGGAGAACCAGGGAAGCCCGAGATTCATCCTTGAGTCCCTTGCTATTGTGATGTGGAGGGATCTCCACCCAGCTTCTAGATTTGTGACCATGAATATTCAACCATATGTCAGATGTTCTAGGAGCTGGGGGGAGTAGGGAATAAAACGCATGTAGTCAAGTCGCTTTCAACCTTGCTGGGGCCAAATGAGCATATAACGGTCAACCAGGATTAGGAAAAGCTAAGCAAAGCTGAGAGGAAGGAGTGATTGAAGTTTCTCATAATGGCTGGCTGGCTGGTTCAGACCAGAGTTGCCACTCAGTAATTAAAAATGCCAGGTACTTCCCCCATTACCTGAAGAGCACTGAAGGTCTCACAGGATGTATTGGTGTAACTGAGGAGAAACCAGAGTAGGTCCACCTTGTAGGCATGATACAATCCTTGACAATTTTCGAGACAGTGTTTCTCTGTGTAGCTCTGTAGACCAGGCTGGCTTGGAACTCACAGAGATCCTCCTGCCTCTGCCTCCCGAAGGTTCGTTTTCAATGGCACTTTAGAGGATGACGGTTAAAGCCAAAGGTTCTGTTCTCTCCCAAGGCAGAGTTCACATTCAGCTGAGGCAGCAACTGTACTTCAGGACAGAAGGAACTAGAAGTCAGTTGGTGAATGTTTGTGGCCTTGACACCCGGCATGTGGTGATGGCTCCGTGGATCACGTGATTGCTGTGCAAGTGTGAGGACTGGAGTTCGGATCCCCAGGACCCATGTAAAAGCTGGGAAGACGTAAAGGCTGCTGTGGCCCCCACACTCATGAGGCAGAGAGAGGGACTAGCTAGAGTAGGAACTTCTGAGTTTGGTGAAACACCCCCACCCCCGACTTAGTAAGGTCCTCCCTTCTTCAAAAGGCTGTAGAGGTGTTGTTGGGATCTAGGCATTGTTAGACTTTGCAAGCATATCTTTCTAACAATTAGTCTCTAAATAGGTGTGTGTGTGTGTGTGTGTGTATGTGTGGTAAGCCATGCAGAACAGAGATCGGTGTCCACAGTGGAAAAGCCTACTTACATTTATGTTTTTATACCTATATTTCCATGCAGAATGTGCTCATGTGATAATGGATTGACCTCGTGTGTGTGTGTTTTAATATATCTATATCTCCAATGCTTAGTATCGTAAATAAATGACTGCTATTGTTTGGGCCAGTGTGTGAATGTTTAATGTGAACAGAGCCTTACTGTACACATTGTTCTGCAGCTTGAATTTTTAGTTCTACATTTTGCTTTAGAAATGCATCCAGATGAAGCCAGGCATAGTGGCGAATGCCTTTAATTCCAGCACTTGGGAAACAGAGGTAGGCAGATCTTTGTGAGTTCAAGGCCAACCTGGTCTACAGAGTGAGTTACAGGACAGCCAAGGCTACACAGAGGAAAAAGAGGAAAGGAGGGAGGGAGGGAGGGAGGGAGGGAGGAGGGAGAGAGAAGGGAGGGAGGGAGAGATGCATCCAGATGAATTTAAAGTCACTGTCCCGTGCTTTGTAAAAGGTGGCAGTGGTAACCCAGAAACCCCTGTGTTTGTATTTTCATCTTCTTTTGCTGGGCGTCTGGGCACTTCTGGGTACCCTACCAACGATGAATAATGCTGCTGTAAGCATCACTGCTGAGGTTTCCCTGAGGATATGTCTGTTTGCTCAGGGAAAGAGGTAGTATCACCAGCCACACTTGCTTGAGCCAGGGGCATGATACACACCTGCCATGCCAGCACTCAGGAGGCAGACTACTCGGTGATACCCTGTCACTAACTAAACAAATAAATAATAAAATATTTGCTGCATTAACACCGTGTGTGTGCAGTCTCCATGGAAATGCATGTGCCGCTGTCACAGCCCTTTCCTTGTGGGATTCTGTGCCAAGTGACAGCCAAAGAGAAACAAGAGGACAGTGTGCAGCACGGGCAGACAGGTGGATGTGTGTGCGTGTGCGTGTGTGTGCACTCAAGCACGTGTGTGCGTGCATGTCTGTGTGTGTGTCTGTGTGTCTGTCTGTGTGTGTGTGTTCCTGTATGTATGTGTCTGTGTGTGTCTCTCTGTGTGAGATTGTGTGTGTGTCTGTGTTCCTGTATGTGTGTGTCTGTGTGTGTCTCTCTGTGTGAGTGTGTGTGTGTCTGTGTATGTCTGTGTGTGTCCTGTAACACTGTGAGCAGTATAGCCCAGAGCTCACTGTTGTAGGTTAGGGGCGATGCATATTTCTCGATCTCAAGTAACTGAAAAATCTCTGGACTATGATCAGCTTCAGGAATGGCTGCATCAGGCAGGCATATGAGTGCTGTGATCATGAATATGTCCCTTGCCAGGCCTGGTGGCACAGGTTTGTCACTGCAGGGACTACAGAGGGAGAAGGATTGAAAGTTCTAGGCCTGGGTTGAGAGAGATGGCTCAGCAGCTAAGATCAGTTGCTCCTCCAGTGAGGAGCTTAGGTTTGCCTCAGTGGTGGGGTCCTTGCTAGAACTTCCCACTGGCTTAGCATTAGAGAGCCTCCCCGACCTAGGAGAGGTTTGGGGTCTCATCCCTGGCATCACCCACACATACTGTGTTCCATGTTCTCAGGCCAGAATGTCAGCTGACTTATAAATTACAGTAAACAAATAAATTACAGTGTGTGACCTGGGATGTAGTGTTCAAGAGCCTCTAAGTCAAGTGGGTACATTCAGAGTGCATTCCCGTTCCTCCCCTAGCCAGTCCTGCTCCTAGGACTGACACTTGACCAGAGCAATGTGGGCCAAATGTGCCCACAGCTTGATGGAGTGTGTGTAGCTGCCATCACCAGGTCACCTTCTCCCCACATAGCCACCCCAGGGCCAAAGCAACACCTCTTCCCTGGTAACCAGGAAGGGCTCAGAGATTCAGTCCAGACCTGACCCACGCATATGCCCTCCCCTCTGGTATAAGCCAACCAGAGAGGGAGGAATAACAGGCAGGCTCAGGGGAGGGTCGCTGAGGAGGAGCCTTGTGCAAGAGCAGGGGCAGGCGTGTGGACAGAAAGGTGGGTGTAGCCCTTACTGCAGATGTCTGGCCAGAGGTCAGCAGCTTGCCGTTCCCTGGAAGCCCAGCAGCTGGGCTCCAAAGGGCAGGGAAGACCAACTTCTCTAACTCTCAAATTTGATTTCATTATTTTTGTTTGGTTTGGCTTTTTTGTTTCTTTTTTTCTCGTTGCTTGGATTGTTTGTTTCTGAGACAGGGTGTCACGATGCAGCCCTGGATGGCCCAGAAATAGATATGTAGACCAGGTTGGCCTCAAAACTCACACAGATCTTCCTTCCTCTGTTCTGTGAATATTTCCTTCATGTATGAATTGAGTTACCAGATCAACAGACGTTTTCTGTGAAAGTGCAGGCCAAAGAGGTGGCTTCCTCGGTAAAGTATGCACCTTGCAAGGATGAGACCTAAGTTCAAACTCCAGAACCCGTGCCAAGAAAAAAAAGGAAAGAAAAAGAAAGAAAAAGGCATAGTGGCGGCCTTAATCCCAGCGCTTGGGAGGCAAAAACATCCCCATAGCCCCACATGCCAGATGTGGCATATGGCATTGTAATCACAGCACTGGGGAGGGTCACACACACACACACACACACACACACACACACACACACACGATGCTGTAATCTCAGTACTGGGGAGGGACACACACACACACACACACACACACACGATGCTGTAATTTTAGCACTGGGGAGGGTCTCACACACACACGATGCTGTAATCTCAGCACTGGGGAGGGTCACACACACACACACACACACATGATGCTGTAATTTTAGCACTGGGGAGGGTCTCACACACACGATGCTGTAATCTCAGCACTGGGGAGGGTCACACACACACACACACACACACACACACACACGATGCTGTAATCTCAGTACTGAGGAGGGACACACACACACACACACACACACACACGATGCTGTAATCTCAGCACTGGGGAGGGTCACACACACACACACACACACACGATGCTGTAATCTCAGTACTGGGGAGGGACACACACACACACACACACACACACACACACACGATGCTGTAATCTCAGTACTGGGGAGGGACACACACACACACACACACACACACACACACACGATGCTGTAATCTCAGCACTGGGGAGGTTACTGTCCTTTCAGAGACGAAAATGGCTGGCGACCCATGGCATACAGAGGGAAAGTGTCCACGTCCGTAAGCACACCGGATTCCATTCCTGGGACTACGTGCAAACAGAAGCCCGTGTATGAAGACAGCCTGTATTGTGTAAATAAAACAAGACAGTGTTTACAGTGGTCTTCCAAAAGTGAAATGATTGCCATCGCCTACTCGAGGGGACAACTGAATTAGGTGGACTGTGCCAGGCCCTTGGTAGAGTGTTACATGCATTAGAGTAAAACTTTGAAGGATGTATCTGAGCAACTAAGGAAAAGTGCTGGGAGTAAAGACACGCACCACCCTGCCCCGCACTATTTAAACTGTGAATGACAGCACACAGGGCGCAGTTCTCGTGAAGGCCAAAAGAGGGTGCTGGTTCGCCGGAACAGGAATTCCTGGTGGTTGAGCTGTCTGATGTAGGTGAAGAAAGTGAACCCAGGTCCTCACAAGAACAAGAACTTTTAATGGCTTAGCGTCTCTGCAATTCCCACTTTTAAAAACAAAACCTGTTTTGTTTTGTTTTGTTTTTCTGAGACAAGTCTCACATAATCCAGGCTAGTCTCACATTCCTGATCCTCCTGCCTCAGCCATACAGGTGACAAACAACAGTCCCCCACCCCCACCCCCACCCCGTGGCGGGGAGTTCATTATCTAAGAAAAATATTTTGCCAAGCTGTGGTGGTACACGCCTTTAATCCCAGCCCTCGGGGTAAAGACAGGTGGATCTCTGGGTCCAGGCCAGTCTGGTCTACAGAGTTACAGGGCAGCCACGGCTACACTGTGTATGTTAGACCCTAATTTTGGGGTCCTGATGGGCCGATGGGAGAGCCCCGCAACACAAACACCAAAACCAGGAGATGCAACAAGCAAGAGGTGTTTATTGAACAAGTGTGCACTCGGGTATCAGCAATCTCGGGGAAAGCTGCACACACACACACACACCCCCAAAGGGTTCAGGCTCTTTTTATAGAGACAAGCTGCAAATCAGCATACATGCATGGGGCACAAGGTGACTGATTACAAAGTATGCTCTCATGGTTGAGAGATCATCCAGGTATGACCTGTTCTTATTCAAGGGATAAACCATAGAATGACTTGGAAAGTCCCCAGACTGCCTGTTGGCCAGGAGTGACCCAGACAGGGCTATTTATCTGGGACCATTTGTTCCAGGGTTGGGGGCCTATTTCCTTGCTGTGGGCCAAAACGTGTGAGAAACTTTTTTCATACTCTGGCTTTCTCTTGGCTGTACATTTAGAGCCTTCAGTTATTCCACAAAGGTTTGATGATTTAGTAACTAGCCCTATTTAACAAGATCAGCATAGCATATAACCATTAGCCCCATCACCATAGTAACCTTTCTTGTTCTCATAATTCCTGATCTTTTCACCTAAGTCAACGTCCATTCTTTGTGATTTTCTATATTCCGCTTACAAGAATTATTCTCCTGCCCCTTTCCTATATCCTTACTCTGCAAACTAAAATCTTTCACCCTGTCTCAAAAAATCAAAAAAATTTAAAACCGTACTTTAATTTTATGTGTGACAATACAGTTTAGATATTAAACTTCTTTATAACAGAAGAATTTGATATTGTTTTAAATAGAAGATAAGAAAAATTTTAGATTACAAAATTGCCATCCCCCAAAGCAAATATACCAGGAACACATCAACTTTTTTTTTTCTTTTTCTGTTTTTGGAGACAGGGTTTCTCTGCATAGCTCTGGTTATCCTAGAACTCACGATGTAGACCAGGCTGACCTTGAATTTACAGAGGCCCACCTGCCTTTGCTTCACGAGTACTGGAATTGAGGCTTCACATTGCCTTTTCTAAGTGTACTAAAGGGACAGACATGTTTAGGATCCGTCACAGCTCACTTTGTGGAGCCACGACCTTGGAGGAAGGACACGAGCTGGGATCTTTTGGGATGCAGAAACTGTTCTTGCTACACCAATACACAAAAAAACCAAACCCACAGATCTACCAGGAAAACAAGCAAACCCAAAACCTACCACTAGGAGAAAAGTTAGCTTTATACTCCTTCATGACTTGTTTGTCCTCTTGCCTGCACTTGTAAGGATGGAAAATTTTATCCTAACTCTCCACTGACCCTAGGAGTAGGCAAAAGGTCACATTCTTGACTGTTTACGACAGCACCTGTGAGTGAGTGAACACAGGAAATGAGCCTTGTCACCCCACCCAGAAGCCCTAGCGAAAACAGACTTCTTGGGCTAAGTGGGGGCTTGGATAGTTCAAATTGATTGGTCCGCACTGGATGCTATGAGGTGATTGGTTTGTGATGCGCAGGATTTGTTGTAACCCTATAAAAGCTGTCTCAATCCTGTACCCAGGGTTCCCAGTCCTCTACCCCACGTGGGGTATGACTGTGAACCCCAGTGCACTGGGATATAAAATCAATATAAATTTGCAATATAAAATTGCATCAAGACCACTTCTTGTTCATACTCTGTCCTCCCTTATCATCCGATCTCTCTCTCCCTCTCCCTCTCCCGCTCTCTGTCTCCTTTCTAAGGGTTAGGTTTTAGCCACACTCACACCTGCTTACACTATGGTTAAGATCCCCAAATGAGGGTGAATGTGTTTTTATTTTTGATCTTCTCTCTTCCTTCCTTCCTTCCTTTCTTTCTTCCTTCCTTCCTTCCTTCCTTCCTTCCTTCCTTCCTTTCTTTCTTTCTTTCTTTCTTTCTTTCTTTCTGGTCAGTAAAGTTAAGGACAGACTAACCTGGAATATCTGTTCCTTAGAATTTGCTAACTTCCCCTCACAAGGCCCTGAGATAACAAGACACCAAGAATTCACACTGCCCCTCCTTTTGTGTGAATCAGTAGGTGGTGACTAGGGTCCTTAGGAAACAAAGAGATAACTGCACCTTCGGTTTGCCCAGACAAGATAATTAGCACACCCTGAGGCCCTAAGGTCTGTTGACCCTAATAGTGAGACCATCCGGCCTCAAAGGTCACTACTCAATGGACAGAGGGTCCCGCCCCCTCCCTAAGCTTGTAGGCTCTGTCTTTAAAAACACCTGTTCCCAGGGGCTTCTCTCTAGCCTGCGTGCTGGAGGAGCCCATTTGCACAAACGTTTCCTGTTCATTAAAGCCTCTTGCGTGTTGCAGCAACTGGACTGGACATTGAGTTCTTGGGGTACCGACCGAAACTGGGAGACTCCTCATTCTGAAGGTCTTACAGCCTTACTCAATATTGTCCATCCACTTTCCTGAAAATTTCACAAACCTTTAAAAAATATTATAATTTGTGCAGGGGGAAACGCACAAATGGTGCTGGAGCAATTGCTCAGTGGTAACAGCACTGGTTGCTCTTCCAAAGGACCTGGGTTCAATTCCCAGCACCCAGAAGACAGTTCACAACTGTCTGTAACTCTAGTCCCGGGGGATTGAACATCCCCCTCACACCTCCATGGGCACTGAACAAAATAGCACACAAATATACTGCAGGCAAAACACTCACACATATTAAAGTAAACTAAAGAAAACACAGGTTACAATGTACAGTCCAGAGCCTTCCTTCTTTTTTAATTTTTGTGTGTGCAGGTGTATACAGCCCTGTGGAGGTCAAAGGTAAATGTCAAATGTTTTCCGTTATTGCTCTCTTCTCTCTCTCTCCCTCCCTCCCTCCCTCCCTCCCTCCCTCCCTCCCTCTCTCTCTCTCTCTCTCTCTCTCTCTCTCTCTCTCTCTCCAGCAGGGTCCATCTCTGAACCTAGAGCTCACCCACTGGCTAGACTGGCTGCCTACCAAGTCCAGCGAACTCCCTGTCACCACCTCCCCGGTGCCAGATTACCGGTGTATACCGCAGCACCCAGCTTTTCCTGTGGGTGCTGTGTGGGTCAGAACTCAGATCCCCATGCCACATGGCACTGTACCAACTGAGCTGTCTCCTCAGCCATCAACAGAATTCTACAAGTGAATGGGGGCGGGGGCCGTGTCAGCAGCCTGATGAAGAAGCAGAAACCCGCCTGTGCATATCCGGACCAGTCCGGTCCTAAGTGCAGCCTGAGTTTCAGCTGGACCTCTCACTTGCCCTCTGTTGTGCTGGGGCAGATGATTGTCTGGCATCACTCTTGTGACTCTAAGTGCCACTGCTGAGCACGGCACTCATGGTGGCCCATCTTCACCAGTCAGATAGGGTTTGCAATCACCTAAAAGACACCTCTGGGCACATCCATGAGGGAGTTTCTGTGGGCTAACTGAGATGGGAAGACACACCCTAACTGTGGGCGGCAGCATCCCCTGAGCTGGGGAGGTTGAGCTGAGCACCAGCGTCCACCTCTCTCGGCTTCCTGACTGTGGATGCGGTGGGACCCAGCCTCTTCAAGCTCCAGCCACAGTGACTTTCCCACCATGGTGGGCTGTACCAGACTGAGCCTAAGCAATCCTCCCTTGAGTTGCTTTTATCTCACAAAAGTGAGAAAGCAGTGGAGCCCCCGGGTCTTCCCACCCTCCCCCTGTCCGGTGTACACTTGAGCTGCTTCCTGATGGAGTCTGCCCAGAAACCAGTGTACACACACGTTCAGACAAACAGTTCTTTTTGTTGCTGGATAGTGTTCTATGACATGAACAGACCTCGTGGGTTGACGGCTCTCAGGGAGCATCGGGCTGTTCTGTGCCATCATAACAAGCACGCTCCAGCCGTCCTTGCCCAAGTCCTCATGTAGACTGTAGGCATGTGTTTTCATCTTTCCTGGGAAAATACCTAGGAGGAATACTCAGGTCCTAGTGTAGAGGCGGCTTAGCTTCTCCCGTGGCAGTGTGCAGTGGGGACGCACTCCATTCCCTTCCACATCCGCACCAGTGTTCGCTGCTGTCCTCTTCATCGGTCCGTCTGACTTGGAGAGTGGTTTTCTCACTGGGGTCCAATCTGCGTTTTCTTAGGATGCGTGATGCTGAGCACCTTTGTGATGGTGACTTCCGTTACCTTGACACACCCTAGAACCATCTGAGAAAGGAGCCACAACACGGGATCACTAGATCAGGATGCCTGTGGCGTATGCCTGTGGGGAGGTGGGAAGCCAGGCACGCCCACTGTAGGCAGCGCCATCCCCCAGGCCCAGGATCCTAGGTCCTTCCTGGACTCCTCTGAAATGATGGCGCGTGACCTGGAATCAGAAACTAAATAAACCTTTTCTCTCTTAGGTTGCTTTTGTCGACTTACTGTATCATTCCAACCCGATAACTGTTTAAAGTTTCTTTTCATGTTTTGAGTTTTTTGGCGCTGGGAACAAACTGGGACTTAACATGAGAGGGGCACCCTAGCCCTCAGTCCTCGGCACAGACACCCCTCGGCAGTCACCCTGCTCTCTGTAAAATGTATTTAGGTGTCTCGACTGTTTTCAGTCGCTGGTTTATAGGATCTCTTCACAGTGCTGACTCCATCCCCCTCCACAGAACACAGCTTGTCCTTTCAATGTCTCCATTGTGGTTTATGGTTTGTAGCCTCCTCTATCCACATGCCACAGTGCCTGTCAACAAAGGGAGCTTGTTGACTCGAGTTTCACACCTGAGCCCTTGAGTGAGCTCTCATGTAGGAGGCAAGGCTTAAAGTTAACTGTGAGCTGTGCACGTGTCTCCTGTCCCAGGCTGCCCTCCCATGCATCATTTCGCACGATGTCTACATATATGTTTGTTTGCCGTGAGAATGTGCGTGGTGCCCTCAGAGGCCAAAAGAGGATGTTGGATCCCCTGGAACTGGAACTACAGATGGTTTTGAGCCACTATGTGCTAGGAACTGAACTGGGATTCTCTGCAAGTGCTCTTAACTGCTGAGCCATCTCTGTTCCACTACTTAGATTTTTTTTTAAATTCATATATTTGTGTGTGTGTGTAAATGTGCATATGCATGCATGCATTTGGAGATCAGATGACAACTGTGGACATCAGTCCTTGCCTTTTACCTTGTGGGTCCTGGAATCTTAAGGTCATCAGGCCTGGTACTCGCCAAGCCATCTTGCTGGCCCTGCTTTGACTATTTTTGGAATACATCACTGATTATAAATGAGGGTCTGTACAGCTCTCTTTTCTGCTCTGTGTTACCTGTCCTTACACCAAAACCATACTCCCTGAGCTCTCAAAGCTCTCAGCTAAGTTTGAAATCAAATAGCTTGTCAGGTTTTGTGTTTTGAGTTGCCCTGGCTCCTCAAGATGCTCTGGATTTCCACAGGCGTGTTGTGCTGAATCTGTGTCTTCTGTAAGAAGCATGGTGGGCTTCCGGTGGGTGCTGTGCCAAGTCCCCGGGCAGCAACACCTTCCAACCTGCAGGCACCCCATCTCTTATTACTCCCTAGGCCCTGTGTCACACGGTGAGCATGGCGCCCTTTGTTAACAGGCTCTGTGCCACATGATATGCATGCACCTTTTGTTAACAGGCACTGCTTCTAGGCACTCTATGTTTGCTGTTGCAGGAGGACTTAATTTTTTTATCTTTATCTAGTATAATTAATTCCATTGAATATAATTTAAATTGTCCCATTGACCTCTCTTTCACATATTTGTTCTAGAATCTGGCTTTGCAGATGGCTCCAGGCTTCCTGTGTGTTCCTTGGGTAAGAACAGTTCTGGGGGTTCTTCATGTCTTTGAGATGTCACCCGCCGGGGCCTCCCCTTCACGTGCTCAGTGCTGACTCGTACCCATTGCTCTCTGAATGTTAGACACACACTGCTCATGTTCTAATCCCTCGCTCACAATGTCTTAACCTTTTCAGATATTACCGTTTTGGATCTCCAGCTTTTCAGTAAGGCTCTTCCCCATCTGTGCCCATGAGGGATATCGGTCTATAACTTTCTTTCTCATGATGTCAGGTTTGGGTATTGGGATCTGCTGTCCTGTGAAATGGTTTTGAAACCATTTCTCCCTTTGCTATTTTTCCAAACGTGTGTGTGAGGCCAGGCCCTCCCTCTGATGGTTGCCGCTCAGTATGTGCTGAGATTTCCTCTTGCACCCACTGCTGCCCGCCCTGTAGGCCCTCAAGCCTACTCACCATGTCTCTCGGTCCCAGCATCAAGCCCTCCTGCGTCTCTCCCCACTGGCCGCCATGCTGGTCTGCATGGCAGGCATGTGCTTCTGACTTTAAATGTTTGCTATTATCTGACTGCCAGGCACCGTGGATGTACAAGGTCTGAAACCTGCCTCACACTATCGTCCTCCCAGAGGGCCGAGGGTATTCTAAAGGTTGCTCCTAGAAGACATTGTGGGCATTGTCAGGCTGTTTTTACGCATTGCTGTGGCAATCCTGGGGTTTGCCCCTCACTTTTGCTCCTCCCCATGAGGCCGTATGAGTTGTCAATGTCTGGGTCTCAGAAAGGCCCTCCCTTCTGCGTTGGCCAGACCAGGACCTCTATACCAGGCTCCAAGAACCTGATACTCTCATTTCTGTCTGCCTGTCTCTCCGGAGCCTCTGCTCACTCCGGGGCCTCCTGGAGTCCCGACCTACACGCATCCCAGTCCCTGAGGCCGGATCCCTGCACTGGCCATTGGTGCCTGCCTGGCGTGGAATGATCTTTTTGTACACTGTGGAGAAGTGTTCCGCTGACTGGTTTAATAGAAAGCTGAGTGGCCAATAGCTAGGCAGGATTTCCAGACAGAGAGGACGCTGGGAAGAAGAGTGGAGTCACCATCTAGACGCAGACGCAGAGCAAGCAGGAGGGGCAATATAGAGATGAGGTAATAACGCCACAGGGCAGAAAGTAAATCAATGGGAATGGGCTAACTTAAGTTATAAGAGCAAGTGGGTAACGCAACAGGACGAGCTTTGCTAATTAATAAGTCTCTGTGTTGTTACGGGGAAAAGGCTGATTACACCCGCCTCCTCTACTTCCGCTCCACACTACAAGTCCCATTCTCTTCCCGACCCTCCCAGGTGGGCTTTTCCTGTCTGGACTCTTGCAAGAGGCTCCATGGCCACACTTGCTGTTGCGAGGCAGGGATGGTAATTCTGGGCTCTCAGAAGGGCGGGGATAGGGAGAATCGCCTGATACAGCTCGGCCTCGAGGACCATGTCTCTTCTCCATGGCGGACACTTGCACACGGCCACCTCCTGTGTCCAGTGTTGAGTGCGTGTGTGCAACGGTCCCTGTGTCCAGTGGCGGGCTCCTGCACAGACACCTCATGGGCTGTGCCATCTCAGGCTTGTCCCCTGCAAGAGGAAGTCAATGTGACATCTCAGTCGTCTGCAGGGACAGGAGGTCCCTCACATGTGGTGTCTATAAAGAGGACAATACGGTTTGTGTCAGCACAGATAGCGTTGCAAAGTGGAGGGAATCTATGCCTGCGAGCCCTGTGTGTGTGCATGGGCTCCAAAAGCTGGGCCCTCGGAATCAACCGGGTCTCCTCACAGGGTCACCAGGGGCTGAGAAAACACCTAGAATATTCGAGAAAAGTAGCTAATATCTTGTTAAGCTGGGAGATGACTTGTCTGTGTTCATGTGTGTGCACCTGTGTGGAAGGCAGAGGACACCGTTGGCTGTCATTTCTCAGGCATTTCTTGTGACGGGGTCTCTCACTCACTCGGTGGCCTGGAGCTCACCAAGTAAGCTAGCTAAACTGACTGGTCCATGAGCCCTAGAGACTGCCCTTCTCCACCTCTCCTGTGTAGGCCACCATGACTGCCCCTCCATGGGCGACACGAAGCCAATTGCTGTACTTTTACTTGCGAGAACACCTTTCTGAGCCGTCTTCCCTCGTCCCTGAGAGATGACTTGTGTCTACAAGGGGACATTTAAAGGGCACATGGGACTATGTAATATGTATATGACTACACACAACACATTAGTGGATATTACAGTTTGCCTGATGTTTCCTGGACTCAGGGAAGGGTATATATAGTCAATGAGGCGAGACCGGCCTTTGTTCTTCAGTTAAATCCTAGGGAGGGAGGTGTGGCGAGAAGCAAAGACCTGAACAGGAAGCTTCATGTCAATGAGAGCATGGCCAGAAGTGGGAGGGGGCAGTCAGATTGAGACCCGGCCTGTCCCGTCCACAGAGGGCACTGGGCAAGAGGAAAGAGGTTTCCTGCGTTCTTTCCTCAGCCGAGCTGCTGGTGTGTTTCACGGAGAGGATGGCTGGCGTGGAGCCAGCCTGTGGGCTGGTAGCATGGCTGTGCAAGCTCTGCTTGGCCATCAGATGGGTTGTCAAGCATCGATGTGTCCACACACGGGAGAAGCTTGAGCAGAGATGGGACTGGGGACCCACCCTGAGAAGCATCAAAAGAGTGCCTGTAAGGTCATCGCATGTGGGACCACCCAGGGGTGGGAGGCGAGTGTGTAGAAATCTTGGACGCTGAGCTGTATCCAGGTTCAGGGGCCAGGACGGGGTGTCAGACTAAGAAGCCCTTCATGGTGCTGGAGGACTTGGAGGAGTGCCCGAGGTGGTAAGGAGAGGCACTACGGGAGAAAAGGGGCCAAGAGCAGCCACTGGGTCTGCCCTGGAGTGTTAGTGGCGGCCTAGAGCAGGAAGGTAGAGCCCCAGCTTGTGTCTGAGGAAAGAATAGGACACGGGCAGAGGCATTTAGAAGGTTCGTGGAATGAGCAAGAATATGGTGCGGTCTCTGTGTGGGGGAGGGGGGTGTAGTGGGAGGCAGCGTGGGGATGATCATTTCTGGAGATGGGTGACAGCTGGCAGCCTTAAATGCCCTGGAGAGAGAGAGTGCTGTGCTGGAAGGAGGGATCACCATGGGTGACAATCTGCCCTCAGTGTTCCTGCGGCTCGTGTCACACGCTCATGGGAAATAGCCACATATGTACAACGCTGGAAAAATTGTAGTAAGTGTTCTTAACCCACCATTAAGGGCCTTCCTCACTTGTGGGAAACACCTGGCAAAAAGCCACTTTAAGAGCCCTTTGCCATGGCTCAGGGTTTGAAGAGGCAGGGCCTGTTGTGGGGGGCGGGGGGACACAGTAGCAGGCATTTCCACGGCAGAGGGCGTAGGGGCTGGGGCTCTGCACACTCTGACAGGTCAGAAAGCAGAGATGGGGCAGAAAATAGGGCTTTCTTTTACTGCCAGCCCCCAAACCATGGCATGGAGACTTATTATTAATTATGAATGATTGGCCTTGG
This sequence comes from Phodopus roborovskii, assembly GCF_943737965.1. NCBI lineage: Eukaryota > Metazoa > Chordata > Mammalia > Rodentia > Cricetidae > Phodopus > Phodopus roborovskii. The sequence continues at coordinate 1,290,970 of NW_026126651.1, forward strand.
CTTAGGCTTGCTTCTAGCTAGAAAAAAAAAAAAAAAAACCAACCTTAAACCTTAAGTCCTTAAATGAACCCCTTTATCAATCTGTGTGCTGCCCTGGGGCTTGTTTACCTCATCTGTGTACCATCTGTCCTGCTTCCTCCATGGCTGGCTGGTCCAGAGCTGCCTGACTGGCTTCCCTTTTCTCTCTGCCCACCAGCCCCGCCTACCCCTCCCCTGCCCAGCTATTGGCCATTCAGCCTTTCATTAGACCAATCAGGTGCCTTAGGCAGGCAAGGTGGAACAGCAACACATCTTTACATAGTTAAACAATTATTCTGCAACACAAGCAAACACAACACCTCTTTACACAGTTAAACAGATTTCTATTCCACAACAGGCAAAGATGTAAAGCTGTAAGTCCCACCCCATTGTGACCCACTTGCTCCAGCTAGACCCCACCTCCTAAAGGTTTTACAGTTTCCCACAACAGCACAACCAACCGAGGACCAAGCATTCTCTGGAAACCATGACACCCACAGCTTACATGCATCATCGTGAGCTTGTCAGACATGAGTGTTTCCGTGACCCTCCAGAGAGGAAGAGAGCTGTCCTGTGACTGCAGCGCTAGCTCCTGCTCCATCCAACGGCAGTGGTACCAGTTCATTGATGCCTCTAAGGAAGTCCAATTTCACACCGTGCCAGTTGCCCAAAGTCTCTCTGTTAGGCCTTTACATAGGTGTCTCAGGGGCTGGAGAGATGGCTCAGCAGTTAAGAGCACTGGCTGCTCATCCTGGGTTCAATTCCCAGGGCTCACATTCAGCTCATAACTGTCTGTAACTCCAGTTCCAGGGGATCTGGCACCCTCACACGGACATACATGTAGGCAAAATAAAGCAAAAACCCAATGCGGGCACGCGGGCACACACACACACACACACACATACATGCAAGCGTGCGCACATATGTGCGCGAGATTTTCAAGACAGGGTTTCTCTGTGTAGCTCTGTAGACCAGGCTAGCATCGAATTCACAGATCCGCCTGCCTCTGCTTCCCAAGTACTGGGATTAAAGGCATGTGCCACCACTGCCCGGCCTAAAAAAATTATATTTAAAAGAAGAAAAAAATCTAGAAAAAAATTAATACAAAGATTTCTAACCTAGGATGGCAGCAGGACCACACACTGCTCCTGGTTGAACTGTGCAATCTCAGAATAGAATAGGCTTTCCGTTCTTTTTCAGACACTAAAGATTGAGCCCAGGGACACAAGTATGCCTGGCAATTTCACTACCACTGGCCACACCCCAGCCCCTCACAGGGGCAATCTAGGCAGGGGCTCTACCACTGAGCCACACCCCCAGATGTCTTTTTACTTATTTTTAGGTAGGGTCTTCCTAAGTTGCTCTGGCTGTCCTTGAACTCCTCCTATAGACCAGACTGGCCTTGAATGTATGGTCTTCCTGTCTGAGGCTTGTGATAGCGGGAACAGCGTCATTGAGCTGGTATGTTGGTTGTCCTCAAGGATGCCTCACACTCTGGATTTGATGGCTGACCCTTCATGGTTTCTAACTTGTTCCTGGGTCTAATCCCTCTGAGATGGGCATTAGTTCTGGGGCCACTTTTCTGTCTGATATGACCGTAAGTCCAACAAGAAGCAGTTTAAGGGTGAGAGGATTTGTTTGGCTCGAAACGTGAAGGTTCAGTGCATCATGGCAGGGGAGGCATGGTGGTGGCCCTGTTTCATGGCTGTGGTTGCAGAGCTTGAGGCTGTTTGCTCACATGGCTGTAGCTCTGCTCTTCTTGGCCGAATAGGAAGCAGAGAGAACTAAAGGCAGGCTGTGCTACAAACTTCAAGGCCCATTGTGCTCGTGCTCATAGGCTAAGGCAAGACAAGCAGGAGTTCATGGTTACCCTAATTACCTAGGGAGTTTGAGGCTAGCCTAGGTTACTTGAGACCCTGCCTCAAAAAAAAAAAAAAAAACAAGCAGAAGATGCCAATTGGTCATTCATGATCCATCACTCTTCCCATGAGTACACTGTTATATTGATGTTACCCATAATAATGTATACATGCACATACGCACGTACACATGTGCATTACACACACACACACACACACACACACACACACACACACACACAACCTTTCATTCTTTTTGACTCTCACATTGCCCAGTATTTGTGAATGGGAGCCCATTCCGGAGGGCTCCTCTGTCCTTTTGGTGTGATTGCCTATTGATCTTTGCACTTCCTGGTACAGAAACTGAACTGGATGGTTTTGTGTGTCAAGTTGACACAAACTAGAGTTATCAGAGAGGACCTAGGCTGAGGAAATGCCTCCATGTGATCCAGCTGTAAGGCATTTTCTCAACTAGTGATAATGGCGGAGGGTCCAGCCCATGGTGGGTGGTGCCATCCTTAGGCTGCTGGACCTGGGTTCTATAGGAAAGCAGGCTGAACAAACCAGTGAGCAGCGCCTTTCATGGCCTCTGCATCAGCTCCTGCCTCCAGGATCCTGCCCTGTTTGAGTTCCTGTCCAAATTCCTTCAGCCATGAACGATGATGTGGAAGTGTAAGCCAAATAAACCCTTTCCTCCCCAACTTGCTTTTTGGTCATAGTGTTTTTGTCACAGGAACAGAAACCCTAAGACAAAAACTTTCTCTAGCTGGTATTTGCCCTACCCTAGAGATGGAAGCAGCCATTTCCCAAAGGCATGTAGGAAATATCATATGGAAATCAAGTCCAAGGTGTTACACCTGCTCATCCCAACCACATTTTCCACTGCCTGAAAATGACTTCATATTGGTCAGGGTAAAATGAGAGTAATTTTATGTTCCCCACTACTGTAGTCACCCACCACTGTGTAACAAATCACCCCCCCAGGACTTGGTTGCTTCAAACAACAAAACCATTTCAATCTATCTTAAGCTTCCTGTAAGTCAGGAATTAGGGAAGGGCTCAGCTGGGCAACTGTAGCCCTTGATTTCCTTTGGATGCAGAGAGACAGGGGTGGGGGAGGGCTGAAGTCTCTGGGCCTCTCTATGGGAGGTTGAACTTCCTCCTGGCATGGCAGCCCAGAAGCTGGCAAAGACCTGAGGAGCAACAAGCCAGCAAGTGAAACAGAAGCTGCAGCCACATTATCTCTCTTCATCTGTAAGCATCTATTTATTGTGTGTGTGTAACACGTGTGCACACACGGAGGACAGAGACCAGTCCTAGGAGTCAGCTCTCCACCTACGCCATGTGGGTTCCAGGACTCAAACTCAGGCCACCAGGTTTGATGAGAAGAGCCTCTGCCCATCTTTCCGGCCCTCCTTGTGACTTTTTGATGTTGTATTTTGAGACAGGGTCTCAATATATATCTCAGGCTGGACTCAAACTCTCATGAGTGCTGAGATTATGAGCAGCCTAGTCAGTCCTAACCTGGTTTTGTTTTTTTGTGCATGTATGTGTACACATATATGCTTGTATGTGCATGTGTATGTACAGATGTGTTTATGTGCATGTGTAGTGCACATGCATGTGCAGGTGTGTGTATGTACACATGCATGTGCAAGTGTGTGTGTGTACACATGCATGTGCAGATGTTGTGTGCGCATGCATGCAGGTGTGTGTGCACATGCATGTGCAGGCATGTATATGTACAGGTAGTGCATGTGTGTGTGTAGACTTGTATATGTGTGAGTGTATGTACATGTGTAAGTATATTCGTATATATGTGTGCAGGTGTGTAGATGTGCATCTGTAAATGTGTGTGGGCAGGCTTGTGTATTGTGTATGTACAGTTTTATGTATGTGCATGTGGAAACCAAAAGTCATTGTCAAATGCCTTTTCTCAGTTTCTCTTTGCTTTTATTTTTATTTTTTAAATTTTTATGTGTATGAGTGATTAGCCTGTATGTATGAACATGCACCACATGAGTACATATAGTCCTCAGAGGCCAGAAAGAGACTGGAGTTAGAGACAGTTGTGAGCTGCCATGGGTGCTGGAAATGGAGTTCTCTAGAAAAGTAAGCTGTGCTCTTAACCACCGGGGCGTCTCTGCAGCCCCTCCACTTGCTTGTGAGCTAGGGTTTCTTGCTAAAGCTGATTTGGCTGAACTGGATGCCAGACAACTCTTCCTCACTCTTGCCCAGCGCTGGGATTGCTGGCACACACACTACCACAGTGTCTTTCCCGCGGACGCTGGGAGTGAGTGCTGAGCCCTCTGGAGGTCCTCAGCCTTTGTGGCTTGAAGGGCCACTGCCACTGACTGATTCCCACTATACAGCTGTTCTGATGGTTCGGGAACAAAACTATTTGATAGACAACTTACTGGGGTGGGGGTAGGGCTCATGGTTTCTAAGGAACTGGTTTTGGGGACTCACAGTGTGCCCTGGGGAGGAGGCCTAATGTGGGGGTCAGTGTGTTCTGGGGGCTGATGTTGGGGATTTCAGTGCATCATGGGGGTGCTGATCCTGCGGATTTTCCATGTTTCTTGAGAGGATGCCTAGCACTGAGATAGAAGGTTGAAGCTATTCACATGGCAGGGTCTAAGAAATGGAGAACTAGACCTTCAAAGGCCAATCCCACCCGGTGACCCACTTCTGCTAACCATCAAAATAGCGCCACCAGCTGGGGACCTAGCATTCAAAGCAAGAGCCTAGGGAGGGGCCTTCTCAAACCCAAACCATAAGGCTCACCTTGTATGTCCAAAGTCATGTCAAAAACATTGCTGGCGGGATGGGGCTATGGCTCAGTCAGTAGAGTATATGCTCAGAACGCTTGCAACCCTAGGTTCCATGCCCAGCACCAGGCATGTGACACATGGCTGTCATTCGGCATTTGGAAAGCAGAGGCAGGAGGATCAGAAGTCCAGGGCCATCCTCCTTTACATTGTGACTTTGAGGCTATCCTGGATCTTGTTTCAAGCTTGCCACCGATCAGGACAAGCCTCAGGCATCATGGTGGAGCTGTGGCGTGGAGGTTGGCACTGTGCTTGTCAAACTGGATTCCATCCTCAGAACCGGGTGGCATGGAAGTTGACCTCACATTGGCCAAGTCTAGACTCTGTCTTTCTTGCTCTTTGCTCTTCCTGTCTTTGTATCTCTGCTCATTCAGCCTTTCACTCAGACCCCCACACACACATACACACAATTGCTGTCATCTGATGGCCCCTTCCCGTCTGCTCCTTCTTCCTCCTCAGCATCCATGCCTGGATGCAAAGTCACCCCTCCCGGGCCTGTGAGTCTCTCCAGCTTCGTTCCCCCACCAAACTCTTCCTCCTGATTGTCCTCTTATTCTCTTCGTGACTTGTGCACCTTCTAGAAGAGGCCCAGCTTCCTAGAGGGTGAGCTGCCCAGCTCCAGGGGTTTGCCTCCTTTAGCCAGACAGGCAATGCTGAGATGCCAGAACCAGAACTTCCCTGGGAGCCTGGGCCCTCCAGCTACTGGCTGGATGTGCAGGGGACTGCAGACCGGCAGCCTCCGCAGGCAGGCCCACATTCCTGGCAGCTGACCCTCAAGCGGAATGCCCTGTGCCCCAGCAGACAGGTAGAGGCCGTCTGTGGTGCCAGCAGGGCCCCTGGGTCTCACCAAGAGCTCCTTACCCGGCTGGTCACCAGGTGCTGGGTGCCCTGGAAGGTCCTGGCTGAGCCCTCCTGTTTTGGTTGTCCCCTGTGGCCTCCTGTTCTCCTGCACCCCACCCCACGGGTTCTAAGAACAAGGACCCTGGCCGGAGAGAAGGGATCTTCATTCTTTTCCTCTTCCCTGTCCTAGGGTTTAGTAGCCAGGCTTTCTTTCTTTCTTTCTTGGGGGGGATAGGGAAGATACCTGCCTACCTTTAACACTGGAGGAATGTGGGGTGTCTGGCTGGCTGAAATGACCCCCTCTTATCCCTCCTGGGTTCCAAGCCCCGTCCTCAATGCCCAGCCTTTGTGCGTGTGCGTGGGGGGGGCAGATGAGAGCGTCCACGGAGAAGAGTGATGTCCCTGTGACCTCTCCCAGGCATCCTGCCCCACCCCCTCCCCCTAGGCTGGCACCAGCCAGCTTCACACCTCACAAGGTGTCCCCGCACCCTCTGCCTGCCCCTGGGAAGGTGAGAGTGTGAGGGGGCTGGGCTTTGCCTCTACTCGGCACAGGCGCCCTGGCTCGGCACAGGTCTGGGTCAGGGACTCAGAGCCAACACCCCTGCTAGATCTCCCTTGTGGCTGCCAGGCCCAAGCCAGGCCCCAGGCCCCTCAGGAGAGGCTTCCTGCAAAGCCCTTCCTCCACTGATCTTAAGCTCCATCCTTCTCGTCAGATGAGACGCTCCCCCACGACCTGGCTCCCCAATGCCTCCCCAGCAATACTGCCTCCTCCAGGCCTCTCTATGCCACCCACCCGCTGGTCCTGCCTCAGTTTCCTGCAGGCATCCCTGTCAGGCCACTTCCTTCGGGCTCCTTGACAGCATCAACTCTCAACCTTTCCACTTGTCCCGGCCCTCTCCCAATACTTCTGTGGCTCCCCTCCCCCCCCCCATTCCTTCCCGGCCTCCCCACCCCCAACCCCCGGGTCTCCTCCAGTGCTCCGCGGCTTTCCCACCTCCCCCTTCCCACTTTTCCCGCAGTGCCCATCAGGTCCCTTCCATTCCATGGAGGTCTAGGAGTTCTCCAAGTTCGAGCCCCAGCCCCCTTCTCCCTCCACCACACCGCCGCTTCCCCTCCCTCTTTCCCTAAAACCCCGTCTCTTCTCCACTCCCCTTTCTCTCCCTCCTCCTTTCCTCCTCTCCTCCTCTCCTCCTCCCTCCCTTCCTCCTTTGCTCCCTTCCCCCCCCCCCTCGGCTCTGGCTCCCCTTCCCTCCACCCTCCCTCTCCCCTCTCTTTCCCCGTGCCCCCTCCCCCTTCCTCGCCGCCTCTCCTGCCCTCCCTCCCCAGCTTCCCCGGCCACTCTCCCCTCGGCGCCCTCCCTCCTCCTCCCTCCTCCTCCCGCTCCCCACCAGCATCAGTATTCCGCTCGCGTCCACGGGACTCTCGGCTGCTCTCGGCGGCTGCCGCACCGTCCGAGCGGGGGCCGGGCCGGGCCGGGGCCTGGGGGGGTGGGTGGGGGGAGCGGCGGGGCCGCGGCGGAGGCGGGCGGCGGCCAGGCTGGCAGGCGGCGAGCGCGGAGCGCGGGCGGGCGGCGGGCCGGGCGGGGGCGGAGCCGCGACCCCGAGGACGCCCCCGGCCCAGGCCCCGCGCCCCGAGCGGACCCCGCGGGGCATGCCGCCCCTCGCCGGGAGCCCGGAGCCCGCGGTGAGTCGGAGCGCGCGGCGCGCGGGGACGAGGCAGGACAGGGCTGGGGCCGGGATGGATGGGCACGCGGACCCAGGATGGGGCCGGGCGGGATGGAGACGCAGACTCGGGATGCGGGCCGGGACCTGGACCGGCGCCCCAGGCGGGGCGCCCGCAGCTGGCTGCCCGGCTGCGGCCCGGGGTGGGAGGCTGCTCCCCCACGCCCTCCTCCCCGCCGCCGGGGGGCGTGCGAGCGATGGGGAGGGGGAGAGGCGGGCACGGGGTTTCCTTGGTGACCGCGCCTGGCAGGAGCGGTTGCCGTGGCAACCGGGGAGAACCGGGGAGTTTGGGAAGTGAACACGGGAAAGCCAAGAAGGGGTGATTGGGGAGGGTGGCGGCTTCAGATCCCACTCCCCATCAACGATCCTCCTCCCTCTGAGTGCGCCTTCCGCTCCTCCCGCCGCTCAGCTCAGGACCCCCTTTTTCTTGACCCGCATCAGGCCTCAGGGCTGCGGTCCTCGCATGTCTTCCTGGGACCCCTGCTCGCTCGGTGCCATCCTCTCCAGGGGACTCCCCAGTCGCTGCCAACCTCCCCACACCTGTTCTCCCTGGCCTTCTAACTACACTTCCCCTTATCCGGCCCATCTCTGACCCTCGCCCCCAGCCAGACCCGCTATCCCTCCACCCTCCTTCCTGGAGACCCAGCTGGGCCTGTGCCTTCTCTTTACCTGAAGCCCCTAACCTTACTGGCTGGCACCCGTTTCTCCCCATTCAGTGACCCTTCTTTCCTCAAAGGTCCGTCTTCTTGTATCCTCATAGGTAGGATACTGGGATCCCACCCACCCCTAGACCTCAGATTCTCTCCAGAACCCTCTCCCAGATTCCTTCCTCCTGACTGTCAATCCTAGGCCAAAAACTCAGGCTGGGTCCAGGGTCCCTCCCAGGTCTCCGTGGCCAGTTTCTCCGAACTCTGCTCTCTTGGACCAGGGGACCAACCAGTCTCCCAGCTAGATTCTGACTCCCTCCCCCCCCCCAATGTTCTTGAGCACCATTTTCTCTTTGGGCCCTTCCTTACCCTGCAGCTTTGGGTGACTTTCCCCAGGCTGGGGAATCCTCCCGGGGAGCACCCCAGCTGGTTAGTAGAGGAGCCTGGAGTGTCCCTCGCCCCCTCCCCAGCTGGGAGCTGCAGCCATGCCTCCCTCCGCATCACCCATTGCTATGCGCCTCACATCCCGAGTCCAGCCGCGCAGCGCCAGACAGGAACTCTGGGCTACAGTGGCAGCTGGTAGTAGCCGAGTCGGCTTCCCTCCCGGTCCAAGTAGCGGGCAGCACCCCTCCCCACTGCTCCTCCCCCAGGACCTTGGCCTGCTCGGTCTCCCTCCTTTGGAGCATCTTCTGCCTGCTCACTGCTGCTCTTCTCCGGCTTCCTCTTCCTCTTCCCACCTGCCGCCGCCTCCTCCTCCCTGGGTCTACTCTGATTCTTTCTGGTCCTCCTGATTATTCAGATACACACAGAAGAAGAAGGAGCTAAGAAAGACTGTTGGGAGACACTCAAAAGGGAGTAGAAAAATGGGGAGCCATAGAGAGGAATGGCTTCCCATACGGACACACATGCAAGAGCTTATTGCACAGAAACACACACACACACACACACACACACACACACACACACACACACCAGGGAAGAAGTCCCACACTTGGAACCCTGTGCTCACAGAGACCTGGAGGGAAGGACAAAGGCAGAGGCAGCCTGTGCACATTCCCCTCTCAGAGACAGAAAGGGAGACCCTGGAGCTGGCCTGCCTGTGACTGTAGAAACAGCAACCCCACTGTCCAAACTGTTGCCGTGAGGGTGAGGTGTGATTGAAGGGAGTGTGCTAGAATGCCACTGGGGGATGAGGGACTCAGAAGTTGCCCCTCACACCCCTAGGAGCGGGGAGGGGGCTCCACCGAGGTCTGCCAACCCAGAGGACAGAGGAAGTGAGACCTCAGGTTTGGAGGGGCCCTGAAGCATCCTCAGGGTCTGCAGCAGAGGAATGTTCTGCTTGGCTTTTTGCATGGATCGCCTGGCTCAGGCTGGGACTCTGCTTTCCTGCAGGAGGGCCCCTCCCGCAGCATCTGGCCCTCAGTGACCACCTGTCTTCTCTGCTAGGCTTAAGTGTTACCTTGCCTCCATCTACCATTCTCAATCTAGCACCTTCCTAGGTACTTCTCTGGCGCCAGCATTGGGAGGTCCAGCCCCCATTTCTGCTCCTTTCCTGGGTCTCCAAAGTCCCTGAGGTGTCCCTGAGACCTGTAGTTCCCTGTGTCTGTCCAGGAGGACAGTTCACACATGATCCCAACATTCAACAGTCTATGACAAGCCAGGAAGGGCTATATAGTGAGACTATCCCCAAACAACAGGTGTCCACAGAGCAATACAGGGACGTGCTGAGGCAGGGGAAGGGGCAGCCACCTCCTTCGGCCACCTGTGCCAATGACAGGAAGAGTCCCTTAAGTGGGGAAGAGTTCACATGCAGGTTCCCAAGGTTGGAGTCTACCTGGAGCCCTGCAGGAAGCTACCATGTCATGTGTGATTTGTCTTCCTCAACTGCCCATCACTAGGGCAGCAGATGACACCCAACAGTCCCATCCCCGGGGTCAGCTTGCAGCCAGCAGCATGCTGGGTTTTCCTAGGGGTTAAAGGGCAACTGTACCTTTGGGTGGGATTGGAAAACAGAAGCCCCGGGGACACAGAAAGATGGCCACCTCTAGGTGTCACCTCTAGGTCAGGGGGCAGATGCTGGGCCCTTTGGTGGGGGGGCCATGGCCAGGCAGCACCTGGAGACCTGTAGGGAGCATATCCTCGTGTCTAAGCTTCAGGATTCTCCCTCCCTGCTGGGAAGAAACCTCTCTGGTCCTGGACCTGGTTAGGGTGGTTTTGCCAGAGGACAGCAAGAGAGTAACTAAAGTGGAAGGATGCTCCTTGTTGCCTGGAAACACATACTAGGCTGTTGTCATGGTAGGCAGGGACGAAGGGGCTGCAGAGACCTAGAGGAGGGCAGGGAAGGCCCTGGTATAGGACAGGCAGGCAGGAGCCCATCCCAGAGTGAGCTGTCTGTAGGGTCTGGACAAGTTGAGCTGTGTAAGAGTGATGGAGAGGAAAGGGGTATGGCAGGGGACAGTAGCAGGGTCCCAGCATTTTGAGCTTAGTCCCAGAGCTCTTGTCCAGATTCTGGGAGGAAGCTGGGGAGCTCCGTGGAAGGGTGAGGCTCCGGAGGAGGTGCAGAAGGAAGCTGTCCTGCTCTTGCCTAGAAAACCCTAGGACACGAGCCTAGTGTAGTCATGACAGCATTTGTGGGATGCCTCCAGAACCAGCCCTGTGCCAAGATTGCATGGGGATTCCTTCCACTCCTTGTAGTAACCCTAGCAGGGAGGCACTGTTATCATATCCAGTCTACAGGAGAACCTGGGGCCCCTAGGTATGGGGTGCCTTCTCCAAGGTCAACTATGTAGAGGAGGGGCCTCGGCACTCTGTAGATGGCCACACGCAGAACCCGTGCTTTCAAACAGCAGAACCAGGGCCCAGGGTCGGGAGCATGGCTACACTGTTCAAGACTAAGACTTGTGGGCATTTGGACCTCTAAAAGGGCATTGAGATCTCATCCTAGCCCGGGGACATGGGCATTTCATCTCAGCCACTTGGGAGGCTGAGAGGGGGGTAACAAATGTAAAGGTAATCTAGACCACCTGACAAGACCCTGTCTCAAGAATAAAAAGAGGGCTATGTTGGGCGGTGGTGGCTCACCTTTAGCCCCAGCACTTGGGAGGCAGGGGGATCTCTGAGTTCGAGGCCAGCCTGGCTACATAAGAGAAACCCTCTCTCCAAAACTAAAACAAAACAAATATATCTCCTTCTTTGGGCTGGTGATTTGGCTCAGTGGTTAAGAGCACTTCCTGTGGTTGTGAAGGGCATGGGTTCAATTCCCAGCATCCACATAAAGACTTACCACTTCCTCCAGCACCAAGCACGAACAGAGATACATGTCAACAAAACATACATATAAAATAGTAAAATTCAAATCAAAACTCATTTTTAAAAAAGAGGACTGGGCCGCTCCAGTAAAACAAATTCGTAAAGGGGGCTGAAGGTATGGCTCAGAGGTAGAGCCTCTGCCTAGAATCCTCCAGTGAGGGGTGGGGGTGTGGCCAGAGGTAGAGCCTCTGCCTAGAATCCTCCAGTGAGGGGTGGGGGTGTGGTCAGGGGTAGAGCCTCTGCCTAGAATCCTCCAGTGAGGGGGTGGGGAAGGGAGGGGAGGTCAATGGTAGAGCCCCTGTCTCTACCTCCAATGAGAGACTAGCCGCACACATAGCTCAGTGATAAGAAAGCCTCTGCCTAGAATCTGCTGGTTAGGGCATGACTCAACAGCAGAGCACCTGTCTAGAATCTACTAGTGAGTGAAAGTCGGGGCCAGGGCTTAGAGGCAAGAAGCCCTGAGTTCAATTCTTAGCAGTTTACATTTTTTAAGGTGTGTGTGTGTGTGTGTGTGTGTGTGTGTGTGTGTGTGTGTGTGTGTTGCCTGCGTGTATGTAACAGTACTACATGCATGTCTGTGCCTGAGGAGTCAGAAAAGAGTATTAAATCACAGGAACTGAGTTAGAGATGGTTGGAAGCTGCCATGTGGGTGCTGGGAACTGAACCCAGGTCCATTGCAAAAGCAGCAAGTACTCTTACCCACTGAACCAATTTCTCCAGCCCCCTTAATACTTTATTATTCTTTAAATTATTGTATTACTTAATTATTGGAGGTGCGCATGGCGAGGCCAGAGGACAGCTGGTGTGTGTCTTTTCTCTCCCTTCACCTCGTGGATTCCAGGACGGAATTCAGTTCCTCAGGTTTGGCAACAGATGTCTTTACCTTCTAAGCCACCTCAGCAGGCCCAATTCTCAGCATCTAAAACAACACCAAAAAGTTTCCGTAACTTGGGGCGCTCTGTCTCTCAGGCTTGTTCATGTCCATAAACCCTAAGGACCTGGATGCTGTGGGCTGATTGTGCTGGTGGAGATTTGGGCTTTGAGAATGTGTGTGTGTGGGGGGGGGGTCTCATTTTTGCTTTGAGAATGTGTGGGGGGATGGGGGTCTCATTTTTGGGAAGGGGATCCACTCTCCAACAAGTGAACAGTTCTGATCCAGCCATAAATAATGGAATGAGGGGCTGAGTCATGGGACCGGAGAAAGAAAGCCTGTGCTCCTGCCCCAGCAAGAATAATAATCACTTTCCCCAAGAATCTAAGATGAGAAGGTTGCCATGAGTTTGAGGTCAGCCTGGGCCACATAGAGAGACCTTGTCTCAGAAAACCCTACATAAAGAAACAGATACAAAAGGTACATTTGAATGTATCTCTCTATGAGGGTCCTGTACTGAGCCTGCCATCTTGAATCTCTACCAAGCTTAGTATCATCTTTATAGACTGGCAGGGAAGGTCATTAAGGAGCTACAGAATAAGTCTGGGCTCCATTGGACTCCACACACCCCTACCCATCCTTCCAGGAGACATGAGTTATGGAGAAGGATGTTTTCTTACAAAAAGGAGCCCATTGAAGAAATAGGATGTCCCTATGAACAGGTAAGGCCCACCCCTCTCCAAGACCACATGGCTAGCCATGATGGCAAGTTACATTTTAAAGCAGCCCACACTGAGCCCCAGCCCTCCACTGCCCTGGATTGGGGAGAAAGCATCATTTCCCCTGTCATAGGCATGGACAGTGGGGGCCGTGGGTCCTGAGAGCCTCTGGCTGCCACTTTAGGAAACAGAGCCCGCGTCCTCGGAACCTGCCATGGAGGAGCCCCAGTCCGGATGCCCATGTGGGTGTGGGAAAGTCTGCTGTGGTTCTCATGACTTTCTGATTTTCATGGCTTTCACTGTTCCCTTTGGGTTTCCCTGGTTTGGAGACAGGGTTTCAAATGTAGCACGAGCTTGACTCAAAGTCAGCAGTCCTCTGACAAATACTGAGATGATAAATATGAAACAGCACACTAAGCTACTAGGCACCCTCTGTTTCCCAGAAAATAATGGATGCATGACAGAGAAACAGAAAGAGGCCAAGTAACCGCCTCAAGAGCCTGTCTAAGTCCCTTGTCCAGGCCTCCGCTATAAATATCTTCTCCACTGCCAGGGGTCAGGTGCAATCATTTCCTCTATCACAAGGAATAGAGGCCTGGAAGCCTTGGTTCTGCCACAGAGCCCACCAGAGCATGGGTGTCCACATGCACATTGAGCACACCACCATGCTTCAGAAATGATGACTCTGCCACATGGGCTTCTGGAAGGACCAGATCTACCCTCTGAGAGCCCTAGGAGGCCATGTCCCACCATGCTATGAGAACTGAAACAGGTAGCTCCAGCCAGAGCTGGGGTCAGGTACACCAAGCCACATTTCCTGGAACCAAATGTGGTCACTGACATTTAGATCCTCATAGTTGAGTGACAAACTCAGGCTGGGTGTGGTGGTTTAGACCCATCATCACGACACACAGAAGGCTGAGGCAGGAGCATTTCAAAGTGTAGTCACAGTTGCCAGCTGGAGAGTGTTCAATGCCAGCTGTGGTTGGTGGCCACCAGGTTCCGCCATGGTACTGGGACATTTCTGTTACTCCAGAACTCTGTTGGATGGGGCCATGTTAGCATTTCATAGTTGCCCTGCTCTGTAGCTGGTGGGTCCCTGCCACGCTGCTGAGTCCCCATCCCAATCGCCAGTTCTCTGTCACATGATACTGCTCGTTCATGCCCAGTAGAGGCAGTGGGAAGTGAGAGCAAGGGCAGATGGATGGCAACAGAGGACAAGAGCCTGCCACATTTTCCCCTTACTGCTATTATTTTGAGGCAGGCTCTCATGCAAGTCAGGCTGGCTTTATACTCCCTGTGTAGCTAAAATGACCTTGAACTCCTGATCCTCCTGCCTCTGCTTCCCAAGTGCTGTGATGAGAGGCATGTACCACCATGCATGGTTTACTCAGACAGAACGAAAGGTCTCCTGGTGGCTAGGTAAGCTCTCTGCCAACTGAACCACACCCTCAGCCTATCTGGTTGTCTGTTTCTTATTTAGAGGGGGTTGAGACAGGATCCTCCTATACAACCCAGATTGGCCAGGAACTCAGAGAAATCCTCCTGCCTCCACCTCCTGAGTGCCAAAGTAACAGGTTTGGACCAACAAACGCAGGCATTGTCTTCCTTTTCCGAGTCTCTTGTCTTCCGCTGGGCTATGTGTCCCAACTCCCTGGCAGGACAGCAAAGGGATATGCACTCAGGGCCTGTCTTGCCCAGCTGCCTGCCCTGTGTATCTCCCTTCTTGGCTTTCAGGCCAACAAAGGAGCCCGGATTCTCCTCTTCTCCACTTCTCTGCCTCTGGGCTCTGAAGGTTCTGCCCATCTACTGTCTCTTCATTCTTCCCTGTTTCCTGTCACCTCAGCTCTAGCCATAGTTCCCTTTCCCCCATGCCTCTGCTCTGACTCCTGGCTTCTCCACTCTAGACAGAAGAGATGGCTCCCAGGGCTCAATCACTCTGACCCTCCCAGGAACTTCCTGCTTGGGATGAAGTAAGCCAGCACCCCATGTCCTGTACTTACTTCTGTACTGAGCTGGGCTCCATACAGACCAGAGGGAAGTATGTGAACCACACACACACACCATGTCCCTCTGCATGCCTGGGTCCCTACACCTGACTGGCCCTCCTGGCTTGCGTCTCAGCTCTCTGGGCTTCTACTGTGACAGCCTTACCTGGATAGAGGAGGCTGCTCCTACAACTCCTGCCCCCGCCCTGGTTCATACTCCCGTGTCCTCTGCCCTGCTGTATTCAGTGGTGTACACCCACATGCCAGCATGAGAACACAGGTTGGGACTGTGAGTCTCTGCATTCGGGCATCTGGTCCCTGTCACCTTCTAGTGGGAGAGAGGCAGTGGAGAGACCAGGAAGTTGCTACATACAGAAGCTTGGAGACAGGTCACCAGAACAGAGAGCAGAGTTGGGGGAGATCACAGGCCAGTAAGGGGGGAAGCAGGGCAAAGCGGGGCCCATGCCCCTGACTCTGGAAGGATGGCCATCCCTACCGCTGACAGGCCATCGCTGTGTACTGTACACACTAGCTGTGCTGGGGATACCCGAGTGACCCCAGGGCACCCAGGACTCTGCTCTGCCCTTTTCTCCAGGATCCTTTGCTCAGAGTTGTGTGTTCACTCTTACTGTGAAAGCCCTGGGGACATGCAGTGGCTGAGGGGGACAGGTCTGCATTTATTTCCTTCCATCTTGAGCCTCTTCCTCCACCCGTGTGTCCGTTCCCCACACACCCACCCCGCCTTGCTTATGACTGCTGTCCAGGAAGAAGTAAGTGTTCATCTGTCCAGGGTGCCACCTTTCCACGCGCCTGTCAAAGCAGGGGAAGTTCTGCTTCAGCTCTGACCTCCACTCCTCTTGTTACCGTACAACAGACAGTTTTCTCTCTTGTCCTCACCTGATGAACTTACTCAGGCACAGGAGTGTGGCTGACAGGAACGTTTCCTGCCTCCCTTTTCTCCTCACCCTGCCTCCCCTGGGCCCCGGGTTTCCGATCTGCCATCTGTGTGAATCTCTCAGGCACTGTACCCAAGACTCCTATCTATCCCTGAGCCAGGCTGGGCAGGCGGCCATGCAGATGAGGGCTTCGCACTTTCCCCTAACCCTGGTCTCTGTTCTCGGCCCACTCTAACCTGCCCAGCTGTCTGGACTCTGCCCCTCAGGCTCTGTCCATTCGAGGCCTGGTCCCTAGTCACAGTTTCTGACTGCTCTGAGTCAGCATCACCTGGGACCAGTGAGTGGGACCATGGCTGAGCCCAGGGGCTGGAAGTGGGATGTGTTGGGAGCCCTGCGACTAGGAAGGAGGGAGAAGACTGTATAGGTCAACCTACACCCCAGTGACCTCTGTGAGACTTACTACCGAGGTCTCTGGAGTCCCATGACTCCCAGAGGATCCATGGGCTTGCTAGTAAGCCAGCTTAGCCAAATAGGTAGGCTCTCAGCCAATCTGGAGGCCAGGTGTGTGTGTGTGTGTGTGTGTGTGTGTGTGTGTGTGTGTGTATCTGTGTCTGTGTCTGTGTGTGTATGAGACCTGTGAATGCCAGAGGTCAGCCTGAGTGTTCCTCAGATCTGCACTTGGATTTTGTTAGTTTTGTGTTTTGTTTTGTTTTGGTTTGGTTTAATTTCTGGCTTTCCTTTTTTTTTAAACATTTATCTATCATTTTGTGTGTGCATGTGCCTGTGGTCAGGAGTCTGTTCTCTCCATCAAACTCAGGTCCTCAGATTTGGCTAGGCGGCTTCGTCCACTAAACCATATCTCATCAACCTCACATACTTGTTTTTAAACAGGGTCTCTCGTGGGCCCAGAGCTCAGCTATTTGGCCAGACTGGCTGACTGGCAAGCCCATGGATCCTGTTTCCACCTCCTCTGTACCCCACCAAGTCTTGCTTGCTTACATTACCTCTGGTGATTGAGCTCTGCAAACGCTTTACCTGTGGAGCTCTCATCCCAGATAGATATGTACATGTATGTGTATGTACGGATGTATTGGCAGTACTTGAAATGGAACCAGCCAGACATTGGTGGCGCACGCCTTTAATCCCAGCACTCAGGAGGCAGAGGCAGACAGAGTTCTGTGAGTTCGAGGCCAGCCTGGTCTACAGAACAAGTTCCAGGACAGGCTCCAAAGCTACAGAGAAACCCCGTCTCAAAACCACCGCCCCCCCCCCCAAAAAAAAAAAGAAAGAAAGAAAAGAGAAAGAAATGGAACCTTGGGCTTTTTGCAGACTAGACAGGTGCTCCACCACTGAGCCACACCCCCCAGCCCCTCGCTGGGGGATTCTAGGCAGGAGTTCTAACACTGAGCCACACCCCCAGCCCCTCACTGGGGGATTCTAGGCAGGGGCTCTACCACTGAGCCACACCCCCAGCCCCTCACTGGGGGATTCAGGCAGGTGCTTTACTGCTGAGCTACGCCCCCATCTCTCTCTCTCTATCTCTTTTTCTTTAGAGACAGAATCTCATTAAATCGCCCAGGCTGGCCTTGAACTGGCCATCCTCTTACTCAGCCCCTGCATAGCTAGGATAACAAGACTGCCTCTATAGCTAGCTTCTTTCTTAACTCAATCGTCAGGACCTCAGTTTCCCTATTTATGCAATGTAGATGCCAGCAATTCTTAGAGGGCTACTGCCCACAGAACAGCTTTTCCCTCAAGAAACAGTGCAGAAGGGCGTGGTGTGCATGCTGGCAATGTGCTGAGCCTGCTCTAATGGAGCCTGTGCCTGGAACTAGCTCAGGTACACACTCAGAAAAAGCATCTAGCCTGCACTCCGTCTGCACCAGTGTGGCCATTGAGCTCCATGGGCAAGGTTTGGTTCCAAACAGGGATGAGCCTTCCCTAGTGACAAGTTATTTGGAGGAGCACAGGAAAACATTGGGATCTAGTGAACCAGAAGGCGCTGTGGGAGGGAGGGAGGGAGCCTGGGACACAGAGGTTCAGCCAAAGGCAGTGACCTCCTGGGGACAGGTGAAGACCTTAGGTGGAGGGATGTCCCACACTGATGTGTCTGGCTTGACCAACTCTTAAAGTTTACCTGGACTGGGTGGCAGGTGTGTCTGTATCAAGAAAGAGAGATTATAACTTAACAGAAGATGCGTACCGCCAAGTAGCCATAGCTGTGTGTCCATCCCTTCCCTCACCTGCCATTTGCTGAGCACAATAAGCCCTCACAAAACCAGAGACCAAAGCAGATAACACACACACACGCGCACACACACACTCACACACGCACACACACTCTTGGTGGGTGCGCGGTTCAGCAGATGTGGTCTGAGAGGTCAGGTGGCAATAAACAGAGGGAGAAAGAAGCTGCACCAGGCATCATCCACCAAGAATGTGACATGGCAGAGGGTTGCAGGCAGAGTGAAGAGCAACTTCCAAGCCCCCTACCCTGCCCCCTAGGCTGGTGCTCGGCCCTCCTAGTGAGGTCAGAGCTGAGGCTGACTGAGGAGTGGGCTCTTCACCTTTTTCTGGGTGATTCAGAAGTTGCTGGAGAGGCCTAAGCAGCAGAGGGTGGGATCTGGCTGCTGTGTTAACAAGGATGGATAAAGAATGGAAAGATGGCTAAAGGAATGGATGAATGGATATATAGATAAGTGAATTTACAAATGTATGGAGGGATAGAAGAAGAGATGAATTATAAAAGGATAGATGGATAAAGAGGGAGGAATAGGCGGGTGGATAGAAGGATAAATATATAGATGAGTGGATGGAGTGATAGACAGATGAGTAGAGGGTGGGTATGTGATTGGATGGAGGAATGGGTTGATGGGGGAATATACAGATGAGTACTCACTCATCTGTATGTATGGATGGCTGGGCATGTGAATGGGTAGATGAAGGGTTACATGGAGTGAGTAGAGTGTAGCTTCCCAGACTGTTCTGCAGAGGGCACTAAGAGCGGGTGGCCAAGGCGGGGAAGGATTGGGGGGGGGCATCAGGGGTAGTTTTCTTTGTGGTAAGAATGAGTGCTGGCCTCAGCTGAAAGAAAGGGCGATTGTGACGTGGGCCTAACTTGTCAGGAATAGGTTGGGTAGCATATTGAAATGGGGTCGAAACGGTGACTGCATGAGGTAGTGGGGGTCCTGGAGTGGACACATGGTCCCTGAACCCAGGATGGACCCTGAAGATACAGGAGGGACATTTTGGTCCAGCGGCATGGAGTCCAAGCGGCCCAGCCTGGTTCTGCAGCTGAGGCTGCTGCTGCTGGTGTGTGTGTGTGTGTGTGTGTGTGTGTGTGTGTGCCACGAGGCTGTAGCTTGGCACAGTCCAAACCCCTCTCCCCTGGCAGCACAGCCGCCAACCTTCCTCCCCCGCTTCCCCCGACCTTCCCTGACTGCCCAGAACCAACGGGTTAATTAGATAACGGAGCCTTTGATTAGCGGGGGAGGGGGAGGCCACCCCCTGGCCGAGCTAGCTGGGAGGGGGGAGTTGAGTGAGGGTGGAGGGAGGGAGCGCCCTCCCCGCTGGAAGGAGAGAAAGAAGGAGGGAGGGGGCGGGGAGGGAGGGAGCTGGGCTCTGCACTGCCGTGTGACTAGAAATTGTAATCGCAGAGAAAGGAAGAGAGGCAGAGCTGGGAGAGGGATGAGGCAGGCCCCAGGACAGACAGACAGACAGTAGGAACCCGACTGAGCCAGGCTCCCAGCAATGACAGGGTGACAGGGACAGTGGAAGAGGACAGGCAGAGAAGGGGTCTGGTGGTCCCCGGGGAGGCAAGACGGGGTTGGGGAGCTGGGAGAGGGGCAGAAGCTGGGTCTGCTTGTGGAGAGAAAGGAAGCTGGTGTGGGGGGACTAACGTGGGGGGCACAGGACCGGAGGAGGCAAGGGCTTGCTTGTGTGGTGGCCAAGAGAAGAAGGCCGGGCTCCCCTAGAGGGTGGGGAGGGCAACAGACGAGGGGGGGGTGCAGGGAGACCCAAGAAGCCCCTGCGCCCCCCCCCAGCACTAGCTCGACGGGAAGCAGTAGCGAGCTGGGGTGGCAGGGCCTTGGGGCAACTGCACACATGCGGAGGGGGGGCCTGGGGCACAGAGAGAAGGCCATCGGAAGCCAAGCCACCAGGGTGAGTGTCCCCCAGTGTGTATGCGGGGGAGCGGGGAGACAAGGACGCGGAGATGGCGGCAGGGGAGGCGGAGGAGCAGGGGAGCTGCGGCAGAGCCCTGGACGGGGTGTGCGCCCGCGGTGTTGGTGGGGGAGGAGACCCGGCTGCCGGCCTGGGGGATGGTGGGCTCAGTGGGCACCGCACCGGAGCCTGGGCTTTCAGGGTAGGGGCTGGTCATAGCCAGGGTGTCAGCGAGTGGGGACCGAGGACCCGGGTGGACCGAGGAGAAAGCTCACTGGCCACTCGCGTGCGAACAAAGACCCCACAGCCCCTGCTGAGACAGGCGGGTGCAGGGCAGGGCCTGGCGGCCAGCTCTGAGGCGGGGGCCTGGGTCTCTGCCGCGGTCTGTCTCAGCTCAGTCTGTGCTTCTGTGCCCATGTCTCTGTCTCCCCCTCTCCCCCTCTGCCTCTCTTTTTGTCTCTCTCGGTCTCTGTCTCTGTCCCGGTCTTTGCCTTTGTCTTTCTTTTTTCTATCTCTGCTCTGTCTCCGTGCCTCTCTCCACCATCTCTGTCTCTCGCTGTCTCTGTCCCCATCTCTGTCTCTGACTCCATTTCCTGTCCTCACACACTTGCTCAAACACACAGCGGCACACGTATTTCTATCTGGGTTAAAATCTTGGAAGCTGCAGGAGTGTGTGTGTGTGTGTGTGTGTGTGTGTGTGTGTGTGTGCTCATGCGCACCTGCGTGGGGGGGCAGCCCTGTGCCCATAGATTGGAGAGGGCCGTGTGTGAGGGTGTGTCTGCCCCTGCTGTTTGTGTGAGTGGGTGGGCATCGTGTTTATGGGGACCCCCTTCCTGTCTCAAAGGGACTTTCTGTGTATGTAAGCACTCGGGGACACTGTGTGGAGGGGGACATTGGAAGCCCCAGGCCGGACCCCCTCTGCCACCCGGTGGGCCTTGAGATGGCCTGGTACACAATCCAGCAGCTTCCGCCCTGCACAGGCTGGAGTGGCTGATGCATGGGAAGAGAGAGAGCCCCCTGTGCTGGCTGCAGGTACCGTCCTTCCCGCGGCCATTTGGTCCCTCCCCCCTGGGGCTCTGGAAAGCAGGGGACAGGCTGGAAGGGTGCAGGGATGCTGACTTCCCATACTGACTGAGACTTGGGGTGCCCACCACCCCTTCCCACTCCATCAGCTCCCTCAGTCCTCACCCTGCGACCGTTGCTGGCACAGGTCCCTGCACAGGCCGTGTCAGAGCACCTGCCATCTTAGGCACAGGGGCATGGCTACCATCTCCAACTGTGCCACCACAGGGTGAGGGTGCCCCGCAGCCTCCTGCCTCCTCCCAGGAGCCCATCAGCCTCCTGTCCCCTCACAATTGCCTCTTCTCCAAGTCTAGGGCAGGATAGGGCCTGAGATGAGCCAGGGGTGGGAAGAAGATACTTAGCTGAGCCCTTGTGACTGGTGCTGTCACACCTGCGAGCAGACATCTGCGGGATGGGGTGGGAGTTGGTCAGCTTTGTGCTTTGCCTCACTGTCTGTCTGTCTGTCTGCCCCTCCATCTCCACATACCTATCTGTCTAACTGAAATCAGTGCAGACACAATTAAAATTTGTTAAAGCCTTGGGAATGGAGCTGAGGGGTCTTGGATACACTGGCAATGTTCTCCGCCACTCAGCCACATGTTGCCTTTTTAGATTTGAACACGGTCTCTCTGAATTGCCCAGGCTGGCCTTGGATGCACTCTCTAGCCCAATCTAGCCTGGAACTTCCAGTTCCTGCCTCGGCTTCCTGAGCCCCCGAGAAGGCAGCCCTGCATCCCCAGGCTTGCCAACACCTGAGTTTGACTCTAGCTGACTGCCATTTACCGACCAAGTGACCTTGGGCCCAAATGTTCCTCTTTCGGCCTCAGTCATCTTTTCTACAGAGTGGCCCAGGAGAAGCGGGCCCGGCCCAGGCAGGCCAGGTTCCTGTACCTTCGGTTCTGAGCAGGAGTGAGGGCTTCTGGTGAAATTTCGCGGGTGGGTCCGGTCAACCTGAGTCCCCGATGCTTACTGACCAACACGCTCTCTCCTCCCACAGCCCCCCAGCGTGCCCTCGGAGTATGAACATTGAGGATGGCGCACGCCCACACCCGTGGCTCCCCGTGCCCCCTGCTGCCGCCTGGTAGGATGTCCTGGCCCCACGGGGCTCTCCTGCTCCTGTGGCTCTTCTCCCCACCCCTGGGGGCCGGTGGGGGCGGTGTGACCGTGACCTCAGCGGCTGGAGGAGGCTCCCCGCCAGCCACCTCCTGCCCGGCAGCCTGCTCCTGCAGCAACCAGGCCAGCCGGGTGATCTGCACGCGGAGGGAGCTGGCCGAGGTGCCTGCCAGTATCCCTGTCAACACCCGCTACCTGAACCTGCAGGAGAACAGCATCCAGGTGAGCCCGCCTCCATCGCTGGTTGGCCCCAGGGTCAAGGCTCTGCCTCCCTCCCCACCCTCTCACTCTGGACTTCCTGGCGTCTGCGCACTAGCTCCTCTCTCGCGTCGTTTCTCTGCCCACCTTTGCGATGTATTTCCATGCCGGCTGTGTGCGTTTTCCTGGTGTGCCTGCCACGCCCTCACACCACAGGACAGGGTGCCTTGAGGCGGTCAGGAGAGGCCTTTCCACCTCATCCTCCCCGTTGTTGGCCCGAGACAGCGTCTCTCAGCAAGCCTCCAAGGAAGCGGGACTCATTCCGGTTTTGGGGAGCTAGCTGGATGAATGATGGGGACCAAGGGGTCGAGGGCTTAGGGCTGGCACGGGCATCGTAGTTAGTAGGGACTGCAAGTGACTTTAGCTGTCTTTGTTTGGTGCACAGCCTGCCCCATGCGGTGGGGCTGTGCTGTGCTGGTGGCCCAGTGGGCTGCTAGGAGCTGCCTCTTACCTGACGTTTGGAACAGGTCTTTCTTTCCTCAACCGGAGGCTGAGGTGGAGCTGTGCTGACTGCTGCAGGGTGCTCAGTGGCGCCCTGGCCACCTATTTCCAAATGTCTGCAACTGCCACCAGACTCTGGGCTCCCGAGTGAGGACTTTGCTGTTGGTTGTTTCTTGGGTTTGGTTTTGCTTTTATTATTTGTTGGTTGGTTGGTTTGCTTGCTTGCTTGCGATAAAGCCGGGGGTCTCACTCGGTTTCTCCCACTGGTTTGGAAGTCTTCCCCTAGCTCAGGCTCCCCACAAACCTGCTCTGTAACCCCTGTGGTCGTTCCCAATTGCAGTGACACTTGCTACGATGGCAGTTGTGAGCCACCCTACTTGGCTGAAGGCCGTTTTAAAGGCATCTAGTCAAGTCCAAGTCCTCATGCAGACTGCCTTGTACCCACTTCGTACAGGTTGGAGAGACTAGGGACCGCACCGCCACAGGAAAGGTCCCAGACCCCCAGTGCTCAGCAGAGGGGTCAGCGGAGCCAGACTCTGGGGAGAATGGAAGCCCTGGGGGACAGGCCCTTCCTGGGTGTCTGGGAAGCAGGGATGGGTGAACCAGAGAAACTTAAGACCCATGTCACTGCCAGTGCCGGGGCTGTGTATGTCTACTCCAGGCCCACCTCCCCAGCCACTTCCTTGAACAGCCACCATTTCTGCCGTTTGAAGTCTGCACCCTCTTCTCTCCAGATGCAGTCTCTGTTGGGCTGTCTATGCCCCTCAGTAGGGCAGACCCTCTGCCACAAAGAGGACAGCGCCTTAGAAATCAGAGCGCTCTCATTTGTCACACTACTGTAGCAGCGCCTGTGCCCTAAAAGCTGAGATCAGAGCAGAAAGGCCCGTGGGGGCTTCCTCATGGCAGGGGCAAAAAATGTAATGCTGGCTTGGCATGGCGCTGTGCACCGATGATGCCAGGAGGGCAACCATGGGAGCCGCCCTCAGCTACACAGTGAGTTCCAGGCCAGCCTAGGCCACAGAGAGACCATGTGTCAAATCTAACCAAGGAAGCAGCACGCAACAAAAGAAAAAAGTAATGGTTTTAATTATCCATATTTTTAAAAAACCATCACATCCCACCACCCAGATATAAATAACTCCTGTTTACATTTGTTTTCATACCTTTCTGAGCTTATGTAAATGCGTCTTTTAATTATTTATTACAGAATGAATACAAATTAATTTAGGAAAACTAGAAAATACCCTTAGATAAACATACAGAGACAAAAGCTCTTCGAGTCCCACAGGCTCAGATAGCTCTTCTTCCCATCTGGAGTCCCCAACCCAACATTCCCAGCGCATATTCAGGGTCCTACCTGGCTAGCAGGAGGGTTCTTTAGGGGTGTGTGTCTGTGTGTGAGTGTGTGTGTCTGTGAATGTGTGTATCTGTGTGTCTTTGTCGTGTGTGTATGTGTATGTGTGTCTTTGTCTGTGTGTGTGTTTTGTGTATGAGTGTGTCTTTGTCTGTGTGTGTGTCTGTGTGTGTGTATCTTTGTGTGTGAATGTGTGTGAGTGTGGGTGTGGGAGTGTGTGTGTATCTTTGTGTGTGAATGTGTGTGAGTGTGGGTGTGAGAGTGTGGGTGTCTTTGTGTGTGTCTTTGTGTGTGTGTCTTTGTGTGTGTGAGTGTGTGTGTCTGTGTGTGTGTGAGTGTGTCTTTGTCTGTGTGTGTCTTTGTGTGTGTGAGTGTGTCTGTGTGTGTGTGAGTGTGTCTTTGTGTGTGTATGTCTTTGTGTGTGAGTGTGTGTCTTTGTGTGTGTGAGTGTGTCTGTGTGTGTGTGAGTGTGTCTTTGTGTGTGTATGTCTTTGTGTGTGAGTGTGTGTCTTTGTATGTGTAAGTGTGTGTGTCTTTGTGTGTATGAGTGTGTGTGTGTCTTTGTGTGTGTGAGTGTGTGTCCGTGTCTGTGTATGTCTTTGTGTGTGTTAGTGTGTGTCTTTGTGTGTATGAGTGTGTGTGTCTTTGTGTGTATGGGTGTGTGTCTTTGTGTGTATGAGTGTGTGTGTCTTTGTGTGTGAGTGTGTGTGTGTGTGTGTGTGTGTGAACACGCACGTGGATGTGGAAGCCACAGGTAGATTTCCGGTATCTTCCATGATCACTCTCTGCGTTTTGTTTTGTTTGTTGTGTTTGAAGCCGGGTCCCTCTCTGAACTGGAGGGCACAGATGGATAAGCTGATTGGCCAGCAAGCCCCAGGGACCCTCCCGTCCTCTTTCAGTGCTGGGGTTACAGACGCGCACCACCATGCTTGGCTTTTCCATTGGTGCTGGAGCTTGAATGCTGTCCTCCTGCTTCTGCATTATACACTTTCCTCTCAACCATGGTCTCAGCTCGATTCCTTTCCAGAAACAAGAGCCACAGTGTTTAATGTTGCCTTGAGGTTGGGTTTCGGCACCTGGTGGTGTGACCAGGAACATCTCTCATTGCTAAGCTTTTGTTTTTAAGTACTGGGGGGGGGGGGACCCAGGGCTTCCAACATGCCAGGCAGGTCCTCTACCACTGGGCCACAGCTCTCCAGACACACTGGGGGACTCCAGGAAGGGGCCTTACCACTGGGCCATGCCCCCAGCCTCTCACTGGAGGATTCTAGACAGAAGCTCTACAGCTGGGCCATGCCCCTTTTCACTCAGTTACCCAGGCTGGCCTTGAACCTACTCTATAACCTAGACACACAGTAGGCTTGCCATCCTTCTGCCTCTTGCTTATTTGAGGATCTGAGATTCCAGGCCTGTACCACTAGATTTGGCTTGGTTTGCTGTTTTTGAAATATATTCTCATGTATCCCAACCTGGCCTTGAACTCCATCTCCAACGTGCTGAGACTAAATGAATGAACCAGTAGGCCTGGTGTCTAGTGTGGCTCGGTAAAAGCCTAACAGTCCTGTCATCGAGAAAAGACTAGTTAAATGGCTGGGTGCGCAGGCAGTGAGGTTCTCTACACTCGCTACAAACATCAGCAGAGAGGCTGGGGAGGGCCAGTGTGAGTATGGCTCCATCCAAGAGTGCTTGCTTGCCTTGCTTTTGGGCCCCAGCATGGTGACAGCAAGCACTATGGAAGAAAGACTACTCACTTCTCAGTTGCCAGTGGAGAAGTTCATGTCACATCTCCCCACTGCTCAAGACTCAGCCCTTGGGGTTTGTTCCTAGAAGTGTGCCTGCTGGGTCAGAGTTCAAGATCAGAGACTACCCAGGGTTTCATTTGATCACATACCTGTGCCCTGTGCACAGATGCACACACACTCAACAGACCATCCTTAGAGACCATACACACATACACACACATGCACACGCACGCACACACACAGATATACACACACATGTACACACAGATATGCACACACATGCACACACAGATATGCACACACATGCACACCCACCCACAGATATGCACACACAGAGATATGCACACATGCACATGCACACACAGATATGCACACACATGCACACACAGAGATATGCACACACATGCACACACACAGATATGCACACACATGCACACGCACGTGCGCACACAGATATGTACACACATGCACATGCACGCACACACAGATATGCACATGCATGCATGCGTACACACAGATATGCACACGCATGCACACGCATGCGCGCACACTGTTGCCTGATGACTGGCTCGTTGACTGCCTTCACAGTTCCCAGGTGAACCCCATTCCCTGCTGCACCCTTGGCACCCAGGGCCAGAACCTAAAGAGCGGCAGACACTCAGCAGTCACCTGAGGTAGATGGGGGCTGGCCCGGGGCTCTGCCTTCTCCTGAGCAGGACCCGGGTCCTCACAGTGCTCTCCTATGAAAACCTGCATGGCCCAGAGAGTCCCACCACCTGTTCCCACATAGGCTGGTCATACAGGGAAAGAGAAGCACACTGGATTCTCTCTAAAATGTCACCTCTGAGGTCATGCATGTAGGTGGCAGGGAAAGCCTCTACCACAGGGCAGAGACCGTGAGTGGCTCTTCTCACTTACTATTTGACTGATGTTGGTTGGTTTGTGGGGCTGAAGGCGGAGCCCAGAGCATTTTATTTTTCTTAAATCAACAGTTTTCCACGGGTCCCCAGTTGTCCAGTTGGACAACCTAACAGAACGTGCAGCCCCAGGGTCACTCTGGCCAGATGACAGACCACCAGGCCCAGGAAAAGTCGGGGTGTGGGAAGCAGAGTTGGACAGCCACCCCTCCGTGCCTCATCTTCTCCGGAAGCTGCTCCGCCTGCCGCCTGCCTGGTGCCTGGGCTCCTTACTGCAGCACCGTCCCCCTCCGCACCCTCCCCCTCCCCCTCCCCATCTCCCTCCAGCCCTCTCAGAAGCTCACGGTGATCTCTGTCTTCTTCTTCTGCTGCTGCTGCTGTGTGTGTGTGTGTGCATGTGTGTGTCTCTGTGTGTATGTAAACGTGTGTGCACATGTGTGTCTGTGTGTTTAATTTATGCAAATAAAACTGCTGTGGAGTTGATTCTTTGTCCCAGTGTCCCCTCAGCCATGTTTGTCTCCTCTGTCATCCTAACTGCATCAGGACTCCCCTTGCTGGCCCATGTACCCACTCCCTTGCTGCAAAATCACACTTGGGGACTCCTGTAGGAGTGGTAGCTCTTTTCTCATTTTATTTTGTGTGCTTGAATTTATGTTGAGTGTGCGTGTGCATGTGTGTGCGTGTGTGCGTGTGTGAGTGTGTGTGCATGCATGTGCATGTGTGTGCGTGCATGTGTGAGTGTGTGCATGTGCGTGTGTGTGAGTGAGTGTGTGTGCATGTGTGTATGCCCGCACATGTGTGTGAGTGTGTGTGTGCATGTGTGTATGCCCGCGCATGTGTGTGTGTGTGCATGTGCGTGCATGTGTGTGTGAGTGTGTGCGTGTGTGAGTGTACTCTGAGTTCCACCCTGGGTGTTACTCACTGGGAGCTGTTTACCTCATTTTTGAGACAGGATCTCTCATGGTCTGAAACTCATCAAATCAGTTAGGCTAGCTACCAAGTCAGCCCCAGGGATCTGCTTGTCTCCATTTCTATGTGCTCGGGTCTCGATCCTGAGCCATATACCGGGTTCTTCCTGCAAGTGCTAGGCACTGAGCTCGGTCCTTGTGCACGTATCACTCCCCAGAAGCTCTCCCCAGGCCCTGCAGAGCGATCTCCATGGAAGGGTCCAGCTGGGGAATTGTTGGTCTTAGGCCATGTGTGCATTTAACTTAACAAAGCGCAGCTGTCACCACAGAGGCTGGAAGGAATAGAAGGTTCCAAGACTTCTCTTTGAGAATGACCTAGCACCCTGTACTGCAAAAACCCGGGGCGTGAGTCACCCCATGCCTCCACGTTGGATATTGCTCAGCTGTAGCTCGGGAGGGA
The DNA here is from genome assembly GCF_943737965.1 of Phodopus roborovskii. NCBI lineage: Eukaryota > Metazoa > Chordata > Mammalia > Rodentia > Cricetidae > Phodopus > Phodopus roborovskii. The sequence goes on from NW_026126651.1 coordinate 1,319,082, forward strand.
TTTTCCCACAACCCCTCTGTGAAGTCTGCACAGGTATTTACAGTGAGGTCTTAAAGATGGTGAGACACTTCGAAATGCCCCAGATACCACACCAAACAGTTAGCAAGGTGTGGGGCTACCCAACTGACATGCCAGCGTTCCGAAGGCAGAGGCAGGAGGATTGTCAGGAGTTTAAGGCTAATTTGGGTTACATAGTGAGCCTCCATCTCAGTCAATATCACTAGCTTTTAAAAAATACAAGGAGGAACTCCAAATGATCCCTTGGTGTTAATATTTTAAAACTTAACAGGGAGGGGGGTTGGAGCCATGGCCCAGCTCTTAGGAACACTACTTGCTCTTGCAGAGGACCTGGGTTCAGTTCCCAACACCCACATAATGTCTGACAACCTCCAAACTTTGATGTCCTTCTCTAACCTGTGAGGGTACCAGGCACACACATGGTACAAATACATATACACATGCAAAATACACATGTGCATAACATTTTTATAATTTATTGAATTTTTATTTTATGTGTTTTGGCTGCATTCATGTCTATGTGAGGGTGTTGGGTCCACTGGAACTGGAGTTACAGACAGTTGTGAGCTGCTATGTGGGTGCTGGGAATTGAACCTGGGTCCTTTGGAAGAGCAGCCTGTGCTCTTAACCACTGAGCCATCTCTCCAGCCCTGTAAACAAATTTTAGTTTAAGTTTTTTTTAAAGGGTTGTTATTGCAAAGGACCCAGGTTCAGGACCCACAGAGCAGCTCACAACCACATGAAATCCAGTTCCAGAGTGGGGGCGGGGTGGGGGCTTTCGACCTCTTCTTGCCTTTGTGGGCATTGGACATGTGGTGTGCATATGTACATGCAGACAAGATACCATATGCCTAATAATGAATCTCTCTCTCCCTCTCATTTTCAAGACAGGGCTTCCCTGTGTAGCTCTGGCTGTCCTAAAGCTCACTCTATAGACCAGGCTGGCCTCAAACTCACATAGATCTGCCTGCCTCTGCCTCTGCCTCCCGAGTGTGGGGATTAAAGGCCTGTGCTATAAATAAATCTTTTAAAGAAACATTTCACAAGGAACACACAAAAATACTACCCATGCTTCCCCAATGGTGTTTTGTTTTCTGAATATTCGTTCATTGAAAGCCTTAGATCCTGTCTGCAATCGGAACAATAAATGGGAGTAGCAGATGCAAAGCCTGGTGTGGTGGCAAAGGTGGCTTCATAGCTGCTCAGGAGGCTGAAGCAGGGGGACTGAGTGTTCAAAGACAGCCTGGGAGACTTTTTAAAGCCATTTCTCAAAACAAAATGTAAAGAGAGGGTTGGCATATAGATCAGCAGTAGAGCCCCTGCCTAGAACCCCCCAGTGAGGGGCTGGGGTGTGGCTCATAATAGAGCCCCTGCCTAGAGTCCCCCAGTGAGGGGCTGGGGTGTGGCTCATAATAGAGCCCCTGCCTAGAATCCCCCAGTGAGGGGCTGGGGCGTGGCTCATAATAGAGCCCCTGCCTAGAATCCCCCAGTGAGGGGCTGGGGTGTGGCTCATGATAGAGCCCCTGCCTGGAATCCCCCAGTGAGGGGCTGGGGCGTGGCTCATGATAGAGCCCCTGCCTGGAATCCCCCAGTGAGGGGCTGGGGCGTGGCTCATGATAGAGCCCCTGCCTGGAATCCCCCAGTGAGGGGCTGGGCTGTGGCTCAGTGGTAGAGCCCTGCTGTTGAATAGGGAGGCAGAGGCTAAAGTCTGCAGCTGCATGGGTAACCCCTCCCCATACCTGTTTGAAGAGCCTGGGGAAAGGCCACACACCTGCCTCCTTCGGCTGAGCTGTCTGGGTTAGGCTTTTTTCTTCTCCTTCTTTTTCTTATTTGAGGTAAGGTCTCATTTATCTCAGGCTGGCGTTGAACTCACTGCATCAAAGAAGATAGCCTTGAACTCCTGATCATCCCGCCTCCACCTCCCAAAGACCGGGGTGACGGGGAAGCGCCACCACACACAGTTTATGTAGTGCTGGAGACGGAACTTGGTGTCTTGTGCATGACGAGTGTGTGTGTGTGTGTGTGTGTGTGTGTGTGTGTGTGTGTGTGTGTGTGTTTGCATCTGTGCTCATGAATGTGTAGAGGCCAGGGGACAACTTCAGACACTATTACTCAGGTAGCAACCCTGACCTGTAGGGAGGTGTCTCACTGGCTTGGTGCTTAGCTGTCAGGCCAGATTATCTGGGTAGTGAACTCCAGGGATCCTCAGCCTGAGGCAGCAAACACCTGCCACCACACCTGGCTTTTTTGTGTGGGTTCTGGGAAAGCAACTCAGGACCTCCTGCTAACTGGGCATGCATTTTACTAACTGTGACTTCCTCCATTTCAGTGTGTTTTGTTGGTGTGTGTGTGTGTGTGTGTGTGTGTGTGTGTGTGTGTGTGTGTGTATACAAGTAAGAAAGATTTGTTTAACTTTTTTGTGTATGTGGTGAAAATCTTAACATTTTGGGCATTTGGGAAATACAGAGTTTCAAGGGGGTTGCATCTTACATGTTTGGGTGCTCGTGCACGTGACTTCCAGCACCCAAGGGTTGCCGTGGAGGTGTGGAGGTCAGGGGACATACTTGGAGTTGGAACTCCCTCCCACTCTGTCTGGGACAGGTCTCTGTTGTGAACCACCAGGAAGTTCTGTGTATGAGGGTTCTGGGAGTCTGAACTCTGGTTCTCAAACTTGTGCTCTGTATCTTGCAGAGGGCAGAGTGAGGCACAGTTCCACTCTGTAGCCCAGGCTAGCCTGCAACTTCCCATAATCCTCTTGCATGCTAGGACTACAACCAGGAGACAACATGCCCTTCCTTTGATCTCCGCGCCCTCCCACCCTGACCCTGTACACACAGTGACTCCTCCTGAGTCGCCCTCCCGCCCACAGCTCATCTGCCCATCGGTTCCCATGTGCTGTGTCCATTTGCAGCCTCAGGCTCATCATGGAAACCACCTGGACCTCCACTTCACCCCGGCCCCTCTGTCAGAGCTCCTGAAAAGTTTGGGGGCTGGGGAGTAGGGGTGAGGCTCCGTTAGTAGAGTGTTCCCCTCCAGTATGGCAAGGTTAATCCCCAATATGGCATAAACCAAGGCCATGGTGGCCCACCCCCTTGTCCCATCATCCCACGTGAGCTCTTGTGTCCTGCAGCACCTGAGGGCCTCTGTGCCTCTGGGCCACCTGCCCCTCCCTTGGGCAGACTGGGGCTCTGAGACTCTGCCTCCATGAAGGAAGTGTCCCAGTGTGAGCTTCCTCACAGCCCAGGACAGGAAGGGAAGAGGGTTGCACCAGCCCTGCAAGCCCTTCCTTAGAACAGCCAGAGCACACTGAGGCTGGGCAGAGCAAGACACGGAGGTGTACACTGGTCAGGAAGTGGGATGTGGGCTCAGTCTCCTCAGCACAGCTCCTCACGGTCACTAGTTCAGGGTGGGACAGGACTCCAGGCCCTGGCCAGAGGGAAGAAAGGAAGGAGGCCAGTCCTGGCCTGGGGGACAGCGTCCAGGCTTGAACCAACACATGGCCTCAGCCATATGCTAGCCACCAAAGAAGCCCCTGAGGAAGAACAAGGCACCTTATCAAAGGACAAGGGATAAACACAGAAGCCGCCATCAAAACAGCTGGGTTTGTGTGTGGGTGTGTTGTTTGTGTGTGTATGTGTGTTTGTGGTGTTGTGTGTGTGGTGTTGTGTGTGTGTGTATGTGGTGGTGTGTGGGTGGTATATGTGTGTTTGTGGTGGTGTGTGTGTTTGTGGTGGTGTGTGTGTGGTGTGTGTATGTGTGTTGTGTGGTGGTGGTGTGTGTGTTTGTGGTGGGGTGTGTGTGTGTATGTGGTGGTGAGTGTATGTGGTAGGGTGTGTGGTGGTATGTGTGTGTGTTTGTGGTGGTGTGTGTGGTGGTGTGTGTATGTGTGTGTGGTATGTGTCATGTGTATATGTATGTAGTGGGGTGTGTGTGTGCGGTGTGTGTGTGGGGTATGTGTCATGTGAATATTATGTAGTGGGGTGTGTGTGTATGTATGTGTGTGGTATGTGTCATGTGTATATGTATGTAGTGGGGTGTGTGCGGTGTGTGTGTGTGGTATGTGTCATGTGTATATGTATGTAGTGGGTGTGTGTGTGTGGTATGTGTCATGTGTATATGTATGTAGTGGTGTGTGTGTGTGTGTTGTATGTGTCATGTGTATATGTATGTAGTGGGGGGGTGTATGTGTGTGTGGTATGTGTCATGTGAATATGTATGTAGTGGTGTGTGTGTGGTATGTGTCATGTGAATATGTATGTAGTGGTGTGTGTGTGTGGTATGTGTCATGTGTATGTGTATGTAGTGGTGTGTGTGTGCTTCCCTTGTCCCTCTCACCTCCTTTACCTGGAAGCCCATTTATTTGGCCAGACTGGCTGGCCATCCAGCCCAAGGAATCAGCCTGCCTCTATCCCCTCAGTGTTGGGGTTACAGAAGTGCATCGTGGCACCCAGCTTTTTATCTGGGTTCTGGAGATCAAACTCAGGACACCAAGCTTGCATGGCTAGCACTTACCTGGATCAGCCATATCGCCAGTCCAGGATCTTTTAAACTTGAAAACAAAAAATTATGCCACAAAAACCAAGACAACCACAACCCTCACAAACTTGCCGGGGTTTATTTCCCTGCTTCATTACATTCAGTACGCATGAAAACAATTTATCTTAATAGCATTAGGATGAGCGTCCACTTAACCATTTTCCTACCACAGTTAAATTTTTAATAAAGGATCTCCTGACAATTTATTTTCTTAAAAGCCCCAGCAGAACACAGTGATTTGCTCAACCCCAGTACTGGTTACAGATGCCGCAGACATGCACGGTGCCCTAAGGAGGGGCTGCGGCCAGGCTCCCTAGCTTGAGTGCCCACTCGGTCCTCCGCTCTGGCAAGGAGCCAGGTGAGCAAGGATCAGTACGTGTTACTAACAGCCTGAAGAGATAAATGTGGCCAGCTGGGTTTATCATCCCAGACCCAGGGCCTCCTGTCTCCTGTGTCACAGCGATGTTGGGCAAGAGATGGAGGGTCCCTGCTCCAAAAGTCAGTCACTATGGTGTCTGTCAATAGCTGTATTAGGGTTCTCTAGAGGAACACAACTAATAGAATAGGTGGAGATACATTCATATATCTGGGGAGGGAGTACTAGAATTGCTTACAGGCTGTGGTTCAGCTAGTCCAGCAATGGCTGTCTACCTATGGGGAATCCAAGAATTCAGTCGTTGTTCGGCCCATGAGGCTGGATGCCTCAGCTGGTTTCAAGTGGACACTGGAATCCCAAAGAAGTGAGCTCTAACGCCAGGGAAGGGATGCCACTTGCCATTGAGTGCACAGCCAGCAGGCAGAGAGAGCCAGCCTCCTTCCATGTCCTTTAAGGCTGTATCATCCTGGGCCTTCCCTGGGGCTGGATGGACAGCGCAGACACAGTCCTGACCTCAAAGAGCCCGTGGTGTAAGTGTGGAGTTTCCAGCCCGCTGGGGTAACGGGCCTCAGTACTCCAACACCATCTGAAACACTCCAGGTCATAAGTACTCCGAGGCAAAAGGCCTGGTCCAGATTAGAAGTGGGTCTTCCCGCTTTCAATCCTTTAATCTTTTTGTTTGTTTGTTTGTTTGTTTTGGAAACATGGTCTCTCTGTGTAGTCCTGGCTGTCCAGAGACTCACTTTGTAGCCCATTCTGGTCTAGAAACCAGAGATCCACCTGCCTCTGCCTCCAGAGTGCTGGGACTAAAGGCGTGTTCTACCATACCCAACTCAAATGATTTAACTTGAAAAAAAATCTCCCCCACAGTTTTGCTCAGCGATTTGGGTTTTAGTTCATTCCAAGTGTTGTCAAGTTGACAACCAAGAATAGCCATGATAGCAGCCTTGTGGCTCTGTCCCTAGCCTCAGAGGACATCTGGTCTGGAGTGTTTCAGGTGGTGTTGGGGTACTGAGGCCCATCACCGCAGCAGGCTGGAAGCTCCACACTTACACCATAATGGATGATTAATTGTCATACTGCAGGCTCTGCAAGGTCAGGACTGTGTCTGTCCTGCCCACATCAGTCCCCAGAGAAAGCCCAGAATGACATAAACCTCTCAGACATCCATCAGTCAATGCCGTGGAGCTTGCCTGGGCTTCCAGGGCAATCAGAGCTGTATGGGCAGCCCCATCTCAAAAGGAACTGTGCACATTGGTAGAATGCCAGCCTACTATACATGAGACCCTGGGATGGATCTTTGTGGGGCAGGCCTGTCGTTCTAGCGCTTGGGAAGTGGAGGCAGGAGGATTGAAGTTCAAGCTACATAAGGCGATTGGGGCCAACTAGCCTAAAAGGAAGGGAGGGGAGGGAGGAAGGGAGGAAGGGAGAAAAGGAGGGAGAGGAGGGAGGAAAGGAGGGAGAAGGAGGAAGAGAGGGGGAAGGAGGAAGGGAGGGGGAGGGAGGGGAAGGCAGGCAGGTGGGCGGGTGGGTGGGCAGGCAGGGAGGCATCTTATGAGGATGCCAGCACCTGTGACTGTGTGGCCAGGTGGGCCCACGGCTCACACAGCACACAGCACCCTAACCCTGCTCCTTTGGCTTTGCTGGATGGCAGCAGTCATGGTGAAGCCTCCATGTCTTGGTGGAGAAGAAGGCAAATTTGAGTCCTTGTTCTGAGTGGAAACAGGACAGCTGACTCCCGCTTTAGAGCCTTGCTTCCCTTCATGTACAGGTGGGCATGGGCTGCGGCTGACCAGGGCTATGTGACTGGATTTCCAGCTGCAGCCTGAGAGCCCTCACACAGAGTAAACAGACAGACAGACAGACAGACACACACACGCACGCACACACACACACATGCACACACATACACGTGTGTGTGCAAGGCACACACACGCACATGCACACACACACTCACACACACTCACACATGCACACATATACATGTGTGCGCGCACAGGCACACACATGCACACACATATGCACACGCACGCGCACATACACTCACACATGCACACACATACCCGTGCGCACACACACACACTCACACACACATCTTGCTGGGCCATCAAGATAGCTCTTGGCTTTAGAGTTAGAAGTAGGATCATCCTTGTACTATTTGGGAAGGTTAGAGAGGGATCAAGGGCTGTGCTCCTAAAGCATGCCTGTTCATATTTAAGGTTGTAAGATGGGAGGTATGAGCATGTCATCCCTACACTCAAGAGACTGAGGCAGGAGAATCACAAGTTTGAGTTCAGCCTGGACCACATGATAAGACGCTGTCTCAAGGGGGGGGGACCCTAAGAAAAAAGACAGTGTCTGTCTTAGTCAGTATTCTAAGAGACACCATGACCACAGCAACTCTTATAGAGGAAAATATTTAATTGGGACTGGCTTACAGTTTAGAGCTTTAATCCATTATTCTGACAAGGGAACATGCAGGCAGACACCGTGCTGGAGAGGTGGTTGAGAGCTCTGTATCCCAGTCAGCAGAAAGAGAAGGAAATACTGGGCCTGGCCTGAGCATTGGAAACCCCACGGCCCACCCTAGGAGATGCACTTCCTCCAACAAGACCACACCTCCTAATCCCTCAAGTAGCACCTCTCCCACACATGAGCCTGGGGCGGGGCGGGGGTGGGGTGGGGGTGGGCATTTCTGCTCATACTACCTTGGTGCTGTAAGGGAACCGCTAGAGAGAAGAGGTCTTCTCTAAATTCTAAAGCAGTAGAGTGTAAATGGAATGAGATGGGGTGGGGGGCAGGGCCAGTGCAGACATCTGGTTGCATTGCAGGCCTGATTCCTGTGAGTTTGTGGTTACAGTAAATAAAGTCAGCTAAGCTTTCTAGCAAAGACAGGGACTTCAAGGCTGGGTGGGACCGAGTTCCTGGAGTGATTGCCTAGCAGGCATGAAGCCCCAAGTTCAGTGCCAGCCCTGTGTAAGCCAGCTGTGGTGGCACTCTTGGAATCCCCGCACTTGGGAGGTGGAGACAGAGGGTGGGGCGTTTAAGGTCTTTCTTGGCTGCATAGTAAGTTATTGACCTTCGCTGAAACTCACAACCCTGCCTCCTTGAACTGATGGCACCCTCCTGCCTCAGCCTCCCAGGTGAGCATCTCGGGGGGGGGGGGCGTCTCTCTCTGACAGTGCCACTCACGCTGAAAGACCGTCGGGCAGTCGCCAACATACCTGGGTGCTGTCTAGCAAGGGTCTGCACTGGTAACTTTTCTCACTGTTATCTCAGAGCATCTGACAGATGCAAGTGAAGGGAAGAAGGGCTCATTCTGGCTCACAGTTCTAGGTGGTGCTGCCCAGAATGTCAACAAAGGCGTGGTGGCAGCAGTTTACCTGGTCACACCTCTCCCAGTCCACAGATGCTCAGCTCACTGTCTCCTCTTCATTCACCCCGGGACCCCCAGCCCATGGGCTGGTGCCCCCACATTCAGGGTGGGTCTTCCACTCCAGGCACTCAATCTAGAAGCCCCCTCACGGGGATGCCCGAGTCTTAGGGAACTCTAGATCCTGTTAAGCTGACTGTGCCCCATCACAGAGCCTTGCTCTCCCTGGTCCTTCCCTCCCCAGGCCTGGCTCAGCCACCAAGGCTTTGCACTGAATGCCGTGATTGCAGACCTCATTGCCATGGCCTCTACACAAGGCTCATGGTCCAGACAGGGTCACTGCATGGCAAAGCAGTGGCAGCCCATATGTGGAGCTGGTGAAATGTCCTTGTGGTGAGTGGAGCTATCTGGAGTAGGTGAGCAGGCAAACACCAAATGGCTTTCCTGGGAGTTCCAGAAAGTGAAGAGAGAGCGTCTCAGGAGGGGGCCAAGAACCCAGGCAGGGTATGACCTGTGTATGTCCCTGGTATTGCTGGAGCAGAGGAGAGGGGGCGGAGAGCAGGGTATGTGTATCAGTGCAGTCACGGAGGTCAGAACTGCTTGGATAACTCTGGCCACTGATTTGGAGGGAAGGTGTTGGGGATGAAGCAGAAGCCGAAACACAGGACAGGTATTGATTATGATCGAAAGTTCACATCCAGGTATTCCTGTGGGATTGCAGCCACTGTTTCATCTGGCCACTGAGCACAGAACCTCATGTAAGATAGGCAGGGGCTCTACAGTGGCAGAGTGGAGCCACACCCCAGCCCCTCACTGGGGGATCCTAGACAGGGGCTCTACTACTGGAGCATGCTCCCAGCCCCTCTCTGGCAGATCCTAGGGAGGCTCACTGCCACTGGGCCCCACCTCCAGCCCCCTTCCCTGGATAAAACATGTGCTATTAGGTCCAAGCTTTATTATTTCCTGGTCTCTGGACCAGGAACACCCAGATGTGGCCTCTACTAATCTCTCAACATTTCTCAGTCCAATCAACCCAACAGAATTAAGCACCAATTGGGATTGGTGACTCTAGCACACCTGTAGTCCCAGCTTGGCTCCAGGGCAAGGCCAGCCTGAGCTACAAAGCCTCAGAAAACTTGCAAGCTTAAAGTGTAATCACCTACAGTGTGTACACGAAGAAAAGGAGATTGAGACTGGGGAGATGCCTGCACACTAAAGAGCACTTGCTTCCCTTGCAGAGAGCCTGGGTTCAGTTCCCAGCATCTAGTTCCCAGGGACCCTGCCCTCTTCTGGCCTCTCTGGGTACCACACACATGGTGGACATACACACATGCAGGAAAACACTCCTAACACACACAGTACATACTTTTCAAAGAAGGAAGACGGAAATGAATGGATGTGTGTTGTATGGATAACATGGCTGAACTCTGTTTTCCAGACTTTCCTTTCCTTGCTAATTTTTCCTTAAAAGGCGTACAGATGACTCCTATCAATAGGCTTGTGAATTCTTGTTCTGTTTATGATTCTGACTTGGTGCCAGGCAGGCCTAGTCCAAGGGACCAGGTAGTGTGCCTTGAGGAGCCTCTTCCCTCCACATCCCCTCTCTATCCCTCACAGTTGAAATCTCAGTCCAGGCTCCAGCCACTTACTCTTCCTCAGTGAGAATAGTGGAGTTATCTTCTTCTCCTCCTCCTTTTTGTTGTTTTAATTGTTGGGTTTTTTGTTTTGTTTTGTTTTGTTTGTGGGGCGGTTTGAGACAGGGTTTCTCTGTATTGCTTCGGAGACCAGGCTGGCCTCGAACTCACAGAGATCCACCTGCCTCTGCCTCCCAAGGGATTAAAGGCGTGTGCCACAGCCACCCCACATGAGTTTTCTTCTTAAGGGCTTGGGTGGAGGTGGGGTTGAAACTTGGTTTCATTGCATAGCCCAGGGTGGCCTCAACTCACAATAATCCTCCTGCCGCAGACTCCTGAGTGCTGTGTTTAACTGTATACATGAGTCACCACGCTGTGTTCGCCCAACCCTTTCATCTCTTCCCCGAAAGCCACAGCACCTCCATGAGTCAGCCAAGAGCCTCGTGTGGTTGTGGCTCAGTGGCAGAGCACCCACTCAACACAAGCGAGGAGATGAGTCTGAGAAGCCTCCAGGCCCTGGGTGCCCCAGCACCAAGAAAGAGTGGTGTCCCAGACAGGAGTTCTAGGAGGAGACGGTTTCAAACTCATTCTGCTGCAGAGGGAAGCTCTGCTCTCCTAAACCAGAGCCGAGGCTCTAAGGGTGACACACAGCCCATGGGCACTCACGCCCGTGGAGGCCACAGTCAGGACATCCTCCAGAGCAGGCAACCCTGATCTGGGCAAGGAAGAGTTGAGGAGTTGACCATGAGTGGAAGTAGGCTAGCGCGTGGAGGCTGAGGAACAGTGAACACACAGGCTTGGAGGTAGGAGTGAGTTTGCAGTTCTGGGGAGCTTGTCAGAACGTGCAGAGGAAGGAGGAGGGAGGTGCCAGTGGAAGATGAAGTGCTTGGAGCGGGCGGGGCTGCGGCTCTTTAGGGGCCAGGATGCAGCTGGTAGAGTGCCTGCCTAGTGCAGAAAGTTCAAGCTTCCAGTCCCAGCCCTGTATAAATCCCACGGTGGTGGATGCCTGTAATGTCTACGCCAGGGAAGTGGAGGCAGGAGGGTTTGGAATTCAAGTTATCACATCCTGTGACTTCAAGGCCAGCCTGGGCAACGTAAGACCCTGCCTCAAAATGTTTTAGAAGTTTGTTTGGGATGTCACTGTCATCTAGGTGTGCAGCCTGTATGGGGTAGAATAGTGTAGCAGGCTGTGAGCAGGGAAGCGATGGGTCTGTGAGTCTAAACGCCCTTTCAGGGCAGGGTGGGGGCTGTTGGAGGGGTGGGGCTGGGGACGGGGGGGGGGGGGGGTGAGAGGAGAGAGAGTCTGAACGCTCAGAGTGTGGCTTCGGCTGATGTCTTTGAGCTGCCGCCTGCAGGTGGCGCTTCCTTGAAGACTTTGGGTCAGTAAGCCAAGGGAGCAATAATGAGAGCCCTGAGGTGTCAAGGGACCCCAACAGCCTGAAGTGTGTGCACAATGGTCAGGTGACAGGTCCCCAGGTGACAGGAAGGGGAGGCAGGGCTGGGAGAGGGATGTGCCTCTGTTACTGCCACAGCCTCAGTTTCTGTATGTGTCCGGAAAAACAGACCAGGAGGCAGGCCCACCCAGCTAGTACCGGCCGGCTGTGTGGCGAGCCTCCTCTCTTCCTCTCAGAACGGGAGAAAAGTATAGGACTGTTGAAGGGTGAATGACAGGTGTGTGTGGAAAGCATCATGGGACACAGAAGAATAAGTCAGGCACAGAGACACAGGCCTGACTTCCCAGTTAGTCAGAAGCCTGAAGTACCAAGATCAAAAGTTTAAGTCCAGTCTCAGGAACTTAATGAGACCCTGCCTTCAAATAAAATGTGAAAGGACAGCTACCTAGAATCCCCCAGTGAGGGGCTGGGCACAGCTCACTGATAGAACACCCACCCGCCTAGAATCCCCCAGTGAGGGGCTGGGGTGTGGCCCAATGTAGATCACACACTTAAAAGTTCTCCAGTGAGGGGCTCTATGGTGGCAGTCACAGAGCTCCTGTTCAGCACCTTGGACATCAGGGTCTTGTCCTTAGCACCACTCGCTGACCACGGAGTCTCATTCTCCTGCTGTGAATTGGAGAGTCCAGGCTTGTCAGGGTCACTGACGCTAGTCTCCCCACAGGTGATCCGAACAGACACATTCAAGCACCTCCGGCACCTGGAGATCCTGCAGCTGAGCAAGAACCTGGTGCGCAAGATCGAGGTGGGCGCATTCAATGGGCTGCCTAGTCTCAACACACTAGAACTCTTTGACAACCGGCTCACCACGGTGCCCACACAGGCCTTTGAGTACCTGTCCAAGCTCCGGGAGCTGTGGCTGCGCAACAACCCCATCGAAAGCATCCCATCCTATGCCTTCAACCGTGTGCCCTCACTGCGCCGATTGGACCTGGGCGAGCTCAAGCGGCTGGAGTACATATCGGAGGCCGCCTTCGAGGGGCTGGTGAACCTGCGCTACCTCAATCTGGGCATGTGCAACCTAAAGGACATCCCCAACCTCACAGCGCTTGTGCGCCTGGAGGAGCTGGAGCTGTCGGGGAACCGGCTGGACCTAATTCGCCCGGGCTCCTTCCAGGGTCTCACCAGCCTGCGCAAGCTGTGGCTGATGCACGCCCAAGTGGCCACCATTGAGCGAAATGCCTTTGACGACCTCAAGTCGCTGGAAGAGCTGAACCTGTCCCACAACAACCTGATGTCGCTGCCACACGACCTTTTCACGCCCCTACACCGCCTGGAGCGCGTCCACCTCAACCACAACCCCTGGCACTGTAACTGCGATGTGCTGTGGCTCAGCTGGTGGCTGAAGGAGACAGTGCCCAGCAACACCACGTGCTGTGCGCGCTGCCACGCGCCCGCTGGCCTCAAGGGCCGCTACATCGGTGAGCTGGACCAGTCACATTTCACCTGCTATGCCCCGGTCATCGTGGAGCCACCCACAGACCTCAATGTCACCGAGGGTATGGCGGCCGAGCTCAAGTGCCGCACTGGCACGTCCATGACCTCCGTCAACTGGCTGACACCTAACGGCACACTCATGACGCATGGTTCCTACCGTGTGCGCATCTCGGTCCTGCACGACGGCACGCTCAACTTCACCAACGTCACCGTGCAGGATACGGGCCAGTACACGTGCATGGTGACAAACTCGGCCGGCAACACCACTGCCTCGGCCACACTTAACGTGTCAGCTGTGGACCCGGTGGCCGCAGGGGGGGCTGGGGGCGGAGGCCCCGGGGGTGGGGGCGGTGCAGGGGGCGCGGGCGGCTACACCTATTTCACCACGGTGACCGTGGAGACACTGGAGACACAGCCGGGTGAGGAGGCTCAGCAGCCCCGGGGCACTGAAAAGGAGCCGCCGGGGCCCACGACCGATGGCGCGTGGGGCGGCGGCCGGCCTGATGCCGCAGCCCCGGCCTCGGCGTCCACCACTGCGCCGGCCCCGCGCTCCTCGCGGCCCACGGAGAAGGCGTTCACGGTGCCCATCACGGACGTAACGGAGAACGCGCTTAAGGACCTAGACGACGTCATGAAGACCACCAAAATAATCATCGGCTGCTTCGTGGCCATCACCTTCATGGCCGCTGTGATGCTGGTGGCCTTCTACAAGCTGCGCAAGCAGCACCAGCTGCACAAGCACCACGGGCCCACGCGCACGGTGGAGATCATCAATGTGGAGGACGAGCTTCCCGCCGCCTCCGCCGTGTCGGTGGCCGCGGCCGCCGCGGTGGCCGGAGGCGCGGGCGTGGGCGGGGACAGCCACCTGGCCCTTCCCGCGCTGGAGCGAGACCACCTCAACCACCACCACTACGTGGCGGCCGCCTTCAAGGCACACTACGGCGGCAACCCAGGAGGCGGGTGCGGGGCCAAAGGCCCCGGCCTCAACTCCATCCATGAACCTCTGCTCTTCAAGAGCGGCTCCAAGGAGAACGTGCAAGAGACACAAATCTAAACCCGGGCCGGCAGGGACGCAGGACGCCTGCCCGGGATGCTCCTGCTTGCTGCGCAGCCGGGCGGCGCTGGCGGTCCTGCACCAGGAAAGGACCTGGAGATCAGGAGAGGTGGCCCCGCCCTCGGCCTTGCCGTGTCCTCTGCCCACCAGCCCTGCCCGCCACCTTCCAGGGGAGAGGAGCTTCTTTCTTCGAGGAGTACCCTTTCCCCTCATCCCAACCCTCCTTTTATGGCTCTTTCTTTTTTCTTTCTTTTTTTGCAGTTTGACGCCTGTCCTTCCCTCCTACTCCTCCACTCTCAAAACACAAGAGACAGACAACTTCACCAGAGCCCAAGGGGCAACTACAGTGTCCCCAACAGCGAGCTCTACTCGCGGCCCTGGCCGGCCCCACCCGCCCCACAGACTCTTTTGATACTGAAGGGAGGTTTGCGTCAATCACTACCTGCTCTGTAATTACTTTAAAAAAAAAAAAAAAACATGGAAAAAGTAAAAAAAAAATTTTTTTTTGGTCATGAAAGTATTGAAGATAACACAGAGCCGCTGTGGGTGGGACCAGGAGGGGGAAGTGGGCACCCAAAGTTACAGTTCTGGGACTCCATTCGAGAGGAACAGGCTCACCCAGCACACAGCAGCACTGTCCCATCTTCCTGGCTGCCCTTCCAGTAATGTGCTGGAAGCTTGGCCTCTGCCCTCCTCCTATGTGTCTCTGTCTCCATCGACATCTCTAGGTCTTTCCTTTCTGACTCTGGTGCCTACCCCGGCCACACACACACACACACACACACACACACACACAAACACACATGCATACACACACACACATGCACACATGCACACACGCACACACACATGCACACGCAGAGAACACACACACGTGTGCGCGCGCACACAGCACACACATACATGCACACACACATACACACATATGCACACACGTACACACACAGCACACACACATGTACACACACACAGCACACACCCCAGAAGGGACCTGGGACTGCAAAGTTCCACAGTGACTTGGAACAGCAGGACTGTGAGATATTGGAATTCTGAGGGCTGTAAGTCCAAGGTCACAGTGCTGGCAGGGCTGGGTCCCTCGGAAGCCTGGGTAGGAAGGCTGTGTCCCAGCCTCTCCGGGTTGCTGGGGCCATCCGTGTGTACCTCTTCAGGGTGGGGATGCCATCATGCTGTTTCAGGGCTTGCAGGAACCTCTCCTAAAGTGACCATCTGCAGACACAGTTGTCCAGGCTACAGCTGACCATCTGAAGGTCAGGGTAGCCACAGAACTTTCTGGTGGTACTATTGAGCAAGTGATTGTGTCCCCACAGGAGAGTTTGTCTCCATTTCACACACATCCCTGGCTAGTCAGGAGAAGTTTCTACAGGGGAGGTGCATGCAAAACAAACAGGCCTGGGCCACACTGGCCACATGCCAGACATTGTAAACACACCAGGGTACATGGTGGGTGTGCAATCACCAAGGGGGAAACGTGCAGCTAGGCCACAGCCGGGTGGTGCTGGAGTGGGGGTATTAGTGGCACCTCAGAGTGGCCCATGTGTCCAAGGTCCAGCCTCAGAGAGCTGGGGTTGCCTAGGAAGTCTGAGGAGGCCTAGGGAGGCAGAGGCAGCCAGAGGCAGGTGTACGGCATATGGACACCTGGCCTGGCATCCATACATAGATCTAGACCCCATGTGGGCACTGAAGGCCCCAGAGACGGGCGAGCAGGAAGCGCCCCCCCAACTGCTTGCACCCTGTGCATCTGCCACCTTCTCTGTCCCCACCGCTTCCTGATGTTTCTACCCCCACTGCACCTTCTCCCCTCTCCCACCCCAGGGCTAAGTGGCCTCCTTATCTGTGGCAACTGTCAGGTGTCTGGCCCTCTCTCCCTCCCTGTCCAGATCCTCTGTGTTGATGAAGTCTGGGACAGGGCTCTTGCGCATGCGCAGTGGGTTCTCTCGCCATCTTTCCTGCCTTCTCCACAGCCATCTCGGCGAGGATCCTGGTTACCATGGCAACATTGCGGCTGTACCAGGTGGCAATGGGGGCAGGGAGCTGGCCTACTGCAGCTTGCCTTGCCTCACGCCAGGCCTGCCAGGCAGTGGCTGGACTCATCCTGGGAACACTTAGGAACGCCCTCAGCTTTGCAGACCCCTTCCTTCTTCGCGGATGGGATAGGAGAGGGGTCAGGGGACCAGGAGTACAAAGAGGCAAGAGACTGTGGCCTCAGGGTGGGATGGGTGGCCGACAGGACAGACAGGGTGAGCTCAAGGGCAATTAGACACTAGGGTGGGGAGGGCTCCGGCCAGGACTGGGGGGGCATGGAGGACTGGGAAAGACAGGACACAGGCAGGGCATGAAGAACCACACGGCATTCCAGCCAGAACCTTCCACATAACAGACAAGAGATCTGCAAGACCCGAGTTCCAGTCCCCAGCTCTTCCCCTATCCCAAGCAAAATGCAATGTCCATGACAACCTCCTGCCCAGCCTGAGGAGGGGGCACTGCAAAGCGATTTTCCCGCCTCATGAGGGATGGGAGAGGTAGTGGGATAGCCAGCAAACAGTGCCACAAAAGGCCTGATCCCAAGCCACCAAGCCAGCCAGCACAGGAGGGCAGAGGGCTCGCACAGAAGCACCCAATCTTCACCACCCTGCCCTCCCCCGGCTCCAGCGGAGAGGGTCAAGGGGTAAACTACAAAGATCACTCACTGCCTAGGCCTGGCACGGAGGCCAGCAAACACTGCAGATCTACAACAGGACACCGCACTAAAGGCCATGGCCAGCAGCATGGTCCCTCAAGTCCCTCGGAAGGTGGGGGTGGTAGGTTATGGCCGCCTGGGTGAGTCCAGACTAGCCTGGGGCTTCCTTCTGTGGCCCTATCCCTAAAGTCCCAGAAATACCTGCTCTCACTATCTCTCACCCCGATCTGCCAGCCCAGACTGCCTTCTGCCCACTCACTGGGCCTTCCTCTCTCTGGTCCTCTCCTCTGTGCCCCCTCGTGTGTGTGCGTGTGTGTGTGTGTGTGTGTGTGTGTGTGTGTGTGTGTGTGTCTGTCTGTCTGTCTGTCTGTCTCCCTGACTGGGGTGCTGTCTCTGTACTTCCCTTGGATCTCTGGCCCTCCCTCTCTACAGGACAGTCTCTTGTGTCTCGCCTTCTGGCTCAGGGGTCAGAACTGGGCCTAGAACTTGTTTTTGTATGGAACCGGGACCCTGGACGAATGGCAGGGAGCGTGCCCCCTGCCCTGCAGCTCCGAGACCTTACTACCCTTGAGGAAAGGTCAGTGGCCCCCAGCACGGTGGGAGCCTTCCCAAAGCTCCTGCCTGCCTCCCTGTGCCAGTCAACACTTTGACCCTCTCTGGGCCTCTCAGTGCACATAAACTAGAACATACCCACTGACCATTTCCCTCCCCAGCCAGGGTAAGGAGTGACGGCCCTCCAAACCCTGAGACCAGATTCTTCTCCCAGGCACCCTGACCTTGTGGTAGAAGTGGCCCATCCAAATATAATCCGCGAATCAGGGGCACAAATCCTGCGCCATGCTAACCTCCTGGTGAGCCCCCTCAGCAAGTCCTTCTCTGGGTAGGTTGCATCCCACCCCACAGCAATGATTTATGTCTTGGCCTTCCCTCTCTCTACCATACTTCCCAAGGTGGGGTCTCCCTCAGCTCTGGCCGATCAGACCACAGAGCAGAAGCTCATGGAGGCCTCAAGCTGCTGGGGCCACGCTGTGTTTGTGGCCCGAGGAGCCCTGTGGGGGACTGAAGACATCAGGAGATTGGATGCAGCGGGAGGCCTCCAGGTGAGAACCATATGGGCTGCAACTGAGGAAACATGAGAGAGTCTCGGCTTCCTGACCCTGCCATTGCTTCCAGAGCCTTCGAGTCACCATGGCCACACATCCTGATGGCTTCCGGCTGGAGGGATCCCTGGCTGCAGCACGTATCAGTGGGGCCCGCACAGTGCTCTACGAGGGCCCCGTGCGTGGACTCTGCCTCTTGGCCCCGCGAAATTCTAACACCATGGCAGCCGCTGCCCTGGCTGCCCCCAGTCTAGGCTTCGACCGTGTCATTGGGGTGCTTGTGGCTGACCTTAGGTGAGCAACAGAAGTAGGTGGCCCAGCTGTGTACAGGCCAGATGCACTAACTACCCTTGTCTGCTGGCTGCAGCCTCAAGGACATGCACGTCGTGGATGTGGAGCTGAAAGGCCCCCCAGGGCCCACAGGCCACAGCTTCGCTGTGCACACCCACAGAGAGAACCCAGCCCAGCCTGGCGCTGTCACCGGCTCCGCAACTGTCACAGCCTTCTGGTGCAGCCTACTGGGTGCGGCCAGACCCCTCCAAGAGTCCCTTGACCTTCGTGCGCGGCGGGGCTCAGATGTCGAGTGCCCCAGCCCGGTTTTCTCTTTGCCCATCCTTAGTTTCCACTCCTAGGCTTTATGAGCCTCTGCTTCCCCGCCCTCCTGGTCTCAGCCCCCGTTTTGCGTCTCCATCCACACCCCGCATCTCTTTCTCGGTATCCTCTGGGGCTGTACTACACTACCACTTGCAAAGCCCACGGGCGCCATGGGGCTGGTGTGTCTGCTTTGTCATCCTAGTCTTTCATTCATTCTCCCCACAGGCTGCTGCCAGCTCCCCTCCAGACCCGGGATCCACCTCTGCTGACAAGTCTCCCCCACTGTCCTTCCCGGCACCTCAACTGTGTGTCTCAGTAAACATCAGAGTTCTGTCGGCTGCTCTCTTTGGCCTCTTTAGTTCCTTATACCCTAACTATTACATCACGCTTCGACACACCGTGTGTGACGCCATAGCAGCGTGAGCATGAGCAGAGGCACAAACCAATTTCCAGGAAGTTACCGCGAGAGCAGCAATTACTACATTTCCCAGAAACCTCTAGGCAGCAGTGAGCCCTGGGGGGGGGGTGATTCGTGAAAACTGGCTGTGTGGCCCGACGGGAGCTGTAGTTCCGCGCTGCAGAGCGTCCCCGGCGGACTTCCGGACTGCGCGTCCGATTTAGGCGCCCCGGAGGCCTTCGGGAATCGCAGTCCCGAGTGCTCAGGCGGTCGGGAGCTGTAGTCTGTCCGGTCTGCCCAGTCAGCGCGGTACCACCCGGCCGCTGCCCAGGGAATGTGAAGGCGGCCGGTCCCAGCGAGCAGAGAGGCCGAAGGGGTGAGGGCCAGGCGAGCGCCGTGAGCAGGCGGGTGGGAGCGTGCCTGGTTGCCAGGTGATAGGGAGGGGTGGGGGGCTCCTGTTGCTTAGTGACTAGGAGGGGGCCTTGTTGCCAGGTGACGGGAGGAGAGAACCCTGGTTATTGACGAAGGGAAGTCTTTCGTTGCTAGGCGACAGGAAGAGACCCTGTTACCCAGAGACGAGAAAGGAGGAGTCAGTCCTTCATTGCTAGGTGATCAGAAATCGGACCGGGTAACCAAGCGGGTGAAGTGTACTCTGTTGCTTGGAAACCAAAAAGGTATTGTTCCCTAGGAACAGAAGGGGCCGTACTTCGTTGCTAGGTTACAGTGAACCGGACTTTTTTGCTGAGAGACATGTAGTCGCAGGAGGGGAGTCTCTATTGCCAAGTGAGCAGAAAAGAGTCTCCCCCCCCCCCCAAGGACTGGGGCATGAAGATGCCTCTATGCTCCGGAGACAGCCTAGGTAGCAGGGTCGTATCCTCCCAAGCTGGCCCCAGTGCCCGTCTCAGTGTCTGTTGCCCAGGGACCCAGGAGCCTGGAGACCCAGGTGACCGAGATCCTGGGTCCCTAACACTTTGTCCTTGTCCCACCCTCAGCAGGAGCCGAGGAGGGTATGTCTCAGGCCCCGGAAGCGCAGCCGAGCCCACCCTCAGTGTACCACGAGCGGCAGCGGCTGGAGCTGTGCGCTGTCCACGCCCTCAACAACGTCCTTCAACAGCAGCTCTTTAGCCAGGAGGCTGCAGACGAAATCTGCAAGAGGTGACTGCCGGCTGTCGGGTCCTGGCCCCGGAAGAGCAGGGCTGAGAGCCTGCCTGGGGTACTCACAGGGCCTGCCCTCCCCTCCCGCCTGCTGCTTCTGATGGCCTCCGCCCAGCTTTGGCTGCAGCCTCTCTTACCTGAGCCTTTATTACAGCCTCACAGCTGTGTGTTTTTCTCCTCCTGTCCATCGGACACACAGCCCACTTCTGCCTGCCCTTCCCTCTGCATTTATCCCTCCGGGGCTCCCTAGCACGCCTAGAGAATAGCCCTGCGCCTTCAGCCTGGACTCCAAGGCCTTGGGTGCTCAGGTCTTTGCCCACCTTTCTGCAGCGCTCCTTGGGCCCAAATGACCCCACTGTAGTGTGTCTGAGCTTTTACACGGGCTGTGCCGTGTTACACAGGCTGTTCCATGTTACACGGGCTGTTCCATGTTACATGGCACCCTTTTTCTTCTTGGTCACCTAGGTGTCCCTCAGAGTTTCAGCCATCCTTTCTTAAGAAACTGTCTTCCCGTTACCACCCCTAGGCCCCACAATCCTGCAGACACACTGACACCCAGCCTGCAATTCATGCCCACAGCCTTTGGCAGCCCTTATGTCTTCTCACTGGTACTCACCCAGCATCCTCAAACCGTAGCTTGATGTTGGGAGACATTCATCTCCCCTGTCGCCAGCTCTTTCGTGCCAGAGCTAAGGAAGATGTAATGAGGGGAAGGCTAGGAACACGGAGAGCAAACAGGTGGTTCCCTCCATTGGCTGCTCTCCAAGAGCCCAGCTCTTCAGAGGAACAGGGTCACAGCTGGGGACAGCTGGAGATGGGTGGCCGGTAAGAGCTGCTGTTGAGGCTATGCAAGGATCACTTGCCACTGGAGGAGGCGGAGGTCCGTCCTGGGGACCTGGGACACCAGGGAAGGCTGTGAACAGACTAGAGCAGGGTGTTACCAAACGAAAGAGGCACTCTGTGTTCAGATATGGTGACACGGGTGGCACTGTCATTCAGGGAGCTCTGAGTCCAGTCCCGGGGGGGGGGGGCTAGATGGCCCCTCTACCAGAAGAAATGACATCTGGGGCCCGTGTGGAAAGAAGCCGTGATGAGAAGGGTGGATGGAAGGACAGACTTTGTCCACAGCACTTGGGAGTCATGGGGCAGGCCGGAGTAGGAGAGGAAGGCAGCTCAGGGCTTCTGGAGGTGGGCTGGAGGGAGAGACTACAGACCCCAACGGGTTTCTGAGCGGAAAAAGATGAAAACTAGCCAGACCCAGCGTACAGGTGTCAGGGATGGGAGGAAAAAACAGGGCTTGGGGCCCAATAAGCTGTATGGGGCTTAAAGAGGAAGTTCAAAGCCAGGCTCTGAGCCTCCCCTATTGCGTGAGAGGGTGAAGAAGGCCTTTCCAGGATTCCAAACCTTGGCTCTGTCCCCTTCACCCCCAGGCTAGCCCCAGACTCCCGGCTGAACCCCCATCGCAGCCTCCTGGGCACCGGCAACTATGATGTCAACGTGATCATGGCTGCCCTGCAGGGCCTGGGCCTGGCCGCCGTGTGGTGGGACAGGAGGAGGTAGGGCCTAGGCTGTGGGATGAAGGAGGTGGGCTACCCGGGCCTGGGTGTGTGGGATGAAGCAGAGGGTAGCTTGAAGGCAGATGGGGGAGGCTTTTGCCAGAGAAGCTCTGGCTGATGGGGATTGACTGACTGATGGGCTAAAATGGTAAGCTTGGTACCAGTCAAAAGGGTGGTGTGGGGTCCAAGTTCGTGACCCATGACTTAGGTGGAGAAAGATGGAAATGGGTTAAAAGTAGTGACACTGGCCTGTTGGCCCTTGGCAAAACTGAATGGGGAGCTGGCCTGGGCTGCATTTGGAGACCCTGACTCAAAAAGGCAGAGCGCTCACCCAGCACGTATGAGGCTGGGGTTCCATCCCCAGCACCCAGGAACTGCTGGAGCAGTGGGTACCTGGGCACCTGAGACCTTGCCTAAACAAAACCAAACTGGACTTGACAGGTAGCGGGTGAGTGCCAGTGGTGGCCAGGGGCCGTTCTGGGGAGGGAAGCAGTGTCCAAGCGCCTCGGGCCTCATGCTATACCCTCCCTTCCCCAGACCGCTGTCCCAGCTGGCCCTGCCCCAGGTGCTAGGCCTGATCCTGAACCTACCCTCCCCTGTGTCGCTGGGGCTGCTGTCCCTGCCACTGCGCCGCCGGCACTGGGTGGCCCTGCGCCAGGTGGATGGCATCTACTATAACCTGGACTCAAAGCTTCGTGCACCTGAGGCCCTGGGGGATGAGGATGGTGTCAGGTGAGTGGTGAAGGGACTGACAGGTTGAGAACTGTCCTGTGAGGAGATGGCCCGCCTGAACTGCCCAGATCTCAGTCTCCCCATCTCCCTTCAGAGCCTTCCTGGCGGCTGCCCTGGCCCAAGGCCTGTGCGAAGTGCTATTGGTGGTAACCAAGGAGGTAGAGGAGGCCGGCTGCTGGCTGCACACAAGCTGACCACTGCCCGTGAACAGTTGCCTGCTGCCACAGTCCTGAGTGCCCAGTGCCTGGGAGAGGCCTGCAACTCCAAGCCCCAGCAGGTCTCTCCCTACCCGAGAGCCCCCACTCCCCCAACCACTGCTGCCTCAATAAATCTGCTCTTTTGCTATCTGCGCCTGGGGACTGCTCTCGACCACAAGCCAGTGCCCAGAGGGAGACAGAAGCCAGAGACCAATGGGGGGGGTCCCCACAATCGGGGGAGCATGTGATGAAGCAGGGACCGCTCCTCTCTCAGGCTGAGCCCACTGGTGAGGAAGCAGGCCGGACAGACGGCCCCAAAGCAGCCTGTGACCAAGGACCTCGACTTCCCAGGTGCAGGGGGAGCGGGGCAGCAGATGGGACTGGTTATAACCAGCCTCCCTCCGGGCTAGCTGGACTTGGTGGGTGGCTGGGTGAAGGCACGGGGTCCTTAAAAGCAGGAGGCCAGCCCAGCGGAGCCCGTTACGTTTCTGATCCCCACAGCGAGCCGGCATGAGATATCTGAAGCTGTAAATAAGGACTTGGCCCCCTCATAGCAACCTCGGGAAATCGGCACAGCCCCTGCCATTTCCTCAGGGTGCGCTGGGCCACCGGAGAAGGGGGCTCATCCCTGAAGTAGGTGAGGGACAGACGGACCGACAGAGAGCTGTTGGAGGAGTATTTTCCTAGGGCACCAGAAATGGAGCAGAAGGGGAATGCCCCCACCACAGCCAGCCGAGCCAGACATTCTCAAGCGGCTGGGAAACTTGAGGGCCCCAGAATTGGAAATCGCTGCTGTACCCGGCGCTACAGCTCCGCTGTCATCACCACAGTTATTTGGGGAGGTGTTGACAGACAGGCCTATCTGGGACAGAGGAAGAGGACTGGAGCCAGGAGGAGGGCCCAGACAGGCGCCCCTGAAGAAACCGGGAGGCGATAGCCTGGGTGGCAGAGCGGAAGCAGAAGACCAGGGTCTGCCCTGGGAACAGACTCATGGGGATGAGGGCACATCCTGGCGCCATGCTAGTAAAAGGCAGTGGCTCGAGCTGCTGCCATCTGGTCCCCAAAACTCTGAGGTCAAAGGGCACGTTGGGTCACCAGAGCACCCAGCCCTGGAGCCCAGGACCCTTCACTGGCCCCTGGCCTCTGTCTCTTCCAGCCTCCCAGCTCCTCCCTGGGTCTCCTCTCTCTGTCTGCCCTCCATAGTGTCCGAGTTAACCCTTCCACGGCCCCCTCCGTGTATGTGTGCCCTTACCCCCTTTTTGAGACATAGTCTCCCTGTATGTCCCAGATTGGTCTCAAACTTGCTGTGACCCTCCTACCTCAGACACCCAAGCGCTGGAATTACAGGTGTGAGCCACCCACTTCCCCATCTCCTTCCCTGGCTCAGGGTCGCTGAGCCGCTTACCTTCTCTAGGCTTCTGTTGCCCTCTTTCCCGTCCAACCCCACCCGCCACCCGCCACCCGCCACCCCCGCTCCACCTGTCGCCTGTCCGGTCTCAAATAGGGGACAGCTGCCAGGACTCCCTGAGTGTTTCTATTCTTGACCTGAGTGGTACAGCCTGTGACACCCCAGGTGCACCCTTAGCTATGACCAAATAAGGTTCTGACTGAGGACCCTGTGGAGGGAAGGGTGTGGCCCACACAGATTCGATGCCTCGCGTTTGTCCTTAGTGCTGGCTTGGTGTCCCCACCGACACCCCCTTCTGTCTGAGGAGAGCACCTTCGGCCCTAACACGCCTCACCAGGCCTGTCCTGAAGCTGGTGGGCTCATGGAGGTTCCCTGATATGGGTGTGGGGCTCCAAGCTGACCTCCAGGGGGGTGGAGGGTTGGTGGCGTGGCTGCCTGTGCAGCTGTCGCTGTCTGTGCTGACAGCTGAGGCTCAATTTAGCTGCAAGGCCAGGATCTGGCCAGATAAGGCGTGGGAAGGGACAGGACCCGCCCCTGTGGTGCCCCTTAAATTGCAGGGCTTGGGCTAGGGCTGGGGGCGACGACACCCAGGCCAGGTGAGAGGGTCCTGCTGCCGTGGTGGCCCACGAGGCGCCCGGTGTCTCTCCACCTGTCCGCTTGCCTCTCCTGACTGGGCTCCTTCTGCCTCCATCCTCCCCTGTGCCTCTCTCCGCCTGCCCATCTCCATCTCCGCCTGCGTCTCCATCTCTGCCCCCCCCACCCCACACACATACTTCATCTGTCTCTGTTTCTCTCTCTGCCTCGATCTCTGTACCCGATTTGCCCTGGCCCCCCTTTCTCTCTGCTTCTGTGTCTCTCCATCTCTCTGATTTTCTACCTCCCTCCATCTCTCTGTCTCTCAGCCCAATACTTCCTCTGTCTCTGATGTTGTCTGTCTAGACCTGATCTTCCTTCTCTCTGTATTTCTTTCCATATCTGTCTTTGTCTCTTCCTTGTCTTTGCCTTTCTCTATCTCTCTCCATCTCTCTGCCTCTCTCTAATTCTCCCTCTCTGTCTCCAAACCCTCCCTTCCCATCTCCTTTCTCGAGTCTCTCCCCCCCCCCCTCCATCTCCCTGTGTGCTGGGGCCGAAGCCCTGTGTTCTTTCCTGAATAAAGCTGGTTCTGTCCTGGCTCCCCCTTCTCTGCCTCCGTCTCTCTTTCCTCCTCTGCCCCCACCCACGCCCAGCCCAGATCCTGGGTGCTCAGCACCAGCAACAGAGCCTTTCCCTTCTGCCCCACACAACAGGAAGGAGGGGTGGAGAGCTGGGACTCAAGACCAGAGAGGCAGGCAGGAAGGTCAGCCCGGATGGGGGACAGTGGGTCATGGGATTCAGAGGCCAGGCAGCACCCCACACCCGGCAGACCGGGCTCCCCTCCCCCTGGGACCAGGCTGTGCCAGCGCCAGGACAATGCGCCCTTGTCTCCTGTCCTGACAGCTGGGGGCTCCTGACTCCAGTCCTAGAGCGAGGCCGGTGGCTTTGGGCTCCACCCTAGGTAGGGGAGTGACCCTGAGGGCCAGGACTGGGGGCATCTGCTGCCGCCTGCCTCGTCTCTGCCTGAGCTCCAAGGCCATTCTGGTCACCCTGGTGTTTGCCCACCCTTTCTGCCCTCTACCTCCGCTCCGCACTTTCTGTTTAGCTCTGCTGCCCCCCCCCCCGCTGTGGTGCCCTTTCTCCCACCCAGGGTGCCTTGCCCCTCCCCACTAGGAATCTGGGGAGCGCCGGCTGTGCGTGAGGCCCCAGACTCTGGGCTCCTCCCCTCTCCCACTCCCACCCACCCCGGTCCCCTCCCTTTCTGCCCTCGGGGAGAAGGAATGAACGCACTTCCCTCACTCTCTTACCTCTTCACTCCTCCCCTCCCCTCCCCTCCCCTGCGCCCTCCTCGCCTCTCTTTACTCTCTTCCAAGACCAAGGATACCTCTATTGAGTACCGCTAGTATGCATCCTCTCTCTTGTCCTCCATTCGCCACTGACAGTGGTCTCTGCCAACCTCTGCTTCCTGCCTCTCTCTGCCTGGAGAAGATGGGCATTTATTGGGCACCAGCAGTATGCTAAGCTTTTTATGAACACTTCCTTCCTCCCTCCCTCCCTCCTGTCCTTTGCTTCCTACCGCCCGCCCCGCACCCCAAGAAAGGGAAGGGGCACTAATTGGGCACTGACTGTGTGCCAAGTAATCCACCCGTACCTCTTTTGGCTCTGTGTCCTCCTTTGCAGAGGAGCTGCAACTCGTCCAGGCATGGGGTGGGGCGCCCTTTGGGTGCACAGCTAGGGTTAAGAACGGGCCAGCATGCTTTGGGTGCTAAGGCAGGGCAAACGAGGAAACTGATGGAAAGAGGGTGCCCCTTCAGCCAGCCTGGGTCCCCTGCTATCGTCTTTGCCCCATCTAACGGGAGCCTCGCTGTGTCTCTGTCACTCTCTGTCACATGCCATCTCCCTTTGACCTTTTCCCATCTCTGCCCACAGGAGCACAAAGCTCCTCACATACAGTGCAGTACCTGGGTAGTCCTATTACCACCCAACTCAGGCTCTGCAGCCTCCTCCCAGGCCATCTCTGCTTCTTCCTCTCCTCCTCTTCCTCCTCCATTTCTTCCTCCTCTCCCTTTCCCCTCCTTTTCCTCCTCCAACTTCCTCTCTTTCCTCCTTCTCTGGCTCTTCCTCTCCATTTCTTTCCCCTCCTGTACCTGCATCTCCTTTCCTTCCCCTTCCTCCTCCATCTCCATTTCTTCCCCCTCCTCCATCTCCTTCCCCTTCCTCCTCCATCTCCATTTCTTCCCCATCCTCCATCTCCTTCCCCTTCCTCCTCCATCTCCTTCCCCTTCCTCCTCCATCTCCTTCCCCTTCCTCCTCCATCTCCTTCCCCTTCCTCCTCCATCTCCATTTCTTCCCCATCCTCCATCTCCTTCCCCTTCCTCCTCCATCTCCTTCCCCTTCCTCCTCCATCTCCTTCCCCCTCCTGCTCCATCTCCTCTGCTGCTTTTTCTCCTCCTGTTTCCTCCTTCTCTTCCCCCAGTCCCCCTTCCCCTTTGTCCTCCTCCTCTTCTTCGCCCTCCATCTCTCTCCGTGTTCTTCTGCTTCTGCCTTTCCTCCTGCATCTTTTCTTCCTGCATCTCCTCGTTTCTCCCCTTCTCTTTTCTCCTTCCCTCCTTCCATTTTTCTCATCCCTCCCTTTCTTCTTCCTCCTGATGCTCCTACTCCATTTCCTTCTACCCCTTTGTCTTCCTCCTCCTTTATCTCTTCTTCCTCTGCTTCTAGCACCTTATCCTTCATCACTTTTCCTCCTATTCGTCTTCCTTCTCCATGTCCTCCTCTTCCACCTTCTCATGGTCTTCATCCTCCTTTTCCTCTCTTCTCTCCCTCTCTTCTCTCTCCTCCTCTTCCTGCTGCCTTCACCTCCTCCTCCACACTTCCTCCTCTGCTGTTCCTCTTCTATCTTCTCCCCTTTCTCCTCCATTTCCTTCTACTTCTATTCATCCCACTAACCATTCATATCCTCTTCTGTCTCCTCCTCCTTTCCATCTTCTTCCTTCCCATCTCCTCTTCCGCCTCCGTCTCCTGCTCCTTCGCTTTCGCCTCCTCTTTCTACAGCTACTCCTCCTCACTTCTCTTTTTGCTCCTACATACTTTCTTACACCTCTGGTCCTCTCCTTCACCTGCCCTGTCTTCTGTCTTCTCACTCTTATTACATATCTTAATCCTCTCCTTTCCAATCTCCCACCCCCTCTTCCACCCATCATTTCTTCCTCCACCCACTCCTCTCTTCCTTCTCCTCCTCCTCTTCCAACACCCCCTTACTCCTTACACCCCCTCCTCTCCCTATCTCATATACATCTTCTTCCTTCCTTCCTTTCTCCACCTCATCTTCCTACATCTCCTATTTCTCCTCTTTTTCTATTTCCCCTTCATCTCCTTGTCCTCCATTTTTCTCTTCCTCCATCTCCATATCCTATTTCTCTACTTCCTGTTCTCTTCCTTCTCCTTTCCTCCTCCATATTCCCCTCTTCCTCCTGCTTCTAACCTGCTTCCTCTTTATCCTCTATTATACCCTCCTAATTCTTCCTTTCTCTTCTTCCATCCTCTCCTCTTCCTATCCTATTTTTCTTCCATCTTCTAGTCCCCCATTCCTACTCCTCCATTTCCTTCTCTGCCTCCTCCACGTCCTTCTCTTCCATTCCTTCCCTTTCTTCCACACTCTTGTGTCATCTCTTACTCATCTTCCATTTCCTCCTTCTACCTCCTTTGTTTTCCTCCTAATTCTTTCCCTCCTCTCCTTGCCCTGACCCCCTCTCTCTCCTTTTACCTCTCTCTCTTCTTCCACATTTTCCTTTCATCTTCCTCCTTGACTTCCATTTTTCTCCTCCTCTTCCCTCCCCTCCTCATGTTCTCTTTTCCTTTCTTCCATTTCCTAATCCTTTGCTCTCCTTTTCCTTCATCTCTTCCTTCTCCTTCCTTTCCTCCATTGTTTCCTCCTTTCTCCCCCTTCTCTTTCTCCCATCTCTTCCCTTCTCCTTCCTCCTATCTCCTCCTCCACATCCTCCTCCGCCCCTCCTGCTCCGTCTCTTCTGTTCCACCTCCTCTTCTTCCTCTCTTCCTCCTCTTCCTTTTCCTCCAGCTCCATCTCATCCTCCTTTACTTTTCCTATATCCTCCTGCTCCTCTTTTCTCGCCCTCATCTTCATTCTTCTCCATCTCATCCTTTTCCTCTACCCATTCACCTCTTCCTTCCTCGACTTTTCTCCCACCTTTGTCCATTTCCTCTTCTCTTCCTCCCCCTCACTACCTTCACCTCATCTTCATCTTCTACCTCTTCCTCCATTTTCTCTTCTATCACCTTATCCTCCTTCATCTACTCCTCCTTTTGTCTTCCTCCATCTCTTCTATTTCCTCCTCTGTCTCCCTTCTCTTCCCCTTATCCTCTCCTTTTCTTCCATCTTCACCTCATCATTGTCTCATTTCATCTCCTCCTCCCTTTCATCTCCTCTTCCTCATCCTTCATATCTTTCTCCTTTATTTCCTGCTCTTCTGTCTCCTACATCTCTTCCCCCATCTACCTCTTCCTCCTCCTCAACCTACCCATACCCCATCTCCTCCCTTTTCTCTGTCTCCTCTTCCTTTTTACATCCCCCCTTCTCTTCTTCTCTTCCACCTCTTCTCCCTTCTCTGACTGTTCCTCTTCCTCCATGTCTTCCTCTTCCTTCTCCATTTCTCTCCCGTCTTTCTCAATTTCCTGCTCTCTTCCTCCTACATTGCCTCCTCCTCTTTCTCTTGCTTCCTGCTCCATCATCTTTCTCCAGCTTCTCTCCATAGTCCCCTTCTCTACATTTCCTTCTCCTACTCCATTTCCACTTCCTCTGTCCCATCATCATGTCTCTTGTTCTTCCTCTGTCTCCATCCCCTCCTTCTTCTCCACCTCTTCCTCTTCCTACTCTATCCTTTATCTTTCCTCTGCTTCCTTCTCTTCTGTAATCTCTTTAACTTTATCTCCTACTGCTCCTCCATCTCCATCTTCTGTGTTTGCCTCCCTCTCCCCTTCCATTTCCTTTCTCATTCACCTTTCTTATCTATCTCTTCTTCATCCATCTCCTCTACCCCTTCCCTCTTATCTAACTCCATGATCTCCACACTCATCCTCCTCCATTTTCATCTCCATATTTTTCAATATCTTCCTTCTCCTACCCCTCCTAATCATCCTACTCATCAATATCCCCCATCTCTTCCTCTTTCGTCTCCTCCTCACCCTCTTCTCTTCCATCTGCTCCTCCACACAGCTCCTTTCCTCTATCATCCTCTCCTCCTCCATCTCTTCCATCTGCATCTCTTCATTATATATTCTTCCACTCCATCTTATCCCCCTACTTGCTCATCTTGCCTTTCTACACTTCTCCTTTATACCTTCCTTACTCTGCTTCTCTTCCATCAACTCCTTCCTTTCTTTCTTCTCTTCTTCCTTTTCTGCCTCCTCTCTTCCACTCCTCTACCTCATCCTCTGTCCTTTCCTTCTTTATATTCACCTCACTCATCTCTTCCAAATTTCCCTTGCCTCAGTTTCTCTTCCTCCTTCATCTCCTTCTATCTTTTTTCTGCTCCTTCTGTTTCCTCCTGCTGCTTTTCCTTCTCTATTTTCTCCTCCTCCTCAACTATCTCTTACGATTCTCCCCATCTCTTCTTCCTGCTACCCCATCTCTTCCTCCTCCATTTCCTCTCATTCATAATCTAATCTTCCATATCTTCCTCTTGTATCTTCTTTGCTCATCTCCTCCAATCTTCCCCTATTGTCTATTCCCTCCTCCATATCGTACTCCTCCTTCATCTTCTTCCTTTCTCCTGTCTTCTCCCGCTTCCTTTTCCTTTCCTCTCATTTTCTCTTCCATCTCCTCTATTTTCTACTCCTCCTTTTCCTCCTCATTCATGTACATGTCCACCTACTCCCCCTCCTCCAACTTCCCCTTCTCCACCCATCTTCCATCTCTTTCACATCTGCCCTCCACCTCTTACTTCTCCTCCTTCATTTCCTGTCTCCCTCTTCCATTTCACTTTTCTCACTTGCTTTTCCCACTTCCTCCCCCTCGTCTTCACCCTCTCCTTCCCACTTCCTCCCCCTCATCTTCACCCTCTCCTTCCCACTTCCTCTCTCTTGTCTTCACCCTCTCCTTCCCACTTCCTCTCTCTTGTCTTCACCCTCTGCTTCCCACTTCCTCCCTCTTGTCTTCACCCTCTCCTTCCCACTTCCCTTCTTTGCTTCATCTTTCCTCCCTTCCCTTCCACCCTGTTTTTTCACTTACCACCCATCCTCCTCCCCTCTCACTTCTTCAACTTCCTCTCTCCTTTCATGAATTCCCTTCCATTTCCTCCTCATTGCGCATCCTCCCCCTTCATCCTACCCCTTTTCTCCTTCCATCATCTCTCCATTCCCACCTCTTCCACTTTCTGTCCTACCACTTCCTTCTTCCCTTACTGTTCCCTCTATTTTTTCCTCTTGCATCCTTTCTCTTCCTCCCCTTTATCTTCGTGCCTTCCCTTCACTTTCTCCTTTCCCTGTTTTTTCCTCATTATATTCTATGGTTCCTTCTCCTCTTCTTTGTCCTCTTTCTTTCCCCTTTGTCTTTCTCCCCCCACCCTCTCCTCCCTTTCCTCTTCTCTTCCTCTACCTCTTCAGTCTCCTCTTTTTCTTCCTCATCATCTTGACATTTCCTAAATCTTCCTTTTCCTCCTTCCTCGGCTCTCTGTGTCCTTTTCCTCCTTGTGGTCTATGTCATCTTCCTTCTCCTCTCCCTCTTTCTCGCCTCACCCTCTCACTATGCCTTTCCTGCTCTTCTTCTGTCTTCTTTCAGTCTTCACTAATCTTCCTCTCATTTCTTATTCTACTGCTCTTTCTAATCCTAGTCACTCTCCTCCACTTTCAAATTATTTCTTCTTCCCCTTTCCTCTTTAACTCCATCTCCTTTCTTGCTCATTCCCCTATTCCTAATCTTCCCTTCTCTGCAACCCTTCCTCATCCTTTCTACTCCTATTTCTCTCCTCCTCCTTGCCATCGTCTTCTGCAAGCTCTGCTTCTTTTTTCCCATCCTGTTTCTCTCGTTCTTCCTTCTACATTCATTACTTTCCCATCCTTCCTATTCTCTAATTTTCTTCCTCCTCTTCCTTATTCCTATCCTTCCACTGCCTCTTCTTCCTTGTCTTCCCCTTTCCTACTTTTCATTTTCCTCTTGCCTCACTTCACCTCCTACTCCTTGTCTGCTTTTCAACATTTTACCTTCTATCTCCTCTACAACCCCTGTGTCGTCCCTTAATATTTTCCCTTCCCTTTTTCTTCCTTCACCTAACCCTCTCCTGATGTCCTACCTTTCTTCTATTCTTCCTTTTCCTCTTCCTCTTTGTCCTTAATTCAACTCTTCTTTTTGTCCCTCCCCCTCAATCCCTCCTCCTTTCTGCTCCTCCTTCTCTGCTACTATCCATCTTCATCCCTTTCTTTTCATTCCCCTCTTCCGCCCTTTTCTTCTGTCCCTCTACACGTATCCCTGTGAGCTCCCCCACACCCTCTACCATCTCTCTCCCTTTTCCTCCTTTTTCCTCCCTCATCCTTCTGTTCCCTTTACAGTCTCTCATCCAATGTCTCCTGCTGCTCTTATTGTTCATGCTTCTAATTATTTTTACTACATCTCCTCTGTCCCTCCCTTTTCCTCCCCTCCTCCATCGATTCTATCCCCTCCTCTTCCTCCCTCTCCTCCATTTCTTCTACCCTCTCACTTTCCCCTTCCCCTCCCTTTCCTCCATCTCTTCTATTCCTTCCCTTCCTTCCCCATCTATTCAACCTCTTCCATCTCCTCTGCAGCTCCTCTTCCTCCTTCCCCTCCTCCACCTACTGTACCCCCTTTACTCATCCCCCTTCGTTCCTCTATCCCTTCACCCACTCTATCACATTATAACCCCTTCTCTACTCTAACTCCTCCAGACCCTTTCTAGTTCCCCTTCGTTATCTTCTCGATCCCTTTCTTCTTCATCTCCTTTATCTCAACCACTCCCCTCGTTTCCCTCCTGCATCTACTCTATCTTCCTGACTACCTTCTTTACCCCTGTCTCCCCTGTCCCCCTCCTTTGCTCTTTCTGTCCCCTGCCTCCTCTCCTCCAACTCTATTCCCCCCTGTTTTGCTTCCCCTTTCTCTATCCTCTTCTCCCCACTTTTTTTTTTAATCTCATCTACCCTTTCCATTTACCCTCAACTTCCTGCATTGTCTTCCTCTATTGTCAACTTCCCTCTGTCTGCCCTTTCCTCACCTCAATCTCATCTATTGCGTTCCCCCCCTCCTTTCCCTCCCCTATCTCCTCTGCCTCTCTCCCATCTTCCCCTACTCCATCTTCTTCCTTCCTCGGGCCCTCTATTCCTTCTTCTGCTTCCTCTCTTCCATGCCCCGTGTCTTCTTTTCCTCCCCTCCTTTATCCTTTCTATCCCTGTCTCTTCCTGCCTCTCTTTTCTATGTCCGCTGTCTCCTCTCCTTCTACCTTACCCTCCTCCATTTCCTGTCTCCTTCTCTTCCTTTTCCCTGCTCCCACCCAACCTCCTGCTCACTTCCCTTCTCCTGCTCCTCATTCCTAGCCTTCCTCCATGCCGTCCTCCTCCTTCCTGCTCCTCCCCGTGTTCACACTTCACCCTCTTCTTCACTCTGCCTTTCTGTCTTCCCTCTTCTCTCCTGGCCCCTTCTTTTCCTCCCTGCTCTTTTGTTTCTAATGTCTCCTATTCCCTAACAGCTTCCTTTTGCACTGTCCTCTGCCTCTTGCTCGGTCTCCTGCCCCTCCTCCCTGACCTTCCTCTTACCCGTACAAACTCATTTTCCTCCTTCGTCTCCTTTTCTCCCCTCCCTGTTCCTGCCATATTCCCTCCTTCTCCCCTTCTCTGTCTTCCTCGCTCTTCTCCTCCATGTTCCTCACGGGAGCCCTCCACCTCTTCATGTCTCCTCACTTCTCCTCCATGTTCCTCACGGGAGCCCTCCACCTCTTCATGTCTCCTCACTTCTCCTCCATGTTCGCACCTGCTCTTCATCCCAATCCCAATCCCGTTTGCCTTCCTTCTTCCTTTTCTACAGCCTCCTCTTCTTCCACCATTACCCCTCCTTCTCTCCTATTTAGCCTCTCAGTCTATCTACAGCCGTCTCCTCCACTGCCAATCCCCTGCTCCACTTTCTCTCTCCATCTCTTCCCTCCTGCTCCTCCCCCCTTTTCCTATGATGGCACTTCACACTTTTTTTTTTAAATGTGTCTCCCTCTGCTCTGTATCTTACATGCACTCTGGTTTCTCTGTCCCTTTTCTTTTGGCTTTTTTTTTTTTTTTTTTTTTTTTTTTTTTTTTTTGAGACATTGTTTCTCTGTGTAACATCTCTGGCTGTCCTGGAACTCACTCTGTAGACCAGGCTGGCCTCAACCTCAGGAAGCCACCTGCCTCTGCCTCCTGAGTGCTGGGGTTAAAAGCGATCACCGCCACCACGCTGCTCATTTCTCCATCCTAGTATTCTTGTTTCTCAGCTTCTTCCTGCCTTGTCCAGATGCCTATCTTTCCTTCCCACCTGTCTCCAACCTCCCCTCTTTCCCTCTGGACCTCCCTCTCACCTGTGCTGGGTCCCTAGGCCAGCCCCAGCCTCAGAGGATGCGGGGGCTGGATACCCAGGCCTGATGTCCTCCTGGGTTCCTCCACACTGTCCTGTATGGCTCTGGGTCCCATAAGGAATGTGACCAGGGTGTTCAGTACACCCAGCGGCCCTCCCCTCCCCCACCTGCCATGTCTTCCGTGTTCTTCTCTCCCCCCCCGCCCCTCCCCTCCCTACGCTTCCCATTGCCCCTTTCTGGGGCTGTCTGCCCTGTTTCCTTTCTGCCCTTGCCCGCACTGTTCTTTCTGGAATCTGCTTTTGTTCTGTTCCCCATCACAACCCCTCTCTTTCTCCCTCCATTTTCTCCGCAACCCCGGCTTTCCCAACACCGTAACATCACCACGTCATCCTGATATTTATTCCTCCCTCTTCACACTTGTTTTCCCATCTCCCTTGGCATCTCTGCTGTGTGTCTTCCTTAGCCTTTCTTGTCTTTGCTTTTCATGTCTCCTACGCTCCTGCCTACTCCGCTGATCCCGTCCCCCCTCTGGCTCACCCCGGCTGGAGTTTCTCAGTGCTGTGCTCTGCCCCTCACACTCCGTGGTCTTCCTGGTTTCCCTCCTCTTTCTATCATCTCCTGTGTGTGTGTGTGTGTGTGTGTGTGTGTGTGTGTGTGTGCGCGCGCGCGCGCACGCGCTGTGTAGGACAGAGATCAACATTAGGTATCACCCATTTTAATTTTGTTGTTGTTTGTCTATGCATGTGTGCTTATGGTGTGCTCACCTGTGAGTATACATGAGTGGAGCTACAAAGTCAGCATCTGGTGTCTCCTCTGTGATTCCCAACCTTAAATTTATTTTATTTATTGATGTGGGGCTTTTTTGTTTTTGTTTTGTTTGGGGGTTTTGGTTTGTTGACTTTTTTTGAGGCAGGTTTCTCTGTGTAGCCTGACTTGCCTGGAACAGGCTGGCCTTGAACTCAGAGATCCGCCTGCCTCTGCCTCTGCCTCACAAGTGCTCGGATTAAAGGTGTGTGCCATCACTGCCAGGTTGTCCACATTAATCTTTGAGACAAGGTCTTTAGTTGACTTTGCAACTTGCTCATAAGGTGAGGCTGGCCAGCTGGCAAGTCGTGGGAATCCACTGTCTAGCTCCCCAGCACCAGGGTCCCAGGCTATCAGGCTATCCTGTGAGTGCTGGGCCTCACAATGGGGCCTCTCTACTGCATAAGCACTCACCAATAGGCCTGTCCCCCTGGCCCACCCACGTCTCTCTTCCTCTTCATTCCCTTTCTCCCTCTCAATCCCTCTAAGTGGGCTCCTCTCTGGCTGTTTCCCTGGCGCTATGAGGTTCCCCTAGGCTCTGGGAAGGAGGGGTCACAGGGGCCACAAAAGGTCACCATAGGAGGCTGATGACCTGGTGCATGGCTACCACGCCAGATTCTAGGTGTGGGGCGGGCTCTCTGTGACATTCCTTCCTTTTTCTATCTGTCCTGGGACGCTGGATCCTTCCTGGAGGAATCAGACCGTGAAGGCGGGAAGCGAGGGGTCAGCTCAGAGAGTAGAGAGCTGCCAGAAGACACAGCATGTAAGTGGGAGGGCCTGAACAGCATGTGATCCTGGGTAGACTCTGAGACTCAAGTTTGAGGTTGGTGAAGGATTAGACTGCTCTGTCCCCTGCCAGGCCCTCCACCCTCTTCAGGCATCAGCAATGGAAGGCCTCAGTTGGCTACAGTCTTCCAGATGAAAACATCTGTGCAACACCTGCAGGACACTGAAGACCGAAGCTCCTAGGACAGAGACGTCTCAGGACTCACCTGCCTGAAGGACCAACATGACACACCCAGCACAGATGGAGTGTGTGTGTGTGTGTGTGTGTAAAATGGGACTGTCACCACCTGTTGGCACAGAATGGAACTGCAACCCAGTTATATTAGGCACTGGAATTTGTCCCCAATAAAGGACAGTTTGGGCAAGGGAAGCTGTGAAGGAATATGGAAAGTTCTGTAAAAATGAATATTTCTACTTCTAATAGAGAAACAACCACAGCAAGTGTTTGGTGTGTGTTTGTCTGAGACAGGGTCTCATGCTGCCCAGGGTGTCCTTGAACTCCCTATGCCGTCAAGGGTGACCTTGAACCTGATCCCCGTGCTTCTATTCCCGAGCTGGAATGACAAGTCTTCAACCAGATACTGTGAAGTCTTATACCTCTGAGCCTTACACTGTGAGTCACTCAATGGTGACTGGGTGTGTGCACTCCAGGGGGTGGACCCCGGGCATACCAGGGGGGTAGAATGGAGAATGGTCTTTGACTATACAAACCTGCTGCAGGTCTGCGCACACCCATCATCTTGCTAAATGGAAGATGGGTGCAAGCCATGGTGGGCAGGTTCCTATTGTTGTGATTCACCATGGCCAAAAGCAAGTTAGGGAGGAAAGGGTTTATTTGGCTCACACTCCCACATGTAGTCCATTATTGAGGGAAGTCAGGACAGGGTAGGAACCTGGAGGCAGGAGCTGATGCAGAGACGGAGGGACGCTCATCATGGCTTGGTCAGCAGGCATAGCACCACCCACAATGAGCCGGGCCTCCCCATCAACAATTGAGAAAATGCAGCCAGTTGGTGGTGGCATGCACATTTAACAGAGGATGGCGATCTCCTGAGTTCACAGCCAGCCTGCTCTACAGAGTGAGTTCCAGGACAGCCAGGGTTCACACAGAAACCCCGTCTCAAAGGGGGGGAGAAAAGAACAAAGAAAAAATGCCCTACAGCCAGATGGATCTCAATAGAGGCATTTTCTTAATCGAAGTTTCCTCCTTTCAGACGATTAGCCTGTGTCAAGTTGACATATAAACTTTAGTCAGGACAGTGGGAACAGCTAGAAGCCCAAGAAGGGCTCCTGCTCCGGTCAGAGCAGGAGGGTAAGAAGCCTCCAGAACTCCAGGAGCAGAGTCACACACAGTATTAAAGCAGCCAAGGACAGATTAAGGCCGCCTAAGGCTAGAAACCAGAAAGAGGAAGCTTCCTGGGAACTGAGAAGGGCGTCCATGGATGGGGCAAAGAATGAGGGATAGTCCACCCCGAGCTTCCTTCATCTTCTGCCTGAGCCCAGCAAGCTGGGAAGGGTCCAGGAGAGGATCAAAGGCTAAGCTGAGACCAGATAAGTGGACCTGGGGACTGTGGAAGGAGGTGGGAGCCCCAGGGGCTGCAGAGTTTAAGCCTAGCCTGATGCACTAATTATAGGCATCAAATGCCAGGCCAGAACGAGGGGGCTAAGAGTTTGTCCTGTGGGTGCTAGAAGCCACGAGAGGGCAGCAATGGGGTCAGCTCCGGTGTTAAAAGCCTGAACTGAGCGAGGGATGCCATAGGCACAAAGGCCAGGGTGGCAGGAGGGGACAGATATAGCTCCAGGTGGGTGTCTGGCCACAGGGCTACCTGTAGGGCAGCCTGGAGGGGCAGGAATAGTGGGATAGGGGCTGTTGCAGAGCAGGGCTCTGTCCTGAGGCTGGGCCAGTGACAGCATTTCTGGAGCAATGACCCAAGGGCCACTACTACGCAGGGGCAGAAGCACAGGCAGCTGGCTGGCAGCTGTGGCTGCAGTCTGGATCTAGGGGCACAGAGAGCCAAGCGTGGGACCGACCGTAGCTGATGCACAGCAGCAATGGGGCCCAAGGAGTGAGAATGCACATGTACACACCCAGCTCAGATCCTGCCAAGCATCCTACAGATACATACGTTAAAACATGCACGCACGCACGCACGCACGCACGAGTCTCCTGCAGCACTGAACAAGCAGACCCAAAGACCCATGAAAAAATAAGCTACACGTGGAAGGTGGCAGCCAGAGCCTTCTCCAGTGTCACACAAGAGCTGCAGGCTTTTGCAAGACCGTCCTGCAGAGACCGCTGTTGCTTTGTCTGCACAGGACAGCGGTTGAGAGAATAGAAAGCTTTGTGCGGCATTATGTCCAGATCCCTAGACTCTGGACAGTGAGCTCTCTGCAGAGCCACAGAGCTGCAGTTCAGCTGGGACAGAGCCCGGGAGGCTAATGGATTTAGCAGCTGGAGCACAGGAGCACTGACTGGAAACCAAGGGAAAGCCACCAGCTAGAGACAGCACAGCGCCACCCCCTAAAACATTGATGACTCTGTAACACAAAGTTCTGGCACATGCACATTATAAAATCCGTTCTTCTCTCTCACGCACTGTACCTTGCTATGACCTGCATGGGAGGTCAGAGGACACCGTGAGGGGCCATTCATCTTCCACCACAAGGACATCAGGATTGAACTCAGGTCATCAGGCTTAGTGACCTGCTGAACCATCCCACCAGCCCCAAACATGTGGACACAGTATGAGAGCGAATCTGCCGTATGTACCCAGCCCGCCTCCTCTCCCTCTCCTGCTATTCTTTGTCCTTCTTGTAGAGAGCCACCGGTGCCATTCCCGAAGATGGCACCGGTTTCCTGTCAATAAGCCAGCAAGGCACGGATGTGCGATCCACGTCATGGGGTGACCGTTACGAGCGTTGCGGGCTGCACCTGTCAGTAACGGACACAGCTCCGCTGCAACTGTCAGTAACGGACACAGCTCCTCTATATAAGCAGAGCCCTTTTTCCTCCTCTGGGTCTTCCCTCAACTTGCTGTAATGAGTCGCGCAATAAACATAGCTGCAGAAGAATCCTGTTGTTGAGCGTTGTTCTTGCAGGCAAGGCGATAGCGCTCGACACTTCTGAATGGTTTCACTTCGGATCGTCTCTATAAAGTCTAGGAGCCAAAATGAGAGAGAGGCTTCATGTTCGGTGTTTCTCAGCCAGGCTTAGCTGCATCCATTTTCCTGTGAACGGCTTCATTCTTTGTCTGAGAACAACTCCATGTACATGTTCCGCACCCACTCTGCTGTCACTGGACACCAAGGGTAGGTTCCATGCTCTGCAGCCACCGTGTGGGAGCTCTTCTGTGGAATACTGACTTCCAGGGTTCCAGGCAAATGCCCACAAGGCAGAGCTGGGTCAGATCTGTATGGTGGCAAGACACCACCAGTGTCCTGAGTCTTGTGTGCCCGTTTCCACAGAGGCTAGGATGGTTTGCATTCCCAGCGTGTTCCACATCACACACGTCCTCGCCAGCACTTGTTTTAACTGGCTGGGGTGAGGCAGAATCTCAACATAGGCTTTTGCTGTTTGAACCCTGGGCGGCTCAAGTAATGGGCAAGCAGTCTACCCAAGCCACACCCATGAACATTCCTCATCTTTAATGTTTCTCACCCTTTCAGGGTAGTCTATTCATTGGCTCATTTGCCCTTATTTTAGTTCTTAATATATTCTGGATTGTTTGGCAGTGCTGGAAATGGAGCCCAGTCTTCCTTAGACATGGTGGCCAAGCATCTAACCACTAAGCTACACCCCTGCCAGGAGGCAGCACCTCGAAGGGTTGAGATTTTCATAATAGACCTTCCAGAAAAAAACAAGAGCGTGTGCCTCTGTAGTAACCAAGAAAGGCCAGCACAGAATGGGACAGGATGCACAGACTCTGCTGCTGTCACCCTCCTGGTCACCATGGAAGTTGGCAAGATGCTAGGCCACTGTTCCGTACAAAGCAGTCAGCTTCCATGAACACTGAGGGGACAAGACTGGCCAAACCCCTGGGACCAAGGCCATCTGTCACACTATGGTGTGCAGGGGGCCGAGTAGCCATGCCACCCAGGGAGAAGCTGAGGGCATGGAGGCTCGGGAAAGGGGCGCCACAAGCTCACACTGCCATGAGCCGACGTTGAGATGGACAGGTGAGAAGGTAGTTTCCAAGCCCACACCCGAGGATGGCCTGATGGGGAGGAGGCTTGTGTAACTGCAGCACTGTGCTCGTATGGCGGTGAAACATCCCTCACAGGCTCACATCCCAGCTAGCAACTTCCTAGGTTATGGAACTTTCCCTGGAGATGGAACCCAGCGGGAGCGAGTAGACCTTGAGGGGCGTGCCTTTACAGGTGTCGTCTGACCCATACTGCCGTGTCTCTCAGCTTCCTGTGTACCATGATGGGCAGCGTCCACCATAAACGAAGCAGCCCTGTCAGGCCAACCCCACAGGGAAGAGCCCAAGCCCTCTGAAGCCAAGAGCCTGTTCAGTCTTCCCTCCCTTTAGCTGTTCCTGTCATGTGGCGCACCGTCGCAGCCCAAAGGTGACTCACACTCCAGGTCACACCTGCAGCCCCCAGCCTGAGGAAACTGGCCCTCACAGGGCAGACTGAAAAGTGCAGAGTGGCCTGGGCTGGTCTCAAACCTAAGCAGCTAAGCAACACTTTGAACTTCTGATGCTCTTGGCTCCTGAGTGCTCACCAGGAGCATGCCCT
This sequence comes from Phodopus roborovskii, assembly GCF_943737965.1. Lineage (NCBI taxonomy): Eukaryota > Metazoa > Chordata > Mammalia > Rodentia > Cricetidae > Phodopus > Phodopus roborovskii. The sequence continues at coordinate 1,359,264 of NW_026126651.1, forward strand.
ACCGTGCAGAGCTGGATCACGCACTGCTGAAGGGAGCCCACAGCTTCATGCATGGGGAGCACGCACCCTACCAACTGAACCCCACTGGTTCTCAAAGACAAGGTCTAGCTATGTAGCCCAGGCTGGCAGCCTCAGCCTGCTGAATGCTGGGATTCCAACTGGTACCAAATGCACCAACACAGGACCCCAGGTTACACCCTGACCACCCAGTGTGAGTATGAGGAAGACAATATGAACCTATGCGGCTCTGGGACACCACGTGTAGACGCGCTGGGAAAGCTGGGAAACGGATGCGAACCTGCCAGGAGGGGCGGGAACCAGGCTCCTCCTGCAGCGCAGCTCACAGAAACTTTAACCTGTCCCAGGCAACCCTCTATAACATGTCCTGAGGAAGCCACTCAAACATAAATCAGGCCAGTGGCAGCAGCCATCCAGAACTATTTACAACCACAGAAGGCAGGAAGCAAGCTGAACGGTGGCTGTTTAGGTGACAGTTTAATCGACAGCCACACAACACAGCTGAGACGACACAGCAGTCTCCGTGGCCATGGCCACAGATCTGCAAGAAAGTGCACAGCAGCTGTGGAGTGAGCTGCCAGCTCAGAGCTGGCTCAAAACTGCTTGCTGCGGCGCACATTCACAAAGACAGACTAACGACCTCACCCACAATTCTCTCCTGGTACCATACCCAGAGTGGGACATCTGGAGACAGAGAAGATGGTGGTGGAAGTCACCAAGGTGCTCTGGGGCACCAGGAAGGGTGCACAGCACAGCACACGGAAAGTGGGCTGGGAGCTTCTACACACTGGGAGGCAGACCCAGCCACCAGCAACAGAGGCCTCCTTGCCACATACCCTTGTCAAGGACACTAAGTGTGACAGTGAGGGGGGCATGGAGGACAAAGGCAGAGGCTGGAGAGAGCTTGGCATGTTCCCAAACTGCATGGCGGAGGGGGGGGGGGCGGGGCTCCTGGGAGTTTAGCAAAGGCCCAGGGAAGCCAGTGGGCCTGAGGTGGTTACAGGGAGGTGCACCCTATCTCTCAGTCACAGAAACAGAGAGGCTCAGGGAGAGGATGAGGGCGCTGCAAGATGGGCTGCAGGCTCCTGAAGGGACAGCCTTCCACGCTCATGCAACACGGACATGGAGGGACAGGAACTCCTTCTTGAGCTGGCCAAGGCAGCAGGCTCTGGGGGACTGTAGGTGGCGCAGCTGCTCACCGGCCGCTGCCCCCACCCCCGCCCCCACCCTGGCCCCCGGCGTCTGGAGCTCCCGACATCATGAGGAACAGCACAACTGGAATGATGTACATCCACTGCAGGTGGGACAGGCAGACAAAGAACAGAGAGGAAGGGATTAAGTGGTGACGCTGGCCCCGACGAGGGCCATGGGAGGGAGGGGCTGGGTCCCCTAGTCACTACAGGCAGGGCGGGGGCCGGGGCGGGGCAGCAGGGTGTGGGCAGAGGGCAAGGCGGGCAGGGGTCTGGGTCCTCACTTAGGCCTCCGTTGGCGCTGGCGCAGGCCCTGGGGCAGCAGGACGCAGGGCTGTGAGCAACACTGCCCCCCCCAGGATGAGGTGCCACTGAGGGAGGAGGGAGGAGGGGGGAGGCAGGTCAGCGAGGGCTGAGGCTTGCCGGCCCGCCTCGGTTCCTCACGTGGGGGCTTCTGAGACCCCAGGGGGAGGTGCCTGGCTCAGCGTCACTGGCCCCGCCCTCCCACTTCACCTGGAGCCTTGCTGGCCATGCTGGCCTTACCTTGTTGGGCCCGGCACTAAGTCTCCAGCCTCAAGGGATGGAGGACGACGTACAGCCGCCTCCTCAGGAGGGTCTGCCCCTTCACCCCAGCCCCCTCAAGAGCCTGGGCGTTACAGACGCCTCAGGCCAGCACGACCCTCCTGGGCTCTCCACACCTCCACCTGCGCCTCTTACACTACTCCACAACTACCTGGCCCTGCGCCTCCCATGGCTTCAACGTATTCAAGCTCCCTCACGTCTCTGAACACCGGGCTGCCCCTCCCCTCTTGGCCACAGCTTGTCTGTCCATCGCCAGCTACCTGCCACACTGCTTGACTGGGATGCCTGTGCATACAGACAGATAGATGCCCGGCCCCGCCCAGCCCCGCCCAGGCCTTGGGCTTCTAGGGCTGCTCAGCCCTGGACTACTAGATGGGGTGCACAGCCCTCAGCCTCCCACCAGAGGAACACACACAGGCCATCTGCTGGGGTGGGGAGGGCTGGGGGATAGAAGGAGCCACACTCACATATTTAGCAAAGAAGGACTTCTGCTCCTGAGGGTTCTTGGCCTTCTGGGCTTGCTCCATCTCTAGGCGTTCAATGAAGGCTGCAGTCTCAGGGCTAAACATGGGAAGGGAGGGGCAAAGGGGGGTCAGAGCCCCAGTACCTGGGTGCCTAGGGCAGCCAGTGGCCCCAGACTCCCCCCTCACTCACCCTGGGGCGGTGCCCGGAGGCCGCAGCTGCACGGATGTATTGAACAGCTCCAGATCTTCGTCTTCCACCTCAGAGCCCCGGCAGCCGCCGGGCCACGCTACCACCGACAGCCCCACCACGTTGCCAGCCACGTCCACATGCAAGGTCAGCTGGTCTGATAGGTGTGACTCCACCAGGGAGCACTGTGGGAGGTGGGGGGGTGGGAGTACTCAGGGGAGCTACTTAGCTCTGCTGCACATGCGCAGGCACCCTCCAGCGTCCCCACCCCATCCCCAGGGCCCTGGACTGCCACTGCCTGCAGGAGCTGAAGCTGAACAGTTAGTTCCTCCGGGCCCCACTGTGTGGGGTTCCACGAAGGGTGTGGACACCGAGGCAGGCAGGAATGGGGATGTCGGGAGCCCTCCCTCATCCGTGACTTACCGCTGGGACAAAGGAAGACACGTAGCCACCAGCTTCCGAACCATCAAGTACCCCAGGCCGCCTGGGGACCCGGACTCTGTAAAGGCCGTTGACGGCAGCCACATTCTGCAGGAAATGCAGAGGCCCATGAATTGGGCAGGGCCAGTCCACTAAGCTGGCCAAGAGAATGCTTCCCCAGCCTTGCCCTCAAGCACCTTCCACCACCCCTGGGCTGACAAGGGTCTGCCCGGCACTCTTCTCCCTGGCTACCAAGTAAGGCTAAAACAGCTGGGCTGTCCTCCCCTGGCGGAGAAGCCACGGAACACATCACGGCCCCATCGGCAACAGTGTGCATCCAGGAGGACGTCTGGGTCCAGCCACACCTCCCCACCCCACACACCTACGCCAGGTACCACAAATGGTTGCCTGTGGGGGCAGCTGGGCAGAGATTCACATGGAGACCAGGCAGCATGCCTTTTGATGCCTTCCTGCACACAGAAGGCATCTGGGCAATGGTCACTGCAGCAAAACTAGTTCCTCACACTGGGCAACATACAGCTGCTAACGTGCCAGTTTTCAGGCAGAGCCCAGCCCAGGCAAGGCTGAAACTTGAAAGGAACCTCTTGCTCTGGGCTCCCTCTTGGGAAGGTAGGAAGGTACCTCAAAGGGAGGGGTGGGTGAGCTAGGAGCCAAGCCCATCCAGCTTCGGGGGCCAGCCCTGGGCCCCACCTTACCCGGAGCCGGCCCCGCTCCTCCTCACTGAGCTGCTGCTGTGTTGCAGACAAGGTTCCATCCTGCTGGTTCCACAGCAATGAGCCACGCTTCTGGAAGTTGGCTCCATCACCTGTAGGGAACTGGGCTCAGTGACAACCCCTCAGGTGTGACCTATCCCATCTCAGTGACGGGGGCTTCCTTGCTGTGGGCCCTGGGCAGCCCAGCCTTAGGCTCCCAGGGCCTGCACTACCTTGTAAGAACTCTCTGGGTCAAGCAGGGCCTGACTGTCACAAGTGCCTGACTCCATTAAGGAGCCGTGGACAAAGCAAACAGCAAGCTCTGAGCCCACTGGTCATAGCCCCTTTAGTCAGGCAGATGTTGAGGCTGGCCCACCTCTACCGCCCCTGAAAGAGAGGCCCCTGTGGCGCTGCCTCTTTCCTCTAACGAAAAATGAGAAAATGTCCACACCCACTGCCTCACATGACAGACTAGGGCCGTCTGAGGGAGCGAAGGCAGGACACAGGTCACAGGTCAGAGAAGGCTGCTCTGACCTTCCTTCTTCAGCTGACTGGGTCTGGGGTTGTTCCTACAGGTCAGTGGCAAGAAGGAAATAATATTATACATACATATACATAACATATACACACAGAGTTGCATATATATATATGTATATATATATACATTCACTTGTGTGTGCACGAGCATATATGTATATGTATGAGCGTGTATGTATTATTTACATATACACATATAAACTTTATTAGAGCAAAGCAAAAGTACATTTTATAGAGGGAGACCCTGTCACGATTTGATAGCTGACTACATGAGTATGAGTAGTGGAGGCCCTGATGCCTAGAATTGTACCTTGATACAGTCCAGAATCTCGAGGGAAGAGTCTCAATGAAGGGCTGTCTAGGTCAGGCTGGGTTGGGGGTATTATCTATGGTGAATGTCTGCTTTCATGCATTGAGGTAGGAAGGCCTGACCACTAAAGGTGGAACCATTCCTTAGGTTTGGAATGCAGAGAGGAGGCTAAGCACACGTGAGCAGGCGAGCATTAATTCTCTGCTCTAGGCTGTGAATGTGATATGACCAGCTACTTGAAGTTCCCGATTTGACTTCCCTACTATAATGGACTGTAAATGGAATTGTGAAAGAAAATAAAATTTTAAGCCTGGCAGTGGTGGTGCACATGCCTTTGATCCCAGCACTCGGGAGGCAGAGGCAGGAGGATCTCTGTGAGTTCGAGATCAGCCTGGTCTACAAAGCTAGTTCCAGGACAGGCTCCAAAACCACAGAGAAAGCCTGTCTCGAAAAACCAAAAAAGAGAAAAAGAAAAATTTAAAAATGTGAAAGAAAGAGAACATGCATGTGTTATGGGGTTTCTGACCCCTGGGAAAAGAGCATGGACTCAATCCAATTATAATTCAAAAGTTTACTGATTAGTTGCTAGCAGAGCAGCAGGCATTTGGCAAAGGAAGGGTATGGGGAGGGTTTTTTAAAGGTGAAAACCACAAGAAGACCTTCAATATCTACATAAGAAGCAAAAACAGGCCTGTTCTGCAAAAGGGTTAAGACAAAACAACCTTTGAGTATCTGCATAAGCAAGTTACAGAAGCCAAAAAAACAACTAGCCACATGATAACAAGGAGATGGTCACAGCCATACATTTTTGGGTCACTGAGAAGTTATCTTCCAGGTGCTGGAGTCAGCGACAAACAGCTAGTGGGCATCAAGATGGCTGCCCGGCATAAAATGGAGTGTCTTTAGTCATCACACATGTACATTTATTATATGCACATGTATATATTATACACATGAACATGTGCACACACGTGTACATGTGTGCATATGTGTATGCATATGTATCTATGGATGTGTGTGTGTAGTGTTTGGTGATTTCCATCAACACAGATGCAGCCCAGGCCTTCGGGCATGCCAGACAAGTATTCAACCCTTGAATCCTTGAAGCCAGGTATGAGGCATCTAAAAATGCTTCTCTGCATAGGCTGGATATTTGTAAGGTTGACAACACACTGAACTCACCAATCTCAAACGAATGTTCCAGCAGCAATCCCACAGTACCACAGCCCTCACCTTCACGGCCATCAGCCCCAGCCTGCAGGAGAGACAGGAGCCCCAGGTAAAGACCACTCAAATTCTGGGCAGGGCAGAACCACCTGGCCCTAGGACAGAATGGCAGATTGAAGGACAAGCCTTATCTTCCTGTTCACATCCAATTAGAGGTGCTTTTCCCCAGGACTGCCACTCATGAATATCAATGATGTATATTTCCATAGCTCAAAAGAAAACCCTAGAGCCGGGCTACCGTGGCTCAAGTCTTTAATCCCAGTACCTGGGAGGCAGATCTCTGTGACTTTGAAACCAGCATGGTTTACAAGAGCTAGTTCCAGAACAGGGAAATCCTGTCTCAAAGCTCTGCCCCCCCACACACCAAAATAAAAGAAAGAAAAAAAAGGAAATCCTATAAACATGCTTAAATACTACTCTTGTGTCCAAAGCCCAGGTCACTATCTTTTGTATGTTTGTGTGCTTGGGGTTTGCTTCTTTTCTTTCTTTTTTGGGACAGTCTCACTGCATGGCCCAAGCCACACCCTAACTTTCTGCATCCACCTCCTAGTGCTGCGGGTACAGGCAAGCAGCACCATGCTCTGCTCCCCAGGTCACAGTTCACAGGCACGGGCTTCCTTGGCACACCCTGACCATTGACACTGTCAAGAATTCCAGTCCTGCCTAGGGTATCCCTGACCCTCACTTTTTTCCATGTTCTGAAATAGTCTTACTAAACCACTCCCAGGTTGGTATAGACTCAAGACGATCCTCCTCAGCCTGCTGAACACTGGGATTACAGATAAGTATCACAACTATCGGCTTCATTTTTTTGTTTTGTTTTGAATTTTGTGTATGGGTATTTGCTGCATTTACGTCTGAGCCCCATGTGCATGCCTGGTGCCTGCTAGGCCAGAAGAGGGTGTTTGATCCTCAGGAACCGGAGTTACAGTCATGAGCAGCCAGGTGGGTGCTAGGAATCGAACTCGGGTACTTTGGATGAGCAGCCAGTGCTCTGCTCCCCCATCTCTCCAGCACTTTTTTCCCCCTCTTTTTAAGGTAGCCCAGGCTATCCTCGAACTCAAGACTGCACCCCCACGCCAAGGCCTAAGCCCTCCTTCTGCGTCTGAACTTCAAGCTTCTCCTACTCAAAGCATCCTAAAGCACGCACTGGCTATAGGTCCTGGCTTCTCATGAATATTCAGACACACGACTCCACCCCCGCACTCGGGCACTAGTGCTGCACCTTTATTATTGAGTCCGTGTCTCACTAGCCCTGGCTGGTCTCGAACTCGCCGGTCTCTGCCTCCCGAATACTGGAACTGAAAGCTTGCGCCGTCACACCCGCTGTTTGTATTTTTGAGACAATCTCATGCAGCCCAAGCCTGAAACTCCTTCCTTGACCTTCCAGCCTCAGCCTCCTGAGCGCTGGAATGAGAGTCGTGCATTACCATGCCCAGCCTAGGTTGCAAACACAGCGCATCCTCTTGTGAATATTCACGGTGCGAGCCCATCTAGCGCCCGCGGGAGGCCGCCCCGCCCCGGCCGCAAGCACTCACCCCGCGCGAGGCGGCCCCGACCCGGCAGCCGCTGCCTCGGGCCCTACTGGGAGCCGCGGCTGCTATCAGCAAGAGCACGAGCAGCCGGGTCACCCCAGCAACCGCCGCCACCATCCCGAAGAGCTGTCAAGAGCGGAGCGCCGCCGTAAAGCACGCTGGGAACCAGGGTGCATCCTGAGCCTCGTGCGCCTGCGCCGAGTGCCGCCCCTGCGCACTAGCACCGGCCCGCCGGCTCCGTCAGGGACGGCGGCCATTTCTCCATCCGGGTCTCCGGGCGCACCCGGAAGAGAGGCGACGTTCGTGACGTCACCGAACGCTAAGCGCCCGTTGTGATGTCACAGGCGTCAGGCCCCGCCTCTTACCTCTCCGGCCTTGGCTCCGCCCTGCGTTCCCACCCAGGGCCGGGGCGTGGCGATGAAGGGCGGCCGCGATCTTAAGCCGGGCCCCGGCGGAGCTGGCGAGGCCGGTTCAGATGGGATGGCAGGTGAGGGGAGGAGCCTTGCCCGGAGGGGTTGGCCCTGGTGAGGGAGCCCGGGAAGGAATGGGGCCCGCCATGCGCAGGCCGCTGCCTCGTGTGCGCCCCGCGTCGGGGATCTCGTACCTGGCCTCCTGGGGTGGATGCCAGCCCTTCGCCCCTGCAGACCGCCCCCTGGTTCCAGCTTACGCCCCCTGCCGCCCTGGGCGCCTCCAGCGTCACCTCCTGAGCGGCGAGTTCGACCAGCTGCGCGACTTCCCCATCTTTGAGAGCAACTTCGTGCAGGTGTGGAGCCCCGGACCTCCGCCCCTGCTCTGCGAACTGTGGCCAGCCCCCATGATCCATCGCCCGGTGGAAGCCCCCGAACCCTCCCACCTCAAATCGCCAACCCTCCGGCTCGTTTGTGGCTTCAGCAACCTCTGTCTGCACACGCATATGCTTCTTAGCCTTTCATTCTTGAATACCTGTCCCACAGCTGTTTTTCTTCGTGGTACCGTAGATGACACCCAGGGCCTCGCTCCTGTTAGGCAGCAGCTCTACCACTTAGCTCCGTTCCCCCAGCCCCGCACTAGGCACCATTCCAGCCCCTAACCTCCTTTCAGCTCCCCTGGTTCATGACCCTGTCTAGATTCCCAGCATCCACCAAATCCCTGCTCAATTCTGTTCTCCGTCTATCCTGCCTCTAACCTCTGGCCCTAGGTGACACGGTTTGGAGAAGTCGCCAACAAGGTCACCATGGGGGTGGCAGCCTCTAGTCCAGCCCTGGAGCTTCCGGACCTGCTGCTGCTGGCTGGCCCTGACAAGGAGAGTGGACACTTGCAGCTCCTCGGGTGACTGCCCTTCCTGATCCCAGCCTCCTCCAACCTTACAGACTCCACTCTGCTGCCCAAGCTCTGGGGACCACCGACACCTACCAGGCCTCTCTACTCAGAAAGATGACAGGGACATTCCCAAAAGTCACAAGTCAGGCAAGATGAGGGAGGACAGTCCTCAGTGACACCACAGGGTCAGAGTGGGGGCAGTTTACACAGTGCTTTCTGCTTTTCCGGTGCTTCTCTGTCCCAGAGAGATAAAGTAAGGCTCAGGGCCCAGGGGCCCACAGAGCAGGCCAGGAGCTGGGAGTAGAACCTGAGGCCCCTCACATTTCTGATGTCAAAGTACTGAGTCAAAGTACTGAGTTCAAGTACTGAGCTCTGCTCCTCTCACTGAAAATGGAGTCCCACCAAGTACAGACCTCAGGCTCAGGGCACCTGGGACCCTGCCCTGCTTCAGCCACAAACACATGTAGTACACGTGCACGCTCGGGCATTCCTGTGGACCTGCTTCCTTTCCCATCCTACCTCAGTTCACGAAAGACAGGAAGAAAGCAGAAAAGGCCAAGCCTAATGGTGCAAGCCTGTCATCCCAACTACTTATGAAGCCCAGGCAGGAGGATTACAAGTTTATGGCCAGTTTGAATTAGGACTGGCTTCCAGGCCAGCCTGAACAACTTAGTGAGGGCTTTGTCTTTTTTTTTTTTTTTTTTTTTTTTCCTGCTTGGAGAGACGTTTGTCTTAAGATAAAAAGTAAAAAGGGACTACTAGGCAAATAACTCAGTAAAGTGTTCACAGGTCAAGCATGAGGATCTGAGTTTAAATTCCCAACAGCCATGTAAAAAAGCCGGGTAGCAGCTGGGCGTGGTGGCACACACAGCTTTAACCCCAGCACTTGGGAGGCAGAGGCAGGTGGATCTCTGTGAGTTCCAGGACAGCCAGGGCTGTTACACAGAAAAACTCTGTCCTGAAAACCAAAAAAATTAAAAGCCAGATCCCATGGTAATCCCAGTGTTGGGAAAGACAGAGACCAGTGTCCTTGGAGCTGCTGGCCAGCCAGTCTACCCAGTCATTTGGGTCCAGGTTCAGTGAGGAACCCTGTCTCAGAAGCTGAGGTGTGAGGGGGATGGAGGAGCACACATTAACCTGTGGCCACCACGTTTGAGAGCATGTATACATGCAAGTCATTTTAAAGAGGATGTGAGCTGTATAGTTCATTTGCCTAGCATACACAAGGAAGGAAGGAGGGAGGGAGGGAAGAGAAGGAAGATTTTAGCTGGACATGGTGGCTCGCACCTTTAATCATAGCACTTGAGAGGCAAATCTCTGAGATTAAGGCCATCCTGACCTACAAGTTTCAGTAAGCCAGGGCCAAATGGGAAAAAGTGCCTGAATTCACCCAATCATGTCCTTGCCCAATGGAGACCATTTCTCAAAGCCGGTTTCTGCCCTGGTAAGCTGCACTGTGTCCAGCAAGCTTAGGGTCCCTGTGACCCGGTCCTCACCTGCCTACAGACAGCAGTGCTACCACACTGTAATCCCAGCCCTCAGGAGCAGCAGGGTCGGGAGTTCAGGGCCAGGCTCAATGCCACAATCTGTTCCACATCAGCTAACAAACCCTGTTAGCAGTCAGCCCCACCCCCCTACTCCAGGCTACTGCTGGAGCCAACTCCATTTGTCCAGCTTGTCCCTGTGGCTGGGACATTCTTGAACAAGTCAGCAATCCCAGAGCTTGGGATCAAACGTCATGGTCTCCTCTGTCCTGGGCCTGAGTCTCCTGCTCTGGAACACTGAGGGAGGGCGGGCAGTCCTTCCTCCCTGTCCCCTGGAGCACCTGGCTTAGTAAATGTCATCAGTTGCTGTTACACTTAGACGCCCCTTGTTCCCCGAAGGACACAGGTTTTGTGCAGTGACCTGGGGTCACTAGCAGGGGCATGTGCTATGTGTCTGCGTGCACAGGGATGAGGAGGTGGTGCACAGGTCCCAGAGGCCAGAGGAGGGCGCCGTGTCCACTGCTTGCTGTAGCCAACAGACCCTAGGGTCATGGACACAGGCCTTGTTTCCACCCACTGCTACGTGGCCTGAGCCAGATGACTCACGCTCTTGGGACTGCACCTTCCTCTCCTTTGTTGGGCCTGGAATCTAGCTGAAAGCCTGAGCAATTTGCTTATTCAAATGTTCACAAACATCCTTTCAGTGGTGTACCCTATTAGGGCAAACAGGCCAGAGTTCAGAATCCAGGGAGCTCGCATAGGCGCTGGTGAAGGAAACTGTACGCGAAGAACTGTCTTGTCACATGGGGTGATGGAGGTTATAAATAGGCCGGACGAGACCTCCCCCATCAGGGGCTCCTGGTTCACAGGCAGGAACCAGCCTTGACTTTGGCTGGGCTAAGATGCTAACTCAGCATGGCCCCCTGGTGGCCTGAAGGGGCCCAGGTGAAGGTACAGCTGTGAGTGCTTGGCAGTGGGACAGGACCAGGATGAGAGAGAGGGCCACCATAGGCGTTCCACGGCCTATCCAAAACTGCGAGTCCCCGTAGAGACCGCGACCGGGCTAGAGAAACAAGGAGGTGCCAGACGCCGCAACTGAGCCGCTCCTTCCCCGTCAGGCTGTTCCCCTTGCAATTCGTGCAGCTGTTCGTGCACGATGAGAGCCGCCAACAGCTCAAGGTCAAGTTCCGCACGGGCCGAGCCTTCTACCTGCAGCTGCGCGCGCCGGCAGAGACCCGCGACCGCGAGTTCGGCCGCTGGGTGCGTCTGCTCTACCGCCTGCGCTTCCACTCGCCCGCCTGCGCAGTGCCCTTCACGCACGAGGACACCGTGCCTGAGGAGGACGAGGAGGACGAGGAGGAGGAGGAGGAGGGCGAGGAGGAACAGTTGCGGCCCCGGGAGGTGAGGGCGGGACCGCGAGCCCAGGGATGTTGGGCCAGGAAAGATGGAAAGGGACCAGGTAGGCCTGCTGGGGCCTGGACCCTTGCGTCTGAGGAAGGAAGGCTAGATCCTGGATGCCTGGGTCTGAGGGAGGAGGGCTGAGACCTGGACCCCTGGATCTGAGGGAAGAGAACTTCCCGTGTGCCTCAAGACCAGATGTTACCCGTCCATTCCCCCTGCTGCTTAGGGGTTCTAAGGAGAAGGCGACAGGGTCTGACAGCAGAGTGGGAGCTGTGGCTGGTTGTGTGGCTAGTATTCCTAGCCCAGCTGCCTGTAGGTTCCTAGCAGAGCACACAGCCCTCCCCGTCTCCTCTTGACACCAAGTGGAGTCCAGGGAGGGAAGCCTACTCATTGAAGGGGAGGGCTCAGCCTGGCCACAGATGCCTAGTTCCCTGAAAGGGGAACAGGACAGACCAGTTCTAGAAGGTGAGGCTTCCTCACAAGACAACCGCAGGCCTACCTATCCCAACCCCAGACCCTCGTGCTGGTCCGGCTCTCAGATGCACGCTCTTCTCCTTAGCTTCAAGCCACAGAGGCCAGACTGGACCCGCAGGTCTCAGAACTCTGGGGGCTCTGATTTAGACAAGATCCTTCCAGATCGCCAAAGGACCAGAGATCAAGCCAGCTCACTTCAGAGCCAGAGAGATGAATTTTTAAAGTTAATAAAGATCGGGCTCTTAAGAACGAACACCTGGGTCCTGGCTCTTTATGCCACAATCGCCAACACAATGGGGCACCTTTCCTCTAGCCTGGGTTCCCTGGCTACTTTTCCAGTTGTCTTCTCTCTCTTCCCTCCCGTGGAGATGAAATCCAGTGCCTCCCACATTCCAAGGAAGCACTCCATCGTTGATCCGTACCCTAAGTCATTACCGGGGGGGATTCTAGGCAGGGCTGTACCACTGAGACAAGGCCCAGTCCTCTTTTATTTTAATGCAGGGTGTCGTTTAATTGCCCGGGGTGACTCTGACCTTTCTAGCTCTGCCCCAGCCTTCCAGATAACAAGATGGCAGGTGTACCCAAGCCTGTCTTGATCAGCTTGGACGTGCTGTCCTTTGGGGGTGGCCACCAGCCTGTCTCCTCCTCTCTGTAGGTAATGTTCCCTCAGCAAACACCATCTTCCAAGATGGCAACCTCAATGGCATGTGGTCTTTAAGGCTGCCTTGTGGTGGTGGCCATCCCCTACCCCGCCCACAAGGGGACAATCATTACAGATTCTGAAATGATGGACACATGGTAATTTGAGTAGCGGCGTTTTATCACAGTGATCACTGTAGACAGACTGCCATCCCAGGACTTGCAGAGCTGGTGTCCAGGCTCTGCTGACTCTTCTACCAGTCGATGAGCTGTCACTGTGGCACTACAGGAGAAATGAGAGATGGGTGAGGTGGCCGGAGGTGGGCTGCACCGAGTGTGTGTCTTCCTAACAACACTCTAACTGCATGAATGCATGTGGCCAGCAGAGGGGGCAAGGAAGTTCCCACCAGCCACTGTCCTGGACACCAGGGTCCTTTCTCCCTCCCTCAGCAGGGCCCCAGCTGGTCTTGAACTCAAATGTGTAGCTGAATGTCCTTGAACTCCTGATCCTGGGTTTACAGAGTGAAGGAACCGCATGTGGCCCATGGATGGCAGAAGAGAGCTTTGGAGCCCCTGGAACTGGAACTACAGATGGTTGTAAGCCATCATACCAGTCCTGGGAACTGAACTCAGGGCCTCTGGAAGAGCAGCCAGTGCTCTTAACTCCCAAACCACCTGTTTTCCAATTTATAGTTTTCTGCTTTGTTTTGTTTTGTTTTTTGAAACAGGGTTTCTCTGTATAGCCTTGGCTGTCCTGGAACTCACTCTGTAGACCAGGCTGGCCTTGAACTCACAAAGATCCACCTGCCTTTGTCTCCCGAGTGCTGAGATCAAAGGCATGCACTGCCGGCTTGATTTTTTTTTATAGTATTTTGACAAAATCATACTATATAATTCAGGCAGATTTAAAGTTTGCTCTATAGCATAGGTTGGCTTCAAACTCATAATTCTCCTCCCTCAGCTTCCTGAGTGCTGGATGACAGATGTGCACCACACCCCCAACAGATTAATGTCATTTTAAATCCCAAATGAGGACATCCTGAGAAACTACCAGAAGTCAGCCGGTGTTTGCTGTAGGGTACATCTGAGATGACTTGTCACCCACAAAGAAGACTGCAAAATAGATGGTGGGTGAGCCCTGGTGGCGGGTGATCCTGGAATTATCCTTGAGGGGCTGAAGTCCCTGCCTGCTAAGCTGTCATGGGGCCAGTCACATCAGTATGGCTAAGTGTCTCCAAAGCAGGGCCGGACCCCGGGGCACCTGCAGTGTGGAGTAGGGATCAAATGTGGCCACTGTGGCCCTACCATAGGGTGTCTGGGACACGATGTGGATGAAAATGGGAGGGCTCAGGCTGGAGTTGGCGACAGGGCTGCAATACAAGATAATACATTCCAGGCTCAAGAGACTGTGCGGAGTGGGGTCACCTCAGCTCTGACTCCAGGGGCAAAGGTCAGGAGGAGGCCTGACACAGGATCTGAGAGGGAGAAGGTGAAGCTCGAGCTGGCCCTGGTGCTCTCCAAGCCCAGGGCCTTTGCAGGAGCTGAATCCCCTTCCTGCCTGGGGCATCTGGGTAAGTTTGCCAAGGGGCCGGATGCGGGTCAGCAGGTGTGGGACCACTCCTTCCTCACCTCGGACATCCAGCTTGCACTCAGCTAGGGCCTCCCCCAGTTCATTGAAGGCACGGCAGGAATAGGTCCCTGCATCGAAGGGCGAAGGGCGGCGGATATTGAGCGTCAGGATGCCCTGGTAGTTGGTTATGAGGAATTTGGGGTCTTCATGGATTTCCATCTTGTTCTTCATCCACACCACCTTTGGCTAGGGAGGGGAGCCAGAGAGGAAGCTGATTTGGTGGGATGCCCTGGGCAGAAGCCATGCCACTACCTAGGTGGCTGGGTGGACTTGAACCAGTCCATTTACTTTCTGTCTCCCAGTTACTTCTGTACAAACAAGTACACGATGCCTAGTGTACAGAGGAAGTGGGCCCTCCCGTTCCCAAAGGAAAGGTTACGTCTTAGGGACCCAATCTGGCCTTCTACCTTTCCTTCTCACCAACAGGGTGCTGTTCCTGGGACGGACCAGACGACAGGGCTCCCATTCAGGGTCCTGGCACCGTCTGTCGCGTCTGGTAGCTCTGCCCTTCCTGCCTGTCCTACCCTTCCCTTGCCAGTCATCTCCTGGACAGGGATGAGTCTTTCGCGGTCTCGGAACTGCCTGTATTTCTCTCTCATGTTTATTACACCATTCAGTTTTATATCATCTGTGAGATTTTAGATCAATGTCATTTCTCCCCCAGTGGAAACAGAACTTCTTTGTCCCATTTGTGAAGCGCATATGAAGTCCAGGAAAATATCTGTGATTAATGATGCAATTCAGCAAATGGAATGAATGAATGAGCTGAGGAAAACGAGTTCATTGGCACATGGTCAGATGCGACGGTGGATGGATTTATGAATGAATGAGTGTACTCAGACTTGGTGGCGCACGCCTATAACCCTAGCACTCAGAAAGTAGAGGCAGAAGGATCTTGTGTTCAAGGCTATCCTAGACTTCATGAACCCTTATCTTAAAAAGGACAAATGATGAGGCCTGGAGAAATGGTTCAGCAGTTAAAAGTGCTTGCTGCTTTTCCAGAAGATCTGCCGGGCAGCTCACAACTGCCTGTAATTCCAGCTCCAGGGAGTCTAATGCCCCCTCTGGCCTATAGGAGTACTGCATACACAAGGTGCCCATACAGATACACATCAATTTTAAGATAGTTTTAAAGAGTGAGCCGGGTGTTGGTGTTACACGCCTTTGATCCCAGTGCTTGGGAGGCTGAGGCAGGCAGATCTCTGTGAGTTCGAGGCCAGCCTGGTCTATAGGGCTAGTTTCAGGACAGGCTCCAAAGCCACAGAGAAACCCTGTCTCAGGAAAAGAAAAAGAAAGAAAGAAAAAGAAAAGAAGGGAAGGAAGAAAGGAAGGAAGGAAGGAAAGAGTTATTTGTGACTGGGTGACAGGCTGGGGAGATGGCTCAGTGGTGAAGAGTACTGACTGCTCTTGTAGAGGCCCCGAGTTCAATTCCCAGCACTCACATGGTAGCTCACAACCATCTACAACAGGAGCTGATGCTCTCTTCTAGAATGCAGGTGTACATGCAGAGCACTCATACATGAAATATAAATAAAAAAAATAAATAGCCCAGTGACTGGGTGACTCAGGAAAACCCCAGGGATCTCTGCAGGCATAAATACCCCCATACACACACTGGCTTCCCAGGGAATGACCCTGTCCTCAGTCAGGAGACTTGGGCTTCAGGCATGAGGTATACCTGGCAGCCAAGAGACGGGGGGGGGGGGGGGCAAGAAGCTCAGAATTGTCTGGCACTCGGCCTCTGCCTGAAGATGCTGCAGCGTGCAGCTGCTGATGCAGTGTGTCTGGGACCCACGTGCTGCTAAAGGCCTCCCTGAGCCCCACCCTGGCACCTTTGGGTGGCCTCTGACAGCACAGTTGAGAGCTGCGGCATATCCCGCTACCACTACCCGGTCCGTCAGCGGCGTCAGGAACTTAGGGGCTGTTCGGAAATCATGCTCCCTGTATTCCAGCGGCTTTAGGGTGATCCCTGGGGAAGAAGAGACATTTATAAGGTGAGCCCCACCCCAACCCCAGCCAGGGGGCCAACAGCCAGGGGTTGCAGCTCAAAGCCAGGCAGCCGGGCCCTGTACCTGTCTTGAGGATTCGAGCTGTGTTCTTGGAGACACCAGGTGAGTCACTGAGGCCACAGATGTTCTCGCTGAAGATCCGGAAGTAGTACTCATTACCCACAATGAGATCGGACACTGTGCAGCTGGTGTGGCGATTGTGTTCGTAAACATTGAACCACTCCTGGGATGGGGACGAGAAGGGATGAGGGAAGGCAAACACGTGGAGGACACACATGGGTACAGACGCAGGAGGGCAGGGTAGAAGAAACAGCCCGCTCACTCTCAGCGGCCCAGGCTCCTAGCCTCAGCTTCCAGCTTTGAAACAG
Organism: Phodopus roborovskii; assembly: GCF_943737965.1. Classification (NCBI taxonomy): domain Eukaryota; kingdom Metazoa; phylum Chordata; class Mammalia; order Rodentia; family Cricetidae; genus Phodopus; species Phodopus roborovskii. Next base: position 1,375,751 of record NW_026126651.1, read on the forward strand.
AAGGCTCAACTCCACTCTGCCAAGGCCACCAGCGCTTCCCCAGCCCCCAGGCTCCCCTGTCCCTCACCATGGTTTTTTTGTCAGCCTTCTGGACGAAGTAGCCGGTGACCTCACTGTTCCCATCATCCTTGGGTGGCTGCCACTCCACCAGTGCGTTCGTGCCCCACACCTCCTTCACCATCACGTTCTCTGCTGGCCCGGCCTTTTCTGGAAAGAGGGTTGGGGTTACACATCATTCAGAGGGTGTGGATGCCTGGCTCTGCCCCTTCCTTCCTCTCCTGACTTTTTTCTTTCTGGCTTTTTGACTCATTGTAGCCCAGGCTGGTCGTAAACCCCCTATATATCCCAGGGTTACATTGAACTTCTGATGAACGAGTGCTGAGATTTTAGGCATGCACCACCGCGCTCTGTTCATGCAGTGCTGGCGATGACCCCTAGGGTCTGGAGCGAGTCAGACAAGCACACGCCAGCTGAGTCCCGGCCCCTGGCCCACCTTTCACCCTTCCTGGTTCACACCTCCCTCCCTTCCCTCCGGCCATGTCCCTCCACCCCTCCAGTCCCAGCCTCTCCCCTACTTCCTCTCCTCCCACTCCTTACTGGCCTCCTCCACAGGTTCCAGACTCTGGTCTATCCGCCCCGCCACCCCCCCCCCCAGGCTCCAGCCTCGCACCCACAACCCGGATGCGGATGGTGGCAGTGTCCTTCATGTTCTCAATCTGCACACTCAGCTCATACTCTCCGGAGTCAGAGCGAGCCGCCTGGCGCACAAAGAACACAGTGTCGAAGTCGCTAGTTCGTATGTTCACTCGGGAGGTGTCCAAGGGAGCTCCACCCTTTGTCCACACCACCTGAGGCCGGGGCTTGCCCTGGGGGAGGGAATAATGTCACCTGAGTCGGCTCTACAGGCCTACATCACTGGGCCTGGGCCTGGTACCACCCCGGGCTTGTCCTTGACCCTAATCCAGGCTCTGGTCCTCACCCAACTCTGGCCATGACTGATCCCAACCCTGTCTCTGACCTCCACCCTGACCCCAGACCTAGCCCTGGCTCTGACTTTAGCACGAACAATGGTACTGGCCCCGAACCTGACCCTGTCCATATCACTGACCCCCAGTCCCACCCCCAACCCTTAGCCTGACCCCAACTCCAACTCTTTCCATAGCCCCAACCCCAGCCCTAACCCTTACGCTGACCCTGATCCCAGCTCTGACCCTGGTCCTGTTCATCATCCTAACCCCAACCCCACACTGATGCCAGCGTGAGTACCTGGAAGGGGATGAGAAGGTTGAGGGCTTCCCCCACTTGACGGATGTAGGTCCGCCGCAGGTGGCGGGGCAGGCGGATCTTGGGTTGCTCTGGGGATGTGGACAGAGGGGTTGGCAATGGGCTGGGAATCGCGGGAGGGGGTGACATCATCCGAGGGGCCCTCATTGAAGGGCACTGAGTAGAGAGAGCCTCAGGAGGGCTGAGTCAGGGACAGGGTGTCACTCACCCACGATCTCCCTAATGGTGACCGGCTGAAGGAGGGTGGCTGGTTCACTGCGCCCTGCAATGTTGACCCCAACAACCCGGAAGAGGATCCTGGCTCCAGTTGGGAGGTCCTTGACAGTGAAGCCACACCGTTCCACGGGTTCCTTGTTAGCAGGGACCCATTCCTCAGCTGCAGAGAGGAGTCGTGTGGGCCGGGGCCTCTGCACCTGTCTCCCTCACCGGCCCCCAGAAAAAAGCCCCCTCCCCCACTGCGAGGACCCCGTGAGCAGCAGCACTGGCCAGGTTCCTGAGGATGCTTGCAGGGCCACACCCATCACATCATGGAGACAGCACGCCTGCCTCAGCACTGTGACCCCCATTTTAAGGGCAAAGTGGGGCCCAGGTAGGTGAAGACGCTGTCTGAAGTCAAGCATGGTGCAAGACATTTCAGGGGAAGGAGGGTGCGCGTTGGCCGGCTGGAGAATGAAGAGGGGAATGTGGGAAGAGATGGGGGACGAAGCTGATAGGGACAACATTCTCACTTCCCTGTGTGATCTGACGTGGTGGTCACAGTTCCAGGTCAAGATGCAGGTTCTGAATCGTAGAGGCCAAAACCACACAGCAAAGGCAAGGGCAGGGTGGGGCGCTGCGGCTGCTTCACTACTGATATGGCTGGGCGGATAGTGTCGGCGTGGTGTCCTGACTGCCAGGTAATGGAGGCATGGAAGGAAGACATCCTGCAGCCAGGGCTGTGAACCCCAGCGCAGGCTGTGCGTGCGTGCGTGTGCGCGTGCTGCGTGCGTGTGTGTGTGTGCGCGCGCATGCGTATGTGTATGTGTGTATGTGTGTGCATGCACACACGTGTGTGTACGTGTGTATATGTATGTGCGCCTGTGTGTATGTGCACGCACACGCGTGTGTGTATGTGTGTATGTGTGTGCACGCGCGTGTATGTGTGTGTGCGTGTGTGTATGTGTGTATGTGTGTGCGCGCGCACGCGTGTGTGTATGTGTGCGCGCACGTGTGTGTATGTGTGTGCGCGCGCACGTGTGTGTATGTGTGTATGTGTGTGTGTGCGCACGTGTGTATGTGTGCGCGTGTGTGTATGTGCGCGCGCGTGTATGTGTGTGTGTATGTGTGGTGTGTGTGTGCGTGCATGCTCGTGCGTGCATACATGGGTAGGTAAACGAAGGTTTGAGTGTGAGTGCATGGCTTTAAGGAGCATGCGTGCAGTAGTGTCGGTGTGAGTGTGCATGCCAATGTGCTTCATGAACATATGTGTGTGTGGGCAAGTGCTTGACCGTGACTATGAGCGCGTTTGTGGGAAGGCATTCAGCAGAGATGGCGATGGGGACATGGGGCTGGCAGTCACACAGATGGTTGGAAAGGAAGAATATTAAAGCAGGAAAGAGGGGAGGAAGAAGAGTGAGGGGAGGCGGTGAAGGGAAGCACGAGAGGGAGGAACAGACAGATAAGGAGCCATGGCGGTATGGAGATGGACAGAGGAAGGGGCCACACACTGGCTGAGCGGCCCAGCCCATCGCAGGCTCTGTGCCAGCCCCTCCCTGCCCACGCCCTGGTCCCACGTAGAGCCAGTGCCACTTACAGCCCTCCAGGCAGTACTCCACCAGGTAGCCGTCGATGCCGCCAGCGCCAATCCTGTCTGGAGGCCTCCACTTGAGTGTGGTGGTGGTGTCTGTCACATCCTCCACTGTGAGGTGCTGCGGGGCACTTGTGGGGGCTGCAGGGATCCGGGGGAGGGGCAGACGCCGGTGAAGGACCAGAAGTCAGCAAGGGAGGGCGGGGGTCAGAGGCTAGTATTACTGTGATGGGCCAAAAGCCAGTGAGCAAGAAAGGGCAAGGAGGAAAGGAAAACAACAGCCGGCACAAAAAGCCAGTGTGGTGGCTTTAACCCTGGCACTGGGAGGCAGAAGCAGGAGGATCTCTGAGTTCAAGGCCAGCTTGGCCTACATATCAAGTTCCAGAGCAGCTAGGACTACACAGAGAGAATGTGTGTCAAAAAGACAGAAAAAAGAGAAGGGGGTGCTGGGCTGTAGCTCAGGCGTAAAACGCCTACCTAGAATCTGCCAGTGAGAGGCTGGCGGGTGTGGCTCAGCGTCTACAGTCCCTCAGTGAGGGACTGGAGTTCTGTGAGAGGTGCTAGGTTCCAGCTCTAGCAACACACACACACACCACACACACACACACACCACACACACACACATCACACACACACAGACACACACACACACTCACACCACACACACACCACACACACACACACACCACACACACACATATGCACACCACACACACACACACATGCACACCACACACACATACACAACACACACACTCACACACACATACACAACACACACTCACACACACATACACAACACACACACATACACACCACTCACACACACACACATACACAACACACACACATACACACCACTCACACACACACACATACACAACACACACACATATACAACACACACACACACAGACACATGCACACCACACACATGCACACTCGCTCACACTCGCTCACACTCACTCACACTCACTCACACACACACACACACACACACACACAGTTCCTCCCATCTCTGTGGGTCAAAGGCCAGGTATGGGACTGGAGATGGAAGTGGGGCAGAGTGGGTGGGAGGAGCAAGTGGGGAGGGGTAGTGGGGAGGGCAGTGGGGAGGGCAGTGGGGAGGGGGGTGGGGAGGGGGTAGTGGGGAGGGCAGTGGGGAGGGCAGTGGGGAGGGGGGGTGGGGAGGGCAGTGGGGAGGGCAGTGGGGAGGGGGGGTGGGGAGGGCAGTGGGGAGGGGTAGCGGGGAGGGCGGTGGGGAGGGGGTAGGGAGGGCAGTGGGGAGGGGGTAGTGGGGAGGGGGTGTGGGGGAGGGCAGTGGGGAGGGGGTGTGGGGAGGGCGGTGGGGGAGGGCGGTGGGGGAGGGGTGTGGGGAGGGCGGTGGGGGAGGGCAGTGGGGAGGGGGGTGGGGAGGGCGGTGGGGGAGGGGGGGTGGGGGAGGGCGGTGGGGAGGGCGGTGGGGAGGGGGGGGTGGGGGAGGGGGGGTGGGGAGGGCAGTGGGGAGGGGTGTGGGGAGGGCAGTGGGGAGGGCAGTGGGGAGGGCGGTGGGGAGGGCGGTGGGGAGGGGTGTGGGGAGGGCAGTGGGGAGGGCGGTGGGGAGGGGGTGGGGAGGGGGGTGGGGAGGGCAGTGGGGAGGGGTGTGGGGAGGGCAGTGGGGAGGGCAGTGGGGAGGGCAGTGGGGAGGGCAGTGGGGAGGGGGTGGGGAGGGCGGTGGGGAGGGGTAGTGGGGAGGGGGTAGGGAGGGGGTGGGGAGGGGTAACAGGGGAGGGTCATGGGGAGGGGTGGGCCATTGTACCAATGGGCATGAAGGGCTTGGTGTTCATGCTGGGCTGGGAGACACCGATGGCGTTGACAGCAAAGACCCGCATCTCGTAAAGGACACCCTCGATCATCTTTGTGGACTCGTAGGTTGTTTCCGTGAAGACTTCAAAGTTGAGCTTCATCCAGCGCTGAGAACCTTTCTTCTTCCGCTCCATCAAGTACCCTGTGCCTCCCCCAGCAGAGGGGTTTGGGGGTTGTGGTGAGATCTAGTGCCACATTAGGGCCAGAAAGGGTCACATAGGAAGGATTGTACAACCTATCAGATTGACCTCAGCTTTCCAGAGCCTTCTGGGGTTACCATTCATGGCCTGGGGAAGCCAAGGGTCACAGAAATCCCCAGGCTATAAAACCAAAATGAGTCTTATTCCGGTCGCTGGAAAACAACGAACCCTGGGGAAGGTAAATGGAGTCAAGGGAGGCCAGCCTGGTTTACAGAGTGGATTCTAGGTGAGACAGAGCCACACAGTAAGACCCCATCTCAAAAGGGGGTCAGGGTGTGGGGGCTGCAGGTATGGCTCCGTCGTTACTGCTTGAGTACCAGCAAGACCTGAGTTTGGATCCACAGCACCCACATAAAAGCTAGGTGTAGCGGTGTGTGCTTGGAATCTCAGCGCTGGAGACAGAAGGTTCCCTGAGCTCACTGGCCAGTCAGCCTAGTGTAATAAGAGCTCTAGGTTCAGTGAGAGACCCTGCCTCAAAAACTAAGGTGGAGGACACTCCTGGTGGACCTGGCTCCACGTGATGTCTACACACAAATCAAGACAGGAAATCATGGCGACCCAGGTCCCAGGAGAACTCAGTTCTTAGCGGACATTCACGAGGAAGCAATGGACCCAAAGGTTAGAAAACATGGGAGTCACAGGGACACCGGTATGCAGATGCTAACCAGTCACTGGCTGTCCTCCATCATACTTAGGTGGCTCCCAGACCAGAATGGCCCAGTCTTCTCCAACCGAGGTGACACGAACAGCCTCTGGAGGGTCGGGAACATCTGGGTGGGAGTGACGGACAGTAAGAGTATCAGGACACCCTTAGAGGCCTCAACAAGACACCCCGTGCATCACCCCCCCGCCCCTGCTAGGCCTCAACAAGACACCCCGTGCATCATCCCCCCCGCCCCTGCTAGGCCTCAACAAGACACCCCGTGCATCATCCCCCCCCCGCCCCTGCTAGGCCTCAACAAGACACCCCGTGCATCATCCCCCCCCCCGCCCCTGCTAGGCCTCAACAAGACACCCCGTGCATCACCCCCCCCCGCCCCTGCTAGGCCTCAACAAGACACCCCGTGCATCACCCCCCCCGCCCCTGCTAGGCCTCAACAAGACACCCCGTGCATCATCCCCCCCCCCCCCGCCCCTGCTTACCCACAACCCGTAGGAAAATGGAGGCCACATCCTCGCCCACGGGGTTGGTGACTTTGATGGTGTACCGGCCCTCATCAGCCCGTTCTGCACTCTCAATCACAAAGCTGCTGCAGTCCGGCCGCTGCTCGATGTGTGTCCTGCCCTCTGTGGCGGTGAACACCTGGGTAGAGGCGCCCAGCAGCCAGGCTCGCATCAGCCCCCCAGACCAGGCAGGCACGCTACAGGACCTCTTCTCTATGGCCACGTGTGTGTGAGTCAGAGGACTCACCCTGACTTTCCTCCTCCATCCTTCCTACCCCCCCCACACACACACACTCACCTTCACTAAAGTCACAATGTGTCTGTAGGCATACAGACTGGCACTCCTTTTCCTTAATGTTTTTCTGAGACAGGGTCTCTTGTAATCAAGACTGACATTCGGCTTCCTATGTAGCCAAAGATGACCTTGAACTCCTGTCCCTCTTGCCTCTACCTCCCAAGAGCAGTGATGGTTGGTGTGTGATCTGTGCAGTGCTGGGGATAAAATCTGCTGGTACAGCCCTGCCTAGAGTTCCAACCACTCCACTTCTGTCTTAAGCCCCCTCTTCCTCTCTCTCTCTCTCTCTCTCTCTCTCTCTGGCTCTCTCTGTCTCTCTCTGTCTCTCTCTCTCTCTGGCTTTCTCTGTCTCTCTGTCTCTTTATGTGCACTGGTGTGAGGGTGTCAAATCCCCTGACTGGAGTTACAGACAGTTGTGAGCTGCCATGTGGGTGCTGGGAATTGAACCCAGGTCGTCTAGAGGAGCAGCCAATGTTCTTAACTGCTGAGCCATCTCTCCAGCCCTCTCCTCATATTCCTCATGCTCTTAAGACCACCTGGAAGTCATCGCTTCCTCCCGGAAGTGCTGTGGAAGTCATCGCTTCCTCCCGGAAGTGCTGTGGATGCCCTAGCTGAAAGTGGCTTCACATTCCTACAGCACCTGCTCTCTGACCTCCATATCTGTCTGGGCATCTCGGGAAGCAGCTGTGGCTTCTGTCACCTCCCCCAAAGGACTGCATCTGATGAGGGTAGCACCTTTAGTGGTTAGCTGGGTGTGGGGCAAAGAGTGTAAACATGGAGCTGTGCTGTCCATGTTCCAGAAGAGAGGACCTCAGTGCTGCTACTGCTGACACAAATGTTACCCAAAGACCCATGTCCTGAGGGCTTGTCCCAGCTCATCACATTATGGGTGGGGTGGAGCCTTTAGGTGATGGGTCCTAAAGCACTGGGAGACAGAGGCAGAGGGATCTCCGAGTTCAAGGCAAGCCTGGTCTGTAGTGAGATATTTACTTTGTCCACACCTGTGGCACTGACCACGCCCATTGTGGGTGGGGACAAGGGCAGATGTTATCTGGGGGAACTAAGTCTGAGGAAGCGGCCCAAGGGAGCTTTTTTGCTTGCAGCATGGGCACAGGAGAGCATCCAGAGGCATCCTTGGGACCAGGAACCTGCTGGTGTTCATCTGTCCATGTTGTAAGTTATTTCTCCCTGAATAAACATCTATTCGGCCTATTTGTTTCTCCTGATCCTCATTAAACCTCATACTGGTCTACTGAGCAAGATCCAGAACAGCCAGGGCCACACAGAGAAACCCTATCTCAAAATAAATAAATAAATATTAAATAAAAACTGAGGGAGCCTATCAAGAGGACAGCCAGGCACTGGTAATCGGGGAGTGCCATTGAAGAAGATATTAGGGCCTGGCTCCTCCCTCTCGGTGTGTCCCAGCCATTGTGAAGTGAGCATCTTGCCACCACACTGTTTTGCAGGGCCACATATCCAAGGCAGGGAAACACTGGCCAGGGGGTGAAACCAAGAACCAATGTGTGCATGTGCGTGTGTGTGCATGTGCGTGTTCGTGCGCATGCGCGTGCATGTGTGTGTAGATATATAAATCTAGCTCGTATTGGTTACATGAATTGAAAGCTAACACAAGACAGGTGAAAATCTGACTTCCCTGGGGCCAGGATAGAAAAGTCAAAGCGGCTTTTTGATGAAAGGGTGAATAGATGATGTAGATGGCTGGGTGGGTGGATATGTTTGGGAGTGTGCATGGATACAGGAATAGGTAAGTAGATGTGTGGATGGCATAGATGGATGAGCGAATGGGTGGTGGGTGGATGACTGGATCGATTGCAGAGGAATGAATGAGTTATGGGTGACATGGGACAGTGGGTGGTGGATGAATGGGTGGTGGGTGGATGGGTTGGAAGCAATACGCGGACTGCAGATGATGGGTGGGTAGTGGGTAGTGGGATGGGTAGATATGTAGCGGGATGGGTATGAGAATGAATCCATTGATGGACAATGCGGCGATGGATGAGTGGCTATGTGAATGAGTGGGTGGATGTGTGGATGGATAGATGAATGGAGGGATGGATAAATGGGTGCTTGAGTAGACTGACAGGTAGATAAGTGATGGAAGAGTAACTGAAGAGATGGATAAACTGGTCAACCTGACTAACTAGCTGTTGGAGGAAAAGATCAATGGATGGGGTAGGTTGGGTCCATGCCTTGTGTGGACCAATACAATCTGCAGTCTTCAGAACTGCTCCACACAGAAGAAAGACGGAAGCCCAGAGAGGGAAAGCTCTTTAGCAGAGCCAGAGCAAGAGGGACCAGAGCAGAAACCTACCTCATCTCCCTTTAGCCAGATGGCAATGGGAGGCGGCTCCCCCGAGATAGCCACATCCAGCCTCAGCTTGTTTCCAGCCACCACAACAATTGAGTTATCGGAGGTCTTCCCTGAGCAGTCCAGGTGGATCTTTGGGGGCTCTAGAGCCACAGAAGAAGCACTGGGGACCTGGCTTCCCAATACCATCACAGGGTCCCCAGAGAAGCCAAGCTCAAGTCCAGACCCAGGGGTCCAGACCCAGCCTCCTCCCTCAGACCCAGAGTTCAGACCCCAGCCTCTTCCCTCAGACCCAGGGGTCCAGACCCAGCCTCCTCCCTCAGACCCAGGGGTCCAGACCCAGCCTCCTCCCTCAGACCCAGGGGTCCAGACCCAGCCTCCTCCCTCAGATCCAGGGGTCCAGACCCAGCCTCCTCCCTCAGACCCGGGGGTCCAGACCCAGCCTCCTCCCTCAGACCCGGGGGTCCAGACCCCAGCCTCTTCCCTCAGACCCAGGGGTCCAGACCCAGCCTCTTCCCTCAGACCCAGAGTTACAGACCCCAGCCTCCTCCCTCAGACCCAGGGGTCCAGACCAATCCTCCTCCCTCAGACCCAGAATTACAGACCCCAGCCTCTTCCCTCAGACCCAGGGATCCAGACCCAGCCTCTTCCCTCAGACCCAGAGTTACAGACCCCAGCCTCTTCCCTCAGACCCAGAGTTACAGGACCCAGCCTCCTCCCTCAGACCCAGAATTACAGACCCCAGCCTCCTCCCTCAGACATGAGTCATACTGGGGCCACCTGGCCCTTACCTTGCTTGGGTACATACTCCACTTTGATTTCTGGAAGGACAAGGCATCGGGATGGTTAGAGCTAAATTCTCATGTCCCTCCCTCATCTTTCCATCATAATTCCTAGGCAAAGGGAAGCATCTGGAAGGAAACCTGAGTCTGGGGTCCTAGGGGAGGGGAAGATGCCCAAGCCATTTCTACTCCACGTGGATACGTATCAGCATGCACCATGCCCCCACCCCCTGAACATCTCACTGACTCTATCCATGGGCTCCACAGACACTTGCTATAGTCTCCATTGTGCAAGTAGGGATCTTAATTCTGCAAGAAAATTCTGGGATCCCGGAGGTCTGGGAGGGTGGTTTCTCCATCCCTAGCAGAAAAGGAAGGCTGCCTTTACCCAGGAAGTTGAGCTTGGCTGAAAGGGACAGGGCATAGCCATCAGGCACGAATGTATAATCTCCCTCATCCTCGGGGCGGACATCATCAATCACCAGCTTGTGGAATCTAAAAGGCAGAAAGGAGGTGGGCGGGGTCAGGCCAGAACACCGCATATGCTTCCGTAGACGCCCAGGGACCACCTCGCATGCTGTTCCTCGGGCACCATCTACATTTTTTCCTTAAGGCTTATTTGTCTTATATGTCTGTGCGTGCAGTGCCTAAGAGGACACAGAGCCCCTAGAACTGGAGTTACAGATGGTTGTGAGCCATCTTGTGGGTGCTGGGAATTGAACCTGAATCCTCTGCCAGAGCAGCCAGTGATCTTAATAGTTGTGCCTTCTCTCCAGCCCTTCTCCACCGAGATAGGGCCAGGACTGAACCTGGGTCTCATCCATTAGGCTAGGCTGGGTAGCCAGCCAACTCCAGGGATCCTCGCGCCTCTGCCTCCCTCGTGCTGGAGTTATGGGCACACATCACCGTGCCCAGCTTTTTATATGGGTGCTGGGGATTGAACTCAAGCCCTCGAGTTTGCACAGCCAGTATGTTGACTTGAGATTTTTGTAGCGTTCTAGCCTGAGCTTAAATCTCACTTCCTAGTTGTGTGGCTTTGGACAATCTATCAAGCCTCTCTGTACCTCTGTTTCTCCATCCATAAACAGAGGTAATCATGACACTGTCTCCCAGTTGTGGAACATCTAGGGTAGATCTGGCCCCCAGGAAGTTCCCTGTCAGCATCAAGACTGGCAACCCGCAGCCATAGGGACAAACAGCTCTCGTGAAGAAGCCAGGAGGGTGTGGCGCTGGGACAGTGGCGGCTCCCAGGCATTCAGCAGACAGCAGGCATTTATCTGAGGTGTCCACACACTGCCTGCTGAATTCTAACCTCTGGCTTTCGTGCGTGCGGTCCTCCTCGGCCCCTCCCTGCACTGAGCCAACCCGCAGGCTCAGTGAGTCTGCCGCCTGTGTCCCCGCCGCCGCGCACTCAGCCCGCGCACTCAGCCCGAGCCTCACCTGCCCACGTGGGAGATGGTGATCCTCTTGCTGGGCCGCACCTCCACCCCGTTCTTGTACCACTTGCCAGTCACCTTCTCATCAGACACTTCACACGTGAACACAGCCTGTTCCGAGGCCTTCACTGTCAGGTCTGCAATGTCCTGCAAGACCTCCAGTTGCTTCTCTGTGTAAGAAGGGAGAAGGGTGGGAACCCGACTGCTCCAATCAGGAGCATCCTAGTGAGCACCCCTGTGTGCTGAATGCTGTTCTGGGGACACGATACAATATAAACTACCTGTTGGACATGGAAGGTCACATTCGAGTGCGGGATAGCGAACATGGAAATTCCACGGATAGGAATGAAATTACCCGAGGAGGGCAGGGGAAGTGCTACAGTGAATGCTGACAGCCCCCCAGGAAGAGTGTATGCAACGGCCCTGTGGCGGGTTGCTCAGTGGTGGAGCCCCTGCCTAGAATCCCCCAGTGAGGGGCTGGGGCGTGGCTCAGTGGTAGAACCCCTGCCTAGAATCCCCCAGTGAGGGGCTGGGGCGTGGCTCAGTGGTAGAGCCCCTGCCTAGAATCCCCCAGTGAGGGGCTGGGGTGTGGCTCAGTGTTAGAACCCCTGCCTAGAATCCCCCAGTGAGGGGCTAGGGCGTGGCTCAGTGGTGGAGCCCCTGCCTAGAATCCCCCAGTGAGGGGCTGGGGCGTGGCTCAGTGGTAGAGCCCCTGCCTAGAGTCCCCCAGTGAGGGGCTGGGGTGTGGCTCAGTGGTGGAGCCCCTGCCTAGAATCCCCCAGTGAGGGGCTGGGGCGTGGCTCAGTGGTAGAATTCTTGGCTACCATGCCCTTATAAGATGTAATTGATTTTCCCAGTATTTTACAATATTTTACTCAGAAGGTGTTGACACAGAACCCTGGGTAAGGAGAGCTGTGTGTGTGTGTGTGTGTGTGTGTGTGTGTGTGTTCATGTTTACCATCTCTTCTCTCTCCTTCCTTTTTTTCTCTCCCCTGTACAACAGTATCATCTGAACTCATGTTGGCAGTCCATTCCCGTGAGTCAGTGTGGTACACACTTCCCTTCTTTATTGGAAACTCATTTTTTTCTAACCTTTAATGACATAGATTTTAGTTTTGTTCTGTTTTACCTTTCTTTTTTATAGAAATATACACTCACAGCACATAAAGTCCCATGGAACCTCCTCTGACCCACTTTCTGCCAGTGGCGGCATTGTAACGGTAAGCCGATATTCACACTGGGACACTCACAGGGTCCTGTCATGCCCACCAGAACACACCTCGTTCAGTGCCGTGCGGTGAGTGGGAGGGCACAATGCTGCCCCAGCGTGAGCACATGATCGAGAGTCTGGCCAGGTCTTTCCAACCCCCGAGAGAAAGCTGTACCTTCCACAATAAGCTCAGCCTCACATTGGCCACCGTTGGTTATGACCTGGTAGCGGCCTCCATCCTCCTGGGTCACATCAGAGTAGATGAGGATGTGCCGTTTCCCGTCCTTCTTGAATCGGTAGCGTGCCTTGTAGGAGTCCTCCCGTGTCATCTCCACACCGTCCCTCATCCTGAATGGAGGGAAGACAGGTCAGAGGCTAGATCATGACTAGTCAGGGATGGGCAGGCATGTGGATGGTTTAGATGGAGAATGAATGGGTGGAGAGGTAAGGGGTGGGTGGGTGAATAAATAATAGAAGGTCGGATTGATAATGATGGGTTGAAAGATGAGAGGCTGAGTAAATCAGTGGAAAGGAGGTTGGGTTAATGGGTGGATGGAGAAATGAATATATGAAGTTATGAATAGGAAATAGATTGACGCTAGATGGGCAGACGGACAGGCAATGGATGGATGGAAAGAGGGGGAAAGAATATAGGGGTGATGGATAGATAAATGGATGCATGATAAGATGGATGGATAGTGGTTGGGGAGGGATAGTGGGATGGATGTAGAATGATGGGCTGATAATGGTTGAGTGGATGGATAATGGGTGAATGGATTACAGAAGGGTGCGTGGATAATGCATGGAAAGAGGAATAATACAATGACGGTGGGTGGAAGACAGAAGGATCAGTGTGTAGAGGGATGATAGATGGGTGATGGATAATGGATGGGACAATGTGTACATGATGGATGAATATGTGATGGATGGATGAGAGGGTTATGAACAAGTGGATAACAGATACATGGATGGATCCAAGGACAAATAACTGGCTGTTAGATAAATTAATATTCAGTGCAACAGGAAGGATCGGACTGGAGAGATGGTCAGCAGTTAAGAGCACTGGCTGTTCTTCCAAAGATCCTGAGTTCAATTCCCAGCACCCACATGGTGGCTCACAACCATCTGTAATGAGATCTGGGGCCCTCTTCTGGCCTGCGGGCATACATGCAGGCAGAACACTGTATACATAATAAATTAAAAAAACAAAACAAACAAAAAAACAGGAGGGATCAGGAAAAGATCCTGAAGATAATGGGGCAAATAGAAGTCAGTTCTAGAATAATGAGGTCGTGAGTAAGAGCTGGAGACCAGGGCTGAGGTGAAGAAGCTAAACTCACCACATGACCTGTGCACCCTCTTCAGACACCTCTACTGACATTTCCACTCGGTCACCCACAAACACCTGCTGGTCTTCCAGTGGGGTGACAATCAGGACCGGAGGCTCTACGTGGTGAGAGAGAACGCCGGCCCGCAGTGTCAGGGCCCTCTTGGCTCCCTCCCTCCCTCCTGCCCCAGGCTCAGGGTGGAGCCAGCCCCACCTTTGACAAAGAGCTCCGTGAAGCACTTCTCATCTTTTACTGCTACCTCATAGGCAGCGTCGTCCGCCAGCGTGCACTTGTTGATGGTGAGGATTCGTTTCTTCCCCACGTTCTCAAACACATACCTGGGGTGAGAGAGTCCATTATAGAAGACGCAGCCAAAAGGGACGGTTGACACCTGGGCTTAATTCTGGACATTCACTCCGACCACCCTCTGTGCGGCAACTGCCCTTCGCCTACTTGCTGCTTGGCTTGATCTCCTGGCCGTTCTTGAACCACTTGAGAGGAAGGTCTGGGTCACTGATCTCTACCACCAGCTTGATCTTGTTGCCCCTGTCTACTTGGTAGGCTGGGTCCAACTTCTTAGTGAAGGCTAGGGATAGAGAGAGGACCACAGGGTAGAGGGAGGACAAAGGGTTACGGAGAAGGGTAAGAGAGGAGAGTTCTTTGTTGCCCTAATCATCTCTAGAGGAGCCAAGTCTTCCTCCCAGACCTCAGTCTCTCCAAGGTCAAGTGTGGAGGCCTCCTGTGGTCCTTAGAGACCTTTAAAAGTAAGGTCCACCACCTGTTAGATTAGGGCCTCCAAAAACTGGATCCACCAGGGTGCAGAGTGTTGGAGAACTTCAGGATAATCCCATCTCCCTTGGTCAGTGCTGACCTGCACTCTTCTTGACCTCCACCTTGGCCTTCTTGAGCCTCTTCAGCATGCCACGGAGGTCAGTGATACCATACTGGAAGGCGATCTTCTCATACTCGCTCTTCTTGGCTCCTTTCAGGAGCTCCCAAATTTCCGGGGGAATGCCCAGATCATCATCATCTTTCTTCTTCTTCTTCTCCTCCTCAACTACTTCCCTGGGGGAGCAGGGACACCAGAAGTGAGGAGGTTAAGGTGCCCCTCCACCCCCATAGTGTGCTTTTCTGTATGACTCATCGGGTGCCTTCCCTCCTTTTATCATCTACACCTATCTGTTCATCCAGCCATCCAGCCAGGTATTTACCCACTCATCTATCTCTACATCTATCCACCCACCCACCCACTAATTTATTCTCCTACCCATCCCTCTACTCCACACATCCACCCTTCTCTCCACTTATCATCCATCCATCTCTTCTTCTACCTTCCCTTCTCTCCATAAATCCAGCCCTCCGTTTATTTCTCCACTACCCACACATCTAACAATTATCCACTCATCCATCTATCAAATTGTCCATGTGTCCTACACATCCGTCTGAACACTTGCTCATTCATCCATCCTGCCACTCCCACCTCCCTTGATCGTCTGTCCACTCATCTAACTATATAAACACCCACTCATTTATCATCCAATCATCCCCCGCCTCTCCCCACTCATCCTTCTTCCATCCACCCAGTCCCCAGTCATCCCTCTGTTCACCCGTCTTCATCTATCCACCCACCCACCCATTCATTTAACCAGGTAAACAGCCACCCTTAGTCCACTCTCTATCCCTTGCCCCTCACCCACCCATCCATCCATTCCACATCAATTTAATCGATTCATCCATCCAAGTAGTCATCTAAACATTAATCCCCTGACCTTCCTACCCATCTGCCCACACACTGATCCAGCCATCCATTCATGCATTCCCTCACCTTCCTACCCATTCACTTACCTGAAAATATTTACCAATCACCTTCCTTTCTAGGTTTTTCCACCCATGGTCTCCACAGAAATTTCCAACATCCACATCAGAAACCATCTCCTTCCTGTTCTAAACACTGTTGTGGCTCCCCACAGCCTTCACGAGAGAGCCCCATCCTGGCAATCATCAGCCTACCCGCCTTTCCACCACCACCACCCAGCCATCCAAACTAGATTCATGCTCTGCCCTTAGCACCCCAGGCTCTTCTGCCTCGCAGGGCTCTTTGATGCTTCTGGCCTCTTATGTTCCTGCCTTTGGGTCCCTTTCCATCCTGCAGACCCTAGTGCCAATGCTTTCTGCTGTGAGGAAGCTATGGTCATCCAGGGCAGTGACCTGCTCTTGCCTTAAGGTCTTAGGTCCTTACAGACACTTCCTCCAACCACACCAAACTCCGTCATGTGTGTCTTTGCATATATCATGTCTTCCCAAGTCACTGAAGGAGCCAGGCCAGGATCAAGTGGGGCTTCTCTATGCCTCCATCTCAACCCAACACCTAGTGAACAGATGAGTAGCACCTGAAGGAAGGCATGCAAGGATCTTCAGGAAGGAAGAAGGAAGGGGCAGAGTAGATGCAAAAGGTGAACTTGGGACGTGAATATTGCACTTATATCGAGAGAAGTGTGAGAGGGCAGACAAACAGAAGAGTGGGTAGAGAAGAGCGGGGTACATGCATGCGTGGCTAGGAGGTCAGAAATGGTTGGGTCATAGGTAGACGCAAGATGGCCAAGCCCGGGGCTGGTTGGCAGAAGACCCACAGAGGATGGATCAGTGCGCGGAGCTGTGAGTGGGAGCCACGAAGGGTGGACACATGAGAGGAAACGAGTGTAACAACAGTACATTGTCACAGTCTGTCCACTCTGCTGTATATGTGTGCACGTGTACACATGTGTGCTTCTGCTGGTGTAGCCAGAAGTTTCTATCAAGTCTTTTCTCAACCATTTTTCTACCTCATTTCTTAAAGTGTTTTTTTAACTCTTCTGTGTGTGAGTGTGTGTGTGTGTGTGTGTGGTGTGTGTGTGTGTCTGTATGTGTATGTAGTGTGTATATGTGTGTGTATGTGTGTGTGGTGTGTGTATGAGTGTATGTATGAGTCTGTGTGAGTGTGTGTGTGTGTGTGTGTGTATGAGTGTGTGTGGTGTGTGTGTGTCTGTATGTGTGTATGTGTGTGTATGAGTGTGTGTGGTGTGTGTGTGCCTGTATGTGTATGTAGTGTGTGTATGTGTGTGTGATTGTGTGTGTGGTGTGTATGAGTGTGTGTATGACTCTGTGTGTGTGTGTGGTGTGTGTGTGTGTGTCTATATGTGTGAGTATGTGTGTGTGTGTGGTGTGTATGAGTCTGTGTGTATGAGTGTGTATGTATGTGCACGCCCACTCACACACCATAGCAGAGAACGATATTCAGGGGTCAGTTCTCTTCCCTAGCGTGTGGTTTCCAAGGACTGAATGCAGGACATTAGGCTTGGTGACAGGCACCCTTACCCACTGAGCCATCTCCCTAGCCCACCTTATTTTCTGAGACATGGTTGATCTCTTACTGAACCTGGAGCTCACCGATTTGTCTAGGCTGGCTGGACAGCAAACTCCAGGAGTCTATTCCCATTTCACCCCCCTGCTGGAACTCCAGACACATGGCTCTATGCCTGGCTTTTACATGGGTCCTGGGGATTTGAACTCAGGACCTCACATTTGCACAGCAAACACTTTACTGACTGAGTCATTTTCACAGCCCAGTCCAATCCTAAATTTAACAGAAAGCTCTAAGGGGCTGGGTGTGTCAGGGGTGGATGTCTGGATAAGATGTTGGGTGTTATTGGGGGAGAGGTGGCAAGTACAGCTCCAGAGAACCCAGATTCAGTTCCCAGTGCTCAATCAGGGAACTCACAAATCACCTGTAGCTCCAGCTCTAGGGCATCCAACGCACTCTGCTGGCTTCCATAGGTACTGCACTCATGCACAAAACCAGGCGTAATAAAAATTAAGTACCAGGAGAGTGGGGTGGGGCCTGGAGAGAAGTGGACCCCTGGATCTTGCTCTAGCTATTGGATTCCAAGTTCAGTGAGAAACCCATCTCAAAAGGCAAAGTGAAAGGCCAGGCATGGTGCCTCGCACCTTTACTCCCAGCAACTGAACGTCCAAGGCAGGCAGAGATCTATGAATCTGAGGTCAGACCGGTCTACATAGCAAGCTCCAAGCAAGACCAGCCAGAGATATATATCGAGACTTTGTCTCAAAACACAATAAAGAAAACGGACAGACAAACAGTGGAGAGTGATAGAAGACACCAAAAATCAAAACCTCTGCACTCATATACCACACAGACAAGGAAAGAAAAATAAAGAAAGAAAGGGAGGAAGGGAGGGAGAGAGGAAGGAATGGAGGGAGGGAGGGAGGGAAGGAGAGAGGAAGGGAGGGAGAGAGGAAGGAATGGAGGGAGGGAGGGAGGGAAGAAGAGAGGAAGGGAGGGAGAGAGGGAGGGAGGGAGGGAGGGAGAAAGGGAGGGAGGAAAAGAGGGAGGGAGGGAGGGAGAGAGGGAGGAGGGAGAGAGAGAGAGGGAGGGAGAGAGGGAGGGAGAGAGGGAGGGAAGGAGAAAGGGAGGGAGGGAGGGAGAGAGGGAGGGAGGGAGAGTGGGAGGGAGAAAGGGAGGGAGGGAGGGAGGGAGGGAGGGAAGGAAAGAGGGAAGGAAGGTGGGCAGAAAAGGAGAAAATCCAGTCAAGTTGATAAGAAACGAGAAATTGGCGTTTTGTCCATCATCCCTCTCCTAAGACCCCAACTGTCCCCTCTCTGCCAGCTAGGCGAGCTCACCTCTTCTTCAACAAGCCACTGAAGTCCAGCTCACCGGCATCTTCTGACTTTCCGTCACCACTGTGATCATTAAACGGGGGTGTGAACCCCACTAAGATCCATCCCAGGGCCCCCAGTCCTTGTCCTTCATCTCCATCTCCCAAGGAAAAGCCTCCCTTGATTCTTGGTGCCAACAGGCTCCTCCTCCCGGGACCCAGAGGCACTCACGATCTTTTGAAGCTCTCAAGGCTCTGACCAGATGAATCCTGTCGGGGTGCTGGGGACAGGTGATGGGGAAGGAAGGTAAAGACCAGGGTATCCTGTCCAGACATTCACAATCCGCGACCTCTTTGGGTACCATCCTCTAGGTCAATGCTCCCCCTTTGGGGTACCACTCCTGCAGTGGCCATGCCCCACCCTCCGGGCCAGCTGGTCCTTACTCCCCAGGGCAATCGCATTCCTCCAGCCCCTCACTAGCAAACCTTACACACTGAAGCTGCAGAACCCCAGAGACTGTAGGACCCCTGCTTGCTCCTAAACCTGCCTGTTCTATGCACCTCAACCCATACACCCAGATTCTATGTGGTAGGAGGCCGTAGCTACCCAAGCCTTCAGATCATTTACACAAATCTGGAAGCCTCCTAAGCCTTTGCATGCATACCCCAAGTTACTAAACACTTCCACCCCCAAACCTACATCTCCTACACAAAGCCTCGAGACCTTCTCTCCCTGCCCCCCCCACATTACTAGATCTATACCCTCGCCTCCAAGAGACTGTGACCGCCCCAGCTCCACACCCAGCTCAGTCTAGAAGCCCCCCCCCACGCCGCCAGAGTTCACGGCCCCACCTCCCACGCCTGCCAGCGCACCCTCCACATCCACGTTGAACGGGCAGCTGTCGCAGACATCCTTGGCTTTGACCTCTAGACGGTAATCCCCGCGGTCCCCTAAGACCACCTTCCCAATGTGGAGTTCCACGGTGTACACCTGGGGGCCAGGGGCATGGCGCTCGTGACTCAGTTTCCAAGTCTCCACCCGGCCGGCCCTAGAGCAGCGTTCTCGGCCTGGGACAGCTCACCCTCCAACTTACAGGATCTTGGCTCCCTAAGTCCTCTATTGAGGTGAGGGACACATAGCTATGCCCGGCCCACCGCTCCAGCCCGCATAGTTAGTCCACCCTATAGACCTCAGCCACCACCCGAGGCGCTGGCGCCCTCAAGGGCCAGCCCCGCCTCTGGTCCCGCTGGGGTCTCACGTTGCTGGCAGAGTCATGGGATTCGTTGAAGGTGAATCGGGCTCCGCTCTTGCTGCTGAGCTCCTGCCATTTCCCCTTGAACCACTTGATGGTGGGTTTGCCCGGGAGCTCCTTCCCGTTCACCTTGGCCAAAATCACCGTGTCCTTCCCTGGCAGAGGGAGGCAGTGAGGAACCCAGCTCTCTAGGGAGGATCCTGAGCTCAAGACCGAGCCCTCCTCCCTCAGACCCAGGGGTCCAGGCCTAGCCCTCCTCCCTCCCCTCCGATCCGGAGCCCTCCTTCAGATCCAGGGGTGCAGACTGAACCCTCCTCCCTCAGACGTGGGTTCTCCAGTGCTCACCAGTCTCCACCGACACAGAGTCCGGCTTTTTCAGGAAAACGCCTGTGGGCTCCTCTGCAGTTGGGGATTGGTCCTCAGGAGGGGCCTCTGCTCACGAGAAAGGAGTGGGGAGTGAGCAGTGGCCTAGGGGAAGCAGGGGACCTCTTGGGGAAGGGCGCTGGAGTTGGTAAGAATCCCTCTGCTCAGAAGACAGGGACTGTAGGTGTGGCTTGGACTTTTATCCAGAGGGCATAAGCTTTGCTAGGCTCTCTCAGCCCCTTGGGCCTCAGTTTCCCCATCTGTGGACCAGTAGCTTATGGCCAGTGTGTTCTTGAATGGACTTTCCGGTAAAGGACATATAAATATGGACACAGCCTTTGGGAACTGGGCAAGAATTACTTGAGACATCACTTAGGGTGAGGGGCCAGCCCAGGCAAGGTGCTGGGGAGCCAGGAAGGTCTGTGGTTCTGATTCCATGTGGGGACAGCAACAGGAAAGGGATCAGGGAAGGCTACAGCAGAGGGTCGGGGGAGACAGGGGGAGACAGGCGGCAGAGTCCCCGAGGTACCCCACCTTTGGGGGGCTCTTCAGGAGCCTGCTTAGCAGCTTCCTTTGGTGCATCCTTGCCTTTGGGGGCCTTTTTGGCTGCTGTAACACAGGAGATGTTGAGACCAGCATAAGAAGATGCTCTGTTCTCCCAGAATCCAGAATCCAGACCTGTCCTTCTTCCTCAGAACCAGGGGTCAGGCTTCAAACCTTCTCTTCCAGGCCCGGGATGAAGACCACCCTCCTCCCTCAGATGGAGGCAGTTCAGATGGTGGGGTACAGACCCCCCCATTCCAGGCATAAGTTGATCGTAACCCTGAGTGTGGCATCAGGTTCCCCCTCCCCTTGTAGCCATGCCCCAGACTCTGGCTGCCAGCCTGACCTTTCAGGTTTGGGGTATAATTAGCCCTTCCCCGGGGATGGAAACCAGACACTAGTGCTGACCACAGCAGCCTCCCATGTGGGGCAGGTCACTGACCCATGGGTCAGCTTGTGCGAGGGAGCTGATGTCCACCTCAGCCTGGCTGGGCTGACCCCAGGGGAGGGTGATACCAGGCTTTGTGTAGCCCACTTCTACAAAAAGAGAAACCCCCAGGCAACATGCAGAGTGCACATACCCCCCCCCCCCGCCCCAAGGAGTACATCTAATTGCACATAGAAAGCCAGTGCTTGCCAAGCAGAAGGAGGGTCTGGATTCCATCTCCATCATACCAGAAAAAGAAGGCTCCACCCATGGAAGAGAGACCCATAATTCCTGCACAGAAGCCCAACTTTCACACCAAGGGGATTCTCATTTTTACACAGAAAATTATCATTCCATGCGCATGGACTCCTACTGTGTCCATAGAAACGCCCCATGATCTAGGAAGCTCCCCAATCTTCACTCAGTGAAGGCTCGACTACCTCTAGGGTGTTCTCCCGCCTGGAGAGGACCCTACCCCTAAGCCGAGCCCCAGCAGGGTACAAGCAAGACTCCATGAGCCTCAAGAAAAGGAGCGCCCTAGTGTGAGAGCCCATGCCTGCCACCCAGTTCCTGCCAGCCGCCTGGGCTGCAGAGTGAGTTCGAGAGCAGCCTGGAGGGCTGGGGGAGATTGGAGGGGAGGAGAGAAAAGGAAAAGGATGAAAGTAAGGAGAGAGGGAGAGAAGGAGAGAGAAAACCAAACCCGATTTACAATTAGGCAGCTGAGATGTCTATCCAAGCTGGGTCTCCCAGTCCCAGAAGAGGGAGGGTGACTCCTGACCTACACAGACATTAGACCCCATCACCCTGCACCAGGAAAGAACCCATCTGTGCGAAGGGGTTCCTCTTCCCCACACTCTACCTAGATGTAGGAACAGGCAAAGGACCCCCTCCTCCCAGGGTAGAGACACCCCCTTGTCTGCAGCCCATCTCCCACCCCACCCCAGGAAGGTTTCTGGCCAGCCACCTGGTTTAGCCTCAGGCATGTCAGCGACCTCCTCCAACCGCAGTGGCTCTAGCCAGGCCCTGGCGGGGACAGGTGGGTCCCCAGGAGCAGGCCTTTATGGAGGCTCAAGACTCCCAGGAGGCAGCGCAGGGCCGCCCCACATTCCTCCAGCATGCTCTAAAGGGCGAGAAATAGCTAGTCGACAGAGAGGGGTGGCGGGAAGCCAGGGCCCCAGTGGGGATGGGCTGAGGGAGCCTGGACACCTGAGTCTGTGGAGATGCAAAGGTGGAGACTGCTTGACCCCAGAGGAGGGGGGTCGGGGCTCAAGGGTCGGAGGCCACAGCGGCCCAAATCCTTAGGTCCTGGAGAAATGGGGGTGGGGGAGGAGAAGGGAGCAGGGCACAAGGTGGGAGAGGGCGCTTGTGTCCCGGGGGCAAAGGAGGAGGAGAAAGGGAAGGAGGTGAAAGAGGAGGGGAGTCCTGGGTGCTGGGCAGGGAGGAGGAGGGGTGTGGGAAGGGGGCGACTAGGTCCTGGGAGGAGGATGAGAAGCAGGGCTGCGGGTCTCAGGTGCATAGGGCGCGGGAGGAGTGGCTTCCGGAAGCCTTTCTTAGCCAGCCCGAGTCAGGAGTTTTCTAGAAACCGGAGCCGGGAGAGAGTCCGGTTTCCCCGCGTAGGCAGGATGGGTGCCTGCCGGGGTAGGCGGTGTCGGCGTCCCTCCCGCCCTGTCCTGGTGCAGGTCCTCCTGGGAGTGGCCTGGCCGGCTGCCGGTCACCGGCCGGCTGCAGAGAGGCCGGGAAGGCCCTGGAGGGCTGCCCGGGCCGGCTCCTTCCCAGCACCCGAGAGCGGAGGAGGGGGAGGACGAGGACAGAGGCTTGGGGTACCAGGGGTGTGGCCGCCCAGGAGGTGTGAGAGCAAAGGACCAGGTCAGGGCCCAGGGAGCCAAGACAAGGCCCCCTCCCGCTTTTTGTCTTTCTGCGCCCCTCCCTTCTCTCCGCTAGACAAAATCCCCTAACAGCCGGAAACTTCCCCGCCTCTGGGGCACTAAGCCAACCAGCAGGCTGTGACGCCTTTGGTTGCCCGGCAAACTTCCATCTCGCTCCTGAGGGAGCAGGCAAGTTGCTCAGTGGCCCAGTATAGAGTGACACACCCCGCATCCCGGAATTCCAGAGGCTGAGCTGAGGCGGGGATTGGCGTGCCTTTCGAAACCAGTCTGAACTACAGTGTAAGAACGATCCTATCTAAACAAACAAACAAACAAAACAAGAAAACTAACACACAGAAGCCAGAGACCTGGAATGGAAGGGCGCTGGGAAGACCAGTGATGTCCCCACTCACGACCCAGGCTGGCCCACCGCCACTGTACCTCCGCCTCCATCCCTCATCTCCTCTCTTCGCCCTCAGTTTCAGCACCAGCCCTCCGGTGGAGGGGCGGGGGCAGTGCCTGATGAATGTCCCAGGACAGCTGTAACCTTGATTTAGGATTTTATTTATTAGCCATATAGGGTGACGATGTTGGTTTTTGAAGAAAGAATTTTATTTGGTGCCAGCTGAGCCTTGGCCACATGGACGTCTGGGTCTCACATGATCCCCATCCCGGCCACCTGAGGGTGAGCTCAGGTGTGACACAGGGTTATCAGGGTTGCAAGGAGGCCCTCTTTTTCCTCTTTCTCAGAGCTCAAAGCCTTGGGTTCTGGTTCTGGTTCTGTCATGAGGCTCAGTGAGAAGCTCACAGTCTAAGCAGGCTGTTTCCACCACTTGAAGGGTAAAAGACTAGGCCCCAACAGGCAGCTGAGGAAGTCAGAGGCGAGACAGGCAGGCACCGGGCAGGGTCTTGGGGCTGGTCCCAGCCTCTGGACACCAACTGTCCAGTTTCGCATTCAGATGCAGAGACTGTGGGAGAGCCCCCAGTTTGAAAGACTACTGTAAAAAAGTGTTTTCCCCTGAAGAAAACACCTGCAGAGACATCATTTGCCTGCCTTGTGGGTGGGGGGTGACCAGCTTTAGTCTGGTTAAAGATGGCATGGGGCAAGCAGGCTGTGGGAGAACATGTTTGTAATCCTAGCACTCCAGACACTGAGACAGGAAAATTATTATGAGTTTGAAGCCAGACTGGGCCACACAGAGAGACCCTGACTTAAGGGGGGGGGGAATTCATGACAGTGTCAGCAATCCGAGCACTTTGGCTAAGGCAGGAGTTCAAGGTCATCCTTATGTATGTAGTGAGTTCAAGGCCAGCCTGAGCTACATGAGACCCAGTCTCAAAATAACAGGCTGGTACTAGCCTTGCCACACCTGCATCTCTGCCATACACCCCAAACTGGCCAGGTGCTAGAATGATCCTCAAATGCAACACACAGAACTCAGTGCTGCGGAAACCCTGGGGATGCTAGACAACATCCGGGTGATCCAAGAGCCCCACCCAACAAATCACCTCAGACATGGATCCCAGAGGGTCCCAAGGGATGTATGGCCAAGGCAAGAGGGTCACCACTAACTTCGGGACAGCCTGGATTACAGAGTAAAACTTTGTCTCAAAAAGGAAAAGCCTGGTGTGGTGGTGTGCACTAGGGAGGCTGAGGCAGGAGGATTGCCACAAGTTGGGGGCCAGCCTGAGCTACACTGTGACACACTGTCTCAAACAAAGGCGCAGGGCTCTCAGAGGGCTGCAGACATAAAGACATAACTAGATCTCAGTTCTGACAAGGGCCTCAGGGCAGCACAGAGGGACCCCCACCCTCCCACTCAACACACACACTCACACACACACACTCACAAACACACAAACACACACTCATACACACACTCACAAACACACTCATACACACACTCATACATGCATACACACACAAACACACACACAAACACACACAAACACACACACAAACACACACAAACACACACACAAACACACACAAACACACACTCATACACACACTCACAAACACACACTCATACACGCACTCACAAACACACACAAACACACACTCATACACACACTCATACATGCATACACACACTCACAAACACACATACACACTCATACACACTCACAAACACACACCCACTCATAACACACACACAAACACCCACTCATACACACACTCACACACGCCCACACACTCACACTCTCACACACTCACAAACATACACACTCATACACACACTCACAAACACACGCGCATACACTCACATACATAACACACACACACAAACACACGCGCATACACACACACACACACACACTTTGGGGGTGGCTTTCAGCGCCACCTGCTGGTGCAATGACGAGTGTCATCACAGGGCTGGCAAGAAGTACCAATGTGGATTCCTTCTGGGAATTGAAAGGCAAACACCACCAGGGACCCCCCATGGAGAAACCTGCCATTCTAGGAGCATGAGACATCCCCCTCAAACACAGGACCATCCTGGGGAATCCCATACATGGCCCGGGGGACTCTGAGGAGGCCCTGGTGAGAGCTGAGGACCCTGGCAGCCTACTGCCCCATGCGGGGCTCCAGGGGCGCTGGGGCTGGGGTCAGGAAGGGGTCCTAGAGGGGCGCTCAGGCGCGCCGGGTGGCTGGTAGCAGCGCGCTGTCGAACTGGTAGGTGAGCTTGCGTTTCACCTTGCGGATTTCGCCTGTCTTGGCATAGTTTCGCAGCGCACGCGCCAGCTTCTGGTACGTCATGCGTTTGCGATTGCCCTTCTGCTGGCCCCAGCGGCGAGCCAGCAGCTCCTTGTGCTTGGAGGAGAACTGGAAGACGCCGGCACCTGGCTCCACCCACCACACGCACTCGCGCATGTCCCCGCGCAGCAGCAGTCCCAACAGGAACTGGTACAGGCGCAGCTTCTTGCGTGCACCTGCAGGGTTTGGGGTATCCACGTTAGGAGGGGAAGTCCGTTGAAGGGACCCCAGATCTGCAACCCCCCCCCGACACACTTTAATTTTCACAATTGAGTCAGGCCTAATTGGCTCGAACCTATTGTTCTAACTACTCTAGAGACCGAGAAAGGAGATCACAAGTTCAAGACCAGTCTGGACAACTTAGTTGAGACTGTCTTCTAAAGAGGGCTGGGGCGGGCTCGGTGATGGAGCCGCTTGTCTAGATCCCCACAGCGAGGGCCTGGGGAGTGAGGCAGTATAAGATAGCAGGTTTTCTATCTGGAAAACTGATGTCCAACAGAGAATAACTTGATTGAAGGGCTGTCACACACAGAGGTACAGGACTGGCTGTGGGAGGGTATCATGCTTCCTTTTTGCTGTTACTGTGCTTTTGTCCACAATGAAAACCAAGGCACAGAGAGGACAATGCCCTTGGCCAAGGTCACACAGCCAACAACTCCTTGGGATTTGGGAACTTCCCTGGGAGGGATTAGTACATGCTTAGAGAATCCTGGCTCCTTCAGCCCCTTCCTCACCCACAGTCGGTAACCTCACCAACTCCCCACCCCACATACCTGCCTCGGATCCCCTCCCATCCGAGCCAGCCAAGAGGGCCTCGTCTGACTCACTGTCCGAGACCTCCAGGGCAGGGCTGTCCAGCAGAATGTCTTCCTCCTCTGACAGCACAGAGCTGGGGTACGGAGCATTAGCCAAGGGGCCCAGGGTCTATGGGAGACCAGCGTCACCTGCACACCTCTCCCTCAGCCTCCCCACTTCTGAAGCCTTCACTACTTGGGTCCCCCATCTCCTGGTGCAGCATGGACACTGGCCTTGGTGATCTCAATATGCGGAGAAGTTAAGGCAGTTGCTCAAAGCTACACGGCCAGTAGATGGCCTGGATCCGGGCACTGCCCTCTGAACTGGAGCTCAGGGGACACCTGAGCTACCTCAGGAAGGTGCCCTTGTGTCCCCCACCCAGGAACAAGCCAGAAGTTCATTTCAGAGAGTTGCAGGAGAGACATGAGGTGAGAAGCCTCCCTCCAAGCTTTCCCTGCCCCTCACCTGACTGACGAAGTCTTCTGAGGGGTACACCTGGAGGCCAGGCCCTGGAGCCTCCAAGCTGGCGGCTGGGTCTAGGGTCCCCACAGGGCTGTAGGCAGAGGAGCTTAGACCATGACCGTAACAGAGCTGCACAGCTTGGGAGTGGGCAAAGGCAGCCGTAGCAGGATCGAAGACTTCATAGGGGGTGATGGTGGGGGCGGGCGGGGCCTCTGTCCAAACCCATGTGGAGTCTGGAAGAAGGGGTCAGAGTCAGTAGCTAAAGGTGGACAGAAGACCTGCACCCTCAAGATCCCACACAGAGGGGCCTTTGTAAGTTGTGCAAATCTCTGACCCCAGAATTTGCATGGGGGAACAGATGGATTGGAGGGGGGGTAGGGAGGCGGCTTGGGGAGGGGCTGCTATGAGGGAGGGCTCCCATGGGCCTCAGCTCTCCCACAGTGAACTGAGCCCAAGGTGCTAGGAAGCTAGGGTCACTCACCAGAGCCCCCATCTGAATCTGGGTAACTGAAGGGCTTGCAGCTGTCCAGGTCATAGAAGACACCTTCTGGGTACTGCTGGAGTGGGGGACACAGTTATCCCAGGCCTTGGAGGCCCCTCCCTCCCCAACCTTTGGGAAGACTGACAGGTGAGGGCAGGGAGGGGCAGACAAGGGCAGAAACAGAGAGAGACAGAGACTGAACCCACGAGTGACACTCAGAAGCTAGCATCTGCCATGGCTGTGACGCTCAAGGAACCCAGTAGTTTCCAGGAACTCACTCTGTAGCCCAGGATGGCCCAGAACTTGGAGCAATTGTTCAGGCTTATCCTTTGAGAACTGGGATGATAGGCACGCATCACCCTCTTTAATCCAGCCATCAATTGTGTGTTGCTCGAGCCACAGCCATTGTAGAGGCAGTGAGGACCAGAGCTGAGTTCATGAGTGCTGCCCACTGACTGCAGCACACACACACACCCTCCTCCTGTTCACGCAGGGAAGATGGAAACCTGATGCACAGAGCGAGCGGCCTGAGGCAGCTCTGCTCTGACCCCAGACCACAAGCTTCTCAGCAAGAAGCAGGATAAACAAGCTGTGGGGTGTACTGGTGGGTGGCAGACCATGAAACAAAGGCAAAGGACAGGTACCTAACTGGATGGAAAGAGGTCGGGTGCCCAAAAGACCTGAGCAGGAATCACTTAGTGAAAACTCCAAATGAATCAGTGTATTTTGAGTGGGATTGAGTAGGAGGGGACACCAAGGAATGTTCTAGAATGACGGAATTTTTCAAGATCTGGGTCTGGTAATAGCTACAGGGGTGTACACAACGAAGACACTCACTGATGCACACACACAAGACATCAGTTTTAAACAACCAACAGCAGGTGTCTTACAGTTACAATCCCCAAGCACTCTGAAGGCTGAGGCAGGAGGATCAAGAGTTTGAAAACAGCTAGGGCTACATTGAAGAGCATTGCCTCAACACAAAACAATACAAATAAATAAATAAAAAGCCCAACAAAATTCAAAGAAGCAGGGGCTTCTTGCCACCACAGGAAAAATCCCATTGTTCGGTGGTGAGCCCAAATATGTTGGAGAAAATAGTTGGTGTCCGAAATGTTATAGTTAAAAGATGTAAGATCCATAACCCAAAAGGAGCTGTACACGTAAAACATGGAATAGACAGGTATACAAGTTCAAGGGAGTAGCGTCAAGTTGTAGAAAAAGAACAGGGAGGTGAGATGGGGGTCTGGGGAGACAAAGGCTGGAAACTGAGGCCAGAAGTAGGTGATCTTAGTAAGGTTAGTCCCCATGGACCACGAAGGGGCCCGCTACCCCCCTGAGGCCTCCAACTCACCAAACAGCTCAAGTGTGGACCATCCAGCCTGGCAGGGGAGAGACACAGGGGCATGTTAGGGCTGCCCTCAGCCACCTGAGTCTCAAAGTGGTTGTGGGGCCCACAGGGGAGGTGATGGCAGCTGTGACCCACCACAGCTCTGCAGTCTGCTGGCTGTTCTTGTGTGCGCCCAACCTCCCCACAGTCACCCCCACACCCCCATCGGGACAGGAAGTAGGGGGCGGGTGTCAGGCAAATGTCCCCCCACTCCCCCTGGGATTTGCATGCGCAGACACAGAGGGGAGACAAGGAAAGTTAGAAGGAGAAAGTCCCCAGGCAGCTGGGGACAGGGTGGCCAGAGAGCTCGGTTTGGGTATCTTAGCAAGTCCAGCGGAGACCACAAGCAGCAATAAACTGGAGAGCGGGCTAGACGCAATGAAAGGGAGTGAGCAAAGGACTGGCTTCCTTGCACCGTAGCGCGGGCGGCCAGAGTAGTACCAGAAGCCAAAGGGGACAGTTGTGCAGAAGGAAATAGACAAAACTCAAGGGGCAGAAGGCGCCAGAAACGCGATACTAGGCAGGTGACAGGTGGGTAGGATGGGGGTGAGTGTCTCCAGAACATGCCATCTCTGGAAACCCGTCTAGGGAGATAGAGCCGATGGAGAACTGTCCTCCGCAGACAGTGGGGCCACCCCCTTACCACCTGCCTTGAGGACCACGGAAGTGGAGGGGGCTGAGCGGGGTGAGGGTCCCAAGCCCAGGTTTGGGAGTTACCCACTTACTGTGCAGCTTCCAGGGCAAGCATGGTGGCTCAGGGCAGGCTGGGCCGCCTCTGCCACCACCCCTATATATACTCTGGCCCAGCCCCCACCCCCCCAGGGGCGGGCCATGGGGGCCCTCCTCAAAAATCCCCTTGGGGAGGGGTCTGGATTGCACAACCCTCTGGTCATGTGGCAGCGAGGGTGGGCCTAGGAGCCATTTGGATTTGGGGTTCCCCACCACCGAGGATGGAGGGCTGACACCGAGGGGTAGGGAGAGTTGCTGAGAAAGGGCAAGGAGTAAGGCCCTGAAATAGGACACCACAGGAGGCAGCCGATGGTGCCAGGGGCAAGAGGGTATGGGGCAGTGTCGCCCAGGGGCAGGGTGAGGGCAGGGGACCTCCCAAGAGCCGAGGGAAGCCCAGACGGACCGACCACCAGGACCCCACGGTGGAAGTACAGTGCCAGGAAGGGTCCCCTTGCTGCCCTGAGGTGTGGAAGCCTGTGTGCCAAGGGGAATCAGGACAGCACCCAGCTGGGCTACCACCAGCCCCGTGGGGAGGAGCAAAGCCGTGCGGTGGGGTCCTACTCAGGGGTTCAAAGGGAAACTGAGATACCAGCCCTGTGTGGGCACAGACAGGCACCGAGGCCCCTGGGGCTTGTATTGTGCCTGAGCCACGAAACCCAACCCGTTCCCGGAGACCACAACACACAGCCAGTAGCAAAAAGTCTGAACTTTATTCCCTGTCCCTCGTCAGGTCACCAAGCCTCGGGGCCCGGAGGTCCAAAACGCTGCAGCAGGCGCTCCTGGTCCTCCAGGTCCTTGCGCACTTTTTTGCGCATGTAGAAGATGGGACAGTCGCGACTGCGAAGGGGGCGGTCAAGGGCCGGTCAAGGGCCGTTCCCAGGACTTTGGCCCCTACCTGCTGCCCACCCAGGGGAGGGGGTTGTTTGCTTAGCGGGAAGCCGATAACAGCAATGCCCGGAGAGGTAGCCAGCCCTATATCAGCTGTCACCTGTCGTGGGAACCCGCCCCGCCCGCCGGTTCGTTCCCTGGGGAAAGCCCGGCCCCACCCTGGGGGAGGCTGGGCGGATGCCTAGCCCAGGCAGACCCTGCCCACTCTCCAGTGAGGTCTCTCGGCTGGGTCGGGGGGTGGGGGGGGGGGGGGGCGCACCTGGTACAGATGACATCCTCATGCAAGCTACCCTGGCAACGCTGGCACTGTGTCCAGAGGCGTGAGAAGCGTTCCTCCAGGGCATTCAGGTGTGACACCTGGGGGACACAATGGGTTGAGCAGGGCTGTGAGGATCAGGCTTGCCCCAGCTACAGCCTCAGCCTCACTCACCTCCTTCTGATAGAGCTCCGACTCCCGTGGCTGGCAGAATTCACACACAGCTCCTGCAGGAGGGGTGGGTGTCGGCTCGGACACACCGGGACAGAGCCAGGCCCTAGCCTACATCCCCGCCTGTCTGCCCTTCTCCACCGGCTGCCCATCCCGGCTTCTGAAAGTCCCCTGAGGCTGGAGAACAAGGGCCCAACTGTGTGGGGAAAACTCCCTGGGGAACCCCGGAGTGGGCGAGGACCCTCCACCGGAGTGCACAGGCAGCATGGATCTCGGGGCAAAGCCCCAGGAGCGAGCCTAGGAGCTGTGGCTTGGGTCTCACCCTGATGGTTGATCACGGAGCGGCAGCCAATGCAACAGTTGCGGCGCTTGGTGAAGGCCAGGAGGCCACCAACCTTGCTGGTGAGCACGGTTTTGCAGCGTGTGTGGTCACCTCCTACAGGAGAGGATTTGATGGCCTCGCCCCTGCCCCTTCCTCGCCCACGCTCCCTCCTCTGGGCCCCACTTACGTAGCAGCACAGACTCTGCACGGCCCTCACCCAGAATGGGCTCAAAAATGCGCAGGAGTGGCTTGGCCAGCTGCTGCTCCAGGTAGTACTGAGTGTCGATGGGCAGGCTGTGCTCCAGCACAAACAGGGGGTCCTGTGGGCGGGCAGGCTGCGGTCACCAAGGGCCGCAGAGGGGCACGCACTAGGGCGGGAGCTATGGCCACTACCAGCAGGTTGTGATGAGGGATGTACCCAGGGGATGTGACTCTGGCCTGGGTATGTGTGTGTGTGGGGGGGAGTTCTCAGGTCACTAAGAGTCAGTTTCCCCGCGTGAGATGGAGGGGCCGAGGAGGGGGTGCAGGGGTCGGAAGTTACAAGGCTGAGAATTGGGTGGCTTAAGATGATAAGAGCAAACAGAGGAGCTGGCACCCAGGGCAGGCAGGGGCGGAGATGGTACAGCAGCCAACTCTGTACAAGGAGGCACTGCAGTCAGGCCCAGGGGCTGGACCGCCCAGAGGAAAGCAGAAGTGAGATTCTGGGGGAGGGGCACAGCCCAGGTGGGCCTGACCTCGGACTTCATGTAGGCAGCCACGCCTTTGGCAGCACCGATGATCACATAGGGGACGCGGTCACCCAAATTGGGCGCACTGCCGGGGTCACGCTTCCTCATCCTGCGGACGGGGAGGTGGGTGAGGTTTGGGGAGGGCTGAATGGTCCAGCTGCAGGAGGCTGTAACTGCCTACCTCTCAGCCAGTTCCACATGAGCCTGCTTGCCGGCGTAGTCCGCCGCGGCACGGGTCAGCTCCTTGGTGATGACCAGCTGGGAGATGTCTATGCGGTTGCACAGCAGGTCTGAGATGACATCCTTTGCATGGGCGACTGCACCATCAGGGTCCCTGAGGGTGTCACCAGGCACTACTAAGGATGGGGCTGTGTCATCAGCTGGGAGCTAGAGATCAGGCACTATGGGCTAAGTGCAGAGGCAGGAGAGGCCAGAGGCAATCATGCACCAGTGCTCCACCATCCAGCCAAGACACCCGTGTCCCCAGGGCAGGGTGTTGGGTCCCCGGGTCTGAGGGAGGCTGGCTTCTTGGGCTAGGTGAGACAAACACACACACACACACACCGGTCCACAAGGATTCGTCGCAGAGAGGATGTGATGAGGTTGGCCACCAGGGGACAGTTGTCCCTACGCACAGCCTCCAGACCCTTGCAGTCCATTCTGTCATGGGTGTCAGGCTGCGAGGAGAAGAGTAGGCCAGCATAGCGCTTCTTGCTGATGAGCAGGTATGGGAAGTAAACCTGGAAGGGGCCCATGGGTGGTGAGCGGTGTACTCTTACACACCCCCAATCCTGAGACCCATCAGAAGCAGGACAGGAAAGGGGCCCCTGACCTTGGTGAAGTGAACCCTAAGGAGACCTGATACCCTCCAGCACCCTAGGAGCCCTACTGGACATCACACCGTAGGCCTAGAGCTGGCTCCTAAATCATGGAATTCAGACAGGCAACACAGTTAAGTCTCAAAGCCACTGGAGGAGAGAGACCAAGTGAGTCCAGAGCTCAGGGTGCATGAGTATCGCAGGATCTGTGCACACCACTGGTTTGTGTGTGCTGGAGGGGGGCTCAAACCTCAGAACCAAGAACACTGGGCTTCTGTGTTCTAAAAAGGGAAACCCAAGAAACTCATGCAAGTGGGGAGCAGGCAGAGAACAGCAGGCTTCCCACACTACTGCAGTACCAGCCTCTGCAGGCACACAGTAGTAAGAGACCATCGTTAACTGCCAAGACCCCTACCGTCTCCACTAAGCTGAGTGAGGGGACACACGCACCTTCTCAAACTCCAGCCGGATGGGTGACGGGAAGTGACTGGACACCCAGTTTGCGGCCTCCCGACCCAGAGACATTGCCTCAGCCACAGAGGAGACACCAAATCGGCACATCACAGAGTCGGTGTCGCCGTAGACCACCTGCCAGGGTACGTGTGAGAGGGATGTCTGTTCTCAACCCAGAGCCTGCCAGGGTGGACAGCCCAAGGACCTGGAGGATAGGCAGGTCTGACCAAACCGACCTTGGCGTTGGCACCGTAGCCATTTTCCAGGGTGTACTTGGACTCCACTAGCTGCTTGGTTTTCTCAATCATCTGACGCCCGAACCCAGTGACGCTCTGTTGGGGGCAGAGCCAAGGAGGGTGAGGACACAGAAGCTGCATGCAGTGGAGGCAAACACCTCTGCCGCTTCCAGGCATCATGACCACGTGTCTAAGTCTATGTACAGGCGACTGCTGCTCCAAAGTGTCACGTTCTCAGAGACTAGGGACCACTCTCTCCCGGTCTCACACACAGTAAGCAGGGGCTCTACCACTGAGCTACACCGTCAGGACTGTCTGTATTTCAAGATGGGCCTAAGTCCCTGAAGCCTCATGAGTAGACAGGGAAACAGGACCACACCACCACATCCTCATCTGTCTCCTCTTTACAAACGAGGATGAGGCCGGCTGGCCTGTCATGGGAGAATGCTCTCTGATTGCCTGGGTTTCATGTGGTCATAAGGACATCTGAGAAATCCACACCCGACTTGTCCTTTGTCCATCTGCTCTTGTTTTCTTATTTTATTCTGGAATGACTCAGTAGCTCGTTATCCCACCATAAGATGCCACGAGACACAGGATTAACAGGGGCTCCTTTGGCCTAAGGTCCCAATGCCCACCCCATCCCTAGGGATGCTAAGAGTGGACACACAGGGATAAGAGTGTCAGGCAGACAGGCAGAGGCAGGTCTGGCTGAGGCCTGGCGCATCCTTCCAGGCAGTCAGCTTCCCTGAGCCCTTGAGCCACGCCGGAGAACTACGCTCACAAGGGGAGCTGACAGGGACCCGGGGCCACACATGCTTGGTTTGAACCTGGGATCAGGACAGCTGGAGACTGAGTAAAGAGAGCTTGTCAGTCACAGCCTCCATGGCCTCGTAACCCATCCTGTTACCTGCCACCTTGCTCTGGACATCCCCTAGGCAATGCTCCTGAGACGTCACTTCTCACCACTGGGGAACCAAGCACAGGCCGTGGCCTGACTGAGTAGCAGCCCTCAGGCTGAACGCTGGGTTGCCACGTTGGTAGGTGTGGAGATGGGGCAGTTCTTTCCTATTCCTGTCCTAGTACCTACCCAAGATCTTCACACTTGTGGATGTCATCAAGTGACCCAGCAAATCCATCCTGGCTGCGTTCTCCCTACTTCCCTTCATAGGAAGGTGGAGGAGGTGAACAGAGGCGTAGCTACGGGCATAGGAGTGTCCAGTGACTCAGCATCCTGAGTACCCACCTCACGTGACCCCCTGGCAGAGGCCTGGGAGCCACTTGTGCTATAAGCATTACCTGAGACCAGAGCCCCTGTCACACTAGACCATGAGCAAGGAGTGTCAAGGACAGGTTCTGTGGTCTCTGACGACCCTGTACGTCAGGGTGCAGAGCATGGCCTGACATCTGTGACTCCTGCCCTCTGACCCAACTGACCCCGAAACGCAGACCAACAGTAACCCGGCCACTCATTAGCATCCCAAAGCCTTACCTGGGAGATCTCCAAACATGGCAGCTTTCCCACCTGGGCACCAGTGAAGCCATACACAGAGTTGGCACTCACTTTCAGTGCCAGCTGCCGGCCATCCAAGACCTGCCGCCGCAAGGGGTCCGTCTCCGTAGCCAGCTCAGCCTTGGCCCTAGATGGAGGCGGGATGAAAGCTGTTCAAGGGACCAGGGGCATCAGGGAGGTGCTCAGGCACAGACACGGGTTAGGATGCCTGACTGAAAAGGTCAGGTGTGCTGTGCACTGCTCGAGATGCAGGCCCAGGAGGCAAAGGGGCTGCCCAGAAAGGAGCCTCATTCAATGTACACACAGCTACAGAAGCTGGACTAGGTCACCACAGGGGATGAGCACTAAGCCAGGGCAGGGTTCCAGAGCCCACCTCTTCCGGGCACTCAGCAGATTCTCCAGGATCTGGGGCAGGAGGCCCTTCCGCACAGATGACTTCACAAACTCATCTCCAGTGGGCGTCTTGATGAACTCATCTGGTTTCAGGCTGCGGAGGGCAGAGTTCAGGAGACCAGGCTTCGAGGCTGCCTGGGTCTCCTCAGTCTCCCTCAGCTCAGCCTCTCCGTTAGCCCCCCCAGCCCGTGAACAGCCCCCCCAGCCCGTCAACAGCCCCCCCACAGCCCGTCAACAGCCCCCCCACAGCCCGTCAACAGCCCCCCCACAGCCCGTCAACAGCCCCCCAGCTCCCCCAGAGCCCATCAACAGCCCCCCACAACCCATCAACAGCCTCCCACAGCCCCCCCAGCCCGTCAACAGCCCCCCCAGCTCCCCCAGAGCCCATCAACAGCCCCCCACAACCCATCAACAGCCTCCCACAGCCCCCCCACAGCCCATCAACAGCCCCCCCAGCCCCCCACAGCCCGTCAACAGCCCCCCCAGCCCGTCAACAGCCCCCCCAGCTCCCCCAGCCCCCCCCCACAGCCCGTCAAGTCCTTGCCCCATGTCTCCTTCCCCCGAACCGTCACTTCTGGGCCTGATCTACCAAAATGTGAAACAGGGCTTAGGATGGACTGGGGGACATCCTGGATGAAGGCAGCATACCCCAACTTCTGGGCAACCCCGGGCCGCAGCAGTGTGGTGTAGCACAGGTTATGGGCCATCATGATGGATGGATACAGAGAGGAGAAATCCAGGGTGGCAATGGGGACGTCATAGTACCTGAGGAAGGATTTTGGGGAAGTCAACCCCCATCCTGCCCCTACCCTTGGCCCTTACCTTTAAAATGTTTTTAGAGACAGGTTGGTCTTGAACTCCTGGGTGCTGGGATGACATGTGTGCCCCACCATGCCCAGCAGGGTCCTCACCCTTTAAGGGGCTCAATGACAGTGGCTCCTGTGTAGTCCTCGCCGCCCTCAGTCTTCACCACGGGCATCAGGAGCCCCTGAGGCATGGCCTGGGGAAGGGCTGAGGTGAGTGTCCATGTACCAGGAAGGCTGTGCGCATGCGTGCATGGTGGATGTGCGCATGCGTGCATAGTGGGTGTCGCCCCCCCCCCAGGCTCAGCCACTCACCTGGCGCAGCAGCTGAGACACGACCTTGACCTGTTGGCCTCGGCTGAGCAGGTACCCAAGGGGCACACCTGTGACACGCGCCATTTCCACATTGTTCACCAGCACCATAAGGCGCTCAAGCAGCCGAAGGGGCAGGAAGGCGTCCTTCAGGCAGTACACGGCCAGGCGGCGGCGGGTCTGCTCATTCCCGTTCTGGGGATAGGCATGTGGGGTCAGGGGCTCCGCTAGGGGGTGCAGGGGCGAGGGCAGGGGGCAGGAGCGCTAGGAGGTGGAGCGGTGGCACCTGCAGGTCTGTGATGATGCTATGTTGCACATCCTCCTTCTGCTCACCCAGGAAGTGGAAGCTCACAGCATTGAGCGTGTAGGAGCGGAGCTTGTACTCCCGCAGCAGCACCTGGGTGGGTTGGGATGGGGCGGGGCCTTAGAGGTGTGAGGAAGACCTCATGGGTACAAAGTTGTAGGATGGGCCCTGGAGGTTGTGGCACGGGGTGGGGGGGGGGGTTGGTGGTGGGGTGGAGCCTCAGGTGGGTGGAGCTTTGGGCTTGAGGCAGCGTTAGGTGGGTGGGTTTCCCGCGTACCTGCAGCATGTCCATCTGAACTCGACCCACCATGCTGACCACCTTACTGTCCCGTCGGCCCACCTGCCTCGACTGGAAGGAGGAGTCCCGGATGTTGGAGCGGAGACCAGTCACGCGGCCCAGGAAAGGGAAGCGGTCCACCTGGAGAGGGCCAGAGGACAGAGCCAGTCAGCCTCATCTGAACCAGGCCCCATGACTAAGGAACAGGGGCGGGGACCAGCCACTGCATTCTTGGGGCTGGAGTAGGGCTGGAGAGGGCAGGGT
Source organism: Phodopus roborovskii (assembly GCF_943737965.1). Lineage (NCBI taxonomy): Eukaryota > Metazoa > Chordata > Mammalia > Rodentia > Cricetidae > Phodopus > Phodopus roborovskii. The sequence continues at coordinate 1,412,869 of NW_026126651.1, forward strand.
TGAGAGCTATAGCCCTGGGAAGTCGAGAGACTGATGACACTACAGACAAGGACTGTGTCTGGAAGGGGCAGAAGGAAGTCATGTGGGAAGGTTCTGGAAACCAACAGGGTGCCTTCAAGGTGGGACACAGGCTGGCAAAGAGAGATTGAAGGGAGGCGGGCTAACAGGGGTTACCCGGGACATGAGGGCTAGTGTCTTCATGCAGCTGTAGGAAGGTCTGCTCAGCCCATTCATTACAAAACTCGCTACAGATGCAGAGAGCAGGAAAATGACACAGTGTGCCATATTTGGGGCTGAACTGAACCCCCAAAAGATGCTGACATGCCTTGTACATCACCCGTGGCTCCACTTGCAATAGAGCCCAAACAGGTGCAGGCCAGGAAGCCTCCACTCGGAGCGAGGCTCGGGAGGGCCTGCTCTCACCAGCTCCCACACCTCTGCTGCCTCTAGTGTGCAGCTGGTAACAGCGGCTGGCATAGACAGGGCTCACATACCCTTTCCACAGCACCCAGCCTTTGCCACCCACCAAGGCCTTCTTCTGAGCCGTCATTCGCTCCTCGTGCCTTGCCAGTGAATTCTAAAGCAAGGCCTGGCCATGACGGCTGTGATGTTGCCCAGGAAGAGGGCTGGGTTCTCAGTCTCCCGTCAACACACTCTGCTTCCAGACAGAGTGAGGTAAGTCACAACAGGGACTCCAGAGCAGCCGGCCAGCCCAGGATGCCTCGAGTGGTTAGTGACACCCACCGGAAGATGTACAGCACAAGGATGGTCTCAGGGAAAGATCCAGAAGGAGGCTGCCAGCTTCCTCACCTTCAGGGTTTGTGCCCGGGAGATGAGGTACGGGAGGTCAAAGTTTTGAATATTGTAGCCGGTGATCACGTCAGGGTCCATGGCGAGGATGAAGGTGGCCCAGGCCTGTGCGAGGAGCACAGAGCATCAACCAGGTTGTCTACTGCCTCAGATACCCTCATTTCCAGAATGTTCAAGACAATCTTGGCACTTGTAAAAATATCACGGAACTGAGGGAAATATTTAGCCAAAAGCGCACAGCCCCCAACCCCAAGGACATGGCGTCACCACACAGAAGGGCCAGTGGCATGGACAGGGACACGGGGCGGGGCCTGAGGAGGGCGGAGCCACCTGGAGCAGGTCTTCTTCCCGCTCATAGCTCTGCACTGTGGCACCCAGGATGGGGGCGCAGGGCCGCAGCGTGAGTGCCAGGCGCAAGAATGGCTCTGGCTCGCCCCACCGCAGCCCCAGGGAACAGATCTGGATCACAGGGTCGCGCTCTGGCTCGGGGAAGATGCCTGCAGGAGGACACAGGGCCTCAGTCCTCCACTGACCGATGTCCCACATCTGCTCCGCGCCTCCCCCAGCTCCCTTCCAGCCTAAGGGGTGGAACACCCTGCTCGGGTGAATTTGCACTTGGCACTCTCCGTGTGGGGAACACTGTTCCCACCCGCGGCTCCCCACGCATCCCTCCACAGCGGTCTGGAGCGTGACTAATGTCCAGAGAGAGAGGAGGAGCCCAGGCTCCGGGAACAGACCTTTCCGGCCAGCACACTCGATGTCGAAGCTGAGGACACGCAGGGGCGCGATGCGTTGCCATTGGCCTTCTGGTGGGTGACTGATCACATCTGACCACAACACATCCACCTCCAGCTGGCACAGTGTAGCCTGGGGGAAGGCACACCACTCGGTGGGCACCGGCACCGGCAGTGAGCCCAGGTCCCCTGCTCCTGCCCCACAAAGCCCCTCACCTTCTTCTCTGCCCTCCAAACATACTTCCCCGCTGGGAGCTCCAACCAGTTACAGCCCACGATGTCGGCATCCACCATGAACCTGGAAGAGTGGTGGGTCAGCTGGCAAGGCTCACCTGGGTAGGGGGGGCAGGAGCGGGGTAAAGGGAAGGCAGGGCAGCACCGGATCTCAAAGTCCACGTTGGCCTCATAGGGCGCGAAGCTTGGAGTCCCTAAGCCAGGCACACGGACACCCTGTTCCAGGAGGCGGCGGGCTGGTGCCACAAGGCGGGGTAGCGCCAGGGTGATGCGGAGAAACGGAGCGGGGCCGTGACCGTGGTACCCAAACATGCCTGCATAGAAAGGAGGTGGCACCCACCCGCGCTCCCCACCTCCCCACCCGCGCTCCCCACCTCCCCACCCGCGCTCCCCACCTCCCCACCCGCGCTCCCCACCTCCCCACCCGCGCTCCCCACCTCCCCACCCGGGCTCCCCACCTCCCCACCCGGGCTCCCCACCTCCCCACCCGCGCTCCCCCACCTCCCCCCACCCGCGCTCCCCCCCCACCTCCCCACCCGCGCTTCCCACCTCCCCACCCGCGCTCCCCCACCTCCCCCACCCGCGCTCCCCCCACCTCCCCCACCCGCGCTCCCCACCTCCCCCCACCCGCGCTCCCCACCCTCCCCCACCCGCGCTCCCCACCTCCCCCACCCGGGCTCCCCACCACCCCACCCGCGCTCCCCACCCTCCCCACCCGCGCTCCCCCACCACCCCACCCGGGCTCCCCACCTCCCCACCCGCGCTCCCCACCCCTCCCCACCCGCGCTCCCCACCTCCCCCCACCCGCGCTCCCCACCTCCCCCACCCGCGCTCCCCACCTCCCCCACCCGCGCTCCCCCACCACCCCCACCCGCGCTCCCCCCACCTCCCCACCCGCGCTCCCCCACCTCCCCACCCGCGCTCCCCCACCTCCCCACCCGCGCTCTCCCCACCCTCCCCACCCGCGCTCCCCCACCTCCCCCACCCGCGCTCCCCCACCTCCCCCACCCGCGCTCCCCACCTCCCCACCCGCGCGCCCCCCACCTCCCCCCACCCGCGCTCCCCCACCCCTCCCCACCCGCGCTCCCCCACCTCCCCCACCCGCGCTCCCCCACCCTCCCCACCCGCGCTCCCCCCACCTCCCCCACCCGCGCTCCCCCACCTCCCCCACCCGCGCTCCCCCACCCTCCCCACCCGCGCTCCCCACCTCCCCACCCGCGCTCCCCCACCTCCCCCACCCGCGCTCCCCACCACCCCACCCGCGCTCCCCCACCTCCCCCACCCGCGCTCCCCACCTCCCCCACCCGCGCTCCCCCACCCCTCCCCCACCCGCGCTCCCCCCACCTCCCCACCCGCGCTCCCCCACCCTCCCCCACCCGCGCTCCCCCCACCTCCCCACCCGCGCTCCCCACCTCCCCACTGGCCCCCAAGCCACCCACACTCACTCTCACGGGAGCACAGCTCTATAGCCAGCACCGCTGACCCCGACAGCTCCTTCCCACCACGCTGGTCCCGGCTGATGGCTGTGTTCAGCTCTCGCTGCAGGTCACTCAGGTGCTCGGCCCCGAAACCTGGCGTGGAAAGCCAGTCAGAAAAGCATGGAAGTTCTGGGGTCCAGGAACATGCCCACAGGTCAGGAAACTCACCAGGAGGTGCGGGGGTGTAGAAGTAGGGTGCAAAGCCGTGGATATGGCAGCAGACGGAGAAGCCCTCATCGGTGACCCCAAAGGCACGCAGTATAGGCACTGAGTTACGGGGCGCTGGGGGACCCCCTGGCAGTAGCACTGCTGAGCCTGGGGAGTGTTCACAGAGCACCTCTCAGGTCCTGAGCTCCATCACTGAAGCCTCGGGACCTCAACCTCCCGAGGCTTCCTGATGCCCTTCTCCACTCGGAGGCAGAACTTGCGTTATAGTGAATGCCAGTTTCCCCCGGTGGTGCTGGAGACAGAACCAGGCCTTCTACTGAGCCACGCCCCAGCCCCGACTGGGGGACCCTAGGCAGGAGCTCTACCGCTGAGCTGTGTGTATCCTAACCCCACAGAGTAATATTCTAGTAACATTTGTTCACGATCAGGGAGGAGATGCATGAGCCACAACGCATGTGTGGGAATCAGAAGACGCCTTTGGGAGCTGGTTCTGAGGGCTGAAATCAGGTGTGGCGGCAAGCAGCTTTACCGCTGAACCCGGTTTATAGTACTGAGCCTGGCCCCCACCCTGAACATGAAGCAGACAACCACACCACACCTGCCTTGTGCCTCCTTCCTGCCTCAGTCCAGGCAGTGCAGCAGCGACTATGTACAGCCGCCAGGGTACTGGTTACAGCCCGTCTCCCCTGGCAACTCACCAACATAGTGGTCAATCTCTAGCTGCTGGAAGATGAGGGGCTCCGTGTTGGGGTCCAGGGCACGCAGGGTGGGCCGCAGCCAGCGTGGGTCGATGTCTGCAGTGGAAAACTGCCCTGGATAGAGACGAGACACTTTATGGGTGGAGGTGGTGGGGCAGACCGGGGGACGGGGGCTAAAATCGCTCAACCAGGAAGGGAGCCCAGACACTGGAGCGGATAAGATGGGGAAACATTTAAATCCAGGGATTTGAAATCAACCTGGGCAACAGCCAGAACGCCACTGAAAAATAACTGCCAGCCATCTCTCTCTATCTCTACATCCAGGTGGGATGGGTTGGGAGGTGGGAGCTTACCACCCACAGTGCCCTCTGGGGGCAGCTGCAGCTCCTCCTCTGCCTCTTGCATCCGATTTTCAGACTCCAACTCCTCCAGCAGCGCCAAGTTCTCAAGCTGCGTTGGCTCATCCTCATCCCAGAGGCCCCCACGAGCCCGTTTTGAGGGCACCCCAGGGCCTGGTCCTTGTCGCCGCTTAAAATCCATCCTGTGAGCAAGTTGGTGTTCAATGGGATCTAAGCAGAGCTTTATTCCCCAGTCCTGCTGTGCGCCCACCATGGCCCCAAGCCTTTTCAGGTCTAGGGATTCCCCATCCTTCACCAGCAGCCCATTCCTCAACCAACCCACTCACCCCTCCCACACCAGTCCTCACACCCCCTTCTCTCTCCACAGTCCCCTACCCCACGCCCTCACCTACCCTGGCACCCACCATGAGCAAACCCAACAGTGGTGCAGTCTGCAGCGACTTCATGCTCACAGACCCCTGACCCTTCTCCAGATTCCATAATGTTCAAATACGGCATGCACACACACACACACACGGGCGCGCACACCCCCCCCCCCCAGCCTTGCCAGGTCCCCGTCTGCCCCACCTTCCCACACGGTGCTGGACTTCTGAATGGAAGTCATGCCATTTCATTCCTCAGTTACAGTTTGTGTACGTGTTATTCCAAGACACTTGTGTATTGAAAGCTTAGTCCCCAGCTGGTGACACAATGGGGAGATGTGAAGCCACACAAGTGACTCTTTCACCACTGGATGAATTCCCAATTCATGTTCATATGTGGACGTGTGTGGATGCCAGAGGTCAAGGCTGGATGTCATCCCTCAGGCACTACCTCCCTTGTTTTCTGAGACAGTCTCTCTCTCTGACTTGGAACTTGCAAGTAGCCTAGGTTGGCTGCCTCGGAGCCCAGGAAGCTGCATGTCTCTGCCTCCCCAGTGCGGGGGGCAAACGCAGGTCCTCATACCTGCACAGCAGGCACTTTACCCACTCAGCCGTCTCCCGAGTCCCTGCCCTCATCAACAGAGGCATGACAGGAAGGATGGAGCCCCTGGAGGGGGAAGTCTCTGGGGACTCGCCTCTGAAAGGACACCTAGTCCCCAGCCCTCCCCAACCCCTCGCTTCTGTCCAAAGCGAGCAGCTCTGCTCCCACCATGGGCTCAGAACCAGTCTGGCCCAGCAACACAAACTGAAGCTCTAAGCCAAACCAAAGCAAACCTCAGGTCTCTGAGGAGGCAATGGGAAGGCTAACACCACCGTCACCAGGAAGCAAGTAGCCCTGGACGTATAAAACACTCAGGACCAAAGACTGAGTCAACTCAGCTGCCCCCACCACGTCCCCCAACCCAAGAGCACATGTAACAAACGAAGCCCACAGCAGAGGGGGCTGTGTACGTCTCCCTCAACTGCAGCCCAAGACGTGTCTACAAGTGTCCCCCGCCGCACAATTATGTTGAAGATGGTAGGCCTGGCTGGCCAAAGCAAATCACCAGGTGATACTCTATTCTGGCTCCATGCCGCCCTACCTGCCAGCATGGGCTGAAACCCTGACAGCCACCCACAGAATCTGCAGACTAGCCTATTGCAGACTGGATCGAGGCCATATGGGCCGAACTGGGTAACTACCGAGATTCAGTAAAAAGTATCCAAAGCCAGATACATGAGGGCTGGCCTGGAGAGGGGGGCTGAGAGGCCATGGTCTATGCAGGCATCAAGCTCCCGGGGAAGGCCCATGGTGAGTGTGGGTCTGCTGAGGAGGCAGAGAGCACCCCACAAGCATGCCATATGAGCTGGGCATTGGCGGCGTGCGCACGCCTTTATCCCCGGCACTCAGGAGGCAGAGGCAGGCGGATCTCTGTGAGTCTACAGAGCTAGTTCAGGGTTACCCGCAAAGCTGCACAGAGAAACCCTGTCTCAAAAACAAACAAACAAACAAAATGCCTGAATGCACAGGAAGTGCGAGCACAGGGATGGATGGCGGTGACAGCGGTGTGGACGGTGACGACGCGGTGACGGCACTGACGGCAGTGACGACAGTGATTGACAGCGACGGCAGTGACGACAGAGATGATTGACAATGATTGACAGTGTGGACAGTACTCTGGGAACTTATAAAGACCCCCCCCCACACACACACACGCACGCACGCACGCACACACACACTTCATATATGTGCATTTGAGTAGGCAGGCTGAGAACAAGGGGATTTGGGGCACATGGAGTTGACTCATAGCCAGCAGGGAGGCCAGACAGCCACCCCGGCTTCAGGTAAACCCTGCCCACTCCTAAGATCACCCTACACCCAGACAGAAGACTCCATGACTTAGGGTGGTCTGCAAGGTCTGTGGCCAGGGCCCAGGCACACAGGGGCCGTTGTCCCAGGCTGCTCTGGACATTTGGATAGCAATGGGTAAATCAGCTTGGGTCTTCTATTTTCTAGTTTTCGAGGCTTAGCTGGGCCCCATAAGGTAGAGCCACCACAAGCAACTCAGGACACTAAGGAAGAGGGTACCAAGTTCAAGGACAGTCTGCGCAACTTACTACGACTGTATATCAAAACGAAAAGAAAAGGGGCCAACATTCGGGATACAGAGGCAAGTAAACCTCCGTGAGTTCAAGACCAACCAGCCCAACATAAAGAGTTCCAAGCTGGGGCTACATAGTCAGACCTTGTCTCAAAAACAGGCAAACAGACAGACAAACCAAACACATGCACACAGCAAAGAGACAACGAGGGCTGGGGTTTGGCTCACTGACAGAACACCTGCCCAGAAGCCCCAGCGAGGGGCTGGGACACTTGATGGGAATGGGATTTCCTTTTGAGGTAATGGAGTGTTCTAGAACTAGACAGGGGCGACACTATACAACATACTAAATCTACTCACCAGGGCTGAGCTGTTTGTTTCAAGATGCTCAACTTCATCTCAGTGCAAAGGAAGCCCCCACTTTCACAACAGAGCAGAACACACACATTCACTACAGCCAGGCTGTCATGCTGGGCTACAGTCCCAAGTGAATTTGGGGACTGTGAAAGCCTTGACAACGGTTAACACCCCAAGGCCAAGTCAGAACCAAAGAGGCGATGAACCCATGTTTCTGGCAGTGGTGGCCTTCGCTGCAAACACACAAGCTGCCCACCTTGCCCACTGCAACACCACCACCAAAGTACAGAGCCGACATTGTTAGTTCCCCACTGCCCCTCACCAGGCATCAACTAAGGGTTTCTTTGGTTTGTAGTGTGTTAGAATATTTGACCGTAAGCTTGGTCACACACCTTTAATCCCAGCACTCGAGAGGCAGAGGCAGGCAGATCTCTGTGAGTTTGTGGCCAGGAGTTGTGGTCTACAGGAGCGAGTTCCAGGACAGGCTCCAAAGCCACAGAGAAACCCTGTCTCAAGAAAAAACAACAACAAAAAATTGACCATAAAAATGACTTCCTGGGGCGTCCTCTAAAAACTAAAACACAAAGGGTTACAAAGGGTGCTTAGAAGGCCCTCAGCACGGTCCAGCGCTTGACATACCACTGTAGGCTTTCCTACAACACAGCCTGGGACAAACGAAAGGGTTGTGGCCCTCTACTACCCCAAGGTTGGAAAAGCAACAGAACTGGCACGAGGCAAGCACCCAGGCCAACTTCAAGGAGGGAGTTTCCAGACCTACCTGAAGTGTTTTGTTTGTTTTCAGTCAGGGTTTCTCTGTGTAGACCTGGCTGTGTTAGAACTCACTCTGTAGAAGAGGCTGGCTCCAAACTTGGACATCTGCCTGCCTCTGCTCCCTGAATGCCGGGATTAAAGGTGTGCACCACCACCACCTGGCAAGAGACCTCACCAAAGCTCTTAAGAGACTGAACAAAAAAACACAATGGCAGGACCTGTGAGGGTCCCTGGAGTGCTGTCTGTGACATGAGCAGCGTGCTTTCCTTATGGAGGGACTGAGACATGTTGAAAGCACATCCACAGTCCGAGAAGAGAGTGTAAGAGTTTTTGTAAATAAGAAAACTCAAGGTTTGTTCTGTGTGGGAAAAGTATTAACACAGAAGGGAGGTCTGGAGGGAAGGGTGATTGTAATACAATAAAAACGTGTTCTGTTCCCAGCACCTTTTTACAACTTTAATACCAACTCCAGGGCTCTGCCACCCTCTTCTGGCCTTGGGGGGGGCGGGGGGGGAACTGCACCACACAAACAACTAAAAAAAAAAAAAACCTTAAAAGAAAATCCGTGGGGCTGGTTTGAGGGCTCAGCAGTGGAGCAGAGGACCTGGGTTCAGTTCCCAGCAGCTGGCTCAGCCATCAGCAATGCAGCTCCACAGGATTTGGCAGCAAGGGCCTCTGTAGGTACTGCACGCATGCAGTGCACACATACACACACAGGCAAACACTCAAAGTATAAATAAATCAATTTCTTAAAAAGTTCTTGGGCACTGGGCGGTGGTGGTGCATGCCTTTAATCCCAGCACTAGGAGGCAGAGGCAAGTGGATCTCAGTGAGTTCGAGGCCAGCTTGTCTACAAAGTGAGTTCCATGGCAGCCAAGAGAAACACTGACTTGAAAATCAAAACAAAACAAAAAACAAAAAGTTCTTAGGCAAAATAAACAAAACTACCAACTTCCAGAGTGAGAAGATTGATGGGGTTGAGGACATATTAAGAAATGATCTGGAAGACGTTTGGCTCCCTGAAACACAGCTGAATAAATCACAATTCAGTCAAAAAACAAAAAGCCCACAGGCGTTAAAGGCTGCAAGCAATTGCATATATGAGAGCTGACCCTAATAGGTTGGGGCACACAAAGAACCTGCTTTTACAAGGTTATTTCCGGTACCATTGTTTAAAACCCCCAAGGACTGGAAACCACCTAAATATCCTCCCCAGGGGGGCAATTTCAATAGAGCCCATTAGTGCTATTCAATGGAGTACTATGCAGCTGTATAAAGGAATGAGGAAGCCATATGGTGATAGCAAAGTTCTCAAAGAGGCTTTGTCTCTAGTAGGTAAATCAAGGTGTGGGATGGTGTCTTCACTTTTGTTTTATATACTTTAAAATAGACATGGACACCTAAGGAGATGATTATCCTGCAGCCACCTGAGAAGCTGAGGCAGGAACTTAGCCCCCTTGATGCATCAGATTTTGAAAAGGTAGGGATAATGGATCTGAGTCTGGGAAAGGGGCTAAAGATGCGTATCATTCTCTGGACGGAGGGCTGACAGTGAAATACCATGCCAGCTACACTTGTAAACAGTTAACTGAAAGACAGGTGTATCTATCGTTCACACAAAGCCACGGAGCACTACTGAAGACTACTGACTCCAAACCAGGGGGCAAGGCTCTGCACTGCACCGAAAAGGAGTGTGCCTCTCCCACACACTTCCCGGAAGGAGAGGGGGAAGTGGCGGGGCTGGCTTCCGGGGAACTGAGTGGGAAGCTGATACTCTAATGAATAGTTTTGCCCACATGTCACTCACGACATAACTCCCTGACACTGGGTCTGGTGGTACCCATATCCAAGCTGTCCACCTCAGGGCGAATTCAAAGCCAGGCTATGCTATAGAGCAGCTTGTGTGGCCTGGGAACTGTAACTCAGCAAGGCTCTACCACTGAGTGCCCTGCCCCCCCTCCCTGCAGGATTCTAGGCTGCACCACTGAACTGTGTCCCCAGCCCGCTCTTTATTCAATTTGAAATGAGGTCTGACTAGGTTGCTCTGGCAGCCCCAGAAACTGCCATCCTCCTGTCTCAAAGCTGCACAATTCTTTCTTTAATATCTCAAGTCACCTCTCCCAGGGCTGCCAGATGCCAAGTACTGATGAACCTCCCCTGGAGGGCTGGCGCTCCCGGGCTGCAGAGATGATGGCTCAGAGGTCCAGAGCACTGCTAGCTCTTCCAGAGGTCCTGAGTTCAACCCCCAACACCTACATGGTGGCTCACAACCATCTATGAGCGCTGATGCCCTTTTCTGGCGTGCAGACAGACATACAGACAAAACACTTTGTACACAATAAAGAAATCTAAAAACAAAAACAAAAATCTCTCCCATTCCCAGGACCGGCTTCATTATCCCAGTCTCCCGGTAACAACCACCTAGGAGGCACAGCTTCCCCCTTCCCCTCAGGATAAAGTTGGCCCCTATCCACTCGAGGGATGCTCTCTGAAGCTGCCATCAGCCTGCGCTGCAGGTGTGTCTGGGCTCCCACTCACGCCGTGGTGTAGCACACCAACACAGTAACCGTTCATTTCCCCCAGGACACCTCCCGCACTGCCAGCTTCATGCCTGGTTCCTCCTCTGGGACCCTCCAGTGCTGCTCTGGGTCCCAAACACACACACACAACACCAGGCCTGGTAAGCAGGCTGCCCCCGCCCAGTAATTTTTACTTTATTAGGTAAAGCATCGCATGGGACCCGACGACACAGCGGAGTGGAGAATGGCACTTGCAGACCATGCCTAACAGCCTGAGTCTGATCACGGGGAACTCGTCTGGCGGAATGCGAGAGCAACTCCACAGCTGTCCTCGATCTCCACGTGCGCACCATGGCGCAGCACGCACTGAATACACGAGAACCCCAGCTCCGAGGCATTGCCTCTTCTCCCATTCCTTTTTTCCAGATTTCTCGTGTAGCCCTGGCTGTCCTGGACCTCACTCTGCAGACCGGTTAGCCTCAAACTCGGGGATCCTGCTGCCTCTGCCTCCCTGGGGCGGGGATAAAAGCAGTAGGCTGCCACGCCCGGCCATCCATCCCCCTTACTGGGCTTCCTGATACTGTCGCCTGGCTCGTTCAGGTGCACGCGCGCCGAGGAGCCCACGCGGGGACAGCCGCACGCCCCGGCTCCTCAGCTCCGGGGATCCGTCTTTTGAACGGCCAGCCCTGCCCTACCCTGCCCGCGCTGCGCACATTCAGCGAACCCTCCGCTCGAGTCCTCCACTGGCCCCACCGAGCGCCCCACCGCCCTTTTTCCATACTCACCCGCACTAAACAGCTTTTCCCGCCACAAAAATATGCCGCCGTGACCCCTGACCCCTGTGTGCGCAGGCCCAGAGCTGCGGCGCGCCCGCTGGGCCCCGCCCCTGACCGGCGAGCCACGCCCTCCCGCAGATGGCCCCGCCTCTCGTGACGCCACGGCCCCGGGAACCGGACGCGGTTGGCGGCTCCAGGGTGCCCCCTGCAGGAACGTGGGAAGATTGCCACGGCCGGTGCCGCCTTGCTGCCTAGCGCCTCCTCCTACCTTCGCCACTAGAGGCTCCCTTCCTGTTTGCCAGGGTTCCCGCATGCCCAGGGCCGCCTAGAACTTGCTTCTGTTGCCCTAGGAGCCCTTCCTGACTTGTTTGGAACCCGCCCCCAGCCAGGGAAGTGTCCTGTCCCCTCCCCTACTGACCCTCTGGCCTCCAGAGCCTCACACTGTGCTGTGCCTGTCTGCAGCTGTGCACCTCCCCACCCAAAGGCAGCGAGTCACCTTCCACTCACACTGGGCACGGGGCTGGCTTGCACTCAGACTTTATTTCCTGGTGGGGTTGTTTTTGTTTTTGTTTTATTAAATAAAAGGGGCAGAGGAGGGGGCCTGTGGTCTCCCTACCATGGGAAGGCACCAGCCCTCACCTCTCTCCACTCAAGGTGCACGGCGTGGGAGGCTGAGGTGTAAGCTGGGTGGGAAGGCAGCTGGGGAAGGTCAGAGGCTAGGCCCTGTGACCTTCACCCCTCCTGGAAGACTTGGTGGGGTGGGGAGAGGCCTCCTGGTGCCAACTGCCACTGGGCTCGAGGCTGAGCCCCTCAGAAGTGGGCCATGGCCATGGCCTCCCACCCCAGGAGGAAAGGCGAAGCGTCCATCTGCAAGAAGATGCCACCAAGCTAGGGCATGCATGGCGGCCCCTACTCATGCACATCCCAGATCTCAGACAGCAAAGGAGGCAGCTTCTTGTCCTGGAGCCGCAAGGCAAAGACCTGCTCCGAGTGCACTGAGCTGAGGGTGCGCAGGCTCACCAGCTTCATGAGCATGCGCGGGAAGCGGAGCTGGTCCTGCAGAGGAGAGGAGGCAGGAAGTTGCTGATAGGGGCGCCACCCTGCAAGGCCAGCTGAGTCTGCAAAGCCAGCACCGTGAGTGGTCAGCCCAGCCTCGAACCAACGCAGAGGCTGGGACATTTCTACCAGCTAAATATGGCTGACTGAGACTAGGATCCGAGAAGTCAGGCCCCAGCTCGGCATGCCCCAGCGAGTACCACCTGACCCCACCACCGAGCCCCCGGCTGGGGACTAGGAGCTCCCATACCTGCGGCCGCTTGATGCGAGTATAGGAGAGGAGAGCCTCCACGTAGGGCTGCTGCAGGGCCTCCACGCGGCTGGGCTCCTGCACGTTGGGCCGGTCGGCTGAGAAGATGTTGATGGCAATGAGCAGGGCATACTCTGCATCGTCCAGGCCCAGCCGACGCATGGCCCGAGAAAACTCGAAGATGGGGTTGATGAACTCCACCTGCAAGCCTGCAAGAGCGGTCCCAGACCAGTTCACACCCTGAGTCTACTGGTAAGGAAGAGCAGCCAGTAAGTGACACTTACTCCTGCCCCTTCCCAGCGTGGACCCCCTTCCCAGCGTGGACCCTGTGAATGTCTGTCACATGGTAGCCATGTCACCAAGACAGCAGAGGGAAAGGGTCAGGGTAGGCCACACTGTAGAGACTCAGATATGCTATGACTCACTCATGAACCACTATCCAAGTGTACCTACTGTGTGCGGGGCCTTGGAGGAACGCGGTTTACACCCACCCCAGCCCACCCCACTCTCTGCAAAGGACAACGAATTCTAGGCTGCCCTGGCCTACACGGGGAGACCCAAGAAAAAAAACAAAACCATCTGGGCAGGTTCCAGCAGGGGACAGTGAATGCTAAGCCCTGATGCTGGCTGTGCTGGTGGGCACAAACTCAGAGCAAGGCAGCCATGTCTGGAGGAGGGTGGAGGTCAGGCCCTGTGCTAGCTGAGGGAGTACGGGAGCTGAGAGACTGGCATGTTGGGAGTGGCTGAGCCTGGCGGTGGAAGAGCTGGGGTGGGACCCTGATGCCCTTCCAGTGCCGTCTCCCTAGGCTGGACTGCCCGGGGCTCCATGAGGTTTCTTCAAGCCTGGCTGCAGGCAGGGCCTTTGCCCTAGGACCCTTAGAGCAGACACTTTCCTCCCCTAACCCTGCCGGCTAAGCTCACACAGGAAGAACCCTAGGACTCTCTTGTAAAGAACGAAGACAGAGTTGGGAATGGATGCCTAAGGTGTGACACTGAGGGGCATCCTGGGGAGACGGGATGGGACACCCAAAGCTGGTTAAGCAAGCCTGTGTCCACACTGTGTGGGAGGGGCATGCTGTCCCATCTCAGGGAGACAGCCACGTGAGCTCCCCAGGACAGTGTCCCACGAGTCAGCCTTAGGTGTGGGTGCCTCTTCCTAATTTCTTGCCAGAGTGCCAGGGGGCAGCAAAGTTTCACCCAAGCATCTGGCCTTGATAAACATGGTCTGGCCAGTGTCCAAGCTGGAGGTCCAATGGGGCAGAGACCAGGGCCCTGAGCCGGTGCCCTCCGCAGACCTGCACGGTGGAAGTCGTCCTTGCTGTAAGTGAAGTCCTTCAGGAACGTGATGCACTCTGTCTCGTGGTTGTAGCGTCTGGCCGTCTCCAGCAACATGATCTGGAGGAGACAAGGACAGGGCTCTTCAGCTGTCCCAAAATCAACTGGCTGTCATTCCTCTGTCAGAACAGACATGCCTAGCTTTCCTTCCTCCGACTCTGCCACCCACTGTCCCATCCAAGGACACTTGCCCACATAAACCTCAGGTACAGGCTAGTCTGACACAGTATTTCCCCACTATCTATTCCTCTGAAACGTCTTGGGGGAACATTTCTTCTTTAGCAGTCCATCTAATCTCATACTCACTATTTTCTAGCTTAGCCCATTTCCCTTTTCTCCCTGGCAGGCGCTCTGGAGGCTGCAGCCGTCTTGTTAGGGCTGGAACACTCCGCTGACCACACCCTACAAGGGTAAGGACCTGCTTGCACTACATCCAGCTCCGGTCTCTGTCCTACAGCTTGGCCATTACCTCGATGGTCGATGCCTTCAGGAGGGCGATCTGGTCCTCCCGGCCCAGCTGCAAGAACCCTGGCACCTGCTTGGCAAAATCTACAATCTCCTGGACTGAGATGATGGCCAGCTCCGTGAAGTGGGCGAAGCGCTGCTGACGGGCATCTCGGGACTGAGGGTCTGCACCCAAGGGCCAGGGCTGGGACACAGGAGACCAAGGTCACATGGGGCCTCTTGCCCTCTGAAACCCTCCCTGAGCCGGCGGGCTCTGCCCACTGGGCTGGGCATGGCGATACCGTGACTTTGGGCTGGTCGGAGAAAGAGCGTTTGTTGCACTGCAGCTGCGCAGCAACCAGCTGCTGGATCATCAGCTCTTGCGCCGCGGTCAGCTGGACGCCTTCTCCTTCCCCGGAGCCCTGGCTGCCAGCTTCGGAAGTGCCAGGGGAGGCTACGGGTCGGGCCGAGCTACTGGATGCTGGCTCATTCGGGGGCGGCGGCTGCTGCTGCTGCTGCTTCTGAATCTTTTTCTTCCGAATCTGTTCCTCAGAAAGCACACCTGCAGGAGAGCGGTCTCAGCTGTGGGCCCCACCCCCACTAACTCCTCCCCTCCCAGATGACCCGTGTCTCAGACCGAGCCCTTCTGCCCCTCCCGGGCACTCACACTGCTCTCGCATGCCGGCCTCCTTGCACTTGCGCAGCCGGCAGAGCTGGCACTTGCGCCGCATGAAAGCATCCATTTGACAGGTTCCACTGCCTCGACAGGCGTAGCGCCCAGCCCCACCATGGACCACGCTGCGCCGGAAGAAGCCTTTGCAGCCTTCGCAACTGAGCACATTGTAGTGGAAGCCCGACGCCTTGTCCCCACACACGCGGCACAGCTCATGGCCCAGCATCTTCGGGGCGGGACCCTTCTTCCGCTTGCGCTCCGGCTCATCCTCTGGCTCTAAGATGACTTGGGGTGAGCAGAGGCCGTGAGAGAGAGAGTGACAAAGAGAGACAGCAGCTTGGGGACAGGCCACAGGAGGTCCCGGATGGAGGGTGAGAGGCCACACCAAGGGGAAGATCTGCAGGTCGCTGGGCACCCAGGAGTGAGTCAGGAGTCGGAGGAAAGCGGAAGGAAAAGCCCACCTGTCTCCCTATCTCACCTACGATGTAGGCAGAGCTGGGCCCTTCCGAGCCTGGAGGGGCATCAGTCTCCTGCCCCTCCTCCTTGATGGTTGGCGAAGCGGAGGAGGTACTAGGCTGAGGAGAATCATTCCCTAGGAGAAGGAAGAGGGGGCAGTGAGCCTCTCCTGCACTGCGGGCGGGGCCCCGTAGAGGAAGTAGGTTACTCACCAGGCACAGGTGTATCCAGAGGACTTGTGGGGGAAGACATGATGGGTCACGAAGCAGCCTGTTGAACACAAGGGACCCAGCCAATTACAGGTCATGGTCAGGGTCCATCACTCAAGGACTGTTTTGTGACACGCTCTCATGCAGCCCAGGCTAACCCACGTGGCTGAACATCTGCCTCCACCTCCCAATTCCTGGAACGGGACATTCAGCACTCCCGCCTCGGCCTCTCAAGCGCTGGCCTTACAGGACTGTCACCATACCTCAGAGTGTTTACTTCTTATATTGAGCCCCCACTCCCAGCTCTAGGCCCTTCCAAACATCTGGCCGGTTTTAACAATCCCCGCCCACTTCTGCTCCAGCCCAGCCCACGACCTCCCGTGACAGTTCCCGCTGCTTTAACACTAATTCTTGCTTTGTGTGCACCCACTGTGTCCCTATCATAAGCGACCCTAATTTTGAACCGCCCCCCCCATCAGGCTACAACCCATACCCACCCTCCTACCATAGGCTTCTTCAAGGCTTTGCCCCACCCTAAGGCAAAGCCCAGACTGAGCCCTCCCTTCCCACTCCTGGCCATATAACCAAAGTTTTACCGCCCCTCTCTAGGTCCCGCCCATACCACTCCCCAGAAGCCAATCACAGGCTTTTATCTGTCACACCCGCCATGTGCCTGCCTTCAAGCCCCACCCACTGAACTCCAGGCCCTCCCCTTAGGCTTCCACCATTCCATGCCCCGCCATCAGCCACCCAATCAGATTTCCCAGCACTATGCCCCACTCGTCAGCGTGCAGGGCCCATCCCCTACGCTCCAATCACACTTTCCCTACCCATGCCCTCTCTACGCCCGAGTCCAAGCATCCCCCCCAAAAATGGTCCAGGCCCCGCCCCGACGAGCAACGTCCACCGCTCAACAGCCTTCAATCACAGGATGCGTCTACACCCGCCCCGCCCCCGCCCCCGCCCACCAATCCGGCTTCCCCTACACCATGCCACGCCCGGCAGGGACACGCCCACCTCGCTCCAGACCCCGCCCCTCTCCGAGCGCCAGGGGGAGGCGGGGCTCATGACTGCACCGGCGGTCTCGAGGCGGTGGGGCGCGGGACGTCCTACTCCGTTGTCCTGGAAACGGCCGCGGGAGGCGGGAGCTGCGGCAGTGAGGGGAGGAGGCGCGCTGAGCGGGACCCGAGCAGCCGCGCGCGCGCCCGCCCGCCCGCCCGCCCGCCGCCCCGCGCACTTGCCTCGGCGCCCGCACCCGCGGCTGCGCCTCCCCAGCGCTTCGGGAGGAACTTCAGAAGCCCGGGAGTAGCTCGAAGCAACAGCGCTGGCTGAGCGCAAAGCAAAAGTAACTTCGCCACTTCTTCCGGCAACCCCTCCCGCGTCACTTCCGGAGTAGGCGGGCCGGGGAAGGTGACAGACTTCCGGTCGGCCCGGGAGCCACCGAATCGGTGGTCCTGTCCGGAAGTGGCATACTTACCGGAAGTTCATTTCTTTCCGTAGTTTCCCCCTCCAGGTCTCAGAAGGCTGTTCAGCAAAGTCCTCGTTTCTTTGCACACATGATTAATAAATCATGTTTTTGACCGTTTTGAGCTGTTTAAAGTTGTCTACTTTTATAGCAGCGCTGCGCGGTTGGTTTTCATTTTTTGTTTTGATTTTTGAGACAGGTTCTCATATTCCAAGGGTGGCCTTGAACTTAAGGTCTTCCTGCCTCCACCTCCCCAGTGTTGCGATCGCAGTTCCACTTCCAGCCTTGCCTATTAGTTCTAAGGAAATTAAATTTGGGAATGACAAGATGCCACTAAGTCTGAGGACCTGAGTTCAATTACCTTCCTGATGGTGGAGAGAACCGACTTCCCAAAATTGTAAGCACATCGCCTCGCGTGCTTGCACACACACAATGCATAAACAAGTTTTAAATGTAAGTTCACTTATAGCGGTGAACCCAAACGCAGGATGTTGCGTGTGCTAGTTAGACACCAGCCACAGAGAGCTACAGCCTCAGCCCTGCAAAAAATAAAGCTTCTGTTAGGTCTCAACCCTAGGACAAAGGGCTGAAGGGTCTGTTTAACACATCAAAGCCAAACCTGGCCACCAGGTCCTCCCAGCTTCCCTCAGCCCTACCCAGGGTACCATACCATACCTACAGGGTATGATTGGTATACATTAATCCCAAGGATGGGAAGAGAAAGACCACTGACCCAAACCATGACCAAATTAATTCAAGCAAGCAATTAATTAAATCCAGTTTATTCTGCTGGCCTGGTTCAGTGTGGCCCCTTCCAGATGTCTCTGGCTATTCTATCCCTCATATCTACAATAAACCTTCTCAGCCATACCTGGGTGCAGCTGTGTCTTTTTTTTTTTTTTTTCTTTTCTTTTCATTTATATACACATATGTATGTGTGTATTTAATAGACATTGTATTAGTAAATTGTAACATGTTGTTTAAATTCACCAAGAAGCTGGACCTGGAAGCAGAGTCGCCCCCCAAAACCCAAACATACAGACTTCATGTCCTCCAAGACCCCTTGTCTAAGGTGGCCTGGTCCCCTGGGCCCTCTGGGACAGGGGAAGGAGGATAGCACCACCCCAAAGCAAATGACCCAAGCTCTGTTTATCCCTGTGTGTGTCCCATGGTCTTCTGCAACTTGTTCTGTCCTCCCCACCATGAGCACTGAGGATTAATTACTTCAGTGTGCCTGTACTGGAAGCTAGTAGGTCTAGTAGCTAGACAAGACTTCCCTATGCTGCTGGTAGCTCCATGCTCACACACAGAAGGCCTGAATAGGGTGTTGGGTCTGGCCAGGCCAGGCTGTCATTATCTAAGATCTGGTTCTACCAGCTCATGCTGTTTTGTAAGAGGGTCTTGCGATGTAGCCCAGGCAGCTCTCCAATTCTCTCCTGCCTCAGCCTTCTGAGTGCTGGGGTTACAGGTATTCATCTCCGCACCTGGCCTTGGGGGGGATTTTTGGTTCTAAGCATCATGCTTGTCTGCAGGACTTACTAGTTCTGGATTCTTTTAAGTGTGCATGTATGAGTGTGTTTGCCTACATGTACTTTTTAAAGATTATTTAATTATTTTATATGAGGAGTGTTTTGCCTGTATATAGTTCCATGTACTGCCTGTGTGCCTTGTACCCATGGAGGCCAGAAGAAGGCATCAGATTCCATGGAACCATAGTCAAAGACGGTGAGCCACCCTATGGGTACCGTCCATCAAATCTTGAGTCCTCTGTGAGGACAGCCAGCTAGTGTCCTTACCCACTGAGACATCTGTCCATCCCTGCTCCTGGGATTTCATATCCACCGGGAAAGAAAAATAACAAGAGGCAACTGAGCAGAGGTACAAAAAAGAGCACCAGCCAAGACAAGCACACGGCCTCTGTCAGGGCACTTTTGAGGGCCATGGCATCAGGGCTACTGCATCCTGCATGCTATGTGTGTCCCAGGCAACCTGGTTTTGATATCTGAGGCTCCTTATAGACCAGGTTCTGACCCAGAACACATCGAATACACATTTATTTATTTGGCAATGACTTTATTGAGATTTAACTTACTGGACAGTTGACCCATTTTGAATTTTACCAAAAATGCAACTTTTTAAAGAGTTTTCACAAAGTTTTGCGACCTTCCCTACAATGAATTTTGGAACATTTTTGTCACCTCATAAATCAATCCAGTGTCCCTAAGCAGTTATACTCAGTTCTCCCATCCCACACTTGTCCCTAGGCAATAATCAACTTGTCCCATCAATCAACTTTCTGTCTCCAAGGGATTTGGAGGGAAAATTCCTAAAACTAGGATCCTAGAACTTACCATTCTCTGTGCCTGGCATTATTCGATCTTATACTATTTTCAAGGTTCACCTATATATCAGTATTTCTATATCTGTCTGTGGTTGTACAATATTCTATTGTATGTCATCTACTTACTTACCAACCGGCCAACATTTGGGTAATTTCTATTGAAGGCTACAATACTGTGGTGAACCCTGAAGCCAGGGTGGCCCAGGACACACCAAGACCAAGTCCTCAGCATAAAGGTGATGTGTTTGCCCTTATATCCTCCTCCGTCTATATATTTCTGTCATCTCTTCCAGGAACTGCAGCTTTCTTAGGCCCATGTCTGGGCTACTGTGCGACGTCCCTCACTGTCCTCAGGAGCTGCCTGATAAGCCCTGCAGCTCCTATGGTCCCTCTGGGCCTCTTTGATGTCCCTCTTGTCCCTCGGCTTTCTTCTGGAAGTTCTGCAGCTTCTCTACACCCTTACAGCTATGCTGTTCCTCTCTCCTTGGACTGCAAACAGGCTTTATATTATGGTAAATTCCTAAGGTTTACTCAGGTTCACAGTACTTGTCTAGCCTCTTTGCCGTCGCTCACTTTTTAAAACTTCAGTTATTTAGGTAAACCGAGTCATGCAAACTTTATTTAGCATCCTAACTAGCCCAGATATGTTGTGGAACATTAGTTTAAGATGTGTCATATTCATTTATGCAGTGGAATTTTTTTTAATGATGCAAAAAATGTTGCATTCAGGGCTGAAGAGATGGCTTAGGGAGTTAGATGTCTCAGAGGTTAAGAGCATTGGCTGTTCTTCCAGAGAACCCAGGTTAGATTCCCAGCATCCACATGGCAGCTCGTTACTATCTGTAACTCTAGTTCCAAGGGATCTCACACCTTCACACAGACATACATGCAGGCAAAACATTAATACACATAAAATGAAAATAAATAAATAAATTTTAAAAAATATGTTGCATTCTTATATTGCATTTGTTTAATTCTGTAAAGCTGTGTCTC
Source organism: Phodopus roborovskii (assembly GCF_943737965.1). NCBI lineage: Eukaryota > Metazoa > Chordata > Mammalia > Rodentia > Cricetidae > Phodopus > Phodopus roborovskii. The sequence continues at coordinate 1,433,498 of NW_026126651.1, forward strand.
TCTGCCTGTCTAAAACACCTGATGATCTAATAAAGAGCTGAATGGTCAATAGCGAGACAGGAGAGAGGATAGACAGGGCTTCCAGGCAGAGAGAGTAAATAGGAGGAGAAATCTAGACTTGAGCAAGAAGAAGGAGAGGAGGACTCCAGGATCCAGCCACACAGCCACACAGCCAGCCATAGAGTAAGAAGGAAAGAAAGATACATAGAATAAATAAAGGTAAAAAGCACAGAGGCAAAAAGTATTTAAAAGAAACATGACAATTTAAGTAAGAAAACCCGGCTAGAAACAAGCCAAGCTAAGGCCAGGCATTCATAAGTAAGAATAAGCCTCCATGTATTTATTTGGGAGCTGGGTGGTGGGCCTCAACAAGAAGGAAAAAAAACAAAATACAAAAACAATACAAACACAATTACACAGATATACTTGGTCCTCGAACTTCTCAGAGAGCTGCTGAATATGACATTTGAAATGCTTAATAGAAACTTCCCACAATAGACAGAGACCCCTCCTAACAGAGAACTTTAAGATCTCCAAAGGACACAGATGAGACACCTCACCAAGGACTTCACCTGGATTACAGACATGCGAGCCCTGGACAGAACTGTCCCATGCCTGCCAGGGACCTACACACACAGTGCACACAGCCAAACACCAACTCCCTCTACTTCCAACAAACCATGTAAACAACTGTCTGAGTAAGTCTCTGTAGCTTTAACTAATACAAAGACCATTTACACAATATTCCCACTCAAACTTATTTTTCTCAGACCTCTAGTGACGTTTTACAAATACCCAGCTTCCTGGTCAGTCTATGTCATATGTAAGTTTACCTTGCTGGCAGGCTTCATGCTATAAGAGATTTGGAGTTTCTAAAGCTTATGAGAAGTAAACTGTGTAGATTAAGGAAACATGAGCGATACATGTTGCACAGGTCTAAGAAAGTAATCTAGAATATACAAGATCTAAAACTAAGGAATCTTAGTTAAGTGATGAGGGTCTGAAAAAGTGTGTAAATCCAAGAAATAATTCAAGACAATTCTAAAAATCCTTCTCAATATCTGCAGCTCCTTGCATAGGCCCTGTTCCAATATACAAACCCTGACCCACCCTCTAGACCCCCCCCCCATCTCCTGAGTCCTGGGATTAAAGGTTCGGACCACTACTGCCCAGTTCCTATGACTAACTAGTGTGACTGGCTTTGCATTCTGATCCCAGGCAAGCTTTATTAAATCCTAACAATATATCACTGCACTGCTCCAATACAGAAACCCTGAGCCAGCCCTCCAGCCTCCTCCCTTAGCTTGCAATGTCTTTCTTTTCCTAGCCCTCTCTCCTCATTCCCTCAGGCTGTATTCCCTAATAGGAAGGAATGTTCTCTCCAAAATTGATACAAATTTTGCTTCCGACCCCTGAAACAGCTCCCAAGACAGACACCCCTACATGCCCACACTCTCCATGTTCACACTCTCCTCAGAGTGTACATACCCACTCCCCAGAATCCCAGGGGACTTGCCCCTGTCCACTTCTTCAGCCATCCCATTGTACGGAGTTACCACCCCTCCACCGGAAGACCCTTCCACCTACATCTCAAACCCCCACCACCCATCACCTTTAAACAGCCTCTGACTAAGCCTCAAACCCATCATTCAGTTCCTTTACCCAATCGGTTTCTATGTCCAGTTCTTCACTCTACAATACTCCTATATTGACAGCCAAAAAAAAAAAAAAAAAAAAAAAAAAAAACCTAACAAAACCTCCCGCCTAATCCAAATTCTTCACTCCAGTTAACACGGCCAGTATCCCTCTCCACCGTGTGGCCACCTTCCCTATGTCCCTTTCCAGACCACACGGACCTGGCCTGCCTTCCCTTTTCCCTCCTCCTTTGCAGCCCCTCTCCCTCTGATATCCAATCTGACACCACCTCAGGACTCAAGTTCCTCAGCTCCTGCGGTTACCAACTCTCACCTTCCAAAGCTCAACTCTCCCCAAGTTACCCAAGGTTCTCTCTCACGCCAACCCATGGGCAACTCACTTTAGAACACTTTTCCCATCTCTGGGCCTCATCTCCACCCTCACGGCCAATTTCCTCCATTCATGGATCCCTAGATACTCACCCCCGATACATTCGCCATAGCAGGCAGCTTCCGGGCCTTCTCATGGCCCCTTCCCACCCACAAACAAATTGTCCTCCTTTCTGCCCAGTCCTCTGCCTCCCAGATCTACACCAACCTTTCCACACTTACACCTCCAAGACACACAAACACTTCCTAGGACCAACCTTTGCACCCAGCACCTACTCTGCAAACTCTGGGTGGCACTGTCCCTGGCTGGCCGCCTTGCCCACTCTCTGAGAGCCACAGCCTCTCTGCTCAGCTCTAAGTCCCACAGTCTGTAATCACTACTGTCTCCTTCAAGTCCTAACTTACAAAGGACCCCAGCCCCTTCCATTGTCTCAGATTCTACCCCTCCAAACGTCTCATCAAAGACGCAGGGCTCATATTCCTTCCTTCTCAATCTTTCCAAACCCATCCCTTTGCTCCCGCGTTCCCCAGATCTCTCTTGCCTAGGAACTCTCAAAGACCGCCTACTCCATCCCTCTCACACACAAGGGGGTCCTCCAGGTACTGCTGCCTGCACTTTATACGGATGCTGGTTCCTTCTTGTCAGATTCCCACACCAGACTGGCCCCTCCATGGTCCATAAAGATAGTGACTGCACCAACATGGCAGTCCCCCAAGCTGCCCTTTTACCCCTTATGACTCACCCCACTCCCCTGCAGGACCCAGATAACAACATACTTAACATGGAATACTCTCCCAAACCCAACTTGGCGTATTCATCCTCATCCTCTGGTTCCTGCTCCCTCAAGGTCACCATCGCCAACCATTCCCAAACAAGATCAACTGGTCTGTCTTCTCACACTCCTACTTTTCTTCTGTCCAAATGGTCATCAAATATCCACTGCCAACTGCTTTCCTAAATTCAATAACTGTCCAGATGTCCTCAGACATCAAACACTCTAAACAAATCCTACACCCCCAATTACAAGACATAACTACACACTCTCACGGCCAAACCCTCACTTGGGTCAAGATCACCCAATAAACTCTTCTTTGCTAAACCAGAGATTACGTCCATCAAGGTCTATTCCTTTGTCTGGCCACTTCCCCCTCCTGAGGGTGACACCAAGGTCCACTATCAAAGTATTGCAGTTCCAGCGACCAGAAGCCCCCTTGGGCTACCCCACTTAACACACCCAATTAAAACAAAGCAATTCATCCTAACAGGGGCTTTCCCCTTTTCCCTTATAAACTGATTCTTGCCTGTGGGCCAGGCCTGTCCCCTCCTCTCTCCAGACAGTCCTTTGTCCCTCTGGAGCAAATGTCCCTTCTCCCCTCCCGTGTTCTTTCTCCTTGCCCCTTGTCCTCTGTCTGCTGTCTTTATCTTATTCCCTGCCCTCTGTCCCTCTGGGGCAAATACATCTCCCTTCCTTAGTCTTGCTGTGTCCTGGCCCATCCTTCCTTTCAAACACTGACACACAAGACTTGTTTATTTTACTTCGTTCTGAAACAGGGTCTCAAAAGCCTAAGTTTGGAGAGATGGAGGCGAGTTAAGAGCATTGATTGCTCTTGCAGAGGACCCGGGGTCAGTTCCCAACACCCACATGGCAACACAAAACCATCTGTAACCCCAGTCCCAGGGGAGCCAATGCCCTCTTCTGACCTCTGCAGGCCCCAGGCATGTAAGCAATGCTCTTACATACATGCAGGCAAAATACCCACGCACACGAAAAAGATAATAACGTCTAAAACGCCTAAGGTAGCACTGATGGCATGTCCCTCTTGTCTTAGCAGCCTCAGTGTGACAAGTGACCCTTCTGCCTCACCCTCCTGATAGCTGGGCAACCTGTGTGCCAGCCCCCTGATTTCCCCACATCTGCCCACGCCGGTTTTAATCCTTTCCACCTTAACTCGCACCAAATGCGAAGTCAGACTTCACTGTGGGTTTAGAGCTCTTCCTACTAAAATGTGTGTCAAAGTGCAAACTGCAAGCATCCAAATAGTTTTAAGTGGGGCGTGGTGGCACAGTCCTACAGTGCATGCACACTGGAGGTGGGAGGTCTGGAGATCAGCTACAAAGTGAGTTCTAGGCCAGCCTGGACCACAAGAGACCTCATCTGAAGGGAACAACAAAACTAGGGTCTCTCTCTCCCCCCTCCCTCCTCTCTCTCTCTCTCTCTCTCTCTCTCTCTCTGTGTGTGTCTGCATCTGTGTTCTGGAAGGACTGGTGTGCCACTCAACTTATTTTTGGTTCTAGAACTGACAAAACTTCATTCTAGAAAGCAGCAAGTGTCCCAGGGAATCGAGCAGAGGAAGTTGCTTTCTACAGAGGAAAAACAAAAGAAGCAGAAAGAAACTATTTTAAAAAAACAGCTTGATTGTCCCAACACCAGTTTTTTTGTGACGGAGCCCGGCAAGGTTGCTCAGCTTGCTGAGATGATTGCCCCGATCTGACAACCTATGTTCCATCTCTGAGACCTGGAGGGTGGAGGTAGTTGACTACTGTGCTGTCCTCTGCCCTCCACACATGCTTCTGCGCGTGGGTGACACATACATGCATACATAATAAAAATGGAAAATGGCTGGGCGGCGGCAGTGCACGCCTTTAATCCCAGCACTCTGGAGGTGGAGGCAGGCGGATCTCTGTGAGTTCCAGGACAGCCAGGGCTACGCAGAAGAAACCTTGTCTCGAAAACAATCAAAATAAATAAATGGGGGGAAAAACAGCAAAAACCAACCAGACAAACAAAAGAAAAAACAAACAAACAAACATAAGAACCCAGCAGAGACATCAAGGGGCAACAGAAACTTGCAGCGGCTGTCACTGGCATTTTGGAGTCACCCGAAGTGGATGCTGGGGTCAGAACTGCAGTCCTATGGTCAGAGCAGCCCATAAAAGTTTGTTTTTTAAAAAATGCACCAGACGTAACATTTGAAATTATGTGTCCGCGGTCATGAGGCTGAAAGTCCAGCAGGTGGCACCATCTGTTCCTAGGTACGTGGCAATAAAATGTTCCTCACCCACACACCATCCATATCCAGTAGGCTGGGGTGGGGCCAACAGTGCTTAGCACGCAGGAGGCTCTGCCGTCCAACCCCAGCATCAAAAAATAAAATCCACCAAGCTTCTAGAAGGCAGAAATTTGAGGGGTTGACCTGTGGCCGTTGCAGGGGTGGGGTGGGGGTGGGGCGGGGCAGGAAAGGTGCTGCAGGCAGAAGTAACTTGACAAAAGCTGAGGCAGGAGTAATTCCAGTACCTTCAAACACCAGTGATGCTAGGGTGGGCGGAGGCTTTGAGTAAGAAAGCATGCAAGAAGATCAGAGAAGGAGATGGGTCGGACATGGACACCCTAGCTACTCATGAGGCTGAGGCACGAGAGGAGGGTCACCAGTTCAAGGCTGGCCAGCCAGATTTACAGAGCAAGTTCATGTGAGCCTGGGCAACTTAATGGCTCAGGCTCAAAATAAAACGGTAAAAGGAGGGCTTAGGGTGTGGTTCACTGCCTAGAATCCCCCAGTGAGGAGCTCGGGGTGGGCTCATTTGCAGAACCTCTGCCTAGTAATGGTCTTGTTTCTGGGTTCCATCCCCAGCCGCCCCAAGGAGGTGGTGATACGATCCCAATTGCTCGGCTGTATGAGGAAGAGCATTTTCTCTCAGCTAGCCTGGACAATACCGAGGAAGAAAGGAAAGAAGAAGAAACTACCAGGGATAGATTTGGCTAGGGCCCCAGACAGAGAAGATGCAGAGCCCAAGACACCTTAGAAAAGGCAACCTCCGGGTTCTCGTTTAGAAATACAGGCCCGTGCTGCCACCGTGTGGCTATGTAATGATCTGCAGCTGACACTTCGCAAAGTTCTTGGGTAGTGAGGGAGAAATGAGGACGGATTGAGGAGAAGGTTTTTTGTAGATAAGAGGAAGAATTCAGCCAGAGGCACCTGAACGGATCCAAACTGAACCGGGACTTGAGTTGGGGGGATGGGCAAGAGAGGAAGAGAAGGGAGGGGCAGGCAGGAGAGGAGCCAAGGGCCGAGAGACCGCGAGACCGCAGAGCCAAAGTGGCTGAGGTGACATAGGAATCGGAGAACCTGGGGGAAGGGAAGGGAAGCTCAGGCGTAGCTTTCCTGGGGCATGCACGTGGGTTTTGAAATTGAGGCGTTTGGGATGAGAAAGGCTCTTGGCAAACATGAGTGAGATGGCCTAACAGATTTTTGTTTGTTGTTTGAGACAGGGTTTCTTTGGAGCTGGCCTGGGACTCGCTCTGTAGACCAAGCTGGTCTCAGACTCTCAGAGATCCGTCTGTCTCTGCCTCCCGCCCGAGTGCTGGGACTAAAGGCGTGCGCCACCAACGCCCGGCCTGGTTCCCATCTTATGCAGCCCAGAAAACCCTGCCTAGGGATTGGTACCACCCACAGGGGCTCTCCACATTCCCTTCATATAATGAAGACAACCCCACAACCCCACCCCCAGCAAGATCACAGGTCAGCTTGGTCTTGATCTAGATAATTCCTCATGAAGACTCTCTCCGCAGCCGCTACTAACGAGCCAATTTCTCGTTTAAAACTGACCGTCAAAGCTACATAGCTGCCATAAAGTCTCTGTCCCCAGCTCACCTTCTGCCATTTTTGTAACCCCAGAGCCAGGCTTGTTTTGCTCGTTAACCCCCTGGTCATCCACAAAAGCCCAACCTTTTCTACCTTGCTGTCACATTGAATGTACTTGTTGGAATCTAGGCAAAGCTAGCCCGCCCCTTGGGGGCCTGGCACAGCTACAGGCAGCGCCCTGGCCAGCCCGGGGTCCTACGGCTGCTATGTAGCTATGTAGTCTGCATGCTGGTGCAAAGGTCTCTTTCAAAGGCAAACTCTGCACGCACACTTCTGCCTGCTCTCTCTTTCCTGCTGCTCCTGTGAAGGGGGTAGATAGGACTCTCTCTCTCTCTCTCTGACTCTCTCTCTCTCTCTCTCTCTCTCTCTCTCTCTCTCTCTCTGTGTCTGGCTCTCCTCTCCCCCTCTCTCTTCCCTTTCTCCACCCCTTCCCTTTTCCACCAATGAAACTGCCTGGCGTGTTTTTTCCGTGACCACCATGGGATCTGCTGCGGTCCCACCTGGCACCATAGTATAACAGTATCCACTTAAGATGCTGACACACAGGTCACAGAAAGATGCTTGGAGCCCTTGCAGCTCAGAAGTCGATAAGAAATGTCATCTTACAAGGGACCGTCCCCACGGCCTCCTCGGTTTCTAGTAGTTCCAATGAAGGAGTTCCTTCTGGGCCAGAGATCTGAGGGGGCTGGGTCACCTCCCTGCCTTGCCCTGCCTCCAACCTCGTCTTGCTCAGGTAACTGCCCTTGAAGACCTGAGCCCACCTAGGCTTTTGATGTAGCTTTCCTTTCCTTTCTTGTTTATTTTTATTTATTTATTTTTAGACAGGTCTCACTATGTAGCCCTGGTGGTCCTGCAATTCATTATGTAAATCAAACGGGCCTCATTCAGCCTACCTTTGCCTCCCGAGTGAACGGATTAAAGGCGTGCACCACCATGCCAGGCTTGATGTAGCATTTCTAGGGAAAAGTTCAATCTTCAGTGTCTCTCTCTCTCTCCATCTCCCTCTCCCCTTTCCATCTCTGGGGTGGCTAAAGTTACGTTTTAAGTTTAAACTACTGTGCTTAAGAGATCTATAAAAACAAGCCCCCCCCCCCAGTACCTTCTAACCCATAAGTTCCATTTGCCCAAGGACAGACAACTTCCTGGAATGCTAGGGTTGGTCATGTGATGGAACACGCCACATGTTTTTACTTCTGTAAACAAGCTTGATTGCATCAATTTCACAGGATGTGCTTGATCCCATGTAGGTGGGAGGTTCTTGGGCAGGAAGTATGTCAGGATGTATGCTTGCCCCCGATTGGCTGAAAATGGAAAGTGCATAGCCTTGTGGGTTTTGCCTTTATAATCCTGATAAATGTAATTTGTGGCCATACTCAGTGGGAATCCTGAGTATGGACCTGGCTAATGTCTACCACCCTGGCCAGTATTTAATAAAGCTTGCTTCAAATTTGACTAAAAAATTGTGGTAGCGGTCTTGTTCTTACCCTGTGGGATTAATATCCCTCCCTGTCTCTCCCCTCACTCTATTTTTTGTGGTTCTGAGGAATGAGCCTAAGCTCTTGTGCACCTTAGGCAACCCCTCACTGGTGGGTTTGAGGCGGTGGTCTAGGGACAAGCCATGCCTCCAATATTTTTAATTAATATTTTTTAAATACTTACCTACTTAATGTTATGTTCGTGAGTGTTTGCTTGCTTGCATGCATGTATGCACAATATGTACCCGGTTCCCTTGGAGGCCAGAAGAGGGAATTGGACCCCCTGGAAACAGAGTTGACAGAAGGCTGAGAACTGTCGTGTGGGTACTGAGAAGCTGAGTCCAGTTCTCTGAGTCAGGTCCAAAGGAAACTCCAGTTCCCCAAATTCTGATAGACAAAAGCCCGCATTCCTCAGGACTTGTGGTGCTGGATCTGCTCCACCAAACAAGCCTCTTCCCTGGTCACTGGCCGAAGGGACAGATGGCTGTGTGTGGCGTCTACGAGCACAAGGAAGTAGACACTGGTCCCTGGGCTCCCTCGAGTCACCATTGCCTGTGAAGAGTGCATGCTGGCGTCTGCTCCTCAGCTCTCCCCCCCCACTCCCCACACTTCTGCCGTTCAGGAGTCCTACAGCCATTCTCGTAACCCTGAGTCCCACGCCATTCTCGTAACCATGCTGTCTCAGCTGAGAGCCTCTTGGTCCTTGCTTCTGGTTTTCTCTTTTGCCTTCACTGTCTTCATCCCTGACCCTCCGCTCTGCCCCTGCTTTCTCTCCTGGCTGGGCCCTGTCTGCTGGCCATGTTCTGTCTGTTTCTCTCTCCGCTCTGGACTCTTTCAGACGCCTCTGGCTGTTGCCTCTCTCATATCCGCAATGCAAACTTCCCGTTTAGCCATACCTCGAGTGGCCATGTTTATGGACACTGGAACACTGGAAGAGCAGCAGATTCTTAACTGTTGAGCCCTCTGTCCAGGCATGTATTATTTTATTTCATCTTTTAAATTTAGTTGTGTTTATTTGTTTGTTTGTTTTTGAGACAGTCTCACTATGTAGCCCTAGCTGTCCTGGAACTTGATATGTCCATCAGGCTGGCCTTGAACTCATAGAGATTCACCTGTCTTTACTGCCAAATGCCGGCATTAAAGGCGTGCATCACTATGCTTGGCTGTTCTCACTAAGTTGCTCAGGCTGGCCTTAAACTCATTCTGTAGCCAAGGCTGACCTTGAACTTGCCGTCCTCCTGCCTCAGCCTCTCAAGCAGCTAGGATGACAGGGCTGTGTCCCCAAGCCTGCCTAGCCCCCTATCCTTTCTTCTCCTTTCTCTTTGCCACAGATTTTCACATGCCCTCTCTCTCCTCTCTCTCTCTCTCTCTCTCTCTCTCTCTCTCTCTCTCTCTCTCTCTCTCTCTCTCTCTCTCTCTCTCTCCCTCTCCCTCCTCAAAGAGAGGATTTGGATTCAGCCTTTCAGTTACTGGAATTGCAAGCATTTGCCTCCAAGTTCAATTTTCTTTTGAGACAGTTCTCATGTAGCCCAGGCTGACCTCAAATGTAGCCAAAGATGACCTTGAACTCCCTATCCTCATACCCCTGCCGCAGTTGTTGGATTATAGGTGCGTACCATTCTGACCGGCAACTCTGGTGTGCAATTCATATGGACGTTAGAGGTCTGTGTCGGGTGTCACCTTGTTTTTTGGAGACGGGGTCCCTCACTAAACCTAGAGCTCATTAATTGGCTACGTTGGCTGCCCCCTCCAGGAGGGATCTATCTGAATTTCCCCCGGCACCAGGATCACCATATACAGCTCCACAGCCTGGTGTGGGGGTGGAGCTCACATCCTAAGCCCTGCTGAATGCATTTTCCGCCCAGATACTCTACAGCCGAGGTCTCAGCCTTCCTAACGCTGGGGCCTTTAATGCCGTTCTCGCGTGGTGACCGCCACTCACAACATTATGTTGTTACTACTGCCTAACTGTAATTTTGCTACTGCTAGAATCATAACATAAATTAACGATGTGAAGGATATTTGATATGCAACTCCCAAAGGGATTGTGACCCACAGTTGAGAACCAATGCTCTAGTGCCTAAGGCAAAGGGCCACTTGAGTTTAGTAGCAGTGTGGGACCTTGTTTCAAAAGAACAGGAAGGCTGGAGAGATGGCTCGGCGGGTAAAGACACTTGCCACCAAGCCTGTGGGCCCCGTGTTTGATCTCTGAGACCCACAGGGTGGGAAGAGAGAGCTGACTCCTGGAAGTTGTCCTCTGACCTCTGAATTCATACTGTGGTGTGCTGGCACACAGACAGGTGTTAACTAATTAAAGTGGAAAAAGAGAGAGAAGCCCCCCCCCAAAAAAACAAGAACAGAGAAAGTGGGCACCTGAGGGCTGGCGGGGGCCACCCACACAGGACAGCACATCGCTGCTGTAACTGTGCGTCCCTTCCCACACCCCTCACAACCCGTTTCTGTCCCTTCCTCTTGCTCAAGAAAAGTTTGTGGTTAATGAGTCCCAGAAAACTAAACTAAAAGTCAAAAGCAGAAGCTGCAGAGGTGGCGGGAGAGGGGTGGTGGGTGCTGGGCCTGCCCTGGCCACTCTCCCACAGGTGCAAGTGATACAGGTGCTGGACCCCTGTCCCCTGCTGCTGAAGGACCTCTCACACACTCACACACTCACACACACACACACTCACACACACTCACACACTCACACACACACTCACACTCACACACACTCACACACACTCACACACACTCACACTCACACACACTCACACACACACTCACACACTCACACACACTCACACACACACTCACACACTCACACACTCACACACACTCACACACACTCACACACACTCACACACACTCACACACTCACACACACACACACTCACACACTCACACACTCACACACACACACTCACACACTCACACACTCACACACTCACACACTCACACACTCACACACTCACACACACTCACTCACACACACACTCACACACACTCACACACACACACACACTCACACACACTCACACACACTCAACACACACACACTCACACTCACACACACTCACACACACACTCACACACTCACACACTCACACACTCACACACTCACTCACACACACTCACACACACTCACACACACACACACTCACACACACTCACACACTCACACACTCACACACTCACACACTCACACACTCACACACACTCACACACTCACACACACTCACACACACTCACACACACTCTCACACACACTCACACACACTCACACACTCACACACACTCACACACACACTCACACACACTCACACACTCACACACACACTCACACACACACTCACACACTCTCACACTCACACACACTCACACACTCACACACACTCACACTCTCTCACACTCTCTCACACACACACTCACACACACTCACACACTCACACACACTCACACACACACTCACACACAGAGTCCCTGTCACCTGCTGCTGAAGGACTTCACACACACACTCACACATGCACACACACACTCACACATGCACACACACTCACACACTCACACACACAGAGTCCCTGTCACCTGCTGCTGAAGGACTTCACACACACACACACTCACTTCTGTGTTCCGGTAAGTGGTGGGGCGTGTACGGGGTGGAGTCTAGAGAGGAAGAAAGGGGCCACAGGACATCCCCGTCTAATCCCAGCCCTCAGAGATGTCGCCACCATGGGTGCTGCTGTGCCTGCTGTTACTGGGGAACTCAGGGCCTGCAGGGGCCACACTGATCCGGTATGGAGACCCCCTCCCTCCCCCTCTCCACAGATTCCTACCATTTGTCCTGTAAGACTAGGGCTGGCCTCCGTCCCCATAGAGTCCAAATGCTTTTTCAGGGTCCCCGGACTTTACTCCTTTTTAAAACGTGTGTGTGTGTGTCTGTCTGTCTGTCTGTCTGTCTGTCTGTCTGTCTGTGTCTGTGTGTGATGGAGTATGCAGAGAGGTCAGAGGATGACTAGGGTCTGTGAATCCAGCTCAGGTTCAGGTTGTGAGGTCTGGCTGCAAGGTTGCTTATGCCCTGAGTCCTCTTAAAGGCCTGGGTCCCCGACTCTCAGATTGGGTCTCCACCCTGAGAAACTTAGTATAATACCGTCTAATACCCACTTCCTTTTGGTTGTTTGGTTTCTGTTTGTTTGGCTTGGCTTTGTGCAGACTGAGTCTCATGTAGTCCAGCCTTATGAGGCCAGGATGATCTTGAACTCCAGGTTCTCTATGGTCTGCCTCTCAAGCGCTGGGACTGCAGGGAAGGAAGCCTGGGTTTGTACTGTGCAAGCAAGCACTCCACCCCTTGAGCCACGTCCTCAGCCATAGCCACACCTTTTCTTTTCTTTTTAAAGGCAGGGTCTCACTCTGCAGCTCCGGCTATAATAGAACTCAATTTGTAAAACAGGCTGGCCTCGAACTCATAGAGATCGCCTGCCTTGGTCTCTCAAGTGCTGAGATTCCAGTCATGGGCCACCTCGTTTTTAAGTCCCAGATACTTTGGCCACGGGGTGGGGTCTGTGGGGGTGGGGGGTGGAGGGAGAGTCCCAGCACTCGGGGAGGCTGAGCTCAAGGGTATGGAGGCACTGTCTCCAGAAATAAGTGCTGGGACTGCGGCTTGGTGGTGAAGATGGTATCTAGTAGACACCAGGGCCTCCATTCAACACCCACACCACAAGGTAAGACAGCTCTGGTCCTGAGGCCCGGGACTGGAGACCCCACCTTTATCCAGTCAGGATATATTTTGGGAGAAGGTGCCTTGGACCTGAGCCCTGGTAATCTGGCTTTAAGGCTCAAGCCCTCTGACTTTCCCTCCATTTCTTGGAGACCATGTGTGTGGTCTGCAAACTTCAATACTCTAGAGTTTCAGCTTCTGAGCATGCCTGTTTAGGGAGGCTGGTGCATGAGGGACCCCCACACCAACACCTTGTCTCTGATTCTCCCAATTCCTCCCCTTCTTTTCTCTTTTTTTTCATAATTTATTTTATTTCACGTGCATTGGTGTGTTTTGCCTGCATGTGTGCCTGTGTGAGGGTGTCAGATCCTGGAGTTACAGACAGGTGTGAGCTGCCATGTGGGTGCTGGGATTTGAACATGGGTCCTCTGGAAGAGCGGCCAGTGCTCTTGATGGGGGCACCTTTCCAGAAAGCATTTCCTGTCTTCACACTCCATACTCTAGGGCCTCTTCAGGCTGACTCTCGGGGCTGGCGGGGTGTTATGGGTGGGCGACGGCTAGAGGGTTACCATGCCTGGCTCTGTTAATGTGTTTTTGTTTTGTTTGCTTTTTAAAAAATCTATTTATTGTATTGTGGGGAATGTGTGCAAGTACAATGCACAGCATATGTGTGGAGGTCAGAGGACACCTTTCAGAAGTAGGTTCTCTCCTTCTGCTTAGGATCGAGCTCTGGTCTCCAGACTTGGCAGAGGTGCATTTGGACATCCATCAGTCAGTGATGATTACCTTCTCTCCTTCCTTCCTTCCTTCCTTCCTTCCTTTCTTTTAGGTCCCACGTAGTCCAGACTAGCCACAAACTGTATATATAGCCAAGGATGAGCTTCTGCTTGTCCTGCCTCACCATCGCAGGAGTGCACCACCATGCCTGATTTAAGTGCAGGGAGGGGAAGCCAGGGCATTGTATGCTAGGTGAGCTCTACCAAATGAGCCCCAGTCCAGCCCCTTTAACCACATTTTTTAAGCCAGTATATCACAGACATCCAAGTCCATGCCAAGAGCTCTGGATATACACTACTCTCTTGGAGTCAAGAACAGTGGCAACACCCAGGTCTTTCTTGGACACACTCAATCCCAATGCGCTCCACCGCAGGCTAGCAAAACAGAGCTAGGAGACCTTCATTTGAGCCAGGCTTTTGGTCAGGCCTTGAGAAGCCCTCAGGTCAAGGGCCAAGTTCAACAAATCTCCAACCAGCTTTTGCAATGGAATCTTAAAGAAGCCCACCCATTCATTTACAGTGGCTTCTGCTGCTTAACTGCTGCAGAAACAAGTTGGGTTTTGTTATTATTGGATTTTTAATTTTTTTTCTTTCTTTTTTTTTTCCTTGATTTTTTTTCGAGACAGAGTTTGTAGTTTTGGAGTCTGTCCTGGAACTTGCTCTGTAGACCAGGCTGGTCTCAAACTCACAGAGATCCTCCTGCCTCTGCCTTCTGAGTGCTGGGATTAAAGGCATGCGCCACCGACGCCAGGCTATTTTTGGATTTCTTAAACTGAAAAAAAAAATTATATGTATGATTGCTTTGCCTAGTCTCGGGGTTTCTATTGCTGTGACAAAATGCCATGTCCAAAAGAAACTTGGGGAAGAAAGCGTTTACTTCAGTTACAATTCTCAGGTCACATTCCATCAGCAAGGAGTCAGGGGGCACAGAGGCCCTGAAGGAATTCTGTTTACTAGCTTTCTCTCATGGCTTGCTCAGCCTGCTCTCTTACACATCCCAAGACCACGTGACCGGGTGCCTCCCACAGGACTGCGTCCTCCCACACTAATCATCAACCAAGGCCAGTCTAGTGGGGCATATTCCCTGTTCCAAAATAAGTCTATTTTATGTCAAGTTGACATAATATTAACCGGAACAATCTGGCACAAAAAAACACATCAGTGGTAAACCATAACCTTTTCTTTCTTGTTTACCCCCCAAGATCTCATGTTAATATTACCGTCACAAGATAAAATGTTCTAAGTTTTAAAAGTCCCAGTCTTTAAAAATTCAAACTCTTTGAAAGTTCAGTCTTCAGCCTGGCAATGGTGGCGGCGCACAACTTTAATCCTACCTCTCAGGGGGCAGAGGCAGGAGAATCTCTACGATTTCAAGGCCAGCTTGGTCTACAGAGCAAGCTGCAGGACATCCAGAGAAACACAGAGAAACCCTGTCTCTAGGAAAAAAAAAAAGCAAGCAAACAAACAAAAAGTTCAGTCTTCTACACATTTTCAAACTCTCCTTCAAAGTTCAAGCCTCTGTAAAATATCTGTAGTCTCTCTAAAAGTCCAAAGTCTCTTTAAAAGTTCAAGGTCTCAACTGTGGGCATCTGGTAAATCAAAACAAGGAAGATATTTTCTTATTCCAAGAGGGAAGATCCAGTGTACGGTCACAAAGAAAGCAAAGCAAAACCAAAGTCCAGCCTGTAAGTCAGTGCTGGACATCTGGGACTCACAAGCAAGGCTCCAGAGGGCTTGAACAGCAGCACGCACCTCAACTCCTAAGCGCAGGCGGGCCCCACTCCACCGCTGCTCTGGTCCATCCCTTGGTGGTCACCCCTTGGCTCTAGCATCTCCTAAACGCTGGGTCTCTGCAACCAACAGCCTCTTTGGGTGCTCTCAGGGACTCTGCCCCTGCCCCGTGGTGCCAAGCCTCAGCTTCTCTCCATGACCCCTTCCATCCTGGGGCTTGGACTGCAACGGAGGCTGCACCTTTGACAATGCTCACAGAGCCTTGCCCCAGCCCCACAACTCCTGCATGCCTTCAAAAGCAGTACCACCCGAGACACGTAGACATTGCCAAACTCGGTTAGCAGCACAAGGCACATCCATACCTCCCTCTGGACCACAGCTTCTACGTGTTGAGCCTGAGGAAACACTTCCCACAAGATCTCACCCAGTGATGCTTCCTCCTCCTCCTCCTTCTCTTCCTCTTCTTCAACAGGATCTCACTGTGTAGTCCTGGTTGTCTTAGAACTCTATGTAGAGTAGGCTAACATTGACTTTACAGAGATCTGCCAGTCTGACACTCAATCTCTGCTGGGATTAAAGGTACGCATCACCATGCTGGACCCTGGTCTGTTTTTAATTACTGCTAGTTTCTCAATTCCATGCAACCAGCATCGAGCCTCAGCAAAGCCTTAATTTAAAATACCACATAAGTGGCCTTGACAGAGTGTTTTGTTCTTGTTTTGGTTTGTTTTTTTGAGACAGGATTTCTCTGTGTAGACTTGGCTGTCCCACGAACCAAACTGTACACCAGGCTAGGTGTGCAGGCACCAGACATGTATACAGTGCATAGTTACACATGCAGACAAAGCACTCAGATCTGTGAAGTTTTTTAATTGTAAATGTATTGTCAAGTCAGGGTTTCCTTTTTTTGTTTCTTCTGGAAGAACAGGGGATTGAAATTACAGTTTAATTCCTGATAAACTTATGTAGGATTTAAATATATTTATTTAGGTATTATATATGTATATATAATTTTGGTTTTTCAAGACAGGGTTTCTCTGTATAGCCCTGAAAGTTCTGAAACTCACTCTGTAGACCAGGTTGGCCTTGAACTCAGAGATCCTCCTGCCTCTGCCTCCCCAGTGCTAGGATTAAAGGCGTACATCACCATAACCTGGCCTATATTTTTTATGTGCTTTTTCTTGTTTTTTTTTTTTTTTTTTGTTTTCCAGACAGGGTCTCTCTGTAGCTTTGGAGGCTGTCCTGGAACTAACTCTTGTAGACCAGGCTGGTCTTGAACTCCCAAAGATCCGCCTGCCTCTGTCTCCCGAGTGCTTGGATTAAGGACGTGCCCGGCATTTTTAAATGCTTTTAATCATTATTTTTAAATTATATGTTTGTGTGGGAGTCTGTGTGTGGGTGTGTGGAGGTAAGTTCAGCGCTGGTGGAGGCCAGAAGCAGGTGTTGGTCTCTTGAAGCTGGAGTTACAGGCTGTTGTGAACCTCCCAATAAGGGTATTGGGGACTGAATCAGGTTCGCTGCTAGATCCCCAAGCGTTCTTGAGCACTGAATGGTCTCTCCAGCTTCCCCTTCCCATCATCCCCCCCCCCAATCTTTGGGACTCGCTGGGAATGCTGGTATCAGGGGAACAGCTTTCCTCAAGGCATCAGAACACTGGCGGGCCTTTGAGTCTGTGCCCTGTGGATGGCGTTCTCTTGTCGGGCTAGGAAGCTGTCCTCAGCAGGGTTGCTTGGTCACTAAGGAGCTGAAGTGAGTGACTGCTCCGACAGGACTCCGCAGACAGTAGGGCATCTATCACAGGATGGTCTTCTGAATGCATAGTTTTTCTTCACTCTCTAGAGTCCCTCTTCGCCGAGTTCCCCCTGGACACAGGCTCTTGAGCCCACTGAATGGATGGGGACAGCCAGCAGAGCCTCCCAGGACCCCCACCGCTGGTGACAAGCCCACCTTTGTGCCTCTGTCCAAGTTCATGAACGTGAGTCCCCCCCCCCCCCCGCCCACCCGCGTTCCTGCGCTTGCGGTGGAACACGCATTTATCCTGTGTTCTCTTATGCACCAGACCCAGTACTTTGGAGACATTGGTTTGGGAACGCCTCCTCAGAATTTCACAGTTGTCTTTGACACGGGTTCTTCCAATCTCTGGGTCCCCTCCGTGAGATGCCATTTCTTCAGTTTGCCCTGCTGTGAGCTCCCCGAGGGAGAAGGCCGAAAGGGGTGATGGGAGGAGAGGGGCTTGGCCTCCCTATCAGTGTCCCATCCCGAGTGACGCCCACTGTATCTCCTGAATTAGGGTTTCACCATCGTTTCAATCCCAAGGCCTCAAGCTCCTTTCAGCCCAATGGGACCAAGTTTGCCATTCAGTATGGGACTGGGCAGCTGACCGGAATCCTGAGCCAGGATAATCTGACTGTGAGTGACTTCAGCCACACAAGACTTCAACTTACAACCAGGGTCTACGCCACCCGGTCAGGGAGGGGCTTGAAGAGGCAGGCCCTCGTGGGAGAGAGGGAGGGGATTCTTGAGAGGAGGTGGGGTCTCCTAGGAGGGGATGCAGGGACCCTGGGCAAGGGGTGGAGCTTCCTAGAAAGAGGCAGAGTCTCCTAGGAAAGGAGGTAGGGTTTCTAGAGAAGAGATGGGATCTCCTTAGCAAGAGGACGGGGCTTCTTGAGAAGGGGCAAAGCCTCTCGAGGACCGGGGAAGACAAGAGGCTTTCTTTGCAAATTAAGCATGGCCTCCCTAGAAGTGGAACATCCTGGTGGGTTCTCATGTAGACCATCTAGATTCCTTTCCCAAAGGCTCCAAGCAGGATCCCGGCCATAGGAGGGTAATGTCTTTCTAGAAGTAACTGGTTCCACTTCAATTTACCCGTAGATCGGGGGAATCCGGGGCGCCTCTGTGACGTTTGCCGAGGCTCTGTGGGAGTCCAGCCTGGTCTTCACTCTTGCTCGATTTGACGGGATCCTGGGCCTCGGTTTCCCAACTCTGGCTATAGATGGCGTTCAGCCTCCACTGGACGCGATGGTAGAGCAAGGGCTGCTGGAGAAGCCCGTCTTCTCCTTTTACCTCAACAGGTATTGGGTGGGAGTTGCCTTCCATACCCAAGGGCCCATCCATTGCTAAACTCCTCTCCCTTAGCAGGAAGATGCCTTCCTCTAAGGTCTCCATACCCTCCTACCACAGTTCACTCTGGGGGGGGGGGGAACCAATGAACTTATTCAGCTTCCTTTCAGATCACAGGCGAGGGGCTACCCACAGCAGCGTGGGTACTCTTCCCCTAAAAGGCTGCCCTGAAATGTCTCCACCCAGCAGGGATGGGGGTTCCCTGTAGCGATCGATCGGCAGAGCTTCCCCTAGTCTTCCCCAGTCTGTGTACTCCAGCACCTCTCCCAGGCCACTAGCAATTGAGGCAGAGTTGCGCGAGAGGCGGCAGCTGGATTCAGATGAGCGTCTTAAGTCCCTTCTCGCCCTTCCATGAGGGAGTGTTAACAGTCAACAAGCCCAAGATGGCGGTTGTTTGGCTTGGCACACAGTCACTTACAACACCAGCCTGGAGGATCTCCTTCAGGACATCCTATTACCAACAGGAAGTTCAGTGGTCCTTGAAGGAAGTCAGCCTCCCAACACAAGAGCTTTCACCTGCATTCAGGAAAGTGCTTACCCAAAGTAGAGACATGAAAAGAAACCCCACAACCTGAGTGGCAACTCGGG
This sequence comes from Phodopus roborovskii, assembly GCF_943737965.1. Taxonomy (NCBI): domain Eukaryota; kingdom Metazoa; phylum Chordata; class Mammalia; order Rodentia; family Cricetidae; genus Phodopus; species Phodopus roborovskii. The sequence continues at coordinate 1,452,561 of NW_026126651.1, forward strand.
ACACATCAGTGACACTCAGCATGGGCTCACAATGTCCCAGGTGTAGAAATCAAACAGGAAATTCCACGCCCATTCAACAGTACTCCAGTTAAGCACCCTTGCGTCGCCCCTAAGAGCTCATACTCCACTGGAGAGCCCTGCCGAGAGCCAGCGTCACCCAGTACTCATCAGCTTTTAAGAGGCACAACTCAAAAGGCCCCCTCAGTACCAGGCACAGTGGTGCATTCCTGCACCCCAACACTTGGGAGGCAAAGGTCATTCTTAACTTGCTTCCAGTCCCCATACCAAGGACCTGTCCATGCCCTCCCCCCATTGTCTCGGTTAGGGTTCCTGTTGCTGTGGGGAGGGAAGGGTTGATTTGGCTCACACTCCCCAGCATTGTGCATCACCAAAGAAAGTCAGGACAGGAACACAAATGGGAGGAACCTGGGGGCAGGAGCTGATGCAGAGGCCATCGAGGATGCTGCTGGCTGGCTTGTTCTCCATAGCTTGCTCAGCCTGCTTTCTTATCGAAGCCAGGACCACCAGCCCAGGGGAAGCCCCTCCCACGTAGGCTGCGTCCTCCCACACAAACACTAGGAACTGCCACAGCCAGATCTTACGGAGATATTTTGTCAGTTGAGGTACCCTATTCTCCAGTGACTCCAGCTAGTGTCAAGTTGACATAAAACTACGTAACACACAACCTAGAAGCTAACTGGCAGGGTGTCCCTTCAGAGGTTCCCACCTCTGAGACCAACAAGTGACACACCAGCCCCTTATTGCACTTTACCTCTGCAGAGATGCTGAAGGGTCCGATGGAGGAGAGCTGGTCCTGGGGGGCTCAGATCCGGCTCACTACATCCCTCCCCTCATCTTCATGCCAGTCACAATCCCTGCCTACTGGCAGGTCCACATGGAGAGGTGAGCAGCCCGGCCTTGTGGGGCTTGAGCAGAGGATCTGGACATGCAGGTCCTGCCTCTGATGATAGTCCCTGCTCTATCCTCCCTCACAGTGTGAAGGTTGGTACAGGGCTGACTCTCTGTGCCCAGGGCTGTGCTGCCATCCTAGACACCGGTACATCTCTAATCACAGGGCCCAGTGAGGAGATCCGGGCCTTGAATAGGGCCATCGGGGGATTTCCCTTCTTGGCTGGACAGGTGAGGACCACTCTTGGTACTGATGGGTGTGCTGAGGAGGGTCTTGGGGGTTTGGTGGCAGACTTCAGGTGGGAAGCTGCTGCCTAAAGGATAAATGCAGGTTACCAAGGCGTAAATGAGGAAGGGCAGGCAGACCTAGCCGTCTGAGTGATGGCATGTAGGCAGTAGGAGGAAGACAGCGTGCTTCCCAGGTGGGTGGGGGAGAACTCTGTAGAATTTGACTGCTAGGAGAAGCCTCCCCAACAAGACCTGTCTACAAGAATACCCGACTGCACAATAGACGCTGTGCTCTAGGGCATTGGGGATCCGCCAAGACACTTGAGCAGAGCAGCAGTCACCTGCCTACCGTCACGGTCGCTCTTCTTCCACAGTACCTCATTCAGTGTTCCAAGATCCCAGAGCTCCCACCTGTCTCCTTCTGCCTTGGTGGAGTCTGGTTTAACCTCACAGGCCAGGACTATGTCATCAAGGTAAGATGTCTGCCACAGGAACACCGGAGTAACAAAACTGAGCTTCAGAGGGTAGAGCTGGGGCTCTATTCACCAGGGCCGGGCATCCAACACAGGAACTTTATCTTTAGAGAGGGCCTCGTGTAGCTTTGGCAGGCCCAGAACTGCTGATATAGCCCAGGCTGAGCTCAAACTCGGAGATCCCCCTGCCTATTTCTCAAGTGCTGGGATTAAAGCCTGTGCCAGCACAACCCAGCCTGAACCTTGCCTTTCTTTTCTCCCTTTCAAAGATTTATTTGTTTATTTTGTGTGTGTGTGCACTGGACTACAGCATGTTTGCAAAAGTCAGAAGACAATATGAAGGAATCGATTTTCTCTTACTTAGGGGGTCTGAGGATTGAACTCAGGTCGACAGACTTAGCAGCAAGTACCTTTACTGGCTGAGCCATTTCAAAGCTCCCCTTTCTTTCTTTTCTTTTTCTTTCTTTTTTTTTTTAATGGGGTTAAGTTTGCAGCCCAGGCTGGCCATCCTCCTCCCTGAGTCTCCCGAGCAAGCGCTGGGATCACTGGATGGTTGTGCCCTGCCCAACTAGAAATACTCCTTGTCCTCTTCTGGGTGCAGAGGGAGCAATCAATCTCGGATCTCAGTGACACGCAATGTCCACCCTGTTGTCACCTTGCAGATTCTTAAGAGTGATGTTGGCCTCTGCCTGTTGGGCTTCCAGGCCTTGAACATCCCAAAGCCTGCAGGACCCCTCTGGATCCTCGGAGACGTCTTTTTGGGGCCCTACGTGGCTGTCTTTGACAGAGGGGACAAAAACGTCGGCCCGCGCGTGGGTTTGGCGCGTGCTCAATCTCGTGCAAGTGTATCCGCAGGAACAAGGGCTGCGCAGGCGCAGTTTCTCAGAGGACGCTCCGGTTAGGGAACATGCATGCTGGGTCAGAGGTCGTGCTTCTTTCCAATTAAAAAAAAAATCCGCTTTCAATTAAAGGAACCCACTGTAGTCGCTTTCGGGAAGGGAAAATGGATGTCTGACCTCTGGAGTTGAAAATATGGGAGGGAAGGAAGTATCCTATTCTGCAGTCTTTGCGCCAGCGATAGGTCCGGGAACAACAGTCCCCATGAAGCCTCGGACCCCCACTGCCCGTAGCGAAAGGCCCGTGCACTGCGGAGCATCACTGATTTTGTAGTTCTCTCCTTGTTGGTGTCCAGAAGTGAGGGAGGCGACAAGTTGCAGTAACAGGTGGCCGCGGAGGTGACACCAGCAAAAGGTTTGTTGTAAGGAGAAAGGTCACCATCCTGCGGATCTTGTGTGTCCAGAGCCCCTGGGTCTGTCATAAAGGCGCACCTTGAAGACCCCCGGTTGTGGGAAGAAGGGGCTGTCCCTCCTCAGGTGCTGATGTCACAGCGCCCATCCGCAGTCCCTCGCTGCCCAAAGGTGCCTGATCCGGGCCACCCGTCCCCAACCACCAGACCCCTGGACTTGGGGTGAGTGTGAGGAAGGGGGCAGAGGCTCAAGTGTGGGGGTGGGAAGAAGCTCTACAGCTTAGCGTGTGAGACAGGGAACCAAAGGTTGCAAGGGAAGGATCCTCTGGATTTGGAGCTTGGGGAAGGTTGCAGGTTACTTGTGTGGGTTTTTATTATTATTATTTTGTATGGTTGGTTGCTTTTGGTTTTTCGAGACAGGATTACTCAGTGTAGCCCTGGCTGGAACTCTGTAGAACAGGCTGGCCTCGAATTCGGAGACTCACCTGTCTCTGCCTGTGTGTGTGTGAAGCATAAGCAGCGACTCTGTCCTCAATCTTGGCTTCACTGGATTTTCCAGTGATGAGATGGGAGGTAAGAGGCGGAGAAAAAGTAATCTTAGAAGTTTGCTTGGCCTTGGGAATAAGGGGAGGGACAGAGAGCAGGAGGGGTTGCTGGGGCGACGGAGGATGTCTGGGGGAAAGGGTAAGAGTAGATGAGGTGGACTGGGACTGAGAAAAGAATTTCCCAGAAGAGGCCAAGCACCCTTCCGGCATTCCCTCAACTCGGTTTTATCTTCTCCCCTCTGGACACCCCATCCAGTCCATGGTCAAAGGGTGGTGAGTCTCTATTGACCCATCCCTCTCCCCACGCCCTGGGGAATGTGGTAGCCCTTTTCTTTTGGGCCAACAACCAGCACCCAAGTCATGATGTGGAGACTTAATATTAGTTATGAAAGCTTGGCCTTATCTTATGCTTGTCCCACCAGCTCTTACAATTTAAATTAACCTGTTTCTCTTCATCCACGTTTTGCCATGGGGCGTTTTACCTTTCTTTCATTCTGTGCGTCCTACTTTCCTGCTTCCTCTATGTCTGTCTGGCAGTTGACTGGCTGGCCCAGGTCTCTCCCTCTCTTCTTTCCCAAGCCTAGATTCCTCCTTCTACTTATTCTGTCTGCTCACCAGCCCTGCCTTTCCCTGTACTGCCTAGCTATTGGCTGTTCAGCTTTTATTAGATCAGTTGCCTTAGCCAGGCAAGGTGAAAGAAACAGAAACACATCTTTACATAATTAAACAAATGCACCATAAACAAAGGTAGCACATCTTTGCCCAGTCAAACAAATATTCCACAACAGGCCTTAAAGTTACCCAGGTTTCCTGGGCTCCAGAGTTTCAAACCATTGCCTGCTCTTTATCCCCACCTCTAACCCCATAATCTTCTCTCTGTTTCCTCCTCCTTACCCCGCTTCTGACCTCTGGGGAAATAAGCAAAACAAAACACTGGTTTATTTGGTAACAGAAAGTCAGGGTAGAGAGAGACTGAGGATTGCAATTTAGGTCTTTGTGTCAGTTTATACTTCCAACCCCTAATGCATACCCAAACCCTGGGCCAGCCTGCAACCCTGTCCCCAGCTGACCTGGGACCCACCCTTCACAGCAAATCACTGCTTCTCTTTGTAACATGCCGGAATTAGGGGTATATAGTGGGTAGTAAGTGGAACGGGCAGAGTCTTGAAGGCTCCAGAGGATGGGGACTTCAGGGTCTGGGGCAGGTGAGGACTCACTCCTGGGACATGCCCACTCTACAATGACTCAGACTCAACTGCTGCCAAGATGGGGGATTTGACTGAGATGGAGAGCGCAGAGGCAGAGGAACCAAGACCCAGCAGAAGAGGGCGACAGAGACCCAGAGAGAGGGACCAAAACAGACCTGAGGCAGAGAGGAACCAAGACCCAAGGAGAGAGGGCGATAGAGCCTCAGAAAGTGAGACGGGGTGGGGTGGGGCACAGACCCAAAGGGGAAGAGATAGAGACCTAGAGAGAAAGGGACAAAGAGCTAGAGAAAGAAGGACTGAGACCAGAGAGGGAGACAAAGCCCCAAAGAGAAAGGATGAGACCCTCACACAGAGACAGGCAGAGGCCAAGGAACAGACACTTGAGAAACCAGATTCCCAGAGCGGTGCGGGCAGGTGGGAGAACACTCAGAGACAACGGAGAAAAGGTGACAGAGACACTTAAGCGGGAACGGGGCTTGGGATGAGAATACGAACCCGCGTGGCGCCTGCAGAGGGAGGCGATGAGCCAGCGCCAGCGCCAGCTCCCGACCCGCCCTCTTCGCTCTCGCTGGCGCCTCCTCCCGCCGCAGCCCGCGCCGCAGCCACGGCACTTGCAAACGGCCGGCCCGGCGCCGAGGACCGCCCAGCAGGCGGAGCGCACCAACTCGGAGGTGTGCGGTCTCTAGTCCGGCGCCTCCCTCCAAGCTTCATAACCCCACCCCTTCCCATTGGCCCGCCTATCCTAGAGGCAGAGAAGCTAGCTGTCGGTGGCTCTCCTGGCTGCGCTCCTCTGTGCTTGTACGGGCGCACACTCCTTTACCCATCTCTTGGCCCTCCTGTCCGCAATATTTGTGGTTTAGGACTCATTCCCTTTCCTTCACCAGCTGGAAACTTTTCCCCAAGGCCTCGTGGACCACCTCCCTGGGGCTCTGATACGGAATCCGTCCGTTCTAGCCCTGGCCCCCACCCCCGTGTCCAGAGAAGCAATGTCTTTCCCCTAACAGGTGTCTCATTTCCTGTTCTCCATCTCATCAGCCTGGCGGCTCCTGGAGCTCTGAATGCTCATTTTTAACGCCCCACTTCGCCATCCATTTATTGGTCTCATCTTCCTCTGGACCGTTGAGGATGTTTCCAACCCCTTGTAGATCCCACCCATCTGCCTTCCCATCCACGGGATCCTCTTCCTAACGAAGTCCAAGTTTGCGACCTCCAGCAGAACCTGATGGTGCACGTCTATCATTCCAGCTACGGGAGGCTGAGGCAGAGGCAGGATAGCAAACCCGAGGCCTCTCTGGACTCTACAGCTTGCAGATCTTCCATCCAGAAGATCCCAGGCCTCTCCTTCCCCCTCCCCCCCCCCCGCCGTCCCAGTGTCTGTCCTTCGCCTTTTTCCTGTCAGTTATTTATTTATTTAATAAGGTTCCATCTCCATCTCCAGTCTGTCCGTCCCTGTCCCCCAAGTGAGACCCTTCCCCTCATTGTCCTGGCCCAATAAAGACTGTGATTAATTTCTTAGGCTTCCAGTCACTGTTAACCTAACCAAATCCTTCCCTGTTTATTTGCTTTTCCAGTACTGCCAAGACTTTAGGCCAGTGACCAGTTTGGTTTCTTTTTGTCAGCTTCTCCTACTGTGAATTTTTTTTTTTCCCCTTTTCTGAGGTAGAATCTCATGTCACCCAGGCTGGACTCCAATCTCACTCTGTAGCATGACCTTGAACTCCTGATCCCTCTGTCTCCACCTCATCTGTTTCTCATACCTGGCTCCTAGGTCTCCATTTTCGCTGTGCTGCTGAGTTAGGCATTTTTAGGGTTCCCTTGACGCCCCGCCTCTTGTAGGTACCACCAAATCCCTGAGCCTTCTGTGCAGCTCCACCTCGCTGGATCGGAGTCCGTCTAGCTGTGACCCCGCCCAGCCCCTCAGCCCAATCAGCTCTTGTCCTCCCTGCACCTACCCAATCGCGCCCTCTTCATCCATTCATCGGCTCCTCTCAGCCAATCACGTTAGCTTTTCCACCAGGACCCCGCCCCCACGGCCCCGCCCCCGGCCCCGCCTCCCCGTCCAATGCTGAGCTCAGTGTGCGTTTGGTCGTTCCGCGGGCGCCAGGAGGCTGGCGAGCCGCAACCGCAGCCGGCACCAACGCCGCAGCTACTCGAGTCTCCGCCGCCGCCGCTGCATCAGCAGTGCGCACAGCCCGGCCCCGCCGCGTGCCCGGCGGGTGCTCCGCTTTCCCGCGGGCCCGGGGGCCGGCGCGCCGAGCCATGCCCCGGGCTGCCGGCGGTGGCCATGGGGCGGCACGGCGGCGGCGGCGGCGACAGCGGTAAGATCGTGATCAACGTGGGCGGCGTGCGCCATGAGACGTACCGCTCCACGTTGCGCACCCTGCCGGGGACACGGCTGGCCGGGCTGACCGAGCCCGAGGCGGCCGCGCGCTTCGACTACGATCCGGGTACGGACGAGTTCTTCTTTGACCGCCACCCGGGCGTCTTCGCCTACGTGCTCAACTACTACCGCACCGGCAAGCTGCACTGCCCGGCCGACGTGTGCGGGCCGCTCTTCGAGGAGGAGCTGGGCTTCTGGGGCATCGACGAGACGGACGTGGAGGCCTGCTGCTGGATGACCTACCGCCAGCACCGCGACGCCGAGGAGGCACTGGACTCCTTCGAGGCCCCCGACTCCTCGGGCGCCGCCAACTCCTCCAACGCCGGAGGCGCCCACGATGCAGGCCTGGACGACGAGGCAGGCGCCGGAGGCGGCGGGCTGGACGGAGCAGGCGGCGAACTCAAGCGCCTGTGCTTCCAGGACGCGGGCGCCGGGGGACCTGCCGGGGGCGCGGGAGGCGCGGGCGGCACGTGGTGGCGGCGCTGGCAGCCCCGCGTGTGGGCGCTTTTCGAGGACCCCTACTCGTCGCGGGCCGCCAGGGTGAGCGCGCTCTCCGAGCACCCTTAACTGTACCAATCCCTCTGCCCGCCCCCCCCCCCCAGAGCTCCCCATCCCAAGTTTATCCCCCACGCCCCGGGCTCCCCAGTCCTCTGGAATCTCTTCCTCCCTGCAGCCCGAGTTCTCTGCGTCCCTGCAAACACACCCCTCCCGAGCCTTCCAAACTCCAACCCTCTGCCCCAAGTCATCGTAGATCCTGGGAAATGGCTCCTTAACCGGAAATCTCCTGGACTTCCCAGACAGTTTCGCTCCCGCCTTTCCCACACACCTTCTGAGACCTTCAGAATGTCTCAGGCCCACAGAATGTCCTCAGCCTCTCCAAAACTCAACTTGCTGTCCCTTGCACGCCCCGAAGCCACTTACTTACTCCCGGTCCTCGGTGCCCCAGGCCTTAGGAACAACGCCTCCCTTGTTGTTGCCACTAGACCCTCAGAAATCCCTTCTCCATCTCTCCCTCTTTGGGGCCCTCTCTCATTCTCCCTGGGCCCAACTCCTAGATCTCTTTTTCTCTCTGACTTTGAACCTGGCTGTTTGTGATCTTCTGCTCTTTGCTTTCAAAGTTCTAGAAGATCCCCGCCCCTACAGAACACTGAACCTCCAAACTACTGGTGCCAGTCAGGATAGTTTGTTTCCCCACGACCTAGCTGCAACGTTGAGTCGGGAGGTGTGTGTGTGTGTGTGTGTGTGTGTGTGTGTGTGGTCCTTTCTAAATCCCCTCCCAGATTCTTCACCCTTTTCGTCAACCCCCTGCAGAGGACTTCCCACTAGCCTTGTGTCTCCCAAGGGACCTCATGCTATGCTCTCCTCTCTAGCACCCCTGAATTGCCCATGTATCCCTTCCTTCCAACTGTACATGTGTCCCCTGCCTCTGGGATTCTGTCCCATTTCCATTCCTCCCTCCCTAGTTACTTTCTCATTCTGCCAAGTGGCTTCCAGAAGTTTGAGAACCCTCAAATCTAGACAGACCTGTCTCCTGCTACTCATCCCCCAAGTCAGCCCAGAAACTTCTCAGATGGTTTCAACTCCCACCCCACCCCCTCTTGGGGTAGCTCAATTCTCTGGGTTCTCCTCTCCCGGCCTTGTGCCCCCCCCTTCTCAAGCTCCCCCTACCATCACTCCTCTATTTGCCTCCCCTGATGTAAACCCAGAACCCTGGAAACTACCAGGTTCCATCAGAGATGTCTCCTGGAAAAGTTTGAAAGCCTCAGTAGCTTCCCAGGCTTTTTGGATACCCTTTTTGATAGCTCTGGCCAAAGCTTGCCCCCCTTCCTAAACTTACTCCGAGTCGGGAGACCCTGGAGGGTGTGTGGGAATAGAGAGGGGGTACATTCGGGAAAAGAGAGGGCACTAGCAAAAGTGGGGAACAGAGAGCCACTCCTACCCCTAACCCCCTTAGTCCCCCCTCCCCCGCCAGCGCGCCGTGTCCTGGGCCGGGAAGGACGCAGAGCCGCAGTGCCGCATTCGGGCTGGGGTGGGGGCGGGGGGAACGACCGACCGGAGGCTTCGCATAAAGTTTTAGTCCCTGAGAAGCGCTGAATTGGCGACATTTGGGGTTGAGTTGGGGGGAAGGGGAAAGAAAAGAGTGATTGGAGGGACATGGCCCCAGATGCTCCTTTGGGCCTCCGATCCTCTCCTCCCCCACTCGGTGGCTTGGGGCGCCCTTCCTGTGACCCTATGGAGAGGTGCTGAGACCGAGACGAGGTCTTTGGATGATGGTCAGACTAGGGGTCCTGAATGGTTACTAAGGTCACTCAGCACTGATTTATTTATTTGCCTATTTGAATGTTCGCTGTGTGCCAGGTACTTTCCAACTTCCAGGTGGATCTTCTTGCAAGTTGGGAATGCAAACCTCCGCAATCTCAGGGTCCAGTCCTCCCCGCTCCGCTTTGCTTTCTTTATAGAGCCCTGGTAGCTCCCATGCCTTCTGCTTCGGAGTCACTTCAGGGGAAACCAACCGTCCACCTGTGCTTTGACAACGGGTGCCCACCCTTCCTTGGGCTCTGGGAGGGAAGGAGTTAGGCAAATTATAGGCCCAGTGGCCTTTTAACTGAGAAGCCGAAGCCATAGGTACTGCGGCTGCGCGCCAGCTTGCAGCGCTTCAGCCTGGAAGGAGTTAAGGCGGCCACCAGGCCACTGCGGCTGCGCACTGCGGCGGGGGAGCTGTCCGTGGTACTGGCCGCCGCGCTCCCTGCTCCGGGCCGGGCCGACCCGCCCCCACTGCAGTACCGCAGCAGCCTGCTGGTTGGGGGCGGGGAGGCCCCGGGCATGCGCTCTGCGGAGACCTCCGGCCTCCACCACTGCGGAGAAACCAAATCGGTGGTCTGGCTGACCACTACTGACCACTCTCCCAGCTACCCTAAGGCCCAGGGCCTCCTCACCCCTCAGTTACTGGGCTCTGTCTGGCCTAAGTCCAGGACCCCGAATTCACCTCTCACGGACCATAGCCTCTCCACGTCCACAACTCGGTCCTCTTCCCACTGTGGATTACCCCACTTGGCCTCCTTTGCTTGAGGTAAAAAGTGCAGACCCAATCACTCTGGTTTCTCCCACAGTAACCCTCTCTTTCCACCCCTCCTCAGCTTCCAGATCCTGGTCTTGTCTCCTCTTTCTCACCGTGTAGGGGCACCCCCACTTTGACAAGACAAACACAAGCTACTCACTCCCAGTTAGTGGCCTTTGGCCCAAAGCTTAGGCCCCTGAATTTACCTCTACAGAACCGTAACCACAGGGCATCTCCATCCTCTTCCCTCTCCTTAGCCTTGACCCAGCAAGGCCTTCCCTCCTCAGCGTCCCCTGCTTTCAGTCCATCCCTGAACTACCCCCAGGTCTGTTTTCAGGGGGACACCTGCATTGGGGGGTCCTTAGCATCCTCTGACCCCCTCATCCTTGCCCTAGCTGACTGACCCACCGTAGCCTAGTAACAGCTCAGATCTCACTGTGTTCCAGGCACTCAGCCAAGCACTGTTTTTGGAAGCAAGTCCTCTGTACACTCACCAAATCTTCATAACAATTCCATTAAAAAACAAAATTCAGATCCAGAAATCTTAACCCTTGCTCCAGTTTGACGAATTCAAACCCAGGCTTTTGAGATGGGCCTAGTGGCATGCAGGTCTGTGGTCCCAGCTACCGGGCAGGCAGGAGGACTGTATATTCAAGGCCTGGTCAAATTAGTGAGACCCTGTCTCGGGATAAAAGGAAGGGCTGTGCCTCGGGGACAGAGTGCTTAGCTAGCTTGCATAAGGCTGTGGGTTGCATCCCCAGTGCCACAGAAATAAAATCCTGTGTTCCCAACTGCCCTCTCCCTTCCCCAGCTCCAGGCTGAGTCCCAGACCTCAGATGTGGGCTATGTGGTAGTCCCTCTCATGCCCATCCCCAAATAGAATATTTGGATCCTTCTGGGGCACCCTGGTTTGGAACCCAGAAAGTGTCCTTTCCCTGGGTCATCTGTGGTAGCTGAGCCTCTGTTCCTTCCTCAGGATAGGTTGCTAGGGGTGGCAGGACTTAAGTGGGGACACTTGGATTCACAGGGGACTCGGGCCCTGAAGTAGGGGACGGGAGGGTACCAGAGGGTCTTTAGACTCCAGTGATGCAAACATGTTGGTCACCCCCCATTTTCTCTGCCATCCCCCTGCAGTATGTGGCCTTCGCCTCCCTGTTTTTCATCCTCATTTCCATTACCACCTTCTGCCTGGAGACACATGAGGGCTTCATCCACATCAGCAACAAGACGGTGACGCAGGCTTCCCCAATCCCTGGGGCTCCTCCAGAGAACATCACCAATGTGGAGGTGGAGACAGAGCCCTTCTTGACCTACGTGGAAGGCGTGTGCGTGGTCTGGTTCACCTTTGAGTTTCTCATGCGTGTCACCTTCTGCCCGGATAAGGTGGAGTTCCTCAAAAGCAGTCTGAACATCATTGACTGTGTGGCCATCTTGCCCTTCTATTTGGAGGTGGGCCTGTCAGGCCTCAGCTCCAAAGCTGCCAAGGACGTGCTGGGCTTCCTGCGTGTCGTCCGCTTCGTGCGCATCCTGCGCATCTTCAAGTTGACCCGTCACTTCGTGGGCCTGCGTGTGCTGGGCCACACGCTCCGGGCCAGCACCAACGAGTTCTTGTTACTCATTATCTTCCTGGCTCTAGGGGTCCTCATCTTTGCCACCATGATCTACTATGCTGAACGCATTGGTGCCGACCCTGATGACATCCTGGGCTCCAACCACACCTACTTCAAGAACATCCCCATCGGCTTCTGGTGGGCCGTGGTCACCATGACCACCCTGGGCTATGGAGACATGTATCCCAAGACATGGTCTGGGATGCTGGTCGGGGCACTGTGTGCCCTGGCTGGTGTCCTGACCATTGCCATGCCGGTGCCCGTCATTGTCAACAACTTCGGCATGTACTATTCACTGGCTATGGCCAAGCAGAAATTGCCAAAGAAGAAAAACAAACATATCCCCAGGCCTCCACAGCCTGGCTCACCCAACTACTGCAAGCCTGATCCCCCGCCTCCACCCCCACCACACCCCCACCACGGCAGCGGTGGCATCAGCCCACCACCGCCCATCACCCCTCCCTCCATGGGGGTGACTGTGGCTGGGGCCTACCCACCCGGACCCCACACGCACCCGGGGCTGCTCAGGGGTGGTGCTGGGGGCCTTGGCATCATGGGATTGCCTCCTCTGCCAGCCCCTGGTGAGCCCTGCCCCCTGGCTCAAGAAGAGGTGATCGAAAGCAACAGGGCAGGTGAGACTGGGGTCAGGACTGGGATTGTGGGGAGACCTGGGGCGAAGGTGGGTAGGATCGCAGGGTCACGTGTCTGTTAGGGCCAGGCAGAGTCGGGTGGAAGGCAACAGCAGACAGAGAAAGAGTAAGTGGCTAGCAGGCTAGAGAGGAGACAGAAGGAGCCATAGGCAGGCATGCCTCCATGTGCAAGAGTTCCTGCAGGGGGATTTGCAGCCAGGCTGCTCTGAGAGGCCCCTGGGCAGGAGTCGCATGGTGACGGTGTTGCTAGAGACTTGGAAACCCAGATATGGTGGTGCATGCCCCTCATCCGTTGTTGGCACTTGGTACCTCCTATACTTGGGAGGAAGAGGATCAGGATTTCAAGGCTAGCCTGAGCCACATGTCTCTGTCTCAAACATCATAGGGGAAAATAAAAAGAGAAAGGGAAAGGAGTTAGGACAGGACGGTGCGGGGGAAAGAGAGAAGGAAGAGGGCGCAATGGCAGGCACTCCCTTATAGTTCCAGCACCAGGGAGGACCAGAATGTTCGAGGCTGTCCTGGGCCATATGCACATGGGGACCCTGACTCAGGAAAACAAACAGGAAAGGTTTGGAGTGACTTCCCGGACCACTAGTCCACTCCGTTCTTAGAGACAAGTTTCCTAAGAAAGAGATACTCCTGTTTCTATTTGGAAGGAAAGGGAGAGAGAGAAAGAAAGAAAAAGCAGTGAGAGCCAGGCATGGTGATGCATTCTTGTAACCCCAGTGCCTAGGAGGGAGAGGCTGGGTGGTCAGGTGTTCGAGGCCAGTCTGTCTCAGAAAGAAATGCTCTCATTGGGAAACACAGGAGTCTCCCGTAGCTGCAAAGAAGGCTGGGGACAGCCTGTGCGCATTGCAGCACGTGACTGGCAGGCTGTCCCCAGGGCCAGAGCTGGGGAAGGTAACACAGTTGGGAGACCGATGGAGTGGGCAGTCAGCAGGACAGAGTTCAGGGCCCACCTACAGGCAAAAGGGAGAGATCTGCAGAGACCAAGGGCCAAAGCTAAGAGGGCCCTGCGGGCAGAGCTGTCAGGCAGGATCTGCAGAGAACAGCGTGAAAAACGGGGTCCCAGAGAGTTCTTCCTATCAGAAGAGTCAGCCAGGTCTAGTTGAACACGCCCATTATTCCAACATTGGGGGGGGGGCTGAGGCAGAAGGATGAAGTGAGTTCAAAGCCAGCCTGGGCTATAAAGCAAGACTTTGTCTCAAAAGAAGTTGTTTAAATAAGAAGTCAGGCCCAGTAGAGGAGGGAGGGGACGAGGAAACGGATTTTTCGTGCTGCGTGTGTCCTGGGGGACTCTGTTTCTTGTAGGCAGTGACTTGGGTGTCCTGGAGGATGGAGGTGAGCCCCCCCAGGCCTTAAGTAGGTCAAGAAAATGAGCTAGTCTGCCCGGCCCCCATCCTGTTCCCTTAGCCACTGACCTAGTTCCCCATCCATTAAAAATAGCTCAAGTCAGGGCCTAGGGGACCCCCACCTCACCCGTCACCTTCCCAGCCCTGCCCCTCCCTGCCCTTTGCAGCACCCCACATTTGTCCCTAAGCAGCCACTTCACAACCCGTGACATCCTCCCCGCCCCCTGCCAGTGCTCTGCCCCTTAATGCTGGCTTTGCTAAGCTCCCACCTTTTGTTTTTTTTGGAGGAATCTCACTATGCAGCCCAGGCTGGCCTCCAACTCAGAATCCTCCTGCCTCAGCCTCCTGAGTGCTGGGCTGATAGGTGAGCCCCCGGCCCCCTCCCAGCCACATATTCACACAAGGCCCAGCTGCCACTTTCTGGCACTTGCCTCTGACCTCAGCTAGTCACTTCTGCACACTCAGTCCATTTGCCCTCCCCACCACCCCCCTTCCCAGCCACCCCACCAACAACCCTGCCCCCCATGCCCCAGGGTGCCGCTACAATTTCTGTCCCTCCAGTGCTTCCCACTGTCACCCTTCAGTTTCCGCCCTTGCAGTAGACCCCCGTCCCAATGGGGACCCTGCAGCAGCTGCCCTGGCCCACGAGGACTGCCCTGCCATCGACCAACCAGCCATGTCTCCAGAAGACAAGAGCCCCATCACTCCTGGAAGCCGGGGTCGCTACAGCCGGGACCGCGCTTGCTTCCTCATCACTGACTATGCCCCTTCCCCTGACGGCTCCATCCGAAAAGGTGAGGTGCCCTCCAGGCGCTCCCCGGAGACCCTTCCTTTCTCCCCAGCCCGGGGGGGGGAGGGGAGGGGAGGGGAGGGGGCAGGTGCCGGGCTTCCCTCGTCTCCCCCTCAGCCCCAAACCACCTTCCTCCCTCTCCTCCTCCTTCACCTTGAGCCCGAGTTTCCTCACCTCTTTATTTCATCTCCATCTCCCCCACCCACCCTGACTCTCCGGCCTCTTCCCTCACCCCCAGCCACTGGTGCTCCCCCACTGCGCCCCCCATACTGGCGTAAGCCAGGCCCCCCAAGCTTCTTGCCCGACCTCAACGCCAACGCAGCAGCCTGGATATCCCCCTAGTGGACGAGCCCCCTCCCCCTAGGGTAAGTAGCTCCCCACCATCCCTCTGACTCCCTCCCTTCTGCACCTCCAACTAACCGCTCTGAGCACATGCTCTCCTACTGACCGACACCCTCACCCGTGGGGACAGCTGTACCCCGTTGCCGACGACGACCCCACTGTCACCCAGGACTCACGCCCAGCCCCCACCTCTGACCTGCTCACCCCCACCCCCACCCCCACCCCACCGCTGGCCCTACCCTCGCTGTCTGCATCCCTCTCTGGGTATTTTTTGTCTCGTCGCTAGCTAGCGTAAGTGCAGGATGGAGTGAACCAGGTGACTTCTCCCTGATCGTAAGAACTGAGAAGACTTAGTTCCCCAGGGCTTTCTGATGGCCAAGTAGAAAGCAGAGGCAGGCCTATCAGAGGACACGGGGCCAGGTCTGTGGAGGTGAAAGGTCAGTCAAGAGGGATGGGACAAGCCAAGCATGGCCGTACACATCTGTGACCACAGCACTTGGATGCTGGAGCAGAGGGATTGTGAGGCTGAAGCTAGCCTGGGCGAGAAAAAAAGCCCTGCCCTCAACGCACCTCCCCCCGATTCTTTGTTTTAGCTACTACACTTTGGGGTAATTTCTTACACGGCAGAGGTCGCTGTTCCATTCTATGATTGTGGGTAGGCACCACCACAGCCAGCTCTGGGAAACCTGTCTGAGAAAGTGATGTGAGGCTTAGAAGGATAGAAAGGATCAACCGGGCAGACCTTGGCCTCAAAGCTCCTGCCTAGAATCCCCCAGTGAGGGGCTCAGTGGTGGAGCACCTGCTGAGCACATCCTAACTTCTACTTCCCGTACTGCAAAGAAAGAAAGGCTGGCCCACTGAACCCGGGAAGGGTGTAAGAGCATGAGCCGTGGGCCAGGCTAGCTCCTGCCTTACACACGGTGAGGTGCCTGGACCAGTGTATCCTACCTGCTCAGTCTGGAAACAACACAGCACCTTCTTTAGAAACGTAAACACTCCAAGAGTCGTTGCCCTCAGCCTAAGGCTACCGCCCCCCATGTTCCAAAGACCCCCCAGGGAGTGTCAACTAGGAGCAGACAGAGCTGAGAACCTAGGCTTCAGGCTCCTAGCCCAAAGGGGCCTGTGTGCCTCCTACACGACCCCCATCTCCTTCCATGTCCATCTCATGACTCCCTCCCTTCCTCCCATCCCACCCCACCCCACTCCACCCACCCCCGCTTGAACCTGGACCTCTATTCCTTACCCCTTTGAGGGATTCCTGGTGGGATGGAGGGTAAAGCGGAGTGTGTGTGGGAAGGCCAGGGGTCCCAGTGGGGTGGGTGAGGCCCTTGCTTTTCTTGCATATGATACCAAAATCCATTCACTGAACTCAAATGATGGCCGGAGCTAATGGGACTGACTGCATTCTCTGCCCCAGTGTTCCCCTGCTGACCCGCCTCTCTGCCCCTTCCCTCCCACCCTCGGCCCTTCCTTCCCTACCCTAACCATCCCGGAAGCTCCTCCCATATTTGATGTCTCTGGCTGCCCCCATTTCACCGCTCCCATCACCCCCTGGAAAACACCAGAGAGGAGGAAGACATCCAGGCGTTTCTCCATCCCCCCAACAGTGAGCCTGTGTTGGGGAGCCCATCTGCCTCTCATTCCCCATCCTTGACTCTCTGTATTTCTGTCCCCAGCTCTTGTCACCGCCTGAGACCTCGCGAGACCCTCGGGTTCCCCCTGTCCCTTCCCCCCAGGTTAGCAATTGGGAATGGTGGGAGGGGCTATCCCTGAGACACTGGGCTCTGTTCCCCCAACTCTAGGCACTCTTCTGCAGCTAGAATACCACCTCCCAGCCTGGGATGCTCAGAAGTCATCCCAATCCCTGATGCTAGCAGAGAAAAAACAAAACAAAAACCCCACTCACCCCAGTGGTACTAATGTGGGGTCCCATGAGCTGTGTCAACAGTTCCTGTCAACAGCAGAGCCCATCCAATTTTGGAATCATCCACCTCATCCAATGTCCTGGACTCTTGAAAGATACCGAGTGTAATGGCTCATGCCTTAGTCCAAGGCCACTTACCTACTGAATTTGAAGTCAGCCTAGGCTAAATAGTGAGTTTGAGACCAGCCTGGGCTACATGATTTCAGTCCATCCTAAGCTATATAGTATGTTCCCGGCCAGCCTGAGCAACATAGTGGGACTGAGGCCAGCCTGGGCTACCCAGGGAGCTGTTATCCCAGGGAATCTCCTCCCCCTCCCGCACCAGGTCCCTAGCTCCCCCCTGCGCAGCCCCCTCCACCAGCTGCTACCTCCACCCCAGCCCCTGCCGCCCACCATCCCACCTCACCAACTGCTGCCTTTGGGCCTCAGACCAGGGGACCGTGGGGAGGGGGGAGGGGGAGGGCAGGCTGGGTGGGGAGACTTAGTGGGCACAGCCTGCCTCCTAATCCTGTCTCTCCCCTACCGTGTGTCTGCACCTTTTTTGTGGATGCTGACTGACTCCAATTTCTTCACCTCTCTCTCCATCTCCTCGGCCCGCCCGCCCGCCCCACCTACGGGTGTTCTTCCCTTCCCATCCCCTTCTTTGTCTTTGTGTCCCTGTTTGGGGTCTCTGTGCACCCTCACCCTGGCCCCCATCCCCACGGCCCCTCCCACCCTTGTCTCTGCTCCTTCCTCAGGTTACGAGAAGTCCCGCAGCCTGAGCAGCATTGTGGGCCTGAGCGGGGTGTCCCTGCGCCTCGCGCCCCTCGCCACTCCCCCTGGCTCGCCCCGGGCCACGCGCCGAGCTCCCCCAACCCTGCCCTCCATCCTCTAGCGATTCCCTCCCCCCGCGGGGGGACTGGGGGTGATGGGAAGGTCGAAAGGCGCTGGGGGTGGTGGGTGAGAAAAGGGTTCTTTTAAAAATGTCATTAATAATATGCAAAAGAGATGATGATGCCAGCAGACACCCCAGGCCTCTCACTCCCCACACACTAGAAAACCCCCAGGATAGAGGGGGCGGGGTAGGAGCCTGTTCTCCCCCAACTCTCCCCTCAAAAAAAAAAAAAAAAAAAAAGTAAAACCTCAGGTCTCCATGAGCCATAGGACACCCCTCCCATCGACTCCTGTAAATAACTAAAAGCTGATTCCACCTAGGGGCACTCACTCTAGTTTGCATGCCTCCCGGACCCCCTCTTCAGCAATAAGCCGCCAGGAGCTGCGTGCAGAGAGTTGGAGGAGAGGCTGCTGGGAGCTTCTGGGGTCGGGGATGGCATTTTAGGGGTTTTCCTGATCACCCACCAAAAGGGCAACCCACCCATCAACAATCGATTCAGGAAAAACAAACAAACAAACAAAAAACCCTCTAGGAACATGTAGGGAAAGGAAAGCAGGTTAATCAGCCGCATCCTTGAGCTCAGCTGGGGGTGGGGGTTCTGCCAGCTGCTCCCGGGCTTGGAGGACTCCTGCTGGTGCATTCCACCTACGCCCGCCTCCGGGGATCTGCTCCCTCTATTCACTGCATGGACTTAGCCCTCCAGGCCCAGAATCCTCCACCGCACCGTCTCCACTCTATCCCAGAACATGAGGCTAGCACCCTAGACTTCCGGAGATTGACCCTGGCACCCTGCACTCCCATCCCCGCACACTTCCGGCACCCCACACTCCCCTCCATACCCACACGTCCACCACTGGCCTTGGCTGCACCTCAGTGTTCTTCCACCCTCCCACCCCAGCTCACTTACAGACATCCTGACATTTCTCATGACCCAGACATTGCCCAGACACACCCATATTCATTCAAGCTTCCCCCCATCCCAGACAGCCCTGACCCCGACATCACACTCCCCAGTTCCAGGCGCCTCTGATGCTAGACCTTCCCAGATGGGCTCGGGCTCGGCCTGTCTGATTCCAGGGAGCTCCCACTCCATCCGGCATCTCTGTCTAGGCAACCCCCTCCTCAAAGCCGCTTCCACCGAGATGGTGCCAAAACACAGACTTTCCCAGAGCGTGGGACTCCATTCCCTCTTCGTGTGCTGTAGTCTGCAAAGTGCACAAACGACCAAGTGTTTAAAACATGAATGCTCCAGGCACACCTAGCTGGTGCGTCCTGGCAGCGCGGCAGTTGGGTGTTGACATTGGAAGTAAGTCAAGGACAGTCAAGCACACAGCTTGCCTAATGTGCTAAGGTCCCGGGGTTCAATCTCCGGCAGCCCCTCTTCCCCTAAAACAGTCCCAAAGTGATGATAGAAGCTGTGGCTCGCGTGGTGGGAAAAGACACGCCCACCTCGACTCATCCACCCCCTCCCAGTGTCCCTTGCCCGCCACGTGCCACGTTCGCGGTGGAAGACTCCCAAATCCCATCTTGGCTCCAGTATGCTACCTCCCCCAAAGCCCAGAGACCACACTGGTCCCAGAATCCTAAACAAACTCCTTTGGAGCAGGGTGGTCAGCAAAATTAGCAATCTCTTCCTTGTTCCCACAGCCTCAGGGAGCCCTCCCGCTGCCACCAGCGTGTCGGTGAGAGAGTCCTTGGGCCCAATTCTCGATGCAACGATTCCTATGCAAGGGGCATTTTGAGTCCCCCCACCCCCACACCTCCAGCCTTCCCTTGGGACTTTAAACCCTGCTAAGACAGGGGTTGAGGGGTGGGGTGGGATCTGGTAGGGGCAGGACAAAGGGCTAGGGGACTCCAGACATCAGGGTATGAGGTGAGAACTCCTAATATTGCCAAAGGGTTTAACTTTAAACAGCCCCTATTATCCCCTCCCATCCCTCAATGGGGCGGGGAGAGGGGGCAAGAGTCCTTTTCGAGGGTACCAACCACCTCCCACTGTCTTCCCCCTGCTCTCCAGTTTCCCACACGTATCCAGCTTTTTAGTTAAGCTTTTTTTAAAAAGCTACCATCGTTATAAATGTCTACAAAACGTGATTTTTGCCCCCTTCATATTTCCCAATTTACCAAACAGTGTGGGGTTCGGGGAGGGAGAGCCAGGTCCTGGTCTCCCTTTTCCCCACGGCCGCCAGGGTGCCTGCAACTGCACGCATGCGCTGCATGATGCACCCCCCCACACACACACGCGCATGTGTCGCGCACCCCTCCTGCGCTGGTGGGGGGGACGCACGGGCTGGGGGCGGGGCGATGGGGAGGAAAGATTGGCAGGGGGCAAGGGGGTCTTCCTGAGCTCAGCAGCTCCCCTCCTTCCCCACACACTCACAGCAATAAGTTTCTCTACTTCTAGTGGGCGGATGGGTCTGGCCTGGCCTGGCCTGGCCTGGCGCGGGAGGGGTTGGCCAAGGGGCGCTCTCAGGGATGGGGGCGGGTCCTGAGTCTGGGGGAGGGGAGGTCTGCAACTCTGGTGCTAACAGGCGGGTCTTCCTGGCCCACCCGCAGGCAGGCAGGGAGGGGTCGGCAGGCTCCTCCCCCAAGCCTCCCCCACGCCCATCCAGGGTGCATGAACCACCCACGCAGAAGCTGCCGCATGTCAGCCCTCCCCCACAAAGAAACAGTGTCATGCCCCTCCCCAGCCCAATAAATGATTCCTTTTCATTTAGAAGTGGCTTTTGATTTGGGTTTGGGGTGCAAGCTGGGCTGGGTGATGCAGGCCTGCCATCCCTCTCAAGAGGTAGAGGTAATACAGCCTGGGCAACAACGGGAAGAAGGTAACAGAGGGCTGGGGTGTGGCTCAATGGTAGAGCCCCGCCTAGAATCCCCCATGGGACCTGAGCTTTGGGCACTGGGGCAACAGCCTTCCTAACTAGACTATATGAAAGAGATGCGTTTAAGAACTTGAGTGCTAGAACCCAAGGCAGCGTGTCCTGGGTATGCAGCAAGGTGCTTATGAAAACTTAGCATGTGTGGATTACCAGCCCTGAAGCCAGACTGTGTGGGGTTTGGGTGTCCTGGGGCTCACCCTGTTCCGAACACTGTGAAAGGGCCAGGAAATTGCACTTTAGTCCCTCAGTGACTGCTCAAAGGTGCTGAGGAGACACCGGCTTGCCTAGTATATAGCAGGACACCTTTACTTCTTATTGCACAGTAGATACCCAGTCTCTAGGAAGGATCTCACATACTACAGCAGCAGAGAAAACCCCTCACACTCCGTCTCCAATCAGGAACACAGCCACGGTGAAGGATCTAGTCAGGTGCAGTTTATTTCTTCAGTGCCTGGCGCAGGAGAGACCTGAACACTACTACTCTGTGAGCACACAGACCTTACCCCATAAAAGAGGGCAGGATACTGGGAGGGGATGGAGGCGGCCGCCTGCCTTCTGCAGCCGACAGGATATGCTTCCTCATGCTCATTCTGTCCCCTTAACAAGAGTGACTATCCTTGCCTCCCAGTAACCCGGTTCCTTGGTTTAGGGCCTTGATTTGGAGTCCCCAGTGGGTGGGAGTCTGGGGTTCCAGTAGGGATCATCAATGCCAGAGGGCAGCATCATCTCAAAGTGCTAGCCAGGAGGGACACTGGGACAGGCTCTGTCCTTGGGGCATCTAGGACAGACTGACTGGGTCACTGGGGTGTGGCAGGGGGCGGAGCTTCAGGCTCCTGGGGTGGTGCAGGCCCAGGCTCCGCCCCCTCGGCTTCCTCCTCATCAGAAGCCACGCCTTCTTCCAGCCGGAACACCTGGCGCACTGTGCGAGTGGTGAAGGTGAGTGGGCCACGCCTGTGGGAGAAGAATGCACAAGGCCCAGGTTGGTGGCACACGCCTTTAATCCCAGCACTCAGGAGGCAGAGGCAAGTAGATCTCTGTGAGTTCGAGGCCAACCTGGACTACAGAGCTAGTTCCAGGACAGGTTCCAAAACAATACAGAGAAAGCCTGTCTTCAAAAACCAAAAATAAAATAAAATAACAAAACTTTAAAAAATGCACACGTGACATGAGATAGAGGTCAAAGATGCAGATAGAGATGAGAACACTGACGCAGAAAGGGAAAGAAAGATAGGGACAAGAGACGCCGAGGTCAAAGTCGGGTAAATGGTCAAACAGGTGCGGATGGCATCCGAGCAAGGCTGAGAAAGCTCAGGAGAAAGACGAGGGTAGCCACAGCCTCCTTCCCACCCCAGGGCCTTATCCTCATGCTGGGCATCCAGGAGAGGTCTGTCGGGGGGCTTACCGGAGCCTGTTCCTCAGCGTGGTCACCTCCCGGTTCATGGACTCGGCAGACTCTGTGACGTCCTCCAGCTCCCGTTGCAGTCGCCGCCGGCCAGCCTGCGCCCGCGACGCTTCCTCCTCTGCTTCCTCCAGCTGTCGCTTGAGCTGCTTCAGCCGGAGGTTGCCTTTCTCCAGCTGAGTGTTGTGGGGGGAGACCCAAGTCATTCCCATGGTGTCCCCCAGTGCCTAGAGCAGCTGTGGTGACCTACTGAGACCTTTACAGTATGGCAGCAAAATACGCAGAAGCCATCTGGGTGTTGGACGGCTGAGACCCTGGCGCTTAGCAATCCATGGAGCAGAGATCTCCTGACCCTCCCTGTGAGATCCTGCCTCCCCCTTCACTGCTGAGGTCTTTGGGATGTAAGAGCATATAGAAGGCAGGGGGAAGTAGACGGGAATGAGCCTCTGGGGCTGCAGTGTTTGTGAGCCCATCGCTCATGATGGGGTGAGGTTTCTTGGTAATGCACCTGTTTTTGAGTCACCCATGGTCCTGTAAGTGACCCCAATAAACTCACTGGCTGACCAAACTGGCCTGGTGGATTTAGTTTCTTGGCCTGTCAGTACCCTGCCTGGTATAAACATGTGGTCCTGGGAAGTCTTGTGACAGCATTGTAGGGACACAGCATACTCAGAGCAGGCCCCTCCCCCTCATAGCCCTCCTTCGGCTCCCCAGGACTGCTGGGTAAGGGGCCAGCCCTAATATAAACTTCCTCGTGCCCATGTCTCTGAGGAACCCAGTGAGCATACCAAATTCACCCTACATCCCCAGGCACTGCCACCCCTCTCCAGGGAATGAACACACATCATTTGACTTCATTTGTCTCATGAAGTACAGGCTGGTCTTGAACTCAGTATGTAGCTAATGATGACTTTAAACTGTGTTGGCCCTGCCTTCATCTCCCAAGTGCAGTGCTAGGTATGGAAACCAGGGTCTTGTGCATGTAGGTAAGCACTGTATCCACTGAGCCACACCCCCACCCTACAGCTCTTATATTCCTCTAGCTGCACTGCTCATTCTGCTTGCTTCATTTCTTCAGGGCCTTTGAGCCTCCTGCTCTTTCTGTCTGGCTGTTCCTCCCCTGTCAGGTCTTAATTCAAATGTTACCTCCATAACCCTTTCCAAAACCCAACCTGGACAAGGCTCTCTATTCCTATGCCTTAATTATTTTCTTTCACAGCCCTCACCGGAGTCTGGCATTATCTTTGTATGGTTGTGTGTATAATACCTTTCCTATACTGGTAATGTGAGCCCTGTGAGAGCTAGGACCTTCTGGAACTTCCCAGCACCTTACTTCTAATGCCTAGAAATGTACCTGTCATAAAGGCCATACTCAATAATCATTTTGGGGAATGAATAGGAGTCAAGGCATAGCTGAGCTTTTAAGGACACAGGGACTCTACCTGAGCATAGACCTGGAGTCACATACAGGCTCTGTTACCTACAGACCACAGGATATTTTTATTGTTGCTGTTGGTTTGAGGAGTCTCTCAATGTAGCACAGCTCTCCTAAAACTCAGCAATCCTCCAGCTTTTGCTTCCACCACAGTGGAGATGACCCACTGAGCCACCTGCCAGACCAAGCTAGCAGTGTTATTTTCTTGTTTTGATCCTAGTGCCCACTGCTCACCTGGTCCCTGAGCTGGTCAGCCACCCTACGCTCTTCGTCCACCTGAAGAACCACCTCCTTCAGTCGCTTCTCAGCTCTGCGCACCAACTTGCCAGAGAGAATGCGTTCTCTAAAGAGAAGAGCCCAGGAGATCCTCTGTCACCACAGCATGTTTAGTGTTGTCCCATCCTTGGGTTTCTTCCCTCTTTTGTACCTTCTAGCTGCCTCCCACTCAGCCAGGCTTCCTGCTGCAGGACAGCTATGTCACTAAAAATAAGTCCTGTGATGTTGATGGTTTTGA
The DNA here is from genome assembly GCF_943737965.1 of Phodopus roborovskii. Classification (NCBI taxonomy): domain Eukaryota; kingdom Metazoa; phylum Chordata; class Mammalia; order Rodentia; family Cricetidae; genus Phodopus; species Phodopus roborovskii. The sequence continues at coordinate 1,476,377 of NW_026126651.1, forward strand.
GACAGGGTCTCCTGTAGCCCAGGCTGGCCTCAAACTCATTATGCAGCCAAGGATGACCTTGACCTCTTGATTCTCTTTCCCTCCACTTCCCACGTGCTGGAATAATGAGCATGCCCCATCATGCCCAGTTTATGCGGTGCTGGAGATGAAGCCTGGGACTCCCTGCATGCTGAGCAAGCACTTTAGCCCAACTGAGCCCCAGCCCCTCCTGCCTCTGCATGTGTATGTAGTGTTTCACATCCCCTCCAGACCAAGGTGAAGATGCTGAGCTGGAGATCAGGAATCCCAGACAGACTGCCTGTCTGATCTGTTTTTCTATATATCACATAAGCATCATGGGTATCACACCTGTATAGATGGCAGCCAGGAACCTACAGATGTAGACTGCTGTCACTGTAGTCCCACGGTGTCTCAATAGCTGGGGATGCCTGCTGTGCTGGAAATCCCTTAGTGATGGCTTTGATTAACACAGCGGCTGGCTCTTGACATGTATTATGGGAGGCTGGTTTACAGGAACCTCAGCTTCTACTGCCATTGCTTCCCACATCATTTACATACATACATACATACATACATACATATATATATATTTGTGTGTGTGTGTGCTCATGTGTGCCTTGTGTATGTGCGCCTGTGTGTGCCTGTGTGTGTGTGTGTGGCGCATGCGTGTGCATATATGCATTCCAGGCCATGTGCTATGGAGGTAAAGGGACAACTTTCAACTTTTCTTCCCTTCTGCCATGTGGCTCTTCAGCATGGTGTTCAGAACTTGGCAGCAAGCTCATGGAAGGGACTGATAATCCCTGCTAAAAAAATGTTAGTCTTTCAGCTGATTGTTGGGGGCATGCACCCACAGATCATCTGCCCAGAAGGCTAGGAGTGGATATTGGTAATGACCTGGGAGGTCATTTTGCTATCTGTGGAGGCAGACCTCATCCACCTTTTGCTTCAGAGGAGACCTCATCCAAATTCTCCAGAATGATTACCCCAGACTCTTCCCTCCCTGACCTTACCCCTCCTTAGGGAGATGTCACATGTGCTTATGGCCTGCTGACCTCTATGCTGTCTCAGAGACCACAGCAAATTCTAGGCCTTTTGGATGTGGAACCCACCCTCCTGGCCACATATACTTTGTAAAGGATTTATAAGTCACACCTCAAGCTTTACTGTGCTCCGGGAATGGGAGCGAGTGGACCGATTCTTTCCTGGAAATCTTCCCCCAAACTGTTCTGTTTTAAATATGCAGGCAATGAGCCGCCTGCCTGAGCTGCCTGCCATGGACTCCCAAGGTCAGTCTGCACCGGGTCGTCACCGACAGCCTCAGCCGATGTTTTCTTTTGTTTGATAGTTTTGTTTCTTTGGTGGGTTTTGTTTTGTTTTATGGGAGGATCTCATTGCATAGCTCTGGCTGACCTGAAACTCTCTGTGTAGATCAGACTAGCCTCAAACTCACAGAGATCTGATGGCAGATGTCATTCTGTAAATATGTTTCTCTTATTGGTTAATGAATAAAGCCCTGTTGGCCAATAGGGAAACAAGATACGCGGGACTAGGAGACAAGGAGGATTCAGGAAGAGGTAGGAGGTGAGTTGACATGGAGGATCGAGAGAGCAGAGGTCCGAACCTCTCTCCAGTAAGATGAGACCACACAGAAATACTTAGATGAATAGAAATGTGTTAATATTTAAGACAGAGCTAGCCAATAAGAAACGCTAGTAACCGGCCAACAGCTTTATATCTAATACAGCATCTCTGTGTATTATTTGGGGCTGGCGCAGCAGTGAGACCAGGCTGGCGGGAAAACTGCTCGTAACAGAGATCCACCTGCCTTTGCCTCTGGATGCTGAGTTCAAAGTGTATATTATATACCTAGCTTGATGGATTTTTAGTTTAGTTTTTCAATCCAGGGTTTCTCCATGTAGCCCTGGCTGTCCTGGAACTCTGTAGACCAGGCTTGAAGTCACAGAGATCAGCCTGCCTCTGCTCCTCTCCAACCCCCTCTCCCCGGATTAAAGATGTCTGCTGCCCCGACTAATGGTTACTTTTAGTTAACTTGACACACCCTAAAGTCACCTGGAAAAAGAGTCTCCATGAGGGACTGTCTAGGCCAGGCTGGGGACTGTCTTGACCGTTACTTGATGTGGGAACACCCAACCTGCAAGTGGGAAGCATTTCCCCTGGGTCTGGGTCCTGGACTGCGTACAAAAGAAGCCGAGTTGAGCACAGGCACGCATGCGTCCTCTTTGTTATTGGCTGTGGACGTGACCAGAAGCTTCAGGTCCCCACTGCCTTGACTGCCCCAGAATAGTGGGTGCGACCTGCAACTGCAAGCTGGATAAACCCATTCTCCCTGAAGTTGCCTTTGCTGAGGTGTTTATCACAGAAACAGAAGTGAAACTAGGACTGTGTGTGAGTGTGTGTGAGTGTGTGTGTGAGTGTGTGTGTGTATGGTATGTGAGTGTGTATGGTGTGTGTGGTGTGTGTGTATGGTGTGTGTGTATGTGTGAGTGTGTATGGTGTGTGTGTGTATGGTGTGTGTGTGGTATGGTGTGTGTGTGTATGGTGTGTGTGTGGTATGGTGTGTGTGTATGTGTGTGTGTATGGTATGTGTGTGTATGGTGTGTGTGTATGTGTGTGTGTGTATGGTGTGTGTGTATGGTGTGTGAGTGTGTATGGTGTGTGTGGTATGGTGTGTATGGTGTGTGTGTGTGTGTGTGGTGTGTGTGTGTGTGTCTATGGCACGGGACAGCCTCAGGGGTCAGTCTGCACCTTCCACCTTGTTTGAGGCAGGGTCTCCTACTCCGCTGCTGTGTACACAAGGCTAGCTGGCCAGGGAACTTCAAGGGTTCTCATGTCTCTGCCGCCTGTTTTGCTGTGGGAGTATTGGATCACAGACACCTACTACCATGTCCACTTTTCACGTGGGTGCTGGGGTTTCGAATTCAAGACCTCCCACTCCACAAATACTTCATCCCTCTCTCTAGCCTGGCTTCTCGGCTCTGAAGAAGAGTATGGGTAGATGTGGTGCTAGATATAACTGTAGCCATTTTGTGACCATAAGGGAAATACACAGACCTTGGCCCAGAGCCCAGTGTCCTTTAACTACGCCATCTCTTTTTGTAATGGTTTGATGGGGAAGGGGTTGAGTCTCTCCTTCCTGTTCCTACACCCTTGGCACGTGACTGCAGCTGCCTGTGGACTGTGGACCTGAGCTGTCAGAGGACTTGCTCTGCTTAGGGATAAAGTGGCACAGTGTTAATCCCAAGCCTCTAGAAGCCATTGGCGGTGTCCCTTACTCTTGGGACCATGGTTCAGCCATGTAGGCAATCCTGGGCTAGCCTTCTGGAGAATGAGCGGCCACATGGAACAGAACCAAGTTAGTCTAGTCTTCCTAGGCAAGGCCTTACATGTGCTTGAGCCCTACCAAGCAAAACCATGTAGCCAACCCTTTGATGAGCACAGATACAGCAGACAGGCCAACCAACTAGGCACAAAAGAACCGACTAGCCAGGGCCAAATCCAGAAGCAATAATAAACTTATTTTAAAGTCATAAGTTTTAGGGTGTTTTGTTACACAGCAGTAAGTAACTACAATATCGTTGCCTAAACTGTACTCTCCATGGACCGCAGTCCCCTCCAGGGCAAAGCATCCTCCCCTCCTCACCTGCTTTCCTGCTCCAGCTGCTCCTCTGCCTGGGCCAGTTTGGACTCAAGAGCAGCAATCAGCATCTTCTGCCGGGCTCGGGCTCCAGCATCCTCTTCACCCAGGCGACCCCGCAGCTCCTGGATCTGCCGCTCCAGCTGCTGCCTCCCGCTCTCAGCCTTGGCTGAGAAGCTGCGTTCAGCAGACAGCTCTGTAGTGAGGGACTCTACCTGCAGCAGGGGAGGAGATGGTGTGGTGAAGCCTCAGAAGGAACAAGCTGGTGGCAACCCACAGAACCTCCTGGGATGAGCTGAGCCGATGGCTGCCAAATGCACAGCTCCGAGACAGCACGGAGACGGGGGGGGGGGGGGGGACTCTAAGCACTCAACAACAACATTTCAACACGCTCAGGAAAGACAACCCACAGCAAATGGTACCTTTTACTTTTTAGTGAACAAGAATGTTTCAAATTTATTTAAAATGACTCAAAATTATTTAAATCTATTTAAATGTAGTCTTAACATTTTTATTTGAGTGTCTCATGCAGCCCAGGTTGACCTAGAACTCACAAAGTAACTGAAGATGACCTAGAACTCCTGAGCTTCCTTCCTCCACCTCCCAAATGCCGGGATGACAGGCACGCACCACCGCACCAGGTTCAGCGCTGCTATTTTAGGGAGTCCCAGAGATGGCCACAAGCTTGTTTAAATGCTCTAAATCTGTGGCTGTGAACTAGGCTATTTCAGGCCCTTCACACTCTTCTCTGCACCAGGGTCACCTGAGGGGCCTGTGAAAAGTGCGGGCTCCTGCCCCTCCCACCAGACTCTGCCAGCCCCAAGCAGCACAGCCAGCAGAGACCTGTGGGGCCTTGTGAGGAGCGAGGCCTCCATTCACAGCAGCTGACAGATGTGTAGGCTCAGCCTCGATCCTAATAACAGAACCTTGCCGCCCTCAGCTTGGAAGACATGCGGCCCAGGCTCATTAAAGCTTTTGCATCTCGGTGGCATCGCCTCCCAGGGCACATTCATGAGCCCAGCAGCCCTCCTCCCGCCTTTGAAATTTTAACTGTAAAGAGAATGCTGGCAGGGGATGGCTAGGACTCAGTTGGTAGAGGGCTTGCCCAGCACAGAAGGATCCCTGGTTCCCCAGTATAATCCAGTTCGGTGACACATGTCTGTCATCACAGATGGGGGCCGGAGGATGAGGACAGCAAGGTCATCCTCAGGCTACAGAAAGCATTCCTGAGCTACGGGAGGCTCTGCCTGAAAACTGAAAGAAAAGTGCTGCGGGTTGCTACGCAAACCTGCGTCCAGTCCGTTTTCCCAGTACAGGGAAGGCTGTGAAGGGAGGGTCCTGTGTCTCAAGGCCAGGACCCCGCCTTACACTTCCACCTGCACTGACTGTGCTGATGACAACTAACAAGTTTTCTTCATTAATGTGTGCAGCCGTCCATTCATACGTCAGTGTTTACTCTTTGTTGCCCTGGCTGGCCTTGAACCTGTGACAATCCCCCTGTCAACTCTAGAAGGTACTGGGATTACAACTGTGGGCTGCCACACCTTGATAGTTCACTTAATTACTACTTCAAGCGTGTCTGCGAGCCCTCGGAGTTACAGATGGATCGGCAGCCTTGCCTTCCTGACTTAGGGGCTCCCCTGCTGGGGGAGGGCCGACCTGGCCTGCTGTGCCCTCGGAGTTACAGATGGATCGGCAGCCTTGCCTTCCTGACTTAGGGGCTCCCCCTGCTGGGGGAGGGCGGACCTGGCCTGCTGTGCCCTCGGAGTTACAGATGGATCGGCAGCCTTGCCTTACTGACTTAGGGGCTCCCCCTGCTGGGGGAGGGCGGACCTGGCCTGCTGTGCCCACCTGTAGCAGCAGCTTGCGGTAATGGTCCTTGAGTATCTCGGCGTTGTTCTGTTCTTCCTCCAGCTCCTCTTCCAACTGCCCCAGGCGCCCCTCCAGCTGCCGTTTCTCCTCCAGGATGGCTGTCCTAAAGGAAGGTAAGGTGTTGGTTGCTTCGCTGAGCAGGCCTGCAAGAGGAGCATGCCCAGCTCAGGGCACCAGGACACTCACTTGCTAAGGTTGCCAGTGGCCACCTCCTCTGCCATCTCATCTCTGTCCTGCTGGGCCTGCCTCCGGGCTCGGTCTGAGGCAGCCAGTTCCTGTAGGGACCAGTCAGGGGCGGAGGGATGAGGACGGCAAGGCTTTGCCATTAACCCATTAACCCTTCTCTACCCTTCACCCGTGGCCCCACCCCCACCCCACAGGGGGGTTTTCTTAGCGCTGGCCACCAATGTCCACTCCTCCCAGCTTCTGAGCTGCGTCCTCTTCCATGTCTCTCATCACTGGGCCTCCCTGTCCCCACACCATCTGCAGGCCCTCTCTCCTACCCGTGTGCCCTCTCTTCCTCTACATCACCCCTGGCCCCCAGACTTCTCCCTCACTCCAGCTTCCTGCTCTTGACTTCCCGTCTTCCTCATCTTCCTAGACCGGCCTTGGCAGCTCCTGCTCTGGTTCCCAACAGCCCCCAGGACAAGGTGCCCCACTCCCAAAGAAAGCAAGCACAGGGAGCCCCGCCCACCCCAAAGTCTCCGCCTAGCGCCTGCTGCGAAGCCCCGCCCACTCTCCCAGGGCCTCCGGTTAAGCCCCACCCATGCCAGTCTCACCTCCTGCAGCCGCAACACCTCAGCTTCCAGTCCCTTGAGCCTCTTCTCACTTTCCTTGTTCAGGGTAAAGATCTCTTCCCGGGAGGTACGGGTCTCCTCCACCTCCCGCCACAGCTCCTTCATCTGGACCTGGGTGGAGTTAGTGCCCGGTGCCCAGTTAGTGGAGCCGCTTCGCAAGGACTCGACCCCGGCTGCTACTCACTATGGGCAAGCAGGGCCGGCGCAGAGCCGCGGTCCGTGCCCTTGGGCCACTTCCGCCCTTCCCTAGGCCTCAGTTAACCTCTTCAAGTGAGCCAGAAGAGGGAATATTTAGCCTGTGTTCTGCGGGCACTGCCTGGGCGCATGAGGAGGGGCCGACACAGTTCTCCTCCACCCAAGGAGCCAGCACCGCTATGAGGAGCCAGTGAGGAAAACGGCGGACTGCAATGGGAAAACAGTTGTTATCACTGTTTGTTGCATGCCTGGCCGAGGGGTTAAGGGATCCTTTCTCCAGGTGCATGAACTGTGCCTTCTGCCTGCCGCCGCATACAACGCAGGCACCTGCCGTTTTAAATATCGTCGTATGGGAGGTGGCTCGGTGATGGAGCCCCTGCCTAGCACTCATCATTCAAGGGTCTAGGTTCCACCCTCGGTGGGACCAGATGCATTGTCTAATCTAAATCTAATGAACTTAGATTTCCAAGTCTAACATCTGAACGGAAGGAAATGCAAGGAAGAGACAGAGCAAAGACAGCAGAGGCCAGCTTTTGCGAGGCTGCTAGCTCATCCGGCCACTGCTACTGGTGAAGGTGTGAGGAGACACCGCCCTGTGTCCCCGGCCCCTCGTGCCCGCAGCCGGCCTCACCTGCATCTTCCTCAGCTGCTTCACGGCCTCTTCCTTGCCCTGCCCAGCAGCAGACGTCTGAGCCTTCAGCTCCTCCAGCTCGGCCTCCAGCTTCTTGCGGGCAGCCACAGCCAGCGCCCTTTGCTTCCGCTCCTCATCCCGCTCCACCTCCGCATCTCTCAGCTGGGGGGCGGGGGCGGGGATAGGAGAGGTCACAGGTCATGGTACCCAGCCCGGCTTAGAGAAATCACATGTGAACTCGTGAGAGTTCACGAAGGTTACAAGGTTCAAAGCTCCCCTCTCCGAGGCCACACAAACAGTAACCACCAGCTGGAGAGGAAATTCTTGGGGGGGGGGCAGGGGGTGCTCACAGCATGTGCAAAAAGCTCCTGGGAACCGACTTTCACACGTGCCAGGGCAGACTTTGCTACGATGCAGTCGTCTGAGTTACCCTCACTACAGTAGTTTACCAAGCTGGACTTGACCCCTTTCTATGGTGACCTGGTGCCCTTTCTATCGAGGCTGAGAAGTGTGATAGTCTGCATATAACTTTCCATATCTTCCCTATCTTTCCATAGGGCGTGACCCTGTTAGGAGGTGTGGCTTTGTTGGAACAGGTGTGGTCTTGTTGGGGGAAGTGTGTCACTGTGGGGGCGGGCTTTGGGGTTTGCTATGCTCAGGACACTGCCCAGTGTCTCAGTCAACTTCCTGTTCTCTGCAAGATGTAGGACTCTCAGCTTCTACTCCAGCACGTCTGCCTGCATGCCGCCATGTCCCACCATGATGATAATGGACTGAGCCTCTGAACTGTAAGCTGCCACCCCAATAAAATGTTTTCCTTCATAAGAGTTGCTGTGGCCATGCCTCTTCACAGCAATAGAAACACTAAGTCAGAAGTCGGTACCGGGGGCTGGGGTGCGGCTGTGATAGGCCTGACCTGACCGTGCTTTTTTTTTTTTTTTTTTTTAAGGCTATGGACCATGGGGCTGTGGATTAGAAAAGAAGTGGAATTCTTTAAGCACTGCGTAACCGGCCACCATCAGGGGCGTGGAGGACTGGAGCTAAGAGTCATGTGGACTGTGGGGTGGGGCTGACTCAAGAGTTTCACAGAAGAATTTCAGTATGTGGCCTAGAAATCATTCTTGTGATATTTTGGTGAGGGAAGTGGCTGCTTTTTGCCCTTGTCCGAAGAGTCTGCCTGAGGCTAAAGTGAAGGTTTTGGATTAATTCCATTGGCAGAGGAAATCTCAGAACAGCCTAGCACAGACTCTGTCATGTGGGTATTAGTGGTAACTCTAATGAAGATTATAATGAAAGGGAGCAGGCTGAGCAAATAAAGTTATGCAATGTAAATTTTGAGGAGAAACAGAACATCGGGAGGTGGAATGGGGCTGAGTCCTGTGTTCAAGGAGATAAACAGATGAAGAAATGGAGTAAAGGGACCTCAGGGCAGGACCCCACACAACTACGAACCCGACTTGTAAAAGGAAGCTAAAGCAAAGCTCAGAGCCTGCTGTGGTGGTGCATGCTTGTAATCCTAGCACCAGGAAGGCAGAGGCAGGTGGATGTCTGAGTTCGAGGCCAGCCTGGTCTACAGAGTTCCAGGACAGCCAAGCTTAGGCAGTGAAAGATAAAATGCTGGTGAAAATGTAATTTAACGAGGAGGCCATGCTGCAGCCCCAGCAAGCAGCAGGACTTGGTAGCTTTGGCCATGTGGTTCCAGGTTTAAGGTTAGAAAGAATTTACGGAATAAAGTGACAGAGACCAGGCATGTGTTGGGGTGTCCCTGCATGGAGGGTTAGAGAGGCCACTATGTAGAGAAGCTGTGAAGTTGATGTTAGAGATGCCAGAGTCATGAGGTACCTGCTGAGGAGAGCTACTAACAGGCAGTGGAACCAGCCCAAGCAACAGAAGTATGAAGTCGACAGCTGAAAGGCGTTGGAGATGTGAAGAGCCATTTGACCTCAGACACGGAGATGCAGGGTTTGGTGGGTGCTGTGTGCTTGGGATGTCGCTACGCTGTGGCACGTGTGTGTGTCACTGCCTTCTGGCAGGACAGAAGGATGGCTTCCTGATGAGGTGACAGCCAGGGGACCCAGGGGAAATGCTGGCAGAGGGCTCTCCGGCTCCGCGTGCTTTCAGTAGCCTGGGGCAGGTGCCCTGCCGCCACCTGCTGGACAGTACCTGCTTGACCAGCTGCCTGCGTCTCTCCTCGCCGGCATCATCACGGCCCTGCAGGTCACGCTCATGCTGAGCCTTCAGAGCCTGCACCGTCACCTCCAGACGCAACTTGGCATCCTCTGTGGCAGTCAGCTCGTCCTCCAGCTCTGTTACCTGTGTCCGCAGGTCAGTGACTGCCTGTTCAGCCACCCTGCGGGCTCGCTCCAGCTCGTGCACCTGGAGGGAGGGGGAGTGGGTTTGAGTCCCAGGCTAGGATTAAGCCGGTGTCCTGAGTAGAGTAGGGGAGGTATGGGGAGAAGGGCCCAAGTGAGTTCATTCCCTCATTCACACTGCCTACTAAGCACTTACAGCTGTCATCTTAAATTACCTGGAAACACTGTATGCAAACCTGTGTGTGACACCATGGAGAGTCATCAGGAAGAAAGTCTCAGGGAGGGGCTGTCTGCATCAGTTTGGGCTGAGAAGACCACACCCACCTTGCCCTAGGTCTGGCCCTGGACTGTTAACGAGGAGATCCCTGCTCTTGACTGTGGATGTGAACAGTTGCTTTGTCAAGTTCCTGCCTCGACTCCCCCCAATGATGGACCAGAACCTGGAACTTTGAGCCAAATAAATCCTTTCTCCCTGCACACTGCTTTTGCTGGGATGTCACCAGAATCAGAAACACAGCTGGGATCATGTGCTCTGTGTAGATAGAAAACCCCTAATCCAAAACCACAACTTAAAAAGAGGGCCCAGGTTTGATTCCCAGCAACCACATGGTGGTTCACAACCATTTGTAACTCCGGTTCTAGGGGCTGCAACACCCTCTTCTGGCCTCTGAGGGCACTGCACACATGTGATGTACATACACACATGCAGGCAAAATACGTGTGCACATGAAATAAGGACATTTTTAAAAGCTTTAAAAACAAAACCTCAAACATGATGAGATTTGCTGTTTTGATTTTTGGTAACTGACCTCTAGAGATGACCGCATGCCTGTCTAAGGTAATAGAGGGAGAAAAAACTTCCAGACATGACTTTGTCACCCAGCCAAACACAGGCGAAGGAGAAACGTAAAAGCATCTCAAGTGGAGCCAGCAGGTACACAGGAAACCAGAGTAGATGCCCTGTTGAGACCTGTGAGGCCGCAGCCCCACGCACGCTCACACGCAAGCTTCTTCTCTGACAGGACTGATAAGCTTGCCATGACCTTGGGGCTTTCAGATCTTTCCCTTCCCTGTAGCTGCAGCCTTCCCTTACTGCACAAACCCATGACTATGCTGAATTTACATGTGTGTGTGTGCTCGCGCGCACCCACACATGCAAACACACGTGTGCCACAGTACACACATAAAGTTTGGACAGTAACTTGCGGGAGACAGTTGTCTCCTTCCACCATATGGGTGCCAGGGATCAAACGGAGGTCAGCAGACTTGGTGGCAAGTGCCTTTGCCCTCTGAGCCATCTCTGGCCCACCGTCCTTGACTTACATTTCACTATTCACAATGCCTTGGAACTTGTAGCTGGAGCTCTGGGCCACTGTGCTGTAGTATACTAACTTGCCCTTGATTGGTCAGCATTCATTATCAGCCTGACACAGCCTAGAGACAGCTCAGGAGAACTCGAACTGAGGCGGACTGTTTTGCTTATTAACTGATACAAGAGAGCCCAGTCCACTAAGGACAGCACTCAGGAGGCAGAGGCAGAGGCAGAGGCAGGCAGATCTCTGTGAGTTGAAGGCCAGCCTGGTCTACAGAGCGAGTTCCAGGACAGGCAGGACCACACAGAGAAACCTGTCTCAAAAAACCAAAAATGAAAACCAAAATAGAGGGGGGGAAAACAACCAACAACAACACACACACACCACACACACATACACATATACACACACATTCACATACACACACACATACACACACACAGCACACACACATACACACACATTCACATACATACACACATACACACACACATACACACACATACCACACACATACACATACACACACCACACACCACACACACATACACACACACCACATACACACACATACACACACCACACACACATACACACACACACCACACACACACATCACACACATATACACACACCACACACACACACACACAGTACACACACACACCACACACACTACACACACTCACCACACACACACAGTACACACACTACACACTACACACACTCACCACACACACACAGTACACACACACACCACACACATACACACACTTACACACCACACACACACATACACACCACACACACACCACACACACACACAACACACAACACATACACACACATCACACACCACACACACACTACACACACACACACACCACACACACTACACACACACACCACACACACATACACACACACACACCACACACACACACACACACAGAGGTCACTGGGTGATGATAGTACATGCTGTTAGTCCCAACACTTGGGAGGCAGAGGCAGAAAGAACTCTCTGAGTTCTAGGCCAGCCCAATCAACAAAGCAAGTTCAGGGAGGCCAGGGCTACACAAAGAAACCCTGTCTTGAAAAACAAACACAAAGTCAAAACAAAACTCTGTGCGTGTGTATGTGTGTGCATGCTTGTGTGCGTGTGTACGTGTGTGTGCATGCTTGTGTGCGTGTGTACGTGTGTGTGCATGCTTGTGAGCATGTGCGTGTGTGTGATGGAGGATTCTGTTCACACCCTGCGAGCGTAGAATGCCCATTTAGCATTTGGGAGCGAAGCTCTTGGCTGTGATGTGAACACGTGACTGGGCTGTCTGTCGTGAGCACATGCCTGTGATCACAGTTACCCCATCACCTCTGTGCCCCAGGCTTGCTTACATTCTTGCCCACATCGTCCTTGCTGCTCAGCAGTGCCTCCAGCTCAGCCCGCAGAGCCCGGTTCTGCCTCTCCAGCTCCTCCCGCGCCTCCTGCTCCTCCTCCAGGGCCCGTGTGAGGGACAGGGCCCGGGCCTCTCGCTCCCGGCCTTCAGCCTCCACTCGCTCTCGGTCTTCCACAGCCCGCAGCACTGCAGCCTTCTCCTCTGCCAGGAGCTACAGGAAAAGATGCAAGAGGAGATGTTGGAGTATTCGAACTCTGGTCTTTGGTTTAACCAGAGGCCACCTCCCCAGGCCTCTAGAAGTCTATTAATCAGCTGCAAAGACACATGACCTTCTGTGTCTTTCATTGTCTCTGTCATGAACGTGGAGTGATGGCACCTAGGCCTTGTAAACAGTCAGGGGCTGTCACCTGAGCTGCTCTCTTCCTGAAGGACTCACAGCCTTCATATAAGTAGTCTGAGGTGTACCTGACAAACTGGGCCATCTCCTGTGGCTGAGAACTGCTTAGGTACTGTTCCTTCACACGGCGCCAAAGCGCCAACAGCAGATAGGAGGCTCTGGTTGAGGAAGTTGGCTTGCTAAAGGTGTCTTTTGTGTGACAATGAAGGGGGCTGAGAAGCCCCGGCCTTCGCGCATCAGAGCCGATCCCTGCTGCTAGCAAAAGCAGTCGCAGTCTGCAGTGACTTCTCTTTCTTGGACCGACCCCAGAAATAGAACACCTACAACCTTTGCCAAAGAAACTGTAGGGATTGGAAACTTCCGTCTCTAAATGATAGGCTTTGGGAGTGATGGACACTTAGTCTGGGACTCGTTAAAGGACTCTGACTTCTGCTGTTCATCTACTTTCCGCCTCCTACATGCCGCCATGGTGCTCTGACTCACCACAGACCCAGTGTGGCCATGGACCAAAACCTCCAAACTCATGAGCAAAACAACCTTCTCACTGCGTGAGCCAGTTAGTTGTCTCCAGTATTTGCTACAGTGACAGAGTGCTGACAGGCACATGGACCTCCGACATCTGTGATGATCATTTTAGTCCCCAGGCTGTGGAATACTTGGTTTGATTCCCATTTTCTAGATGGGCAAACTGAGGCTGAGATGGGAGCAGCAAGACTCAGGACTCATGAAGCAAGACGGGAGCACCCCAGGGGCACAATAGGGTGCTCTGCATATCATTATTCAAACTGGGACACTCAACATGGTGGCACTGTGTGACAGGCACAAACCAGGACACACGGGTGGCCTGCTCTATAGATGCTTTGGCAGAGGCAACACCTACCTGGCTGTGATACCACTCCTATTCACACTTCAAAACCTATCTCAAGTGTCCCCTCTCTGCCAGCAAGCGTCCCCTAACACCCCAAGCGCTTCAGGCCCTCGGGGTGGCCAGCTGGGTCACCTGGTCAAACTTCCGCTGCTTCTTCTCCAGAGCGCTCAAGAGCTGCTTCTGCTGCCCGAGGTCCACAGTGGCATCATCCAGCTCCTGCTGCAGCCGCCGCCGAGCTCGCTCCAGCCTCTCCACTGCCTCTGTTTTTTCTGCCAGACGCTGGGCCAGGGCCTCTGCTTCCCGGGCTGCACGGCGCCGAGCCTCCTCCCCAGCCTCCAGTGCCCCAGCCTCTTCCTCCTGGCGTCGCCGCCATTCTGAGAGCTGTGAGTGGGAGAGAGATGTGTGAGTGACTGCGGTGTGGGCTCCTGGCTCCTGCGCCCTAGCTGTAAACTGACGCCTGAAGATGGGAAGGAGCTGGCCACTGGGCCCTTCTGCCTTGCGGCAGGTGAGACTCTGAGGACTATCAAGCAGCTCTTCCAGGGTGTTGTCACCCTCAGCATGACCCAACACAGTCCACATGGGACCAAGGCCAGGTGACATGGGCTGAGGAAGAAGAGCAACATAATCTGAGGAGTCCGCAGGATGGGGAAGAGTTGAGATGGAGGAGGGGGCATTGGAGATGGGTTTTGAAGTACACACAGGAGCCTGCCAGTGGAAGGCTGGCATTTTTTTAAGGCTTCCCACACGCAGGGTCAGAGTTGTGTGAAGGGGTTCCTAATCTGGTGGGGAGACACATGGGTAGAAAAGTCACAGCCCAAATTAGCCAGAACTTGGCCAGAGTACAACGAAGGGTTTTGTTATGGATTAACAAGTAAGGGAAGGCCCCAACCGTAGAAGAGCATCCATTGCTGGGAAGTACCCGCAGAGGCTCTGTCCAGGGTACTGGGGGGCCCCGGCAGGCTGTGAGGAAGGGTGAGCTGGGCCTAAGGCCCCCCGGCCCCCGGTCAGGCCTCCCTGCCCACCTGGGCCTGGGCGCTCTGCAGCTCACGACCAGCCCGCTCCCTGGCAATCACTTCCTCTTCCATCTGCTCCCGAAGCCCGGCCGCCTCAGCCTCCAGGGCGCGCACACGGGACCCCAAGGCCAGCTTGGCCCTAGTCTCCTCCTGCAGCAGTTCCTGTGGGTGGAAGGGATGGTGGGAGTCAGGGGGAGGCAGCAGCGGGGTGGAGGGCGGCAGAGGGGGGCGCGCAGGGTCACCTGGGTGTCATGCAGCTGCGACTCTGCACTGCTCAGCTCCTTGCTCAGCCTGATGGCCTTGGACTCAGCCTCGCTCAGTGCGGTGGACACGCTCTCAAGTTCAGCCTGTGGGGAGGAGGCAATGAAGTCTCTCCCAAGTCCCTCTGCACACATGGTTGGGAAGCCAGCAACGTGGCCAGAAGCTATCGTAGGAGCTAACACGCGGCTGACATGGGGGCCCACATCCGGTGTTCCCAAAGGTCAGGAGTTCCTGGCCTCTGTGTGCATGGGGAAATTGTTCGGCTGTGTTCACGCCTTATCTGAAGAGGGAGCCACAGCCACGTCACCAACAGGCTGCTGTGGACGGTGGACAGCAGATACAGATGAGGGAATGAAAGGGAATGAGGGAGCTGGGGGTAGCGCCTCACGCCTTCAATCCCAGCACTCAGGAGGCAGAGGTAGTTGGATCTCTGTGAGTTTGAGGTCAGCCTGGTCTACAAAGTGAGTTCCAGGACAGCCAGGGCTACATAATGAGAGACCCTGTCTCAAAAACTAAAATACTTGAGCCAAGCTAGATTGGATCCGAGTTGTTTTTAGGGGGGCAGTCTGTCCTTGATGCCCTATTTAGAGTGAAACTATTCACATCCCCCCAGAGAGAGGCACATGACACCTCTGCCCTGCCCACCTGAGCTCTCTGCAGCTTCTCAGCAGCCTCCGTGCGAGCCCGATCTACATCACTGGCCCGGCCCTGGACCTCCTGCAGCTGGGACTCCAGGCGCCGCCTCTTCTGCTCACCCTCCTGTCTGGAGGTCTGCAGGCTACTCAGCTCAGTCTTCAGCTCAGTCACCTCGGCCTCCAGGGTTAGCCGAGTCTTCTCCCACACGCCTTTGCCCTGCATGGAGATGGGTGCAGTTGCTGAGGCTTTGCACACTCCATGATGGCTCAACCCCCATTCCCTTGGTTTTTGTTCAACACCCCCTCTCCTCCAAGGACCCCATCAATTAAGCAATTACTCAATTAGCACTTGTGCAAACCGTCCCAGAGGGTGGCTGGCCACTCCCTACTCACCCGCCGGGCTTGCTCCAACTGCTCTGCCAGCTCCCCCAGGGCCTGGCCATGCCTCTGCCTCAGCTCCTGCATGGCCACCTCGTGAGCACGGGTCTCCTCTTCCAAAGTCTTCTTCAGCTCCGTCACCTCCTGCTCCCTCTTTGACCTTTGACGGCAGAAGCAGGGAGGAGGCAGGAATTTAGAGCAGAGGGTTATGGGATGCGGCTTCTTTTCCCATCTCCTCTAAGGATGGGGGGGGGGCGGTCTGTGCTTCCTCTGAGGGTCTGGATGTGAAACCTCCCCCACAAGTTTGTGTCCCAGCACTCCAGTGCCTGGAGGCGCTGTTCCGCAGGGATGAAGAACCTTTGGGACACGGGGTCCAGCTCGCACAGGGAGGCTGAGGGTTATGGGCAGTCTGGGTTCCCGCCCAAGTCAAGATCAGAGCCAGCTCCCTGCAAGCTCCCCCACCGCACAGGAGGGGCTTCTGCCACACAGAAACCACTTTCTTGCCATGGGGTGATGAACTAAAGCAAATCTTCCCCCTCAGGTCACCTCTGGTCAGGTATTTGGTTGTGTAATTTCTCAAGGGGTGTTGTATCATCAAGGTTGAAGTCCTAGTCAAAGGGCCGCTCCTAGCGATGCCCTGCCAGAGTCTCTCCTATAAACTGACTTAAATTTATTTTTTAGAAAGACGTATTTATTATGTACACAGTGTTCTGCCTGCATGTATGCCTGTGCACCAGATCTCATTACAGATGGCTGTGAGCCACGATGTGGGTGCTGGGAATTGAACTCAGGTCCTCTGGAAGAGCAGCCAATGCTCTTAACCTCTGAGCCACCTTGCCGGCCCTAAATCTCCTTTATATTTAGTTATGCATATATATGTGGGTATGTGCATATGACTGCAGTGCCTAAGGAGGCCAGAGGGGGCATCATATCTCCTGGAGCCAGAGCTACCAGAAGTTGCAAGCCACTGAGTGGGTGCTGGGAACCGAACTCAGGTTCTCTGTAAGAGCAACCAGTGCTTTTACCACGGAGCCATCTCTCTCTCCAGTCTCCAGACTTCACTGAAGACTTGGCATGTTCTCAGTGGTCTGCAGTTCCTTTATGAGCCTCTTGTTGAGCTCTGGATCTGGTCTGACCTAATTCTTAAAGCGTCCCTGAGCCTGGGGGGGGGTAGCTGAGGACAGTGCGCGGGTCTGACTCTCGCATTCACATCTTCGGAGCTGGCATCTGTGTGGGTTGAGTCTCTGTGCAGATGTGCCCCACCCAGCCCTCCTCACCTCAGCTCCTGCTGGGCATTGGTGGAATCCAGCGTGTCCTCCAGCTCCCCACGCAGCGCCTCCAGCTCCTCCCCCAGGTCCCGGCGCTGCTTCTCTGCCTTGGCCCTGGCTGCCCTCTCCGTCTCCAGGTCCTCCTGAGCCTCGGCCAGGCCAGCCTGTGCTTCCCGCAGGGATTTGAGCAACTGGGCACGGGCACCACCCTCCTCCTCTGCCCTGGGGGTGTGACAAGGGCGAGGGAAGGGTTGGCACGCGGGCAGACAGAGCTGAGGGTGAAGTTCAGGGGCTGAGACATCAGCTGTGGGTTCAGGTCCCGGCTCTGTCATTGGTCATGTGATTCCTGCTCCCAAATTCTCCATCCCCTGGGTGTGCAGTAGAGTGCTACCCACAGTTCTCCCGGGAGACATTGGGCGCCTGCCATGTCTTCTTGGGGTTTTTGCAGTTGTTACTTTTTAGGACAGGGTCTTTCTAAGCTGCTCAGGCTAGCCTTAAACTCATGGCAATGCTCCTGTCTCGGCCTCCCAGGGATGACAAGCATGTGCCACCATGCCGGGCCATTTCAACTTCTGTGTATATGAACAAGTGGAGGCCAGAGGTGTCTGCCTCAAATCCCTTCTCCACCTTACGTTTCTAAAGATTTACTTTTTCATGTGAACAAGTGTTTGCCTGCACAGAGGCAGGTCCACCACACGTGCCGTGTCCACAGAGGTCAGAAGAGAGTTGTATCCCACAGAACTGTAGACACAGATGGTTGTGAGCCTCCATGTGGGTCTTCTGCAAGAGCAGCCAGTGTTCTCAACCACTGAGCTACCCCCAGGCTTCCTAACCCACATCCTAACACCTCTGCAGTGGAGTTACACTCACAAGCCAAGGTTCCTTGGAAGGCCTCACTCACATGCAATACGCTCAATTGTATTTCAAAGAGGCACCATGGCTTGTATGCAGTAGTGGCTCAGTATGTGCACAGAGCTGTGCTGTGTCCCGGCTGGCGCAGGTGGAGTTGCCCCAGAAGTCACCTGACCAGGGCAGCCTGCAGCTCCTCTTCCTTGCGGGCCAGCTGTGCAAGCAGCCCCTCCGCCCGCTGCTTCTGCTCTGACATCTGTTCCTGCAGCTCGGAACTTTCCCCATCCAGCCGCCGTTTCATCTTCTCCAGTTCCTGGCGGCCTTTTTCCTCCTTCTTCAGCCGGTCTGTGGGCACCAGGACAGGTGAGGGCTGCAGGCTGAGGGCAGGCACCACCCACCTCTCCCCTCAGGCACACAGCCCTCGCTGGCTCCCGGCCGCTCACCCTCCATGTCTGCAATGGTGGCTTCGTATTTGAGTCTGAGCTTATTGAGGCTCTTGACTTTCTCCTCCTCTTCAGCCGCCTGTGAGGAGAACTCGGACAGGCGCTCCTCCAGCAGCCTCCGCTCCTGGGGACAGAAGAGGCTCAGGATCCTTGTCCTCTCTGCTGCTGGCGTCCTGCCCTGCCCAGCCTCTGTCCACCCTTCCTTCCCCTCCATCCCAGAGTCTGGGCCCAGCCCACCTCACAGGTGCTCACTCAACAGCATGAAGCCACCAGCACCCAAGGACAGAGCTTGGGACAACATGGCAGGCTGTCCCCATGGGGCAGCCCACCCCTCTATCACCCCACTAGTTCACCGGACTGGGTTCCGTCTGCCACATCTTGCTTTGGCGTGCCGTGGCCCCCACCTTGCTCAGCTTGGCATTCTGGTCCTCCAGGAGGAGCAGGTCCTCCTCAAACTTCTTCATCTTGGCCTCTGTGGTCACCTTCTCCAGCTGCAGCTTCTGCCGAGCACCCTCCTCGGCTTCCAGGTGGCTCTCCAGCTCCTGTGGGCGGGGCAGAGGGGACCCCAGGGGCCCTGGGTGACACTGGGCAGCAGCAAGCCTTTCCTGGTCTTCCCTTCCCATTCGTTGGCTTGACAAGCACTTATTGAGTGTCTGGTGTATACCAGGCACCATTATAGACCCTGGAGATGGGTAACAACCTCTGTCCCTGCAGAAGAACTCAAATGTTCCCTGTGCGCACAGATTTGGGGGAGTAGCCACAGGGAGTGGCCTGCCCTGGGGTGGGGTAGGGTAGGGGCTCAAGACAGATGCCTTCAGAGCCAGGAGACATGGGCCGAGTCCCGCGGAGGGGACCTGAAGCTGACAGCCTAGCTCCACTGCCATTTGAATGAAATCCATGCAGTCTTCGAGCTGTGGACGCTCAGAGCTGAGGTTTGGGGTGGGCGTGGACGCGGTGCCTGGGCCCCCGTACCTGTATGTGCTGCTGCAGTCGCTTCTTCTCACCATGCAGCTGCCGGCTGCACTCCTCTTCCTCGCCCACTCGTGCCTCAAGCTCTGACACCACCAGCTCCAGCTCCTGCTTCCGGGCGGACAATCGTGCCCGGGTCTCCTCAGCCTCGGAGCATAGCTCTGCTTCTGCACGCAGCTGCTCGGCCAGGCGCGAGCGCTCCTCCTCTAGCTGCGGGTGGCAGGTACCAGTCAGGGGCCTCCACTCGGGCCGTCCCCACCTCCCCTAACCCCCCTAACCTCCCACCATGCCCCCATCGAGGCCTCTCTGCCCATCTGGGCACAGCCAGACACTGTCCCTCAAGCCCTGGCCCACGCCCTCTCCTACACATCCAAAGACCCACTCACCGCTCCACCCTCACCCTCTCCCAAAGCTCCATCCCAAGGCCCCAGGCCAACCCCAAACCCCACCCCTGCCCCCTGCCCGTGTCCCTCACCACAGCAACCCTGCCATCACACAGGCCCTGCCCAGCAGCGCCACCTCCCCATCCTCTCCATTCTGCCCTTCACGTCCTGCCTCACTCCTCGCCAGCTCCACCGCGGCCTTATGCCCACCCACTGCCCCTCACCGCCACTCCCTGGGCCCCGCCCTCCACAAACTGGCTCGCACCATGGCCACGCCCACGCGGCCCCACACGGTGGCTGCGCCTCCCTCCTCACCTGCGCCACTCGGCTCTGCAGCTCCCCCACTTCGCGGGCACTCTGCTGCTGCAGCTCCTGGATTTTCTGCAGCTCCTGGGCGCGCGCCTGCAGCACCTCATCCTGTCGCGTCACCTGCAGCAGGGGCTTCACCTGGGGGAAGCCCGGTACTTCCTGTCACCCCGGCCATGGGAACCATCTGTGTGAACCTGGGGTGGTCTGGGGAGCCCTGGCGGCCCGTACTTTTCTTTTGGGTGGTTTGGAGGTTTTGAGACAGGCTCTTATCTGTAAGCCAGGATGGCCCAGCTCTTTCTCAAAGGGCAACTGTGGAAGTCAGTTCTCCGCTTCCACAGTACGGGTCTGGGGATTGGCAGCAAACACCCTTAATCCGCCAAGCTACGTTATTATCCTTCCCCCAGCTTTTTTCGGTTAGCCCAAGCTAGCATCAAACTCTGTGTGTAGCCAAAGATGACTTAGAGCCCCTGAGTCTCCAGCTTCCTGAGTTCTGAGACGACAGCAAGCATACTCTAGCAACTGGGGTACAGCTTCAGCCACGGCCTCAACCCATTCTCCCGGTTCGGAGATTCCAGGCAGCCCTGTCCCCCAGCGTCCTGTATCAGACTAGTTTAAATCACTTGTCATCTAAAGAATCATGGGTAAACAGGGCATTGGTGGTGCACGCCTTTAATCCTAGCACTCGGGAGGCAGAGGCAGGCGGATCTCTGTGAGTTCAAGGTTAGTCTGGTCTACAGACCGAGCTCCAGGACAGCCAGGGCTACACACAGAAACCCGAAGAAGAGGAGGAGGGAGAGGAAAAGGAGGAGGAGGGAGAGGAAAAGGAGGAGGGGGAGAGGAAAAGGAGGAGGAGGGAGAGGAAAAGGAGGAGGGGGAGGAAAAGGAGGAGGAGGGGGGGAGGAAGAGGAGGAGGAGGGGGAGGAAAAGCAGGAGGAGGGGGAGGAAAAGGAGGAGGAGGGGGAGGAAGAGGAGGAGGAGGGAGAGGAAAAGGGGAGGAGGGAGAGGAAAAGGGGAGGAGGGAGAGGAAAAGGGGGAGGAGGGAGAGGAAAAGGGGGAGGAGGGAGAGGAAAAGGGGAGGAGGGGGAGGAAGAGGAGGAGGAGGGAGAGGGAAAGGAGGAGGGGGAAAGGAAAAGGAGGAGGAGGGAGAGGAAAAGGAGGAGGAGGGGGAGGAAGAGGAGGAGGAGGGGGAGGAAGAGGAGGAGGAGGGAGAGGAAAAGGAGGAGGGGGAGAGGAAAAGGAGGAGGAGGGAGAGGAAAAGGGGGAGGAGGAGGAGGAGGGGGAGGAAGAGGAGGAGGAGGGAGAGGGAAAGGGGGAGGAGGGGGAAAGAAGAAGAAAGGAGAGAATCAGCATCAGCATCCCGGGTAACAGACGGCTCACAAACACGGGAGCGCAGGCTCAGCCTCGCTCACCTTGATGAACAGTCTCCACCACTGCCAGTTCCGCAGCTTGAGATAGGCGGCACAGTTCCTCTGCATCACCCGCAGGGCGCTCTGCTGCTGCTGCCTTCTCTGGAAGGCCCTGTGGGCACAGGGATGATGATAGGAGCTGCCCAGCATGCAGCCGCTGTCACCGAGTTCCTTCCGGGGGGGGGGGGGCCTCTGGTAGCTCGGGCTAACTTTGAACTCCCAGACCCCCTTTCTCTTCCTCCTCAGTGCAGGCAGGGATGAGGTGGGCCTCCTACATGCCAGGTGAGCCCTGTGCCAACTGAGCTGAAGTCCCGCCACGGCGGACTTCCTCATCATCTTACACATCCTGCTCTTGGCGCAGTCCAGGCCTCAGCCTCCTGCCCTTCCCCTCAGCCCATCCCCCACACACTGACCCTGTTCTTGGCTCCCCAGGGCCCCTGGGAAAGGTTGCAGCCCTCAGCCTGGGGTTGGGGCATCCCTTCTCCTGGCTGTTTGCTCTGAGGAGAGCATCTGCCTGCAGCCTGAGATAGGTCAGGTGCCCTGCCCTTACACAGACCAGCTTTACATCCTCTGACCCAGGCCGCCTCCAAAGGCATGCCACCCCTCCAGCTGGGGCCCTGGGCACAGAATGTCCTGCAGGACCCCAGCTCCCTCTTGCGTGTTTGCAAGCCTTGGCCCAGCCTTGGCCCATCACACGTGGCCCAGCCCGGCTTCCCTCACCTGCGGGCCAGGTAGCCCCGTGCTGCCGCCTGGAAAGACACTATGATATCCGTGACCTTCAGATCCCGCTCCTCCTCCAGCTGGGCCAGGACTCCGGCACGAAAGAAGATCTTGCTTTGGCCAACACGGTATAGGTTGGGGTCTAGCTCCAGGGCCTGGATCTGGGGGTGACGGAAGGGAGGGGAGGAGATGGGGGAGGGAGAAGTGTCTAGAAGGACGATGGGGAGCCCCACCACCTGGATCCCCTGCCCTGGCACCACACCACCACAGACCCCACCCCACCTCACAGGCCCCATGCAGCATCACTTTGCAAGCCAACCCTTCCCATATGGCCCACTCCACACCACAAAGCCCCACGCCTGCACAGGCCCTGGACCCTACCCACCATCTTCTCACAGGCCTGCTTGCCATCCATGAAGCCCTTGGGAATGGCATTTGGGGTGAGGATCTCATAGCTGCAGCCAGAGGGGAGGGCAGAGGGCAGAGGACCATATGAACAATGCGTGGCAGGGGTCAGGGACACTAACCACCCCACTGAGACGATTTTGGATTTTTTTTTTTTTTGAGACGGGATCTCACTATGTAGCCCTGGTTGACCTGGAACTCTCTAGGTAAACCAGGCTGGCCTCATATACCTTCCAGCTGCTGGGATTAAAGGCGTGCACCACTATGCCCAGCTGCGACTTCAGTTTTAAATTACACAGCTTCACACACTGAAGCCCCCCTAGGCTCAGCTGGCGCCCCAGCCCCTTCCTCCTCCCCCTCTTAAACACCACAGAAGGGACAGTGAGACTCAGAAACCGGCCTCAAGCCCCCAAGCTGAGGCGGCACCCGAAGGGACTTGACTCCCTCCTGCCCAGTCCCCCGGAGCCCTTGGCTGGCCCAGCTCCCTCACCGTTGCCGGAACTCCTGGAAGAGGATGCGGTTGGGGAAACCCTGGCGGCAGATGCGGATGCCCTCGAGGACCCCATTACAACGGAGCTGGTCCAGCACCAGGCGTGGCTCCAGCTTCCCAGCCTACAGGGGTGACAGCAGGGTCAGTGCAGCCACCAGGGAGCCACAATCAGGGCTGTGGCAAGTGCTTTACCCCAGATGCACACCCCCGCCTCTCACTGGGGGCCTCCAGGATGGTGCTTTACCCCAGATGCACACCCCAGCCTCTCACTGAGGAACTCCAGGATGGTGCTCTACCCTGATGCACACCCCCAGCCTCTCACTGGGGGCCTCCAGGATGGCGCTCTACCCTGATGCTCACCCCGGCCTCTCACTGGGGGCCTCCAGGATGGCGCTCTGCCCTGATGCACACCCCCAGCCTCTCACTGGGGAACTCCAGGATGGTGCTCTACCCTGATGCACACCCCCAGCCTCTCACTGGGGAACTCCAGGATGGTGCTCTACCCTGATGCACACCCCCGCCTCTCACTGGGGGCCTCCAGGATGGCGCTCTACCCTGATGCACACCCCGGCCTCTCACTGGGGAACTCCAGGATGGTGCTCTACCCTGATGCACACCCCGGCCTCTCACTGGGGGCCTCCAGGATGGCGCTCTGCCCTGATGCACACCCCCAAACCCTTAATAACAAGTGTTATTAAGTTGCCCAGGTTGGTTTTGAACTGGTACTGTAGATGACATTGGCCCTGAATTTAACTCTTTTCCTGTCTCGTTGCCCCTCGTGCAGGACTGATAGGCCTGGCCTGTATCTCAGCAGCCTTTCCCATCCCTTATTCTCAGCGCGCCCCTATCTGCCTCTGGGCCTTTACACAAGCTATCTCTGCTTGGAAAGCTGCTTAGGCTGCACAGCTCGGTCACCTCCCCTCCAGGGAGCCTCCTGTGACTCCCCGGGTAGGTAAAATCTAGCTGACCCTTCTCAGCCCTCAGATCCTCCTGAACATTCACTTTGGGTGGTTAGCTGGAGTGTGTTTTATAAAACACTCCTTTTGCCCAGTCATCAGAGAACACGGGAACGGGACACTCTCGCTGGAACTGTTAGCCCCTTGCAGACACAGGAGCAACTGGCACAGCTCACCTCTCTGCCACCGTGTCCCCAAGTCCTATCTGTGCCACAGACACTCAGAAGCAGACATGGTAGCTGATTGGCCCCTTCCTACTCACCCTCTTCTCATGATTGGGGACGATGCAGCGGACAAAACTGGGGTTGGTATTGCTGAGTGTGGCCATGAGGCGGCTCAGAGATTCCTTGTAGAGCTGCCCTACAGTCCGGAACATTCCACGGCGGGGGCGACCTCCCGGAGGGCCATCCCCAAGGCTGCTCACCTGCTCCAGCCCCACAATGCCCTCCACTGTGGAGGGACAAAGGGTGTGTGTATGAAAAGGATCAAGATCAGTCAGCTACAAATCCATGCCATCCCCCTGCCTCAGCCTCCAGTGTGTGTGTGTGTGTGTGTGTGTAGGGCTGTGTGTATTGTGTAGGGCTGTGTGTGTGTGTGTGTAGGGCTGTGTGTGTGTATTGTGTAGGGCTGTGTGTGTGTATTGTGTAGGGCTGTGTGTGTGTGTGTGTATAGGGCTGTGTGTGTGTAGGGCTGTGTGTGTGTAGGGCTGTGTGTGTGTGTGTGTGTAGGGCTGTGTGTGTGTAGGGCTGTGTGTGTGTGTGTGTGTAGGGCTGTGTGTGTGTGTGTAGGGCTGTGTATGTGTGTGGGGGAGGGGGCTGTGTGTGTGTGTGTGTAGTCTGTGTGTGTGTATTGTGTAGGGCTGTGTGTGTGTGTGTGTATTGTGTAGGGCTGTGTGTGTATGTGTGTGTGTGTGTGTATTATGTAGGGCACATGTGGAGGACAGAGGACAGCTTGTGGGAGCTGGTTCTCTCCTTCCACCATGTGGGTCCTGGGAGACTGAGCTCAGTCTTGACAGCACACACACTTTTACTTGCCGCCTTGCCCCTCTGTGTATTTTTAATACATGGTCTAGCTAGAAAGCTCTAGAACCTCCAAGGGCTCATCAAGGAGGGAGAGATCTCATGCAGAGAGGAGTGAGGGCCGACATGTCCACCCGGAACCTGTCCCCCAGTCCCCAGCTGTGTTCTACAAGCCTCACACACGGTGCCCAGAGAAGCCCACCCCCGGGCAGAGGAAAGCACCAGAGCTGAGTGTCCCTGCAGGCCCAGGGGTGGGGATGAGAAGAGCCAAGCGAGCTGCTGGAGGCCCCTTGTTCTGGGGATGGGGGCAGGTGAGGGGTGGGGAGGGGCAGGTGAGGGGTGGGGTGGGGAGGGGCAGGTGAGGGGTGGGGGGTGGGGAGGGGCAGGTGAGGGGTGGGGGGTGGGGAGGGGCAGGTGAGGGGTGGGGTGGGGAGGGTCAGGTGAGGGGTGGGGTGCCAGGGGTGGGGGAGAGGCGTGGAGATGGGAGCAGCGGAAGGTGAGAGGGAGAGAAAGAAGCATCAGTTAGCACAGAGCGAGCTGGCAGGACCAGATATTGCCCACGACCTGTTCAAGTCCTGTTCACCTTTACATCAGTGGCTAAAGCGATTTCTGAAAATTTAGTAGCAAAGAAAATAATACAGAAGCTAAGTCTACTTGGTTTGCAGTCCTTTCCGCCCCGGATGCCAGGAAGCTCAGTTATGCCACCCCACCTGCAGGGGAGTGTCTCCTGCACACCTTCCCTCGCTGCTGGGGTGCAGGGGGACAGTTCTGGGGTCAAGGCAGCCACAGACAGAGGGATATCAAATGGCCCAGTTCCCTAGCCTTCCCTTTCTCCTGCGCTTGGAGGAGCTTTGTTAGTGGCCCCCTGGGGAAAAGAGTTAGCACCTGCCCAGAAGACCAGGGCTGTGGCTCAGAGTCAGGCCCAGGAGGGATGGGGGGGGGATGATGTGTCCCTAGTGCCCATGAACTATGCAGATTGGGTTTTGTTGTTGTTTGGTTTGGTTTTTTTCATGACAGTTTCTCTGTGTATCCCTGGCTGTCCTGGAACTCTCTTTGTAGACCAGGCTGTCCTTGAACTCACAGAGATCTGCCTGCTCTGCTTCCCAAGTGCTGGGATTAAAGGCGTGTGCCACCGCTGCCCTGCCAGAACTATGTAGATTTTGAAAAATGATATATTTTCATTATTTTAATAGTGTGTGTATGCATAAGTGCGTGTGAATGCAGGTGCCTGTGGAACCCAGGGGTGCTGGATCTTCTGGGGTTAGAGCGGCTATGAGTGGCTGTGAGACTCCGACATGGGTGCTGGCTGAACCTGGGTTCCCTGCGAGAGTGTCTTGCTCTTAACCATTGACCGTTTTTTCCAGCCCCAAAACAGTTTTATTAAAGGTGGGAATGGCTCAACTTGGTTTTTTTCTTTCTTTCCTTCTTTCTTTTTCCTTTGTGTGTGTGTGTGTGTGTGTGTGTGTGTGTGTGTGTGTGTGTCGTTCCTTTTTTGACAGCCCTGGCTGTCCTAGAACTCATTATGTAGACAAGCCTGGGCTCAAACCTGTTGCCTGAGTGCCAGGATTAAAGGCTTGCACCACCATGCCTGGCTACATATATCTATATAAAGTCAGCTTTGCACATATTCAGGCTCTGCAATTCATGATTGAACAACTAATTAAAAATAGTCTAAGAAAGAGAGTCTATACTGAACACAGAACAGGCTTTTTCCTGCCATAGTCTCTAGTAATAGTGTAATGCTATTTACATATCATTTGCATTATGTTAAATAAATAGAATAAGGGATGACTCAACCTATAGGGAGAGAGGAAAAAAGTATACAAGAAGATGTGTGTGTCGAATATGAATACTACGATATCCTGTATAAGTCTTTGAATGGCACAATGTCCTGTGGGTCTCAAGGACAAGTGCACTTATCTTTCTGGTCTGATTGTATAGGAGACTATTAGTGAAAGCAATTATTGACACTAATATGTCTTATGTCTTAGCCTTAGCCTTATGTAAGATGCTAATTTAAGATACTAACACATCCATGCATCCATGCATCTGCCTACCAACCCACTCATCAACCCATCTAACTTTCCATCTAAACATCTATTGACCTGCCCATCCACCTCATCCACCAACCCATCCACTCACCTACCAATTCACTCAGCCACTCACCCCATCCACCCACCCGCCCATTCCTCTCTCCCTCTCCAGCTGCTGCTCCCTGGGGTTGGGAAGGCGCCCAGACTCTGAGGACAGACCCTGGGAAGGGCGACCTTACCATCCTTCCAGATCTCAGCTGTGAGGCGATCTGTACTCTGGTGAAGCAAGGCAGCCACACTGTCATTCAATGGGTCCATGTTCTTCATCAGCCACTCATTGGCTTTGTAGTCAACCTACCGGAACCAGACAGGTGACAGGTGACAGTATGACGTGGGCTCCGTCCCCGGGCGCCTGACATGGACTGGAACGCTGGCATCAGCTTGCGTCCATCCGTGACCCTCACATTACTTGCATGCCCCTCTCCACACGCCCCCTCCTGTAGCCCATCCCTTTGCCCTCCATAACCACAGCACTCTTCTCGTTCATGCTGCTCGCCACACAGGCCTGTTCCCACCAAGGGCCAAGCGTGAGACTCTGGATCTGACAGGTGCTTGACTCGTCTTGTGCCCGTTGTATCATCTGAGCCTATGTACCCTTGGGCCACGTGGAGAGCCCTGAATCCTTGAGTGGGGGTCCACAGTCAGCCTAGCCCTCACCTTGCCTGCATAGTGCAGGACGCTGAAGTCTGCCTGATCCCGCAGGTGCCTGGGGCGCTGGAACTTGGGGTGGCTGCCCTGCTCCTGGGCCACCTTCTCCACGAAAGACTTGTCGGTGGCCTTGGGGAACCAGCACTCCTCGTCCAGGAGGGCCAGGAGACCTGGAGGGTTGGCCTGGCCAGCAAATGGGACAACAGACGTGAGATTCCACACGTGTGGGCATGGGCTGCTGCTAGCTCTCAGCGATAAGAAGTGGCCCCGACACGGGGGCGGGGGGGGGTTTGGGGTAGGGGTGGTTCGACCTAGCACTGCCTAGCTTAACCTAGCTTGCCTAGCACATGCAAGGCGCTAGGCTCCATCACCAGCACTGATCCACGCAATGACCCCAAGTCTGGAGCCAGGACCTCAAGCAGGACTTGCAGGGTCCAGAGAACCAGCTGGTCACAGGGATGGGGCAGCTGGCGGGACACGTCCTCTTTGGGTCTGTGCAGGGCGCTGTGGCAGGCACGGAGGAGAAGCATTCCCACAGGTGGGTGAGGTAGAGTGGGGCGGGGTTGGGTAGTGGGTGGAGCCAAGCTTTCTGGGTCTGGCCAGTGGACAAGACTGAGCTTCTAGAGTCTGGGCGGTGGTCAGGGCAGAGTTTTGAGTCTAGGCGGTGGACAGAGCTGAATGTGTGGGTCTAGCGGTGGGCGGGACTGAGCGCTGAAGGTCTGGCCCCTCACCGGCCGCTCGATGAGATCAATACAAGGCTGCAGGTCCAAGCCAAAATCCAAGAAGGTCCAGGGGATGCCCTCCCGCTGGTACTCCTCCTGCTCCAGCACGAACATGGTGTGGTTGAACAGCTGCTGCAACTTCTCATTTGTGTAGTTGATACACAGCTGCTCGAAGGAGTTCAGCTACGAGAGAATTGTGGGGTAGGGCGTGGTGAGCAGGGACAGGGACACCGAGACTAGAGAGAGGGACTGAAGGCAAAGCCGCTCACCTGGAAGATCTCAAAGCCCGCGATGTCCAGGATGCCCAGGAAGGAGGCACCCTGCCGCGGACTTCTGTCCAGGGCGCGGTTGAGCCGCAGAACCAGCCAGCGGAAGAGGCGCTCGTAGGTAGCTTTGGCCAGAGCCTCTAGCGCGAAGTCAGCCTGCAGGGTAAGACACACAGCAAGGTCCAGCCCACGTGACACTGGGTATGGATCAAGCAGGGCATCCCTGAACATGGGGCCTTCATCTCCCAGCTTCTTGTGTATAAACCCCAAACAGGACCACACAAACAACACTCTGTAATTACCGAAGTCCTAGTGCACCAGGCTCCCACCCTCCCCCACCTCTTAAATCGGAGCACAGTGCGAGGGCCAGATCCCAGAGCCTGCGTTCCAATCCAGTGCAGCCACTCAGAGGCTGTGTGATCTCAAGCCCTTGAATGAACCTCTCCATGCCTCGGTTTCTCTGGTGCTGTTAGAGGCTGCAGATGAGAGGTCCCCAAGGTCCTTCCTGCCCCAGTGGTTGTAGCCAGTGGCGGATCGCCTCTCTATCACTTCTGTGTCTGAGCTCCCTACCATCTTTGTCTGGATTATGACAGTAGCCCTGAGTTCCCTCGCCCTGGTCAAGGAGCCAATTATTACAGTAGCCAAGAGGTTCTTTATATAAAGGGCAAATGAAATCAAGTCTCTTCCCGGCCTCCCAGGGCACCTCCTTCCCGTGCTTCCTAACACCCGATGCGATCTGTTGCCTACGGATCACGGCTTCAGCGGCCTTCTGCCTTGCTTTGCGTGACACCACTAAGTCCCCTTCATGGGGGAATGGCTGGATGAAACAACCCTTTTCATTCATCTGTTTGGTCTCCATTTCCCTGGCACAGTGCTTCTCTCCTGTGGGTCACCCCCCACCCCATGAGATGGTTATGTTACAATTCACAGCAACAGCAAAATTGCAGTTATGAAGTAGCCATAAGACAATTTTATGGTTGGGGGTCAGCACAACATGGGCAGCTGTATTGAGGGGTCCAGCATGAGGAAGGCTGAGAACCACCGCCCCCTGAGGTAAGAGCCTTTATTTTTGTTTATGTGCAAACGTGTGCACACACGAGAGTGTGGAGCAGAGGTCAAGCTCAGGCGTCACTCCGGAACATCCTGTTCTTTGAGACGCGGTCTCTCACTGAACCCGGAGCTTATATATTTAGCTAGACTGGATGACCAGTGAGAGCCAGGGATCTTCCTGTCGCCGCTTCGAAGCTTTTCACGCGGGTTCTGGGCTCAAAGTCGAGCCCTCGCGCTTGCCAGGCAGGCACTTGCCGACGAGCCGCCTCCCCGGCCCTTGACCTGGGTTTTGATTACTACTTTTGTTTTTTCTAAGGCTGGTGACAGAGTAGGGACACCAAGCCTGTGAGCGTTAGAGATGGAATAAGATGTCTGAAGACCTAGTGACCTACTGAGAGGACTCAGGCGGTAAAGGCGCCCACTGCCAAGTCTGAAGGCCCCAGTCCGATCCCCAGGACCCACACGGTGACAGGGAAGAGCCAACTTCTGTTAGATGTCCTTTGGTTTCAGCGGGCACTCTGTGGCATGTGCACACCCCCAATAAATAAATAAACAACTAAAGGGAAGAGTAATGATTTAAAAGCCCCAGGACCACAAATCCCAAGCCAGTTTTTGCTGCCCCTGCACGGCTGGGTCCCCACCTACCTGCTCCTTGGTCTGTGCTTTCTGGACATAATCTCGGCCCACTTTGATTCGGGGCATGAGGAGTGCTCTGGAGAAGTCCGTCACCCCAAGGCCCAAGAGGCGGCAGAGCTTCTGGGCAGCTGAGGGAGGAGTGACAGGCGTTAGCACCCAGAAAGGGGAGGGCTCGTGGGAAGGGCACCACACCCCTAGCTGAGTAGAGATGGAGGATGCTTTTTCTGGTAGCAGCATCCTGAGCCCCAAGCGCTGGGTTGACAGGCTGTGGCACCCGGCCAGGAGCGATGTACATTTTCAATAAGAAAACTAGCATGAAAAGAAGCTCAACACTGAAGCGTTAGATGGGTGGATGTTTGTGGTGCAGCTTGGCGAGGCTGCGTGGGAGGAGTTTCCCTTTCTACCCTGAATTAAACCCTGAACCAAGCCATGTTTCCAGGCACCCGCCAGCCTCGCTGAGTGGATGCTTACTCTACATGCTCAGCTCCGCAGGAGGAAGACGAGAAGCCTAGAAAGAAACTCACTGAAAAGGACCAGAGTCAGACATGGTGGCATGCACTGCCATCCCAGTATCTGAGAGTTTGAGGCAGGAGGATCAGGAACTCAAGGCTTTCCTCAACTACAAAGAGAGCTGGGGTCAATATGAAACCCTGTCTGAACCCAATACTCCCAACCATGGGGTTCTAGATAAGAACACATAAGAAACTCCTCAAGGCATTAAAGGGAAAAAAGCAGGTTTCAGAGAGGCTTGTAGCCAGGCATTGTGGTGCACGCCTTTAATCCCGTCACTAAGGAGGCAGAGGCAGGAGGATCTCTGTGAGTTCAAGACCAGCCTAGTTTACAGAGTGAGTTCCAGGACAGCCAGGGCTACACAAAGAAACCCAGTCTCTACCCCACTCCACTCTACCCCCACCAAAAAGGCTTGTAATGTTTGCCCTCAATTAAGAAAAGAAACAGCCAGGCGGTGGTGGTGCACACCTTTAATCCCAGCACTCGGGAGGCAGAGGCAGGTGGATCTCTGTGAGTTCGAGACCAGCCTGGTCTACAAAAGTGAGTTCCAGGACAGGCTCCAAAGCTACAGAGAAACCCTGTCTCAGGAAGGGAGGGAGGGAGGGAGAGAAGAAGGGAGGGAGGAAGAAATAAAAGCAAACAGGTGTGCCAGCCTAGGGCAGCGCCAGGTTGGTGAACGGCACCCCCAGTGGTCACAGTGGGCACTGCAGGGCTGCTGGGTGGGTGGGGAGCAGCGCCCCAGTTCCCCAGATTTTCGGAGCTGTGCAGTTTGAGAGTGAGCTGGAGGATTTTATAACCAGGACAGAGAGCTTTGGAAATCCAGAGGGAGCCAGCCAACTCTATTTCTGTCTAGACCTCCAGTACACAAGCACAGGGTAGGGAAACCCCGTGGGAGACACACACCCTAGGGTGCAGACATCTCAGGGGTCTGACTGTGGGTAATTTTCTCTCCTTCCTTGACAACCAAATCCCAGCATCTGGGAGAGTGTCTGAGAGTTCGAGGTTAACCTGGGCTGCAGTGACACCCTGTCTCATGAAACATAAATCAAAAAAGCTGGGTGTGGTGGTGCATGCCTTTAGGGTCAACACTAGGGTCTCTGTAAATTCAAGGCCAGCTTAGTATGCATTAAAAAAAAACATAACAAAACAAAAAATACTGCACAGAGGACAGGAGGAGTGGGGAAGGGAACCCCCTGCCACACCCCTTTCCTGTACCCAAGAAACCGCGGAGCTGCTCCTAGCTCACAGCGGATGCCACTCACTGGATGATCTGAAATGGACAACAAGCCTCAGTTTCCCTGTTTACCCAAGGGCTCAAAAATAGCAGCTACTTCAGCTGGGTGGGGTGGGGTGGGTTATCCCAGCTTTTAAGAGGTGGATGCTCCCTAGGCAGTCATGGCGCGCACACCTTTGATCCCAGCACTCGGGAGGCAGAAGCAGTGGATCTCTGTGAGTTCGAGGCCAGCCTGGTCTACAGAGTTCCAGGACAGCCAGGACCACACAGAGAAACCATGCCAAAAAGAAAAAAGACCAAAATAAATAAATAAGTAGGTGGTTGCAAGGGGATCGGGAATTCAAGGGCACCCTGGGTTTTATGACCCAGTCCCAAAACGAGAATAGGAAGCTGCGTTTACAGGAAAGCATTGGTGATGTCCATTGTTTGGAAAAAACAAGGAGAGGGATATGAGCCTGGGTGTGGGAGCAGAGGCCTGCAACCCGGAAGGGCACTACTGGGGTGGGTGGGGACGCTGATAATCTCCTGTAGTGACTGGGTTGTCTCCTGCCCGGCTATTTAAAATGGAGGAAGCCTGGCCACGGTGCTCTGGGCAAGACCTCTGCAAAGTGCAGGAGCCAGAGCCGCCCTGGGTAAAGGGCAAAGGTCCCCAGTCTGGCAGGGGACACTGGCCCAGGTCTTACCTGTGTTGTCAGGCATGGTGGCTTGGTCTGTGTTACGCTCTTTCTTCAGGACAATGTTGCCAAACTGGAGGACAGCCGAGACAGTGCGCAGCATGGCTGAAGGACAGAGTGGAGAGTCACATGGGGCTGGGGACTCTAGTCTTAATCATGCTGAGGAAACCCCAGAGTTGTGCTCAGTGCCCCAGAGCTGAAAGCTCATCTGTGACCTCAGCTAGGTTTTAAAAACTGGCCCAGAGGTTAACAGCCACATGGTGGTCACAAGCATCTGTAATGAGATCTGGCCTGCAGGCACACATGCAGACAGAACACTGTATATATAATAAACAAATCTTTAAACAAACAAAGGAGTCAACACACTCAGCTTTCTGTGTTCAAGCTTTGCTTTGTTCTGTCTTCCCATGAACAGAGATATGGTGTATACGGGATTCAAAGGAGCCAGATGCTGGGCTGGGGCGATCGCTCAGTAAAGTAAGCAAAGCCTCCGTGCAAGCTTGAGTCTGAGTCTTCAGCACCCACATAAAAAGCTGGGTGCGGTGGTGCACTTCTGTAACCCAGTAATAAGGAGACAGAGGCAGGAGGACCCTTGAGGCTCAGTGGCCAGCCAGCCTAGCCAAACTGTCAAGCTCCAGCTGCAGTGAGTGAAGTGGTTTCAAAACTGAGTCATTAGGCTTGGCGGCAAAGTCCCTTTACCCATGGAGCCATCTTGCCAGCCCCATGGCCAATTCTTTACATGAGGATTAGGGATTGGAACTTAGGGCCTCATGCTTGACGGCAGGCACTCTTCCAACTAAGCCACTCCCCAGCCCCGTTGCTGACTCTGATACAGAGCTTGTGGCCAAGGGCGTTAAAGTCAATGCCACCAGGAAGGAGTCTCACAGTTGTTTTCCAAGTTGCTCAACAAAGCCTCTTTGCTCCAGCTCTGTGCTGCAGGGCGTTTTATACGGCAAAAGAACTTCGCCACTCTTAAAAGCACTTGCTGCTCTTCCAAAGAACCCATATAACTCCAGCCCCAGAACTTCTGCCCTCTCCTGGTTTCTGTAGGTACTGCACTTACACGCACATAAAGCAAACACACACTCACACTCACACACACTCACACACATACACACTCACACATACACTCACACAGACACTCACAGACACACACTCATACACACACACTCATACACACACACTCATACACACACACTCATACACTCACTCACACATACACTAACACACTCACACATACACTCACACATACACTCACACAGACACACACTCATACACACACTCACACAGACACACACTCATACACACACTCACACACACTCATACACTCACTCACACTCATACACTCACACACATACACATACTCACACTCATACACTCACACACATACACACTCACACTCATATACACACTCATACACACACTCACACATACACTCACACACTCACACACTCACACTCATACACACACTCACACTCACACACTCACACTCATACACACACTCACACTCATACACTCACACTCATACACACACTCACACTCATACACTCACACAATACACACTCACACTCATATACACACTCATACACACACTCACACTCATACACTCACACACTCACACACATACACACACAAATAAATCTTTTAAAAACTTGCAAACACATTAAGACAGGAAACCAAGTGAACCCCGGAAAGGACAGTGGTCTGGAGTGGCATGGCTGAGCATCTTGATTTGATGTTGGCTGACGGTTCCTGGAGCCTGACCACACTGCTCTGCTGAATGCCCCACAACGTAGGACTCTGAAAGAACAGAACATAGAGGCTGATATTTCTCCAGGGAATTCCCTGCAAAGGCTGAAAACCCCGAAATTCTGGCAACTGGTGGGGACGGCCCAGGGAACTGCTGTCACCTCATGGAGTGATCTGCACGTGTTTCCTGGCTGGTGGTCTCTGTCTCTCTGTCCCTCTCTCTTGGAGGGAGGAGTTGAGACAGGGTCCCATTCCATGGTCCTGACTGACCTGGAACCTCCCTATGTAGACCAGGCTGGCCTCAAACTCCAAGGCTTACCTGCCTGTGCCTCCTGCATGCTGGCACCTAGGGGGTGCACCAGCACACAGGCTTTCTCACCCTTATTATTTATTTATGTGGTTTGTATGTGTGCATGCAGAACACATGTGGAGGTCAGACGACAACTTATAGGAGTCGCCTCTCGCCCCACCACGTGGATTTTTGGAGCTGAACTACAGTTGGGAGGGTTGGCTGCAAGCTCCTTTTCTTATTGGTTGTCTAGCTGGCCCATTTCCTAGCAGAGTGGAATCGAGGATTCTTCCATCCTTTAAATAAAGCAATTTCTATTTCCTAGGCCTGTACCTTTCTGTGTAACTGAAGGTGACCTCCTGCCTTCACTTCCCCAGTGCTGGGATGACAAGACTGCACCGTGCCTGGTTTATCAGTTCTGTGACAGAACCCAGGACTTCACGCATGACAGGCTCTACCAGCTGGGCCTCAGCCCCAGCTCCTACCTCCGCAGTTTTTCGTAAGGTGTCCAGCCACAGACCTCAGAGACCTCTAACCACAGTAAGATTTGGGGTTACAAACAGAGAGAAAGTGAATTTGATTTTGCAAATGCCTTAAACCAGTGTAGTTTTTTTTCCAGGTGCTTGGAGAACCGGGATTGTGCTGCCCCCTGGAGGACACCCGGGGCACTGCGGAGGAACAGCTCAGCCTGTGACTCAAGGATATCAGCAGCTGTGTGTGTTACTTATCACCACGATCACGCAAGAGTTTTGCATGGGGCAGGGGTGGGGACAGCCACTGTGTGTCTTTGGGGGACTGCTGCCAATCCCCCCTTTTGGTGTTGTTTTCCTTTATTTTTAATTTTATGTGTGTGGTTGGTCACCCTCCTGAGACATTCTGCCGTTTGAGGGGACGGTGGCCTGCTGCACCTGTTTGTCACTTGTCTCCATGGTAACATTAAGGGTCAGCACAGCACTGCTGCTCCACAGCTGTTTCATTTCCAGTGTTTACCCAGTCAACAAACACGGAGTATTTCCTCTTCCCTGCACCACATCCATGCCAAGCATCTGACCTTCAAAAACAGCTCTCGGAAGTGAGCCCTCACACCTATGATCTCAATCTGCCAGATGGAGAAACTGAGGCATGGGATTCACAAACACAGGATCACTCAATTCATAAGCTGGCAGAACCAGATTCCAGCTGGGGCTGTGTGAGCTTTCCTGTTCATCGTACAGTAAACTAGAATGCAGGTAAGTTCCTGCACACAGACAGACACCAAAAGAAACCGGGATCTCTCTCCCTCTCTCTCTCTCACACACACACACTGTGGCACATGCTTGGGAAGTAGAGGCAGGGAGATCAGGAGTTCGAAGCCAGCCTGGACTACAGACTCTGTCTCAACAACAAGAAGCAATGCAGGTTTGACGAGATGGCTCAGCTGGTGAAGGGTATTGCCACCAAGTCTGATTACCTGAGTTCAATTCCCAGGACCTACAATGCGGCAGGCAAGAATCAACTTCACAAAGTTGTCCCCTGACCTCCAAGCATACGAGCATGCATATACAAACATCAAGTAAGTAAATGTGAAAAAAAGAATAAAACAAAACAGAATAGCAAATATTTAAACAGAAGCCCAGTATTGGAAGATAGGATTTGCTGGATAGAGGCTGGAGAGATGTCTCAGTGGTTAAGAGCACTGCCTTACAGAGGACCCAGGTTCAAATCTCACCATGCACGTGGTAACTGCAGTTTCTTCTGACATCCCTGCTGCACAGGTTTACATGCAGGTAAAACACCCATGCACAAACAGAAACACATCTAACATTTAAAAAACGTGAAATGTCCCGTGGGCCTCAGCTTCCCCAGCTGGGCAGTATGAGGGGGCTGGACTCACTGGCCCCTTGTTAGACCCTCTCAGAGTGAAAGATGGTGAGGGCTAGGTCCTACGTCCCAGAGCTGAGGCCTGGCATGTGCAAGAGGCGAGAGACAGAGACAGAAGCCCCTATGCTGGGTGAGTGCAGGGAAACCCTGTGTTTGGCAGCTCCCTTCCGTGTGAGGGACTCTCAGGAGCAGCAAAAAGGGGGTGCTGCTGGGACCAGGCAGAGTAGGGTTGGACACCAGTCTCGGCTCACCTGAGGGTGACAGCCAGGTCTGCAGGAAGGACAAAAGGGGCCTCAGTGTCCCTGTCTGTGACATAAAGACAGCTGTGATTCTTTGGGGCTGTCCCATCCAGTGTGGTGTAAATAAACAAAACAGAATCATTTGCAATCCAGTGTCTGGCCACTCTGCTCTGTGACACATCCTCAGGAGATGGCCCCATGGTCAGGACTCCGGGGACCTTTTCTGAATGAAATGCGGCTGGGTATGGCAGCTCATACGTATAGGACTGTAATGAGTCCCTGCTCAGAGAGCGACTACCAAGTTCCCGCCTGTGTTAACTGTTTTTCAGCCTCGCAGCCTGGCATCTACCCAAGGCTGGCAGGGAGAGATGCAAAGCGAGGAGGTCCTGTCCTGACGAGTCCGAGATGCTGCCTGCCCCGAGCTGCCCTCGGGTGGCACGCAAATGGGCATGGAGTGTCCATCTACACTTCTGGCAATGGGTAATGAGGTCCACGGCCACTCTGCTGTCCCTTTCTGAAGGGAGGTGGGACCGCCTGTCACAATCTCGATTTGAGTCGATGCAAAGAGGTAGGCTCTACTCCATACAAACGAAACGAAAGGAGGCAGCCTGCCACTCCTACAAAAGTATACAAACTTCCTAGAGGGATGGAGGGCACGCAGGTCCTGAGCTGGGGAGTGGAGAACTGGCGCCACCTTGTGGATGGTGGTGACACGGCTCCTCACAGCTAAAACCAGCAGAGATATGGTATGGCTAGGGGTTAGAGCCCTTGCCTGGAATCTCCCAGTGAGGGTCTGGGGATGCGGCACCGTGGTAGTGAACATCAACTCCCAGCACTAAAGTAAGTCAATGCATTAGCTGAATGTGTCTAAGAGGAGAGTAGGGCCCCAGAGCCAGGATTAGGGTCTCCGGCTGATGACGGCACACTGTGGCCCTATCTCTGGAAGGTATAAATGTACCTTACAATAGTGACCCAAGATCAGGCTGTAAGCACATTCAAACTCTGAAAATTTAGTTTGCAAAATGGAAAACTCCCATCTGCCACTGGACCTTCTACACAGCAGGCCACCAGCAGGAGGGTCACATGGGCCATCTGGTCGAGAGGCTGGGCTGACCATGGCCAGGTTCCAAATTTGTTTGCCAGTCGCCTGGTGGGGGAGAGTAGCCGTTTTGGAGAATATAAAGCCATGGTTAGGAAATGTGGTTGTGGCTGTGGCTGTGGGTGTGGTGTGGGCAGGGGTGGGCACAGTCAAGTACTGGGCACTCTGCACTGGGTCCTGGAGCCAACAAGAGCCCCTGGGGAGAATCAGACTGTGAGGTGGGGCCCAACTGATGCCCACACACCAGGGGGTCCCTCTGAGATCCCAGTCCATGCAAAAGGAAGACACCACAACCTCTAACAAGACTCTGTGGTCCAGCGGGGGGGGGGGGTGCCTGCCATCACAGTACTTTGCAGGCTGAGGCATGAGAATGTCAATGAGCACAAGGCCAGCCTGGGCTACACAGTGAAGTCCTGGCCAGCCTGATCTACAGTATAGTGAATTTCTGGACATCCTGGGCTACAATGTGAGACTCTGTCTGAAACAAACAAACCAAATAATAATAATAATAACAATTATTATTATTATTATTATAACAGGTTGTAAATGTAGTTCAGTTGGCAAAGTGCCTGACTAACATGTATGAGGTCCTATCTATGTTCAGTGCTAGCTGTCACGCCTGTCACCCCAGCACTCAGGAGGTGGAGGCAGGAGACCTAGGAATTTACATCATCCTTGGTACATAGGGAATTTGTGGGCAGCCTGAGTTACACGAGACCCTGTCTCTGTTTCTGATGTCGTTTGCTTTCTGTTGGTTGCTGTGATAAAACCCTCTGACCAAAGCCAGGCAGTGGTGGCTCGTGCCTTCAATCCCAGCACTCAGGGCAGAAGCAGGAGGATTTCTGTGAGTTCAAGGCCTGCCTGGTCCAGGGCAGCCGGGGCTGCTCAGAGAAACCTGTCTCAAAAAACCCAAAGGGTGAAACTAACCCTCTGACCAAAACCAACGCAGGGAAGACAGGGTTTACACTTCCACATCATATTTCATGACTGGGGGAAGTGAAGGCAGGAACTCAGATAGGAAATGGAGCAGAAGCCATGAACAAGGCTGCTTACTGCCTTGCGCTGCAGCTATGACCAGCTTGCTTACACAGCTCAGGACCACTTGCCTAGGAAAGGTCCCACCACAGTGGCCTGGGCCCCCAACGGTCAGTCAAGACCGGCCTCTACAGACATGCCCACAGGCCTATCTTATCACATGACCTTCAGCGGAGGTCCCGCTTCCCAGGTGGGTCCAGGTTGTGTCAATTTGACAACAAAACTAACCAGGACACTCCACCCTTGTCAACTCAACTCAACACATCACTGTAAGCCATAACTTTTCTTTTTCTGCTTGTCCCCAAGGGCTTTCCTTACTATCACAACAGAAAACGTCAAATGAGCTTCAAAGAGAACCCACCTCACACGTGGGAAGCTTCCATCTCTCAAACATGCCACACTTTCCCTGCCCCAGGGCCTTTGCACAGGCCATCCCAGCCGAAGAGTGCTCTCTGTTGCCCTAGCCAGTGCTTGCCCTTGCCATGGGCCTCTGTCCAAGCATCCTTTCTGACCACCTGTGCGGAGTTGTACCCAACTCCCACCCCACTGTGTCCTGCTCTGTGCCCCTCTGGACTCTGGCCAGTTTCTAGTACACCCTGTCATTTATATGGCTGGCTAATCTCACTTCCTTTGTTTCCCCAAGGTGAGGAGGGGATGTCCGCCCACTCCTCCCCTGAAGAGCTCTAGCCCCTCATACACAGCAGATACTCAATAACTTCCTAAACAGAAGCCTGGGAGGTGGATCAGTCCAAAACTCAGGAAGGGAAGAGATGGTTCAGTTCATAAGTGTGCTTACCACAATCCCTGGACCAACAGTGGCAAGAGAACTGGTTCCTACACACACACACACACACACTCACACATACACACACTCACTCACACTCACACGCACTCACTCACACTCACACACACTCGCACTCACACACACTCACTCACACTCACACGCACTCGCACTCACACACACTCACTCACACTCACACGCACTCGCACTCACACACATGCTCACACACTCACACACACTCGCACTCACACACTTGCACAATGCTCACACTCACACACTTGCACAATGCTCACACACTCACTCACACTCACACACATGCTCACACTCGCACTCATGCTCACACACACTCACACACTCACACTCACACTCACACACACTCGCACATACACTCACGCACACTCACACACATGCTCACACTCGCACTCACACAATGCTCACACACTCGCACTCACACATTCACACACACATGCTCACATACACACACACTCACACACATGCTCACACTCGCACTCACACACAGAGACACCCTCATACACACACTCATAAAAAACGGGCTGATGATATGGCTCAGCTGGTAAACGTGT
This sequence comes from Phodopus roborovskii, assembly GCF_943737965.1. Classification (NCBI taxonomy): domain Eukaryota; kingdom Metazoa; phylum Chordata; class Mammalia; order Rodentia; family Cricetidae; genus Phodopus; species Phodopus roborovskii. Next base: position 1,516,787 of record NW_026126651.1, read on the forward strand.
TGCCAAGTCTGATGACCTGAGCTGACTTACATCCCTTGAACTCACATAATAGAGAACACTGACTCCCTCAAATTGTCCTCTGATTTTCACATACATGCTGTGCCATGTGTGTGTCCATATACTGCTTACACACAAATAAATAAAAATTTAATAAAAAGTTATGGCCCTAGCTGGCCTGGAATTTGCCATGTAGACTAGGCTGGCCTTGAATTCAAGATCCACCCTCCTCTACCAGGGTTAAAGACACACACTACCACACCGAGTTGTAGTACACCTTTTAGAAATAATAAATAAAGTTAAACTTTAAAATGAATCGAACAAAAGTATCTAAGATCAAGGTTGATCTCTGGCCTCCATAACCCTCACACGCATGCTCGTGCACACACACACACATGATCAAGCACACACACATGCTCGTGCACACACATGCTCCTGTACCTGCCCACACGCAAGCTCATGCACACACACACACACATGATCAAGCACACACACATGCTCGTGCACACACATGCTCCTGTACCTGCCCACACGCAAGCTCATGCACACATACACATGCTCATGCACACATACACATGCTCGTGCACACACACATGCTTGTGCACACACCACATCCGTACACACATGTCCATCTACACAAACTGAATATGTTCACACACACAAAAATAAACAAACAGATGCTTGAACACCCTGGCCAAAGCAGTAGTGGCTGTGTCCCACAGCTCAGGCCCACTTACCTGTGATCTCGTCCGGGAGGAAACCCAGCACGCGCAGGGACTCCAGCGTCTCCTGGAATAGCTCCCGCTCCTGGCCAGGGGATGATGAGGGCCCATTGGTCAGGAAGCGGTAATGGGAACAGGGCTCCAGGAGGAGATCAGCTGTATGGAGAAGGGCAGAAATCAGGCCGGGGCCACGTGTACCGTGACAGGACCCGCGCACCTGTCACAGGAGTGATGGGTGAGCCTGGGCTGGCAGGTGCAGACGGTGCATAGAACAACGGACTGTTCTTTTCGGGTTCTTCCAGTCTCCAATCTGGTGACCAAGATGGCCGAGACAGCACCCGGGGACACGTGTGCTGCCAAAGGCACCAAATGGGAACCAAGGTGGCAGAGAACAATGCAGGACCCGGGAGGGGGGAAAGCTGAGGAGCTACACAGTCTGACAGGTGGCTTGCCTGTCATTCTAGAACTTAGGAGACCGAGGCAGGAGGGGATTGCTGTGAGCTCCAGACTAGCCCGGGCTACATAGCAAGTTCTTGTCTCAAAAAGGATAGGAGAGACAAGAGGGCACACGTTCAGCTGCAAGGAGCGGAGCTGGCGACCGTAGGAAGGGAAGCAGGCACGCGCGTGGTGCCGGCAGGCGCCACAACGGATGGCAGCTTGCAGGCGCAACAGCACATGGAGCATGGAGTTGCCAGAGGCCACAGCAAGGCGCAGTCACCCACAGGGCCAGAAGGAACAGGGGTGCAGGAACGGAGCGGAGCAGACAGATTCGACAAGCAGGGGCGAGAGCCAGGAGGCAGCTGGAAGCAGAGGGTGGAGAGCAGGGCTGGAGGCCAGCTGACAGAACGCACTCCAGGAGCCCAGGGCTGCGCTGCTCGGCAAGCCCCTGTCCCCACACACCACAGGGGTGGCAGCACTGGACACACAGTGACCCTGTTCTCAGGATGGGGCTCCCGCTGAGAGTGCGGAGGAGAGGGCGCCTTTACGTCCATCTCCCACCCATTCTCCCAGGGCAAAGCAGGCTGGGAAGCGGGACACTGACCTTTCATCTGCTCCCCAGCGCCCCCTAGCAGCTGATAGAAGATATGGAAGCTGCATTCGTCCTTGGCCTGTCTGATGGCCCGGGACTTCTCCAGCAGATCTGGGAGGGAAAGCAAGTCAAGGAGCAAATAAGCTGCTTGCTGCCTGTGATCTCAATATTTGGAATGCAGAGACAGAAGGATTGTCATGAGTTCCAGATCAGCCTGGACTACATAATGAGTTCCAGACCATCATGTGAGCCCCTATCTCAAAATTTAGTTAATTAAAATAAAAATAATATGGAGCTGGCAGGATGGGTCAGTGGTTAAAACACAGGCTAGCTGGGTAATGCACACCTTTAATCCCAGCACTCAGGAGGCAGAGGCAGGCAAGATCTCTGTGAGTTCAAGGCCAGCCTGGTCTACAGAAGGAGTTCCAGGACAGCCAGGGTGGTTACCCAGAGAAACCGTCTCAGGGGGAAAAAAGAAAAGAAAAACTTAAAACAAAACCACAGGCTGTTTTATTTTTGCTTTGTTTGTTTTTTCAGGTTTTCTAGACAGGGTTTCTCTGTGTAGTCCTGGGCTGTCCTGGATCTCACCCTGTAGACCAGGCTGGCTGCAAACTCACAGAGATCCGCCTGCCTGTGCCTCCTGAGTGCTGGGATTAAAGGTGTGCACAACCACTGCCCGGCTCACAGGCTATTCTTAAACAGAGGGTGGAAGTTCAATTCCCATCACCCACATGGTGGCTCACAACCATTTGTAACTCTGTTCCAGGAGATCAAATGACCCCTTGTCTCTGACAGCACCTGGAACACGGTACACAGACATATATACATGGTAAACACCCACACATACAAAATAACAGAATAAGACAAACTTAAATCAATGGGAGACTGCAGTATGGTTCAATAGGTAAAGGTGCTTGCCATCAAGCTTAAAGATCTGAGTTCAATTCCCAGGACCCACATGGAGAGCCATCTCTTTAGCCCTCACCCTTCATTTTGCTTGGTATTTGGAGATGGGGTCCTGAGTGCTAGGATTACAGGCATGCCCTACTGTGAGCTACTTCAATGTGCTATATACCATTCCCTCGCTCCCTTGGGACTCTTCCTGAGAGTGTCTCATCGTGTTGTCTAGACAGCCAGGCACACCCTATACAATTCCAATGAGAGAACACTCTGGATGCCCACCCGGCTCTCCTAGAACCAGCCTTTCCTGTCTCTGCCTGGGCTCCTATGCCCCACAATCCCATAAAGCACAGCCAAGGGTCTGACCACAGGCTGAGTGGGACATCAGAAACGCAAGGCTGCATGGTCCCCAGCTGGGCATCACCATGGGGTCTCTGGAAGGACTACCCAGGGGTGTCTTTTCTGGGTGAGGGTTCAGAAGGATTGTCCTCCTTGGCTGCTACCCCATGGCCCCCAGGATCCCTCAGAGGATACATGTCTCAATATTCGCGCCCACGATGTAGCCAGCAACATCAAAGTTGATGCGGATGAATTTTCCCTGGAGCAAATTGGGGCAGAGTTTAAGTCGAGGGATCTCCCTAAATCCCCACCTCCCTACCACCCCAAGCTCTCACCAGTGGTGAGTCCCAGGCCACACACCTCCTCTCTCAAACACCAGGAGTTTAGACCCCTGCCTCCTCCCTCCACTCTTCTACGTCACCCCCCAAACGGGGGCCCCAGTCTCCCAGACTGCCAGGTGCACAGTCCCCTTGCTCACAAATCGGGAAGAGTTGTCATTCTTCACTGTCTTGGCATTGCCGAAAGCCTCCAGGATGGGGTTGGCTTGAAGAAGCTGCCGCTCTAGCTCCCCCTGCAGGGTATGGGAGACAGTGCATCAGTGAAAAGGGGGAGGAGCCTTCCTCATGGGGCCAGGGCTTCAGGCTGGCCTTCTCGGGTGGGCCTAAGGGGCCATGTGTGTTGTGGGGGAGTAGACAGGGCTCTGGGAGATTTGCTGAGTGGAAGTGAAACAACCACACGAAGGGGAAAATGGGGACCAGTCCTGTTCCCATTAATAAGAGACAAAGGTTCGAAGCCACAGCACAAACAACACGTTATTTCTACAGACACGCACGGTGGCAAACAGGGGGGAGAGGTCTGCAGGGTGCACGCCACCTGTTGACCACGCTCTGCTGACACGTTTGGTGCTGTAGCTCAAAGGTCCCTACATTACTTGATAAAACAAGATATATATATATGTATGTATGTATGTATGTATGTATGTATATTTCACGGCAGGATCCTTAATCTGAACCAATTCCAGTGCCTCAGTGTCAGAGCCAGGCACACAGTAGGTGCATGTGTTTTTCCAGGCTACATCAGTTGGTAGCTTTGTCAGATGGATAACAGGAGAGCTGCCAGGCACAGTGCTCACACCCCCAATCCCAGCATTTGGGAGTGTGAAGCAGGAAAACCGACAGACGTTCAAACCCTGCATGTGCTACAGAGCGGGTTCAGGGCCAGCCTGGGCTACAAAGTGAGGGTTCAAACCCTGCATGTGCTACAGAGCGGGTTCAGGGCCAGCCTGGGCTACAAAGTGAGGGTTCAAACCCTGCATGTGCTACAGAGCGGGTTCAGGGCCAGCCTGGGCTACAAAGTGAGGGTTCAAACCCTGCATGTGCTACAGAGCGGGTTCAGGGCCAGCCTGGGCTACAAAGTGAGAGCCTATCTCAGAAAAAAAGTAGTAAAACAAACAAAAAAGATGATGTGCAAAGTGAGGGCCGTGGCTTGGACATGTGAGAGCTTATTTCTCCAGCCTTCTGGGAGGACTGGCTCAGGTGTCTGGGTCATTGTGTGATGGCATCTGTGGCCTCTCTCTGCACACATGGCAGGCAGGACAGGTCCAGGCTGCACAATTAAGTAGGACTGGAGTATGCACACAGTATGGCTTCTCTGCAGTGGGGACTTAATTGCATGCACACAGTAGGGCTTCCATGACTCTGTGCAGACAGCAGGACTGCACTAAAAGCAGCATAGGGTCTGGGCATGTGCACATAGTGGGGCCACCATGAATGGTAGTGGGGACCCTTGCTTTGTGCACACGAATACTGGAGGGGGGGTAACTGCACGCATATAGTAGGACTATACGAAGAGACAGCATGGGTCTAGGCATGAATGGCAGGGGCTTGGCCACATGTACACAGGCGAGCTACAGTAAATGCTAGCATCAGGCCTAAGCATGTGCACACAGTAGGGCTGGCACAAATATTATGGGAGAGCTGTCTTTGTACACAGTAAGACGAACTGAATAGCAGTATGGGATACACATGCCAGGGCTGCCATGAACCACAGGATGAGTTAGGTCGCATTCACATAATAGAACTTTCCATAGGGTTGCTTGGACACAGTAGGGCTGCATGGAGAGTGGTAGGGGATCTTGGCTTCATGCACACAGTATGTCTAAGTTAGATGGCCATGAATCCCTGGTATGTGCATAGTAGGACTGCCATCAGTGGCCCTGTGGGTCCCGGGGATGCTGGTATGCCATTCTTGGGCCCTGTCTCCCACATGTCTGTGGGCTGGCAACCCACAAGGGGTGGCACCGGGGTGGCAAGGGGATTCCCTGCTACTCACATAAGACATGGTGCTGACGGAGGCCTGAGGAAGTCACGGGACAGGAGACATGGACCAGGACACGGCACATGGAACATGGACAGACACGTGGGTGAACTGGAGGCCTTAGGGCAGAGCTGGGGCTGAGGGGATGGGGAAATGGGAGTGGGGTGCAGGGAAACCTCAGGGATGATGCGCCCAGGCTTAAATCCCACTGCACCGCCCCCTCTGCCCCACCATGACTCACCCACCGTGACTGAGGGCTAAGACTCGGGACGCCTCTATAGCCCTCCAAATCAAGCACTAGTCTAGAACCAACAAGGCTAAGAACCAGCCTCATCTCTCCGATCTGCTAGCCTCTGGCTCTATGATGAGCACATAGTAGGTGCTCAGGTAGTACAGGCAGAAGTAGGGCCCTGTACCACCTGTGGGTGTGGAACGCAGCCCAAGACAAGGGTGCTGCTGTGGCAGGTCTGGGATGTCCCAAGGCTGCATGGCTTACAGGGACACCAGGCTCCTTCCTGCCCTTGGGAGACGACGCCACGTGGGCCAGATACTGGATGACCTTTTTGGTGTTCTCCGTCTTCCCAGCTCCAGACTCCCCTCTGTGGGGGCAGCAAGGGGGGTTGGAGTGAGCAGGGCAACCAGGCAGCCCTTCCCGCCCCAGTTATGCAGGGCCACGCCCACTGGCACTCTGCCACACCCACTGGGACCCTTCCCATCTGAGCCCATCTGTGGGCTCTGCCTCTGAAGCCCTTTCGGGTGACTCACGTGCAGAGAATGGACTGGTCCTCACGATCTGCAGGGACAGAAGGGAATGGTACGTTACCCACACGGGCCTCTAGTCCCCTGGCCCCCTGCATCTCAAAATCTTTCCAGAGACACAGGGCATGGCAGGATTGTGATGTACAGCCCTGCTGGGTTCAGATACTCTGTCCTGACTCTACCTCCCGCTTGCCGTCCCTCTCTGAGTCTTTATTTCCTCGTCAGTAAGGTGGGGAGACAAGGAGCCCCAACTATACAGACTATAATTCACCTGTCAGCTCGATTTAAGTCCCTACTGTGTGTCAGCCACCGCAGGCTGGGCCTGGCACCACCATCTCACCATGCACCCTCGCCACCTACTAAGTGCCAGGTCCTGTTACCAACATAAAAAGGAAAACTGAATGACAGAGCTAAGATAGAAAATCTGGGACCACAGGCAGTGACGAGAGGCTGGGGACCTCCCCGTCCTCAGGGGAGGTGTCATTTAGGGCACAGTCACAGTGTAAGTCTTTGGAAACCATTCAACCAGGCAATAAGTTGACTTCATTGTAATTACATGACCTGTGCTCTCCTGGGGTAAAGACCCTGTGGAGAGGTAAAGGATGAGGGTGTCGGTGCTGTGACAGCTAATCAGGTTACTCGGCGCAAGAGCTCCCATCGAACTTGCGGTGATGTATACTGTGACAATGCACCGGGTCTGAACTAAAGACCAGGTCTGTGATACAGGCTCCTCTCTGAGTCGCTCTGCGCCTCCATCTCCCTATCTAAAAAGCCCCTTAGCTAACAAGGCTGTACTCAGAATCAACATGGGTTGGTCAGCTGGCTCAGTGGACAAGAACACTGGGAGCTATTGCAGAGGACCCAGGTCCTATTCCCAGAAACCGCATGGCAGCTCACAACTATAGTAGGTCATAGCTTCTGTTTCAGGGCCCCCAACGCCTCCTCTGGCCTCAGCAGGCAGCAGACATGTAAGCAGTGTAGAGACATGCATGCAGGAAAAACATCCATTCCCCAAAGATAAAATTCATAAACCTTTTTTAACACCCGATGGTGGGGGCACACACCTTTAATCCAGCACCTGGGAGGCAGAGGCAGGCAGATCTCTGTGAGTTCAAGGCCAGCCTGGTCTACAAAGAGAAACCCTGTCTCGAACCCTCCCCCCAAAAAACAACTTTTTTTAAAAAAGCAAGATTTAGATAGCTCAGTGGGAAAAGGCACCTGCCACCAAGCCTGATGGCCTGAGTTTGAGTCCTAGGACCTAGATGACGATGAAATGGAGACACAACCAGCCACAGGCACTTGCCTAGCCTGCACCACGTGACTCAGGTACAATGTAGTGGTCCATACCAACAGTCTCAACAGGAGATTCTGGAGTCAAAATCACCCTTACCTACATGAGTGTTAGGGGCCAGCCTGGGCTTCATGAGATCATCCCCCAAACAAAAACGTCCAATGCAATACCCAGTACAGAATGAAAATGAAATTCAGAGTGGGATACGGGGCTTGGGGGAGGCAGTGGCCAAGACATTGGGTTCAAGCCATACTTCAGCACCTACCCTTCAGTGTGGCCATGGGCAGTAACTCTACTGCTCTGTGCCTCAGTTTCCCCTGCTGGAAATGAGTGATAATAAAAGAAACTACACTGCAGGACTATTACGAGGTTAAATGATGTAGCCAAGAGACAGGTCCTGGAGGACACTTCTGTGTCTTGTACGGAAATGGACTGACCTGTTGTGGAACACTAGTTTAAGGTGTGGTTCATTTGTTTAATGATAAAAAGATGTGTTAGATTCTTTTATGCTGCATTTGTTTAACTGACGCTCTGTCTGTCTAAAACACCTGATTGGTCTAATAAAGCGCTGGTGGCCAATAGCAAGGCAGGAGGAAGGATGGACGGGACTGGCAGGCAGAGAATAAATAGGAGGAAAAGAGAGAAGAAGATAAAGATAAAAGACGGAGGACTCCAGGGGCCAGCCAGCCACAGAGTAAGAAGGAAAGAAAGGTACACAGAAATAGAGAAAGGTAAAAGCCCAGAGGCAAAAGGTAGACTGGATAATTTCAGAAAAGCTGGCTAGAAACAAGCAAGGTAAGGCCAGACATTTATAAGTAAGAATAAGACTCTGTGTGATTTATTTGGGAGCTGAGTGGCAGGCCTCCCAAAGGAGTAAAAACAAAACAAACAAACAAAACCAACAGCATGGAGCCTGGCTGACCCAGCAGGTACTCAGTGACATCGTGGGCAGACCTACAGACTGCTTCCCACGCCCAGGGGACTGACCACAGACAGACCACATTCGGGGGCCTTCACACCAAAGGCAAAGCAGTTTGCCCTGAACTAATAAGAAACTAACAACAGAAAGACAGAGGGAGGGGCTGGAGAGATGCTTGACTGAGGACCTGCGTGGTCTCCTCCACCCACCCAAAAAGCGGGACAGGTGGGGGACACCAGTGCTCGGGAAGCAGAGACAACTTCCAGGTCTGAGGCTGACTCTGGTTCAGTTCCCAGCACTTATGAATGGCAGCTCACACGGCCTCTAACTCTAGTTCCAGAGGATCTGATGCCTTCTTCTGGTTCCAATGGCAACTGCACTCACATGCACATAGCCACACACACACACACACACACGCATGCACACACGCACACCTGTGCATGCGTACGCGTGCACCCTGGAAAAAGTCAAAAACAAAAACCAAGGAAGGAAGGAGATCACATAACCTAATCCATTATCACTCATGACCCGACACAGTATCTACTGTGAAACAGATGTGCCACATTACACATTTACTGCCTCTCTGGGAAACGTCTATAGAAGCCAGCATCAGTTGCCTTTCAGAACAATACTGCCGTGAACACACAGGCGGATTTTTTTTAAGGCCCGCGTGGCAAGAGCTGGAGCACAGTCCCCCTTCAGGTGTGTTCCCAAACTGCCCTTCACGCCTGGCCCTGGTTCCCAGCAGCACTCAGTGTCCGGTCTGCTCCCCCCACAGAGCTGCCCATACACTCACCCTGCAGCATGCTGCGGTACGCTCCCTCTGTTACAGCATACACGTGTGGCGGCGCCTCGTGGCGCTTCTTGCCCCGGTACATTTCCACAATGGCCTCCGTGTAGATGGGCAACTGCTTGTATGGGTTGATGACCACGCAGAAAAGGCCAGAGTAGGTCTATGGCGGGCAGGAGGGGAGAGCGTGTCAGGTGGATGCCCACAGTGGAAGGGCAGAGCTGTGGTGGAGAGCTGGGTCAGGGTGTACATGCCCAGAGGAGCCCGTGCAAGGCTTAAGGTCTAACTACACTGAGACAATATAAAGGTGAATTTCCTTTTATTGATGTTTTGCTTATTTTTGTTTTAGTAAGGGTCTTACTCCATGGCCTTGGTTGAACTGAAAATTCACGAATTCTCCTGCCTCTGCCTCCTCAGGGCTGAGATTGTGAGTGTGTTTACTATGCCTGACTCTATGAGTGTGTGTGTGTGTGTGTGTGTGTGTGTGTGTGTTCATGTGTATGGGTGTTTTGCCTGGGTCTGTGCACCACATGCATGCAGGACCCACAGAGGCCAGTAGAGCACACGGGGTCTCTTGATTGCAGAGATGGCTGTGAGCTGCCCTCTGGAAGCTGGGAGATTGAAGAAGGGTCCTCTGCATGAGCAAATGCTCTTAGTCGCTAAGTCATCTCTCGCTAAGTCATCTCTGTAGCCCTGTTTGTGGTTGTTCATTGTTTGAGGCAAGTCTCACTCTCTAGTTCAGCCTGGAAAACTGCAGCAATCCTCCTGCCTCAGTCTCCCAAGTGATAAGATTACAGGAACGAGCCACTTGGCCAGCATGAATGTTGCTAACACTGCTAAGCTAACTGTAGTAGACTCACATCTTCCCAGATTGACCATGGAGGTCAGTGAGGCCAGTGGGTACCCTCAGGTCACAGGCCTCTGGCTCCTCTAATGGACTCATGGAAGGAACACACGTGGCCCTCTGGTGAAGCCTCAAGGCTACAAAAGGGTTAGTGGCAGCAACAGTGTACGTGTGTAATCTCGGCACTCGGGAGGCTGAAGCTCCGGGTGCCGGGTGCCGGGCCGCCTGAGCCTGAGGTCCAATGCATTCACAATATCATCAGGGACACTCAGCACCCACGGAGGTGGCTAGGCAGCCCAGAACTAGTCAGTCCCTTAGCTAAATCAGCCAGACAGCTAACTAGCCTAATTCGCTGGAGACAGCCCGCTGAACAAGCTGGAGAGCCACAGCTGCTTATTAGTTAGGCCAGTCAGGCAATTGCTGACTCTAGTGGGTACCCCTCCCGCCCGGCTGTGGCAGGGTGTGGCCACCAGGCAGCCTGGTGCCTCCTCTTCTCTTCATAGAAGAGGCGGGCAGCTGGCCACAAGCAGAAGAACCAGTCAGCCTAGTATCTATCTCCCAGGCTGCTCCCAGAGGTCTCAGGGTGGGGCGGCTGGACCACATTCCCTGGGAGGGTATCTCATGGCCGCTGGCGCCAGAGCCCACTCCCCATGCCAGCCCCTTGGGCCAGACACAGCTTGGGTAACACCCAGGACAGAAACCCGAGCTGGCTAGCAGGGCCAGGGAGAAATGGGAAGGCCTCAGTTCCTAGAGGGTCTATGGAAGGGTCTGGAAGGGCTGCCTTGCCTGGATGGTTCTAAAGACGGGCCTGCTCTGCTCCACCCTCCACGTCCCCACACAATTCAACAATATTCCCCTGTCTGGAAGAGGGTGACAGCCTGCCTCATTACAAAGGCCCTGGGATTAAGAGAGAATGAATCCAGCCAACCAAGGTGGCCCCACCTGCCTCTCCAAACAGTAGTCTGGGATGCTCAGGTTACAGACCCACCTGGAGCCAAAGCTGCCTGGGCTCTATCTGTCCAGGGCTGGGAGCCAGAGGCTGAGTTTCCAGCTGTGCGCACCTTCCAGGAAGGATGGACCCCCTTAAAGGCTCAGTGACAGCCAGACTTGGTAGCACAGGCCTACCATCACAGCTACTCTAGAGACTGAGGCAGGAGGATCAGAAGATAGCATAGGCAACCTAGTGAGAATTTGTCTCAAAGAAAAAAGATCTAAAGATGTGGCTCAGAAATAGAGCCCCTGCCTAGAATCCCCCAGTGAGGGGCTGGGGCGTGGCTCAGTGGTAGAGCCCCTGCCTAGAATCCCCCAGTGAGGGGCTGGGAGTGTGGCTCAGAAATAGAGCCCCTGCCTAGAATCCCCCAGTGAGGGGCTGGGAGTGTGGCTCAGTGGTAGAGCCCCTGCCTAGAGTCCTCCAGTGAGGGGCTGGAGGTAAAGCTCACCATGAGAAAGGCTGTGAGTTTGATCCCCAACACTGTAGGGAAATAGTCCTAAACATTCAACCCTGGATAATGGGACTTGCAGCCTCTTCCTAGAAAGGCTCTAACAGTGACACACTGTCCTGAGTCACATGGAGCACAGAGTCCCTTACATGGCCATTGACTCCACCCTGTCTCCTCCACCTCTATAGTCCCACTGAAGGGACCCATCCCCTTGCCAAGTCAAGGCCCCTGGGGACCTCCCCTGCTCTTGTCCCAGCTAGTCTGCAAACGCGTGTGGCGCACTGGCCATCGGACAGGAATGGAGCCTAAATCCTGGTGCTACCAAGTCCCTACTGGTTGGTCCTGAGCAAGCAACCCCTCTAGGAATCACTGTCTCATTGAGGAGACAAGGGTGCTTCCTCCTGGCACGGCTGAGAGCCTGTCAGTGGTTTACCGGGAACTCAGCCCCTATCTGCAACACTGTGTCTGTTCAGAATGATCACTATTATCCACTTGTATTAGGCCAAGCTGAGGGGAAAACCAGACTGGTCCCTACCTCACAGCCTGGTATGCATGGCTTCGGGCGAGGACAACAAGAATTCCTGGGGAGGTAACTCAGAACCGAGCCTAGCGGAGAGAGCTGTGTGTACCCACACTAATGGTTATTATCAGGGATGGACAGGCTTCCACAGATTCCTCGGTAGCCTGGGCCCGAGTCACTTAACATTCTGGAATGCCAGTGACATCAACAGTTCCCCGCAAAGAAGCCAGCCAATAACTCCACAACAGCACTCAGAACAGTGCCCAGCACAGCATAAGTACTTGATAAATATTTACCAGTCATTATTCTCAGAGGGTTTTTTTTTTTTCATTATAGCTGCAACATTCTTTGTTAAACTCTATAATCCTGTTTGCTCTCTTTTAAATGGAGTTAATCACACCTTAGCTGTCCATGAGACACACCCTGCAAGCTTATTTAAAAGAAGAAAAAAATCTATGTGCATGTCACCCCACCCCCACCCCAGCGTTGCATGTGGGTAGTGGCGTGAGGCAGTGAGTAGGCATTCTAGAGGCCTCCTCACATGATTCTAACGTGTAGCCAGGATGAGGAGCCACTTATGGTGCTGCACAGCTCCCCTGTGCAGGAGCCCTACCTTGTGCTACGCAGACATCAAAAATGGATCACAGAGCTTGGCAGACCACCTTAGTCAACCTGAAAACCATCAATCCCATCACACTGTTTTGCTTTATTCTGCTGTTTTGAAACAGGAGATCACTCTACAACCCAGCTGGCCTCAAAGTCAAGTGGTAAGACGGCTCAGCAAGTAAAGGTGCTTGCCGCAAAGCCTGATGACCTGAGTTTGAACTCCAAGACTCTTGTGATAGAAAACGGAAACCAATCCAGCGAGTGTGCTCTGACCTCCACATGTGTCCCCGCCCCCAAACAAATACATGTCATCGTTTTTTAAAGACCTCCTCTCCTCTCTCCTCTGGTTACATGATGGGTTTTATTTTTGTTTCTTTCTCTTGGTCTTTTAGTAAAATGGGTTAATAATGGCCACTGCCTTGCTGAACAAATTAAATAAACTAATAATGGGAGTTGTGTAGGCTCGGGGCTCATTAATTTTCACTCTTTATTATTACAGAATGATACAGGGTGACCCCATACAGGACACCCAGACAGGTGTTAGCAGGCTCCAATCATCCGATAGTGTACAAGCTGGGCCAGTCTTAGGGTTGCAAGCCTGACATTCCAGCTACTCTGAAGGATGGGGCAGCAGGAGCCCAGGTTAAAGGCTAACTTCAGTTACAAGGTCCCATCTCAAGGCAAAAAACCAGAACGCTGGCTGCGGAAGTGGCTCAGTGTTAGAGCCCCTGCCTAGAATCCCCCAGTGAGGGGCTGGGGGCGTGGCTCAGTGTTAGAGCACCTGTCTAACCTCCTAGTCCATAAAAAATAAAGCATTATAAATTTGCACCAGTTGGAGGGCCTTCACAGGACATGGGCGGATACTCTAGGCCACTCCTTGTTAATCCAGGTCGGGTTGGTGACACCTGGCGCCCCACCCAGGGAATGTCACTCACATAAATGAGCCCGGAGTAGTAGCGCTCTCGCAAGTTGTGCAGGACAGAGGCCTCATTGAGGCAGGTGAGCTCAGCCATGTCCTCTGCCTTGCTGAACTTGGGTGGGTTCATGCGCTGGATTTGGTCCCTGGGCAGCCGCAGGCGCCGCCCACTCTCCGCCAGCTCCACCTCTGCCTCCTCCTCCCCTTCATCGCGTAGGGCTGCAGCCTCGAATCCATGCAGTTCTGAGGGCACCCACACCAGGCGACGTGCTGTCCACTCCACCTGCGGCCCTCCAGGGCCGCCCACACTTGGTGTTCGCGGTGTGAACAGGAACGGTTGGGCCGCCTCAGGCACGGGGCCTGGCCTGGCAGCCACCTTCCTCCCAGGCACGGACAGGGTCACTGCAGCCATGGTCTGTGGGGAGAGAGTGGACACATCAGGTGGCTCTGTCTTTGGCCGTACTGGAGCTTAAACACCTCCTGCATGCTAGAAGCACGGCCACTGAGTCACACCCTCAGACCCCCCCCCTCTCTCGGTTTTGGTTTTTTGAGACAGGGTTTTACTGTGTAGCCCTGGCTGTCCTGTAGCCCTCTCACTGTAGACCAGGCTAGCCTCAAACTCAGAGACCTGCCTGCCTCTGCTTCGAGTGTTGGGATTAAAGGTGTGTGCCAACTACTGCCCCTCCACTTATTATTTTAAAACAGGTCTTGCTAAGTCACTCAGTCTAGCCTTGAATTTACAATCCCCTGCTTCAGTCTTAGAGTAGATGGGATGACAAGACTGTGTCCCCTGGACCACCTTTACTTTTTAAAAACAATTCATTTAAGTTGAATGCAAGGGCGCACGCCTTTAATCCCAGCGCCGGGGAGGCAGAGACAAGCAGATTTCTGAGTTTGAGGCCAGCATGGTCTATAAAGCAAGTTCCAGGACAGCCAGGGCTACAGAGAAACCCTGTCCCAAAAAACAAACAAACAAACGATAAATAAATTAATCCATTTATATGGGGCTGGAGAGACATCTCAGAAGTTGAGAGTGTGCATTGCTCTTCAGAGGGTCTGAGGTTGCTTTCCTGTGTGTCAGGGGTTCGCACCTGCCTGTGAGTCCCTCTCCAAAGCCCATGCCTCTAGCTGTTGAGGACTCACGCTTGCACACACACCACACACAGTAATATAAATAAATCTTCCTGTAAAAGATGTATTTTTATGGGCTGGAGAGATGGCTCGGTGGTTAAGATCACTAGCTGGTCTTCCAGAGGTCCTGAGTTCAGTTCCCAGCAACCACATAGTGGCTCACAGCCATCTGTAATGAGATCTGGCGCCCTCTTCTGGCATGAAGAGGTACATGCAGACAGAACAGTATATACATATGTATAGTGTGTGTGCTTGGGTGTGCTTGGGTGAGTTTGTATGTACCACATGTGTGCAAGTTCTCACGGAGGCCAGAGCATGGCATCAAGTCCCTGGAAGTGGAGTGATGGGATGCAGATGTTGAGAACCGAAGGGCAGTTCTCTGTGCATGCAATCAGTGCTACAAAACACCGAGCCACCTGTACACACCCCCCCCCCTTCAAAACAACAGGATTTATCTGTAGTGGGTGCTGGGAATTGCACAGAGGACCTCTCCAAGAGCAGCCAGCGCTCTTAACTGCGGAGCCACCAGCCAGTGCCTCCCTGCAAATGTGCTTACTATAAAATTTTAAAGACACACTTGGCTTACATTCTGTTTATATTGGATGGTACTGTTCTAATCTCAGGAGGCAGTTAAAAGTAAATTGTCACAAACATGTAAATGGTTTAAGCTGTGATAAATGGCTGTCAGAGGTGAGCAGGGGAAAGAGTAACGCTGGTGCCCAGACTGTGCTTACATTTTAACTGGACTGACTGGAGAAGGCGTTCCTAATGTATTGCTTTTTAAAACAGAGACCTGAGTGGGCCTAAGGAGGGATCTGTGATGAAGGGGCAAAAGCAAAGGCCCTGGGGCAGGAATGTGTCCACCGTCTGCAGCACTCCGCAGTGGCTGGGCAGCAAAGGCCACCGCCACGCTTTACACTCAGAGGGGGCCGGGTAGGGCACAGATCTGACGTTTGTCACCAAGCTTTCTGGGCACCTCTGGTCCCGCCTGCCCCATAACAACAGGAGGATCACCAATCCCCATCCCCTCTCTGGCTCCATCCACTCAATCCTTCTTACATTCACTGGACATTCTCAGAGGCCCTGGGGGCCCGCCTGCCTTTGAGCAGTTCTTAGGGTGTGGACCCAGCTGAGCTGGGATTCTTTACAGAGGCTTCCAGGACGCAGCTGGGGTGTCTGGGCACCTTCCCATCCTCCAGGACACTGACTCGGGAACACAGCAATTTCAGGGCTGCCCAACATCCCACAGAAAATGTCCCACACTGGTGTCCCCTGCAGGAAGCAGCCCCTACTGTCCCATCAAGCCGCCCCCCCACCCCCAATCAAAGGACACCTGAGGGCACCCACCTTCCTCTCTGCCGCTTCACCTCTGTGACCAGGCCACCTTCCCCTCCAGCACACCCCTTGGGGACGTCCCTCCAAGCACTCAGCTTGCTCCTCCCATATCTTGTCCCCCCAAGCATGCCCCAGGAACCTCTCTCATTGCAAACTTCCACTGTCCAGGGCCCCTCCTGGCCCTTCCCACACCCACAGCACCAACAGCCTGGTTCCCAGCCACTGTGGCCCCTGTGCTCTACAAATGGTGAGCCCCAAAGGGCCAAGGATCACCCCAGGCTCCAGTGTGGCAAAGATACACCCAGAGCCAAGCCCCATCTCAGGGACTTTACCCCACCCCACCCACCTGCTTCCTCTCCAGCCTGGTGGCCTTTGACCAGGAAGGGTTTGGTGGCTTTGTACCTCCCCGCCCCATTACTCCCCCCAAGAGCGAGAAGAGCAGCCTCCATCCATCGCTTCTGACCCAGAGTCCAGGCCCAGGACCCCGGGTCTCCAGCCCTGTCTCCACTGGACACAGGCATCATCTAGAGCCTGACTGCAGCCAGGGTTAGACGTGGGGAGGACCTGGCCCCAAAAGCTGAGCCCCAGCCACACACCCCTCCCTTAGGCAGCAGGAATGTGCTGCCAGGACTCATTAGTGTCACTTAGGCAGGTGAGAGCACTTGGGAGGGGCGGACAGAGCTGTGCAGAAGGAAAGCAGCCAGGGCCCCGCCCGCCTGGGCAGGGGCTGGGACGGTACCAAGCCTATGACCTCAGCCTATGGGTCCAGCTTTCTCCCTCAGACCCAGGGGTCCTGATCCCAGCCTCCTACCCCAGCTGAGGGGCCCTGATCCCAGCCTCCTCTCTCAGGCCTAGGGGTCTTGACCCCCACCTCGCCTCCCTCAGACCCAGGGGTCCAGGCCCCAGCCTCCTCCCTCAGACCCAGGGATCCAGGCCCCAGCCTCCTCCTTCAGGTCCAGGGTTTCTGATCCCAGCTCTCCTCCCTCAGACCCAGGAGTACAGACCTCAGCCCTCCTCCTTGAGACACTGGGGTCCACGCTCAGCTTCCTCCTTCTGATTGGGGTACACGGCCGTGTACCTCCGGAAGCCCAGATGGATCCTAACCCTCTCTCCTCCTAACCAAGCGCCCCGTGGCCTGCCTCCTGTATCCTGTGGACCCCGAGGCTACCTGGGCACCCGGTGGTGGAGAGATGGGGAGGGCTTGGAGTCCAGATCCTTTCCAGCACTCAGGTGAGGCCGGCTCTGCGGTCCAGCAAGGGGCGGGGCCTCTCGCGTCAGGAGGCGGGACCGGTCTCTGACATCACCCGACACCTGCCGGGCTGGGTGAGGGGGCGGAGCCTGGCGCCGCAGCCAGCAGAGGAAGAACCTGTTGCCAGGTGGACCGTGCTGGACAAAGGTGAAGGTCTGGCGCAGAGTCGGACTGCGCACGCCTAGGGTTCAAATCCCTCCCCAGATTTCTGGACCTCTGCATTCCTCGCTAGGAATTGAGGCTCATGAAATCAATAAAAATCATATGAAAAAAGGGACCTAGATTGGTGCTTTATCATTTCTTTTATCTCTGAACCTCAGTTTCCCCAACCCTGGAAGTGGGGCACCCCAATCCTCAGGTACAATGTCAAAATGCTACGTCAAAAGCTATGTCAGCGTCGTGAGCTTGGGTTTCTTCAAGGTGAACTGAAGAGGAGACATGGGGTGGGCGTGTCTGCCATAAGCTTATGGTTTTCCCTTTAGATGTTAAAGAGTTCTGACTTACAGAACAATTTGTTTTTCCTTTCTTTCTTTTTCTTTTTTTCTGATACAAGGTCTTCATGCAGCCTAGGATGGCCTGGAACTCATGGTGTAGCTAAGGCTGGTCTTGAACTACTGATTACTACTGTGGTGTTATTAAAAGCGGGGACACATGGCCAGGTACACCAGGCCCCTCCAACCACCCACCACAGTACACCTCTCCTTCCCAGTGAAATGGGAACCACAGAAACCACCTCAAATCTATTTTCTACGGAAGAGGATTTTAGTTGCAAAGTGCCCAAGTCCGTTGTGAGGATACAACTTAGCTATGTTTGGCGGAGCACTTCAGTCATCTCAGCACTAGAGAGGCTCAGGCAGGAAGGAAGGTTAGGAGTTGGTCTACACTGTGAGTTCAAGGCTAGCTCGACCACAGAGTGAAAAGCTGCCTCAAATAAATAAATAAATAAAAATAAAATTAACTGAGCCAAGTCAAAACAAAACAAAGTGAGACTCCAGACAAATACATCCTTCCCGGTCCCTCCTGTCTGTCGCGACTCCTCTCTCTGGCTCACAGCCTCTGCCTATTAACACAGGAGCAGGGGACTGGAGACCATGCATGACTCAGGTGTTCTATCACACAACGTCCCAAACACTGCCTCAGTTTCCTCTTCTGCGGAACAGACCCGGCGACGCCTTCAGAGGGGATCGCAGGCTTTCTGGCACGCGGAGAGACCCGGGGCAGGGTGACTGCACCCCCCACACCCCTGCTCAACTCCGGGCTGGCTTGCACCCACTGTGAGTGTCCCGGCCCGGCCCCTCCCCATGGCCCCCATCACCTCCCACAGGCTCCGGCCTCCCCTGGCCTGGCCGCCCCTGGAACCCCCCACCCCGCCCCGTACGCACTGCGGGGGGCCCGACGCTCACCGGCACCCAGGGCGGTCTAGAGGCCTCGGCCTGGGCAGCCACGGGGAGGGGCCTGCATTGGACGGTCCCGCCCACAGGTGGGCATCATGGACCAATCAGAGCTCGCTGCGGCCCGTCCCGACCCCCGCCCCTGGGGCTCAGCGCTGCCCAATCAAAAAGAGCGGCTGGTGCGCCGCGCCAATCAGAAGTTGGCGAAGCGTGCCAGGCGTGGGAAAAGAACCTGGCCGGGAGTGCGCGGCCGTTGGCGGGGCCCGGGTCTGATGGCCAGCGGGAGGCACCAATAAAGAGGCTTGGGGAGCGGCCGGGAGCCGCTGGCTGACGGGGACTCGGTGAATGGGCCGCTTTGTACACAGGCATGAATGGATGCTTTTGTGCGTGCACGTACAGGGCGGCCGGAGGCTGGAATGCCTGGGTCCCCCGGGAGCCGGGAGCCGGCGCGCGGACACACACCGAGGAGATGTCGCTTTTGTGGAACGTAGACCGTGAGCAGGCCCTGTGCAGGTGCTCACAGCTGGGTAAAGCGTTTCCACCATATAATGTCACTGAAGACTTTAAATCGGGGGCATTGAGACCCTTATTTGGGGGCTGGGATCGAAACACAATCAGTGAAAGTTTTGTCTAGCATGCACGAAACCCTGGGCTCCATCCCAGCAGCATGGAAACCCAGGCATGGTGGAACCTGACAGCTAGTCACCTCAGCCCTCATGAGCTGGAGGCTGGGGAATCAGGAGTTCAAGATCATCCTCCAGCTACACAAAGGGTTCTAGGCCAGCCTAGGTTACAGGAGACCCTATTCTAGAAAACAAAACCAAAACGCCAGCCTTATCTTGAGCATAACACCTATCATTCCAGCATCTGGGGCCATGGGTTACTTAGTGCCATCCTGTCTCTAAGTACAAAAATAGCAAAGTCCCCAAGGCTCTGGCCGTACACCCACACCCCGCCTTGTCTCCCAGCTGCTTAGCCCCTGTGGTCCCTAAGCACTCGGTCCTAATTCAACCTCTTCCTCCCAAGTTTGTTGTGTCCTGGTACTTTTTAAGACGTGTACTTTAGTGCGTATGGGTGTTTTACCGCATATATGCACGTACATATGCACATGCATTGTTGTAGGAGGACACAAGGGGATGGCAAATCCCCCGGAACTGGAACTGGAGTTACACATGACTGCAAACTGCCCCGTGCGTGCTAGGAACTGACCCACGGTCCTCTGCTCTTAACCACTGAGCCACTGCCACCGGCTCCTTTGTTTCTGGGTCCTGGCTATCCTGGCACTGTGTTGCTCATTTGGAAATGACAACCCAGGCTCCTGTAGCCAACCTACCTGCCAACTAGAGATGTCATCAGCCTGCTCAAGGTAAAATCTGCCTAGCAAGCAGTAATGTCCCCTTTACTAATACCTGAGGTGATTTTAGTTCTGCTTGCTCAGACTAAGGGGAGATTGGACTGGGCTATGCATCAGAGGGTGACCTTGAACTTCTTACCCCCCCCTTCAGCGCTTCCTTTTGCTGGGGTTTCCTTTGATCTGTAAGCCCATACCACTTAAATGCCTGCTAATATTTAGTGAGAACTCACAGTTCTAGGCATTTATTTACATTAAGTCCCTCGACATGAACCCCACCAGCTATCATGCCCATTTTACAGGTGTGGGCACAGAGATCCAGCTGCCTCAGTGAGATCACTTCCTGTCTCCACTGCACCACCAGAGACAAGGCAAGACGAAGAATGAAGTCCAAAGGAAGCATGCCCTTGGCTCTAAGCTCTCCACCCATCCTCCATCACATCAGCTACCTGTCTCCTTGGAGATCTTGACACATACCATCTGCAGAGTGCTCCCCATCATTGTGAGCCCCTGGCTGCTGCGACTGGTCTTCTCCTTCTGAAGGTACCTGCTTCAGAGTTCCTTTTTTTCTTTCTCTTTCTCTGTGTAGCTCTATAGATCAGGCTGGCCTCGAATTCACAGAGATCCGCCTGCCTCTGCCTCCAAAGTGCTGGGAGTAAAGGTGTGCGCCACCATTACCCAGCTGTCTCAGGGTTTCTATGGTTGTGAGAGACACCATGACGTCGGTGGCAACTCTTAGAAAGGAAAACATTCCATTGGGCTTACATTTTCAAAGGTTCAGCCCATTATCATCCCCGCAGGAAGCATGGCAGCATGTGGGCAGACATGGTTCTGGAGAAGGAGCTGAGAGCTGTAGAGATCCACAGGCAGCAGAAAGGAACATTAACACACTAGGCCCGGCTTGAGCTTCAGACACCTCAAAACCCACCCACCAGTGACACACTTCCTCCAACAAGCCACACCAGCTCCCTGTGCTGCTCCTGATGGGTCTTTGGGGGCCATGACAGTCCCCATGGGCAGATAAGTTGCAACAGAGAAGGAAATCAGTGGTAAAGGCAGATGGAACACCCAAATATGTGTGTCCAGAGAGGAGCAGGTAGGACATGGAAGCTTCCTGAATCCCAGCTCTCAGTATGACCTGAGCCCACAGAACTTGAGCAAAAAGGCTGGAAGGTGTGGGGGAAAACAAGGAAGGAGCTAAGATAATGCACAATAATGAAAGGTTTTGTCTGGGGCTGAAGCTCAGTTGGTAGAGCGCTTGCCCAGCATGCACAAAGCCCTGGGCTCAGTCCCCAGCATCACATAAACCTGGTGATTCCAGCACATGGGAGGTGGAGGCAGAAGGACCCCAGTCAGAATGGCCATCATCAAGTGTACTACTAATAATATAACCCAGTGACAGATATTGGGGTTCACGCTGAAGATCAGAAAAGCAAAGCAGCCAGCCACCGGAGAGCTCTTACCTTTACTAAGGCTGGGGCAAGCCTATCCTCAACGTGTCTGGAGACTAATTGCCCTGCGACTGAAGGGTGAATCCTGGACGAGACCCTGAGCTCCTTCTTATATACCTCTCTAGTGCTGGGATTAAAGGTGTGAGCTCTGTTTCTCTTTTAGACGGATTCACTCTCATGTAGCCCTGGGTGGCCTTGAACTCACAGAGATCCATCTGCCTCTGTATCCAGAGTCCTGAATTAAAGGTGTGTACCACCATTGCCTGGCCTCTATGGCTGTGGCTAGCTTTGCATTCTGACCTCCAGGCAAGCTTTATTAGATCACAAACGCTATATCACCACAATCAAGAAAACAAACACCAGGCCAGCAAGATGATTTATCGGGGGAAAGTACTTGCCACCAAGTCCCATAAGCTAGGTTCAACCCCTAGCCCACATCAGGAGGCAAAAGCTGGAGAGGACCACCACAAGTAAGACTAGCTTGGTCTACACAGTGAGTTCTGGGCCAGATAGGGCTACACACTGAAACCATATCAGAAAAACAAGTTAGGATGAGAGATGGTCACAAGGTAAAGGCACTCGCCACCAAACCTGACAACCTGAATTCCATTCCTGGGACCCAGAAGGTGGAAAGAGAGAGGAACCCTCCTGCCCTTATACACACTGTCCTCTGACCTCTACAATATGATATGGCAACATTCCCCCTCACTGGTGCACACACAGACATGAGGCAGAGTGTGATAATGAGGGTATGGTGGGAATACTCCGTTGGGAAAGGTGCCTGCTGGCAAGCCTGGTAACCTGAGTTCAAGCCTCAGCATCCACAGTAAAAGGACAGGACTGACTCCTGAACGCTGCCCTCTGCCCTGCACACATGCGCTGTAGGCATCCTGTACCAACACACCTTCCCACTAACAATAAATACATTTTACGGCTAAAAACAGCTGGAGAGATGCCTGTGTGGTTAAGAGCACGTGCTGATTGTCCAGATAACCAGAGTTCAGTTCCCAGAACCACATCAGGCAGCTCACACCTGCCTGTAACTCAGCTCCAAGAGATGACAGCTGTAAGAAGGAACAGAGGCAGATGGATCAAGGCCAGTCTGATCTACAAAGTAAGTTCCAGGACAACCGGGACTGTTAAATGGCGGAACCTTGTCTCAACACCCCCCAAAATAATTTTAAAAAATAAATTTAAAAACAAAAAAAATAGAGGTTGGAGAGATAGCCTAGAGTCTAAGAGAACTGGCTGTTTTTGCAGTGAAACCTGGTTCCACTGTAGCACCCACATGGATACACACAGTCATCTGTAACCCCAATTCCAGGGCATTCAATACCTTTTTCTGGTCTCTGCAGACACCAAGCATGTAGATAGTGTACACTTATACATACAGTTAAAACACATAAAATAGTAAAGTCATTTTATAAGCAGACAAAACATCCACACACGCTAAATAACAGAGCAATTTGAAAAAAATGGCTAAACCAGAACTAGAACTACCATATGATCAGTTCTACCACACGTCGGATTCTGTGGCCTTACACCACAGACACATGTTCTTCTATGTTCACAAAACCCAGGAAGCAGAAGCAGCCTAGATGTCCATCCGTAGATGAATAGATAAAGAGAATGTGGCACACACACAATGAGCCTTTATGCCGCGGTGAAGAGGAACGGATCATGTCCTCTGTAGGACTGGGACTGGGAATCGGTATGCTAAAAGAGCTCAGACAGCTTTGAGCAAGCAAATACTGCATGCTTCATCTTATCGGTAGTCCCTAGATGAAAATATATTATAAATAATAATCATACATGATATGATTTACTATATATGACACAAAAAAGCAGAAGGGGTTCAGGCATGGTGGCTCACGCCTGTCACCCTAGCACTTATGAGGATAAGGCAAGAAGACCTTCAGGTCAAGGCCAGTCGGGGCTACAAGGAAGTTCTGGGTCAGCCTGGGCTATGTGAGATAGTGTCTCCAAAAAGAAAAGAAGTTGGGCATCGTGGCACACACCTTTAATCCCTGAACTTGGGAGGCAGAGATCTCTGAGTTTGAGGCCAGCCTGGTCTACAGAGTGAGTTCTAGGACAGCTAGAGCTAAATAGTGAGACCCTGCCTTAAAAACAAAGAAAAGAAACAAGAAACTAAAGAGCTTGCCATGTGAACACGAGGAACTCAATTTTGGTGTCCCCAGCATCCATGCCGTAAGCCATGTGTAGCAGTGCAAGCCTGTAACCTGTGTTATGCAGGCAGACACAGAAGAATTCCCTGGGGCTCACTAGTCAGCCAGGCAGCCGCGGCGGCAAGCTCCAGGTTCAGCGAAAGACCCTGTCTCAAGAAATAAAGAGAAGGGGCGAGTACAATGTTCCTGCCCAGCCTGATGACCTGAATTTCCTCCTGAGACCACATGCTCAGTCTCTGGGGGTTGGGGTAAGGGAGCCAGGAAGGGGGCAGAAAAACCAAGAGAGTCTCATGAGTTTGGATATGACAGAAGCACATTCCAAGCATTCCTGATGAATATCGTGATTAACCCACCCCCTTTCGATTTTCATTTTGAAACTAAAACATAAAAATAGACACATGAGCTGATAGAGCCCCCACCCCGACACACACAGAGAATCTGAAGTTGAAAAGAGAGATGGGAACTCAGGAATGGGCAGGTTGCCCCATGATGCAGGAGACTTTTTGAGTGAGCACAGAAATTGGATGACCTTGGAGTCCACAGAGCTGGGGTGAGCTGGGGTGCAGGGTCCCCAGGGCTGGCTTGTAACTCCACCTGAGTATCTCCTCTACGGCAAAGACTCAGATGGTGACAACATTATTTTTGGTCACTGTTGTGTTGTTGGCTGTTGTTCTGGTCCATGTGACTCTGGGCTGGAAGTGGCCCTGGGACCAAAGAGAGCTGGCAGCTGCCTATGATTCACGGACAAGTAGCAGGCCCTGCTCTACAACAAGAACTATTTACAGAGTGCCTACTGCGTGCTGGGTGTTGTTCCAGTTTGGGGCCGGCTAAATCCCCTACACAAAGCTAGACAGCAGAAATGTCCCTGCTTTACCAGGGCCTGGGCTACAACTGCATAGCTCCACCCTTCAAACCTGACAACAGGTGGAGGGGAGGGGTGAATGTTATGGATTAGGTCATGTTCTAATAAAGCTTTATTGACACACACAGGGTCACTGGCCCTCAGGCTATGGGTTGGAAAGTCCAGTCTTGGATTCTCAGATGAGGCAGGCATAAAGATTTGTTAACCTGACTACTCAGTAGGGGTCAAGAAGCAGGTCACCCCCCAGTCACACCCTGTCCATCTCCCACTCTAGATCCATCACTAGGGGAGTGTCTGGTCACACCAACAGGGCAAGCAGGCTTTTTGCAGAGGGCCGTCCAGCCCCCTTAACTTCTCTGGCCTCACGTCTCATCCTCTCCTTACTGGTTGTTTCTTGTCAACTTGAGCCACAGGGGAAAGGGAACGCCAGTTGTGTAATTGCGGCTGTCAGATAGGGCTGTGGGGCCTTTTCTTGTCTTGATTAATAATTGCTTTGGGAGGGCCTGGCTCACTGGGGTGGTGCTGCCACTGGGCAGGTGGTCCTGAGTGCACAAGAAATCACGGTGAGCAAGGTGTAGGGAGCAAGCCAGTGAGCAGCACCCCTCAAGCCTCTCCATCAGCTCCTGCCTCCAGGTTCCTGCCCTGATTTCCCTTCACGATGGATTGTAACCTAGAGCTGCAAACCAAATAAATCCTTTCTTCCTCCAGGTGTTTTTGGTCAGTGTTTTACGACAGCACAACAGAAGGCATGCTACCGCGTGTACCCTGCTCCAGGCCCACTGGCCTCCCCTGTTTTCTCACACACCAGGCCTCTGACCTGCCTCCTCCACCCAGGATGTGCCCCTCTCCTTCCTTTTCCAGTGGAGTCTCCCCTGAGGATCTGCTCATTCCGGAGGCCCTGATACTCCTCACCCTGATCTTATTGTTATGGTTTGGTTTAACCAGGCAGAATCTCATGTAGCGTGGGCTGGTCTCGAACTTGCTTTATATGACCTTGAAGGTCTGATCCTCCTGCCTCCATCTCCTAGGTGCCCGACTAACAGGCAGGCTGGGCATGTGGGTGCTGAAGGGTCTGGAGTGAAGTCCCCGCAGTCGAAGGTGTGTTCTTTACCACCTCCCAGCACCACTGCCCTTTTAAAAATTAAAGCAGTTTTAGTCCGAGCTAGTGGTGTACACCTATAGTCCCCAAAACTCAGAAGGCACAAGAATCAAAAGTTTGAAGCCAGCCTGAGCTACAAAGCAGGATCAAAAATCAGACAAAAAATAATAATAATAAAAAGGAAAACAAAGCCAAACCACCCTCAATCAACGAGGCAACCTGTGCAGGCCTCTGCTAACCCAGCTATGGCTGGGTAACGTCTCCTGGCCGACAGTATCCATCTTACTTCTCCAGTAAGATGCACCATGGTAATATTTTGGTGTGGATTTGTTGTTTTATGTTTCCTATCTTAGGCAGAGCAAGCTGGCCATCCTTCACTGGGAGATCCTGAGTGCAGGCACTGTCTTAAATATTTTATGTCCTGGAGCAAGCTCAGCTGCTCTGAGGCTAGTGCATGAAGGCTCCTATAACACAGGAAGCAGGAAGCAAGGATGTCCGTGAAGCATGAGGCTCGAAGCATCCTTCTTAGGTGGAGTGGCGGGGCTAGCATAGAAACCAGAGTCCCAGACTCCTCTAGCTCTGTACTTAGAGACAGGGACCCAGTGCAGATTGATGATGGTAGCCTGTGCGTGTACATTGGCAGCTCTCGACACTCCCCAGAGTGCTCATGGCTGGGTGCTATGGCTTCACTTCCCCTCCCAAACCCAGAATGAAGCTTAGTGCTTTTAAGGACATTTTCAATGTATGTGGTGCTTTGCCTGCATGGATTTCTGTTCGCTACACACGTGCCTGGTGCCTGTGGAGGCCAGAAGAGGCTGATAGATCTCCTGGGAGTGGAGTTAAAGAGAGATGGAAGCCGTTTGGGTGCTGGGAGTCACGCTCGGACCCTCTGGTTCCTTCTAGCCTCTTATCTGATTTTCATTGCTTTTCCTTATTTATGTATGTGCACGTTTGTGCAGCACACGTATGTGGCCATCAGAGGACATCTCTAGCCATTCTGTTCTCTCCTTCCACCCTGTGGATCCTGGAGATCAAACTCAGTTTGTCACACTTGGAGGCAAGCACCATTACTTGAGCCATCTAGCTGGCCCCTAACTGAAATCTAAATGACCTTATTCATTGAGGATATTAGGAGGCAGTCAAGAGCCACGCTCGCAGGGATGGCTAATGCCAGTACATAGTCCGGTACCTGGGGGGCAGGGTACCACGTGAGCACACTAGCTAGCGAAGGAATATATACTGTCACAAGAGTGAGCTATTTCTACAGGGACCAGGCTATTTATCTCAGGCTCACACTGATCAAAGGAATAGGCCAATTATCTTCTGAGGAGATTATGTGGATAATCTAGGCTAATAATTAGAGGAGCAGATAAATCATCTTGGGAGTGAAGTAATTATCCCCCATAAAGACTACTTGTTTGAAGACTTTGGAGTGGATCAGGTATCCTGTGAGTGGACATCTTGGAGTCATCTCCTGAGATCAGACTAGACCACGAGGGAGTTGCCATACTATAACAGCTCTCTTCCAGCATGCCTTGGCTCCTCTATGGGGTACACTGTGCACCTGCTATTGCCTTTGACCATGCCTGTATTGCGGTAAATAAGGGTCAGGATAAACAAATAGGCCGAATAGATGTTTATTCAGGGAGAAATAACTTACAACCTAGACAGATGAACACCAGGAAATTCAACCCGATCCTCTCCTGTCCGAGTCACGCCAGAGAGAGAGCGCCTTCCTGGCCCCCTCCGACCTCCTTCCTCAGGTCACCTCCGCCCATCGCTCCACCCCCCAATGGGCGTGGTCAGTGCTACAGAAGGACTACCTCACTACAATTCCCCTTTTAGTCTAAAGAAAAGATTTAGGCTTAACAGTGAATAACAAGTGTGCTCTAAGAAAAGGAAAATCGAGAACAAAATGACCTACATATCTAGTCCTAGGGTGAGGGCATAATGGAGTTTACAATAGAGTTGTCCTAAGCTGGAAAACGTAAGTCTAGTACCTAATATATCTAACTAGGAAGAGAGAATAATAGTTGTGATAGTTTAATCTTCAACCTCATCAAGACCTGAGAAGGAAAATAACAATACTAGAGTAGACAGGAAATGCGGATGGACAACTTCCAAAACGGTGCAGCAAGGACAGAAACAGCAAGCCACCTGAACAGTCACCCTAGGTCTCACAGCGACGTTGGTACACCCAGATTTGGCAAAGGCCAAGAGAACTTGACAGACCACAACAACAGCAGGGAAATAGAATGGCTGTCTTACCCTGACTTGGCAAGGTCAAGCAGTCTTCTATATTTGTCTCCTGCAAGCACATAGGACTGCATGTCCAAATCAGTGGTCAAGGTGGGGGCAATTCTATGCCCAACAGGCCATTAGCTGAGGCGAGATTGAACTCCAGCAGGAGCAACAACAGTGTCCAACATATTTTCGGGAAAATGCACGGTGCTGTCAGGAGCAACAGTGTCTCATGTCAAAGGAGTACTAATATTAAAACATTTAAATGCCATGTTCTGCATGTCTATGAAGGATTGAAGATTAAGCATCTATATCTGACTAATCTCATAGGTACAGGAAATGTGAGTGAAGATAATCTATAATACTCGGGAACTTAGCTAAAAAGACTGATTAAAACTTTCCTGAGTAAAGCAGGAACAAATACTTAAACAATATAACTATTTACATATACCTACATGTAAATCCCTAAAATAGAGGTAGAGTATAAGTGTCAAGACAAGAGGTAGAACTATAAAGGGCAGCAAGATAAATATCCCAAATTGTATCAATATACAAAATGTCTTGAACACAAGAAAAGTATACATACATAGAATATGGTAAAAAATAATGTGCATAAATATTATAAGTGGAAACATTTAACACAATATAACAAAATATAAACTTAATTTTACATAGCTTACCACATAGGAATACATAACAATGTAAGCTGTAAAATACTATCTCATTCATACTCAAATTCTCAAGGAAATAGGCTAATCTACTTATATCCCATCTAAACCATACCTTAACCCACCATTCCCTATTCCTGTCTAAAAGATAAACCCGAGTGTAAGCATCACCCAATCCCAAATAACTAAAACCAACCCAAAGACGATGACTATTATCCCAAATTTCCAAGGGTAGGGAAAGGGGGCGTAGTCATATTAAGATTACTTCCTGCTGAAATGGGACGATGATTGCTCCAATGGATCCTGTAGGAAGAAAATTTTTAGCAACCAAATTTCTCAACAGAACTGGCTGTGACATATGTAGTTAGTCACTGTGTGGCAGAAAATTCTTGACTGTAGTTCTATTTGAAACTGGCCAGGGTGTAATAAAAAGGTGCACCATTACAGCTAGCTAGTCATGAGTTGTCTCGAGCAAAACAGTCTCAAACCGGTTTTAGGGTGATGTTTGTAGTTCCGATGCATCAGGTTGAGTCAAGTGGAAATGATGATGTGGGGCCCCATCTTCTTTCCGGAAAGTTCAAAGACTGCTGTTAGGAATCGTTATTATTCCTTGTGGAAAAGTTACACATCAATATTAAAGTAAAATTTTCAAGTTTTAAGGTATGCATTAGGGAAAGACAACAATAAGCATTAAAAGTATGTGAGAAAATTAGGATTTCAGAGAGAAAATTGCATAAGATATGAGTCCCCAGATTTTGTTTCTTCTGCCTTACACCAATTGGCTTCTTGATTTAAGGCAGAAACCATGAATTTAATCTTAACAACATGCTTGAATTTAGAGAAGGAAAGCCAAATCCAACTCCAAAGCCAGCATTGGTTTACAAAATTTGGGACTTCAGGAATACTAGATAATAGAGAGAAATAGATTTCTATATAGAAATAGTTTACTACAATTAAATTTTTTTTTTTTTTTTTTTTTTTTTACCATATATCAGATTCTGCTTCCTTAAGTGATTGTTTCTGAAAAGCTGTCTTCTCTTCTGTAGGCACCTACATGTTCAGTGTCTTTTGGCTGTTTGATGATAGGTTTTCTCTGTTTTCCTGTAAAAACAAGAACAGAACACTTCCCCTACCTTTGAGAGGCCTCCGCACACCTCATAGGACCTAGTTTGTTGGATGACTTGTCATTTCTCTTCATTAAGATGCTTCTCTTGTTCAACTCGGATCTTGATTAACTTAGATGGTATCCATAGTTTTTCTTCTCCTGTAGATACAAATGCAAAACCCCTACCCCAACGTAACACATATCCTGCTTTCCATTCTGAGGTCAGTACATCCTTGAAATACACTGGCTGATTTAGTTCAGAAGTTTTTTCTATTGTCCAGTGTCTTTCTGCAGCTGTTTTTCCTTTTTCATCAGCATTAAGAAAGTTTAATGTTAATAAAGCATTATGTAATCTGTGTTTGGGTGTTTTGGTTCCTCCTGCCTGTTTATGGAGCATTTCTTTTAAAGTACGATTGGATCTCTCAACCACTGCTTGTCCTGTAGGATTGTGTGGTATACCAGTTATGTGCTTTATCTTGTAATACTCAAAAAACTGTTTCAATTTGCTGGAGACATATGCTGGAGCATTGTCAGTTTTTATTTGTGCAGGTATGCCCATAATGGCCATTACCTCTAAAAGGTGCGTTATAACAGAATCAGCCTTTTCAGAGCTCAGAGCAGTAGCCCACTGAAACCCTGAAAATGTATCTATAGTGTGATGTACATATTTTAATTTTCCAAATTCTGCAAAATGAAACACATCCATTTGCCATATTTCATTCCTATTTATACCTTTAGGGTTACTGCCTGGTGGTAAAGGAGTTTGGTTATAGAATGAGCAAGTAGGACATTTCCTTACTATTTCCTTGGCTTGTTCCCAAGTGATAGAAAAATCATTTTTTAAACCTTTGCTGTTCACGTGGTGTTTCTTATGAAACTCTGAGGCTTCTAGCACACTTCCTATCAATAAACGATCAATTTCATCATTGCCTTGTGCTAGAGGACCTGGCAGACCCGTATGGGATCTGATGTGTGTTATATATATAGGATGAGTCCTCTTTCTGATAGTATCTTGTAACTGTATAAACAATGAAGTTAATTCTGTATTGTCAGGAATAAATTCTGCAGTCTCAATGTGTAAAACGACTCTCTCTGCGTATTGAGAGTCAGTAACTATATTGAGGGGTTCTTTAAAATCCATAAGTACCATGAGAATGGCATACAATTCTGCCTTTTGTACAGAATTGTAAGGGCTTTGAACCACTTTACTAATATTTCCTGATTTATATCCTGCCTTACCTGATTTATTTGCATCAGTGTAGAATGTATGAACTCCAGAAATAGGTGTTTTTCTTACAATGCGTGGAAGAATCCAAATCGTTTTCTTTATGAATTTGATTCTCTCAGTTTTGGGATAGTTGTTGCTAATTGTTCCCAAAAAGTTACTGCAAGCTCTCTGCCAATATTCGTTATCTTTCCATAAGGAAGAAATTTCCTCATTAGTTAAAGGTACTATAATTTCTGCTGGGTCCCTTCCTATTAGCTGACGAAGTCTTAATTTACCTTTTATAATCAAGTCAGAGATCTTTTCTATATATGTTTTCAGTTTTTTATTCTGTTTATGTGGTAGGAATATCCATTCTAATATGATATCTTCTCTCTGCATCAAAATCCCTGAAGGATATTCTCTAGATGGTAATATAACCAGAATACAGTCTAGGTTTGGATCCACACGGTCCACATGTGCTTCTAGTATCCTCTTTTCTACCCATTCTAATTCCTTCTCAGCTTCAGCTGATAGTATTCGTGGACTATTCAAGTCCTTATCTCCTTTTAGGGCCATTTTCAAGTTTTTCAAATCATGCCCTTCTACTCCAATTATGGTTTGCAGTTGAGAAATCTCTCCTAGTAATTTTTGAAGATCATTAAGAGTCTGGTAGCGATCTCTTCTGATCTGTACTTTTTGTGGTCTAATTTTCTGTAGACCTATTTTATATCCTAAGTAGTTGATAGACTCTCCTTTTTGTATTTTTTCAGGTGCAATTTGTAATCCCCAGCGAGGTAAAACTTCCTTTACTTTCTCAAACATTTTTTCTAATATTTCTCCTTTAGAGTCAGCTAACAATATATCATCCATGTAATGATAGATTATGGATTGTGGAAACTGTTTACGAATTATTTCTAACGGCTTTTGTACGAAATATTGGCACAGGGTGGGGCTATTTAGCATTCCCTGTGGCAAAACCTTCCATTGATATCTCTTCACCGGTTGAGAATTGTTATAATTAGGTACCGTGAAGGCAAATTTCTCTTTGTCTTGTTCTTGTAAAGGTATAGTGAAGAAGCAATCCTTTAAATCAATAACTATAATAGGCCATTCTTTGGGTATCAAAGAAGGCAAGGGCATTCCAGGCTGTAGAGAGCCCATTGGCTGGATAACTTTATTGATGGCTCTCAGGTCTGTAAGCATTCTCCATTTACCAGATTTCTTTTTGATCACAAATACAGGAGAATTCCAAGGGCTGGTTGATTCCTCAATATGTCCAGCATTTAGCTGTTCCTGAACCAGGCTTTCTAAAGCTTCTAACTTCTCAGAGGTCATAGGCCATTGTCCTACCCAGACAGGTTCCTCTGTTAGCCATTTTAAAGGTAGGGCTTTTGGTTCCTCTGTTTGTTCAGCATTTGTATTTTGTTTTTGTACTGCCTGGATATTTGGTCTCTGTCTTGTATAGTACTTAACAGTATTCTTTCCACAATCATGAGGTCGTCTATGGTTCCTATCTAATACAGGAGGAATGTTAATCTGTGTATTCCATTGCTGTAATAGATCACGACCCCATAAATTTATCACTACATCAGCCACATATGGTCTCAACCTCCCTCTCTGTCCTTCTGGTCCTATACAGTCAATCCATCTCGTGCTTTGTTTTACCTGAGCCAGGGTTCCAATCCCTAAGAATTGAACATTTACCTCATGCAGGGGCCATCTTTGAGGCCAAGATTTATTAGATATGATAGTTACATCAGCTCCAGTGTCCACCAGACCCTCAAACAGTCTATTATTCATCTTAACTATCAATCTAGGCCTATGACTATTTATAGCAGTTTGCCAAAATATACGTTTTTCATTTCCTTCTGTCATGTTTGATTCAACTTCCGTCACTAGTTCGTCATCCAGAGCAGTATGAGTTTTTATAATAGGCACAGAATTTTCTAATTGTCCTGTGGGAGATTGTCTTCCACTGTGACTGGGAATGTTCGAACCACCTGTGATGTGGGGGCCTTCGAGAGGCCCCCCAAGGAGTTTCCCGATGGTAAAGGGTTTCCTTGCTTGTCTCTGGTCGATCTACACTCATTTGTCCAGTGTCTGCCTTTGCCACACCTTCTACATAACCCAGAAGGCTGAGGCCTTCTGTTTGATTCATTCCTGGGGGTGTTACTTCTAGGGAAGCTTTGCCTACAATTTCTTTTTAGATGTCCTATCTTACCACAGTTATAACATCTGACATTATGATATCTTTTCAAACCTTTGGGGATGGCTTCTCCTACCCAAGCTTCTAAGTCACCATAGTAAGGAACTCTGTTATCTTGATATCTTCTCTGACCTTTAGATATGGCTTCTCCTATCCATGCTTCAGTCTTATTGTCATTATACTCAATGTTGCCTGTATATAGGACCCATTCATCCAAGGGTGCTGATCGCATTTTTAAAGGCCAAAGCACCTGTTTGCATTGAGGATTCGCATTCGTATAAGCTAAAGATTCTATGAGTATTCGCCTAGCATCTATGTCTGCTATCTCTAATTGTACTGCCCTAGATAATCTTTCTAAAAAGATACTAAAACGTTCTCTAGGTCCTTGCTTTATCTTGGTATAAGGTTCTATCCTCTCTCCTAATTCATGAACCTTATCCCAAGCATTCAAAGCTGCTGTACTGCATAGAGACAAGATGTGTTCATCATAGGCAGCTTGGGTTTCTGGGTCAGCATAGAGACCCTCACCAAGAATTTTATCTTGGGGAGCTTTATACCCTTTCTTTAAGCCCTGAAGTTCAAGAGCTTTTGCTTCCTCTCTCCATAAAGCCCTCCATTCTATTTGAGAGGCGCTTTCAAGGACAGCTGATATTAATTGATCCCAATCCTTAGGGGTTACCTTGTTATTCCATGCCCATGATTCTACTAATTGCTTCACATAAGGTGAATGCATGCCATAAGAGACTACTGCTTCCTTTATACCTTTTAAATCTTTCATACGTATTGGTTCCCACTGATATGCAACGACACCTTTTGGATGTTTCTTCGTTGCTGGCTTTTCATGAATAGATACAGGGAAAGCTCCCCTGACCCTAAATGGTGTGGAAAATTTTAAATCTTTTTCATGCCCTATTACCTGTAGTTCTTCTTCTGATGTATCAGACTGAAGGTCTTCTAAAGCCTGAAATCTATTCACCATTGTTTCTTTGAGTGTCTGAACTTCTTGAATCAAATAACTTTCTAGAGACTTCATTGTATCAGTCAGTTTCTTACTTTCTCCAACTACAAATGATTCCATGTTTTTAATCTTATCATCCTTAGATATTATCTGAATGGCGTGTAAACTGCCTTCCAGAAACAATGTTCTATCTGCTAGCTTGTCATTATCCTCAGACATGGAAGAGATTCTGTCATCTAGTCTTTCTATCTGATGTTCCAGTTTTTTAAACTTATTAGTAGCTTCCTCCGACCAGGAGTGGGCTGTTTCTGCTAGTTTGTTAATGCATTGCATTGTTTCTGTTCTGGTTATTGAAGTATCTGACATTAAACAAATTATACCTTTCAGCTCGCCAACGCCATCTTCAATATTCTGAATCTTTCTTTCTATATTTTCTATGCTTTGAATTCTATCATTTTCAATGTTTCGAATCTTAGTCTCTATGCTTTGAATTCCATCATTTTCAATGTTTTGAATCCTTGTCTCTATGCTTTGAATTCTATCATTTTCAATGTTTCGAATCTTTGTCTCTATGCTTTGAATTCTATCATTTTCAATGTTTCGAATCTTTGTTACTAAGTCTCCCATAGTTTGTACAAGTTCCTTATTGTTTGCTGTAATCTCAAACCATTTCTTTAAGAATATCATGTTAATGATGAAACCCATTGCTATTACAAAATAAAAGTATATATTGGTCCAGTCATAAGTTTCTTCTGCTAAAATCCCTTCTACATATGAAGTAAAATAATTCCTAAAGTTCTGCATAGTAAAATTATCTGCCATAGTTATAGAACAATTTATCTCAGATTTTATATCAGCTTAAATTGCAAAAGATGTTACAATTACCTTAGGTGTAATTCTGCTGTCCTGGAACTTTGATGCTTTTAGTTGTATATCTCCGCTTGTGGTAGCTACGCCTGGAGGTGTGTCATCAAATAGCGCCTAGCCGCCCAGGCTCGTCTGATCCCGGTTCCTGTAAAAAGTTCTTAACAAACTATGGCAAGCAGAATTTTGTTAAAAGGGGACTTTTGGAGTTACTTGTAACACAAGACGAAACGCGTGCAAGCCGGGCGGGTGCCGCCGGGCGGGTGCCGCCCGAGAGGCTCTGCGCGAATGCAAAGTCCCGTGCGGAAATGGGCAAAAAATGTTAAGCGGTAAGTGCCTTCTCAGGTCTGCTTTAGCGGCAAAGATCTCCTTTGCAGTAAGGAAGAGGCAAATGTCCCAAAGCTGTGGTGAGTCCACCTGGTTAAACCCTGCCCGTTGGGGAAGGTGGGGGGAGGGGGGCGGCTTCTGCCGCCTGGGGGCAAAACCCAGGTAAATTCCGCTTCTGACACCAGATATTGCGGTAAATAAGGGTCAGGATAAACAAATAGGCCGAATAGATGTTTATTCAGGGAGAAATAACTTACAACCTAGACAGATGAACACCAGGAAATTCAACCCGATCCTCTCCTGTCCGAGTCACGCCAGAGAGAGAGCGCCTTCCTGGCCCCCTCCGACCTCCTTCCTCAGGTCACCTCCGCCCATCGCTCCACCCCCCAATGGGCGTGGTCAGTGCTACAGAAGGACTACCTCACTACAATGCCTGTTCCCTACATAGCAGCCAGAGCTGTCATGTTGGAACCCAAGTCACCTCACACCCTAATTGCAAAAGTCCTCCTGCTCTTCCCGCCACCCTCAGAGTCCCCAGTCAGATCGCAGGGCCCAAACCAGACAGTGGTGGCGCACACCTTTAATCGCAGCACTCAGGAGGCAGAGGCAGGAGGATCTCTATGAGTTCGAGACCAGCCTGGTCTACAGAGCAAGTTCCAGGACAGCCTCCAAAGCTACAGAAACCCTGTCTCAAAAAACAAACAAAATAAAAATAAAACAACAACACAGGGGCCCTTCTGGATATGGTCCACTGAGCCCCTTCAAGTTCCTGTCTTCCATCTTCCCCCTCACTGACTCTGCAGTGAGTGCACAAGCCTCTTGCTCACACATTCCCAACTCAGGGTCTTTGTTTACACTGTTCCTGCTACCTGAAATACATTCCCTCACTAGCCTCCCTGTGGCTCACCCCGATTCACTCAATCCTCACTTTACTATTACATGATGTTTATAAGCACACGCTAGGATCTCATAAGAACGTCTCAGTTGAGGAACTGTCCGGAAGAGGTTGGTGTACAGGGGATTGTGTTGCTTGTTAGCTAATGTAGGAAGGCCTGCCCATTATAGGTGGCACTATTCCCTAGGCATGGAACCTTCCTGAACTGTATGAGCGATGGAAACTAGCATAAGCAGGCAAGTAGCACTCGTACATTTGTTTCTGCTTGTGACTGTAGGCCAATGTGACTAGCTGCTTGAGTTTCTGACTCAACTTCTCTGAAATAGTAGACTGTTGCTTGGAATTGTTAAGTAAAATACCTCTGTTGCTGTTTGTTTGTTTCAAGACAGGATCTGTCTATGTAGCTCTGGCTAACCTGGAACTCGATCTGTAGACCAGGCTGGCCTCAAACTCAGAGATCCCCCTTCCTCTGCCCCTGCCTCTGGAGTACTAGGATTAAAGGTGTGCGCCACCCCCACCCAGCCTCTGCTGCTGTTTATCAGGGTGTTTAACTAGTTAAGAGCAGAGAGAGATGTGAACGCTCTCCAGCCGCCTACACACTCTCACACACACAGTGCCCATCACGGCCAGAAGAGGGCACTGGACGCCCTGGATCTGTAGCTACAGGCAGTTGTGAGATGCCCAGTGTGGGTGCTGGGAACCGAACTCAGGTCCACTGCAAGAGCAATGTGTGCTTCTAACCACTGCGCCATCTTGCCACTAACCCTGAGCCTTGTTTTTTGTGGCAGGGCTCTCTGAACATGCAGTTTCCTGATTAAGCTAGTCTAGCTGGCCATGGAGCCCCACGATCTGGCTGTCTCTGCTCCCCAACACATAGGGCCAGAGGCACAAACAGCCATGCCCAGCCTTTGTCCACGGGCCCTGGGGATCAAGTCTTTATGATTTTTGGCAAGCACTACGCGTGGAAACAGCATACGTGTACATGCATATAAAATCCTGGCTACTTCCTGGGAAATAGCATATCTGACCGGAGGAATTCTAATTTGTTCTTCCTGTGTAGCGACATGCCTTAAGGAACTTTTCACACTCACCTTCACCTCTTTCACACCTGCATAGCATTCCAGGACCACTGTCCCTTTCCATCAGCCTCTCACCTGGGAGGAGCTGGGAGCGGCTTTTCCTCATTCCATTTTCTACACAAACAGCAGTGTGGTGAACACCCCACTCCCTGTGCCCTTAAAAAGAAATGATCCTAAAGCTGGGTCAAAGAACAGAGGTAGTCAAGATCTTGATAGGCGTTGTTCAACTGCTGCCTGCGATATTGTCTCACTCTAAGGAAGAAAAGAAAAAGAAACTGTCTCTGAGCCAATCAGTGCAGTGTGAGGAGGTTCCGCCCCTGTCATTCCACGCCTGGGACACGCCACACCACGGACTGTTGGCCCTTGGGGCTGGCTGTCCCCTCCTCCACCCTTCTCTGCGGCTGGACCGTTGCTAAGGTTTCAGAATCCACCATAAACAAGGGGAGGCTCCGAGGGCGTGAACTACGTCCACGTCCCAGGACCAGTGCCATTTCCAAACGCCAAGGGGGGACTTTGGGACACTGCAGTGGCCTTCAAGCAGCCTTGTGGGTGAGCGAGGAGACGGCTTGGGGTCAGCTCCTCGGGAGCCGATAAAATGAAACAGATGTCACATGTGAGGTGTCATCCCAGCACTCAGAGGTGGAGGCAGGAAGATCAAGAGTTTGAAGCCAGCCTCGGTCTACACAATAAGTCTGAGATCAGCTTGGACAGTGAGAGACCTTTCCTCAAGAAACATTAAAAAAAATAAGCTTTGCTCACCTTGTTCTAGATGCAATCAGTCGTAAGTTGAACATGTGTCAAAGGATCTTATCCTAGCTACATGGGAAGGTGAAGCAGAAGTGTAAGTTTGACTCCTGCCTGGGCTACAGGGAGAGTTCGAGGGTAGGGCAACTTAGTGAGACCCTGTCTCAAAATAGAAAGTATAAAGAAGGCCTGGGGCCTGGTTCAGCAGTAGAGCCCCTGCCTAGAATCCCCCAGTGAGGGGCTGGGGCGTGGCTCAGTGGTAGAGCCCCTGCCTAGAATCCCCCAGTGAGGGGCTGGGGCGTGGCCCAGTTCTAGGGTGCCTGGCTTTCATGTCAGAAGCTTTGGGTTCAATCTCCAGTACTCTAAAATGAATGAGTGAACAATAGAAAGAATTCCATGTGGTTCCCCGGAGACTTCTTGAAAACATACTGTCAAGTGCAAAATATATGAAGTGAGCAGAGTCTGCAGCTCTAGCCTAGGGATGGAGTGCAGGGGACTGTGTGAATAAGGCAGGCATGTAATTACGAAATAACGCGACAGCAGCTGCAGACGCAGGGGAAGCTGTTCCGAGTCGCCCTCTGCTTCCAGATCACCTGTAGTTCCTTCCCTACCACTGCCAGTGCTGTACCCACCTCCACTGTAACTCAGGAGCAGTAACGGTCTCAGAAAGGAAGCCTGGGTACCCTCCTGGAACAACCCCCACCCCCTTCCCAATAGGGTCTCGGGTTAGCCTTTCCCTCGAACTCTGCATGCAGCCAACAGTGACACTGAAGTCCTGATCCTCGTCCCTCCACCTTCCCAAGCACTGGATGACCGCCATGCATGCCCACGCCATGTTTTCTGCAGTGCTGGGGAGGGAGCCCAGGGCTTCAAGCATGCAAGCCCCCAACCAGCTGAGCCTGCCCAGCCTCTCGTCAGGTTTCAGTGTGACTTTTCTTCTCCTCTCCCATCCACTGGACCCCTTCCCTACCCTCTTCTCTAGTAGTGATGAAAACCATATGATTGCTGGGGCATCAGTGGCTCATGCCTCTAATCCCAGCACTCGGGAGGCAGAGGCAGACCGATCTCTGTGAGTTCGAGGCCAGCCTGGTCTACAAGAGCGAGTTCCAGGACAGGCTCCCAAGCTACACAGAGAAACCCTATCTAGAAAGGAAGGGAGGGAGGAAGGAAGGAAGAAAGGAAGAGAAAACCATATGATATTTGTCTTTCTTTTGTGTATGACTCATTCCTGCTTTGATGTCTGTACACCACGCGCATGTCTGGTGCCCACAGAAGCCAGAAGATGGAGTCAGCTCCCCTAAAACTGGAATTTGGAATTACAGGTGCTTGTGAGCCACCATTGGGAACCAAACCTGAGTCCTTTATAAGAGCAGAGAGAGTGCCTTAATCACTGTGCCGTCTCCCCAGCCCTTGGCTGTAAAAGGCGAAAGAGTTATACCATCTGAAGAGAAACCAGAGTATATTGGTGGGTTTTTGTTCTGTTTTTGTGCATGTGGAGGTCAGAAGACAACTTTATGTAGTCTGTTCTCTCCTTCTGTCTTTATGTGGGTCCTGGGTATCAAATCCAGGTCGCCAGCCTGCGCTGCAGACTTCTTTACCCATTGAGACATCTTGCTGGCCCTTAATTTTAAATGAATTAAGATGAAATGAGAGATTCCGGCCAGGCATAGTGGCACACACCTTTAGTTCCAGTAAACTTAGGCAGGAGGATCTTTGTAAGTTCAAGGTCAGCCTGATCTACAGGGTGAGTTCCAGGCCGCCAGGACACACACACACACACACACACACACACACACACACACACACACACAGACTGATTGATAGTCCCCAGTCCATCAGCAAGGCCGGTGGCCACCATGTTGGCAGAATGGATACCCTACATTTCCATCCTTATGAAATGTCCTACAAATCTTGGGGCAGGTATTAGGGGTGGGGGTGGGATGGGGACACGGACCTGTCCCTTGCAGTGACCACTTTCCCCCGAGAAGACAGAGATGCCTTCCCACTAACAGAGTGAGGCAAGGACCCAGGAGGGAATGAGATTAACCAGCCAGGGTGGAGATGGCTGCCTGCCCAGTAATGAGTGTTTACAGAACCAGGCACCTGCCTGTCCCAACCCGAAAGCCCCTCTTCTCCAGACCGCAGAGGCATTAACCCTTTGAGCTCTGGGCCCCGGGCCCCAGCCATCTCCCGGACAATCTCTCTGATATGAACCTGCCCATTCCGCTCCAGGACCAGCGTCGGCCTGGGAGCTAGGGGCTGGCTGCAAGGGCACCATGTTTGCTGCCTGATCTTTCTGTGCAGCCCAGCAAACAGCTGCGCCTGCTGCTGCCTTCCCTCTCTGCCCCTCACGGCTTCAATCCAGCCTCCAGAATCCAGCCTCCAGATCTTCTCTCCTGCCCTGCCCCCATTTCCCAAGTCTTTCCGAGCCCAGGACTGACCCTGCCTCCTCCTGCTCTCCAGTGCCCAGCACTACCCAGGCCCTGGTCTCTGGTGTCCGGAACATGCTCTCTAAATAAGCAGTTTCCTTTGTCAGGCTCTTCCTCTT
This sequence comes from Phodopus roborovskii, assembly GCF_943737965.1. Taxonomy (NCBI): domain Eukaryota; kingdom Metazoa; phylum Chordata; class Mammalia; order Rodentia; family Cricetidae; genus Phodopus; species Phodopus roborovskii. Next base: position 1,557,072 of record NW_026126651.1, read on the forward strand.
CCCTCCAACCTTCAGCGCCCTTCCCCTGCCTCTAAGAAGCCGCTGTGACTCTTGTGAACTTCTGCAGTGAGCCCTGCTAGTCTTCCTTAGGAAAGCTTAATCTCCCAGAAGATCTCACAGTGCAGGCCTGGCTGTCCTGAACTCTCTATGAAGACTACCTGTCTCGTCTCCTGAGTGCTGGGATTGAAGGTGTGCACCCCCCCACACCAGGGGAAATTCTCAGTTGTCAGAGCTACCACGTCATGGACAGGGCCTGATGTGACCTTAGTCTCATGTGGCAGGCAAGTTAATGACAACGTAGAAAGAGCCAACTGTACACCACATCTGGGATTTGAACTCACATCCTTCTAATGACTATGCTGAATCTGAGAACCAGAAACCCGTGTGAGTATGTACAGGCAAGACAGACGTTTGCGGGCTGGGGGTGTAGCTCAGTCGGTAGCTTGCAGGAGGCTCCGTGATTCATCCCCAGAACTGTATGAACAGGGCATGGTAATGCACACCTGTCACCCCAGAACTCGGGGAATAGAAGCAGAGAGAATCAGGAGTTAAGGTCATCCTGGACTATAAGAGACCTTTACTAAAAATAAATGGAAGTTTGAGGAGCTGCAGAGATGGCTCGGTTGTTAAGAACACGTCTTACTCTTACAGAGAGCCGGGGTTCAATTCCCAGCACCCACATGGTGACTCACAATCATCTGTGAGTCTGTGGAGGTTTGGTACCCTTTTCTGGCCTCAGGAGACACCAGGCATGCACATAGTGCCTAGATGTACATGCAGGAAAAACACCCACACAGATGAAATAAAAATAAATAAATCTCTTATAAAATGATGGAATCCGAAAGCTCTAGCCTCCCTACCTTTCCCCATAATCTGGCACCTTCAAGCCCATTAAAAACCATGACCTCCCACGTTTGCATTTTCTGAGCTCAGGACTGTCATTATTCCATGAACATTGGTCATTAACCCCTCATTACCAAGCAATATTCCACAGACCAGAGGATCCCACAGCCCAACGTGTTTGTTATATGTGTGCTGAGGAAAAACAGTTAATTATTTGCACCAAATGAGCCATGAACGAAAAATTGTAGCTGCAGAGGAGAGCCTGGGTAGTCGGTTCTGTTAGCAAGTGACTGAGCTGTCGTTGCCAGGAACAGGACCTGCTGGGGTCAGCAGCCTTCCTGCTAATAACACAGCAGCGCTTGGAGCCTTTATAAACTTTAAGGATGTTTCTCATGTATTTATTTCTCGGGTGGGGCCCATGTCACACCTCACATGAGGAGGTCAGAGGCCAACCTGAGGGAGTCTGGTCTGCCCTTCCACCGTGTGAGTCTATATAACACAGGTCATTCTTGACGGCAAGCTCCTTTACCCTGTGATCCGTCTCAGTGGACCAGGAATGCTGGGAAGGATCTTGTGCAGCCTCAAGCCAATGAATACTGCTGCTCAATATATAACCTAGGCTGGCCTTGCATTTAAAGTTATCCTCCTGCCTCAGTCTAGCAAGTGTGGGGATTAAAGGCCTGCACCACCAAACCTGGCCAAAACCAACTTTATTCTTCTTTTGAGATGGGATCTCACTCTGTAGCCCAGGCTTGCCTAAAGCTCTCTGTGTAGTCCAGGTTGCTAGAGATCCACAGCAACCCTGTGGGTCAGTTGCTTAGTTCCTGGATAAAATCAATGTTTTATGTGTGGAAATCCCTCAGAACCTCACTTGAGGGTACCATCTGGGACACTGGCCAGTGATGCCCTGGTTCCAGGCACAAGGTGAAATTCTCCGTTTTGAAATAACGTCAGTGTCCTTTGAGCTGCTCCGGCAGCTTGGTTCTCAGTAGAAGATCACAGTTGGTCTAGCAGTAGTAGCACACACATCTTTAATCCTTGGGAGGCAGAGGCAAGCGGGCCCCTGAGTTCGAGGCCAACCTGGTCTACAGAGCGAGTTTCAGGACAGCCAGGGCTGCACAGAGGAACTCTGTCTCTGTGTTGAGAGCCCTGGTCAGGAATTCTGACCCTGTCTTGCCCTCTGAGGCACTCTGACCCTGCGCCTTGCCACCAGGAGCCTGTCACCCCACCTCCTGCCTCCTCCCCAGGACTGAGATGACAGGCATGCAGACCACCCCTGGAGCTATTTAAGTAATTTTTACCTGTTCATTTTTAAAGTTGGTTTTGTTCGGTTTGGTTTTCAGATTGGGTCTCACAATGTAGCCCTGGTTGACCTAGAACTATATATCAGGCTAACCTCAAACCCACACCCCTGCCCTGAACTCCTAAGTGCCATAATTACAGTTGTAACTGCCACACCCTGCCAGTGATTTTCAACTATCATGTTCCTCGATGCACACCAGGCAATGTCTGCAGACAACGGAGTTTCAGGGCAGTGTCACAGCTCTCAAGCTCTGAGCAGACAGACCAAAAGCCCTAGAACTCTTGTGGTAGCAGGGACCACAGCCCTCATCTTCAGCTCTTTACAGGCTGTGTGTGTGTGTGTGTGAGTGTGTGTGTGAGTGTGTGTGTGTGAGTGTGTGTGTATGTATGAGTGTGTGTGTATGTCTGTGTGTATGTATGAGTGTGGTGTGTGTGTGAGTGTGTGTGTGTGCCTGTGTGTATGTATGAGTGTGGTGTGTGTATGTGTGTGTGTGAGTGTGTGTGTGTATGTCTGTGTGTATGTATGAGTGTGGTGTGAGTGTGTATGTGTGTGCCTGTGTGTATGTATGAGTGTTGTGTGAGTGTGAGTGTGTGTGTATGTCTGTGTGTATGTATGAGTGTGGTGTGTGTGTGAGTGTGTATATGTATGAGTGTGTGTGTCTGTGTGTGTATGAGTGTGGTGTGTGTATGTATGAGTGTGTGTGAGTGTGTGCCTATGTGTGTGTGAGAGTGTGTATGTGTGTGTGAGTGTGAGTGTGTGTGTGTGTGCCTGTGTGTATGTATGAGTGTGGCATGTGTGTGTGTATGTATGAGTGTGTGTGTGTGTGTATGTATGAGTGTGGTGTGTGTGTGAGTGTGTGAGTGTGCCTGTGTGTATGTATGAGTGTGGCATGTGTGTGTGTGTATGTATGAGTGTGTGTGTGCCTGTGTGTATGTATGAGTGTGGCATGTGTGTGTGTATGTATGAGTGTGTATGTGCCTGTGTGTATGTATGAGTGTGCGTGTGTGTTTATGAATGTGCGGGCACACATACTCAGCTGTGTGCACAAACACTTGGTCTTTCCCTATGGTTCTTGTGACACAGCCTCCTGCTAAATCAGAAGTCCACTGTTCTGAGCAGGCCAGCTGTCAAATGAGCTATTTTAACTTAATTTAGCCGGTTTCGATTCATCTACATTTTTGCCTCAGGGCTTTTTACCTTTCTTTCATTCTGTGTGTCCTACTTTCCTGCTTCCTCCATGTCTGGCTCGCTGGACCTGATGTCTCTTTTTCTTACTTCCCAAGCCTGAATTCCCCCTCCTCCTCCTCTCCCTGTCTGGCCGCCTCCCTCACTATCCTCCTCCCTCACTATTGGCTGTTGGGTTCATTAGACCAATCAGGTACCTGAGGCAGGAAAAGGTAAAACAGCAACACATCTTTACCTAGTTAAACGAATGCAATACATCTATGCACAGTTAAACAAAAATTCTGCAACTATGTGGGGCCGGAGAGATGGTGTGGTGGTTAAGAACACTGGCTGATCTTGCAGAGCATGCAGGTTGAGTTCTCAGTACCCACACAGCAGCTCACAACCATCAGTAACTCTAGTCTGATGAACACTGACTGGAAATCAATTCACTCAGCCTCTAACACCTCAGCTTATTTAAAGGAAAATAAAAACCAAAAGGGGTGCTTACGGGAAGGGCCCCTTACTCACCTTAGTACTGCCTTGACAGTGTTGGACAATGCTGAACCCTTCTTAACCCATGCCCCAATCCTCCAGGGCAGCAAAGCTACAACCCAAGGGCCAGATCTGGTGGATCACATATTTATGCCAATAAAGTTTTATTGACAGCCAGTCACATTCATTCAGTCAAGGCTGTGAAAAGGGCTGCATCAAGAGCTGATGTGATGGCTCTGTAACATTCTGGGATCACAGCATAAAGACCCAAGTTTGATCCCCAGCACCCATTAGCAAAGCACCTGGGCATGGTGGCGCATGCCAGAAACCCCCACGGAGGGCGCAGAGATGGGTGGATCCCTGGGTTTACTGGCCATACAGCCTGGTCTACTCAGTTCCAGGTGAGTGAGCCTTGTCTTAAAACAAGGGAGTCAGAGCGGCAGCAGGATAGCTAAGTGGGTAAAAGTGTGTCACAAAAGCTTTCACTTGGAGCCCTGACCTTGATCCATGGAAGCAAAATTGGAAGGAGAAAACAGATTCCACAAAGCTGTCGTCTGAACTCCACACACCCTCCTTGGCATGCTCCCCCACCACACACACATAACACACACATGGTGGACACACACCAAATAATAATAAAAAATTTAAAAAGCAGATGGTGCCTGAAGAACAACCCCTATGTATTCAGAAGTAGCTTGACAGCCCCCAGAATGTTCTAGAATGTTCTAAGCAGCACTGGGGTAATCATCACTTAGAAAATCCTCATTCCCTGTGAAAGGGTAAATGACTGAGGTTTTTGCACAGAAGGTGTGGGTGAGGAGGAAGAGCTCCTTTTCTGCTCTGCTCAGTAGCTGGAGGCAATGTTCCAGGAAGGTAAGTTTCAGTCTGGGCTCAGCAGGTGAGGTCACAGCCTCAGCTCACTGTGAGGGATGGGCGGAAAGGAGGCCTGTCTGCACCACTGGATAACTCTCGGTTAAGTCTTGCTTGTTACTGCAACACTTTGTTCTGACAGCTGCAGCTTGCCACATTGTGTCAGTCATTCTCTCCCTTCTCTCCCTGCCCCTCCCTCCCTCTCCCACCTCTCTCTGCAAGTCCTCTGCACTCAGCCAGACTCTCTCCCCACAATGCACACAGGACTACCCAGCACGGCTTCAAGTTTCACTGAGGATTTGGGTGCAAAACTGCCTCGAGCTTTGCCTCTGAAATGATCCCTGGACCAGGTGCATTCTCTGGATGCAGGGTAGTAATTTAGAACTACAGATTGGCCCTGGCAGTGGAGGCCTGGCATCCCAGTGCCTGGGAAGACAACGCAGGAGGATCTCCAGATTGATACTAGCTTGGGAAACTTAGCAAGACCTTGTCCGAAGTTAAAGGACTGGGTGCTGAGGGTGTAGAGAACTCAGCTACTATTTGCAAAGCCCAGGGCTCCATCCCCAGAACCATGTGATACTGTCACACTTTTCAAGCCGATAAGGACTGTGGGAGTTCCCATTGCTCTGTATCCTTGCCAACACTTGGAATTAGCAGTATTTTGTTTTGTTGCCATTGTGTTCAGGGTATGATAATCAATCGTTTGTTTGAACTCACCCCTGACTATTATTGGGTTTTGCTATTATACTATTGCTATTGCTATTTTGACTTGCTGTTTGCCTCTGCAGATCAAATCCTGGAATGAACAGTGTGTGCCACCATCCCAGGTTGTTGTTATTTGGAGACAGCATCTCACCCATATAGTCCAGGCTGGCCTCAAGCTCGCTATGTGGCTGAAGATGACCTCCAGATTCTCCTGCCTCTACGATGCCCTGTTTATTCGATGTGGAGAACTAAAGCCAGGGCTTCATTCCTGCCAGCAATCGATCACTCTACCAACTGAGACATAATTCTGGCTTTATTTGGTTCAACTTTTTTGAGATAGGATTTGGTTTGATAGTCCAGATTGCCTTGAACTCAAGGCGATCCTCCTGCCTCAGGCTTGACCAACCGCGCCAGCTTCCTTGACTGTTAGAATCTCCTGAAGTTATGCACTTGGGATGTTTTGAGTGTCACTTCTCGTGGCCAAATGATTCAACTCGAAAGCATGCCTAGAGTTTCCAACTGACTGGCTGGTACAGTGCCTTGTTTGCCGGTTATCTTGGTCGGGGAGAGGGGTCAAAGGGCACCTATCAGCCCACAAAAACAGATGGGAAAGGTGGGGTGGGGCAGAGTGGGGCACAGGTTGTCCTAAGTGCTTGGGGTTCCATGGGAATGTTCCAGCACTTACCAGTGGAGGCTGGGACAAATTTAACATCCTTCAGGACACAGGATGGAGCCGGCAACCCCCAAACACAGCAGCCCTGAGGCTGTCAAGCTGGAGAATGTATGTGAGGGCTCAGACCACTGGCCCACACCCCAGCAGTTGGGTTCAAGACAGCTGCTTCCCCTGACTGACTGTTAGCTTCTAAGTATGTTGACTTCTTTCTCGGCCTCAGTGTCCTGTGAGCTAGAGACAATGTCATGACTTAACCTCAAAAGGCAGAGCGAGGGGAACAAAGCCCTAGAGGGGGCCTGATGGTGGGGTGGGACCTTTAATCCTGGCGCTTGGGAGGCACAGGCAGGCAGCTCTCCGGGAGTTCCAGGCCTGATTAAATGACCCTGTTTAAGAAACAGGGAGAAACAGACTGGCAGCCTTGGTGCATTACTCTCCAGCACCACACAGCCTGCTTCCATTCACAATCTTGCCATGGCCACAGGCAATGTTAGGTCTCAAACCCAGGGCAAATAGCTAACGAGGTGCCTATTTAACATACCAGAGCAGACCTGGCCACTAGTTTGTCCCAGCAGGTCTTGCTTATTATAGCAGTGGTTCTCCAACTTTTAATGCTGCAACCCTTTAATACAGTTGTAATGGCCCCTAACTACAAAATTATTTTGTTGCAGCTGGGCATTGGTGGCGCACGCCTTTAATCCCAGAATTTGGGAGTCAGAGACAGATGGATCTCTGTGAGTTCAAGGCCAGCCTGGTCTACAGAGTGAGTTCCAGGACAGCTAGGCTGTTACACAGAGAAACCCTGTCTCAATAAAATAAATAATAGGCAGTGCATTGAGCTCCATAGACACAGTACCAGGGCAAGCACCAGCCAGATGGGCACTGGGCGACTCTGTGCCTCGCGAACAAAAATCAACTAAACATGGGCAAAGGAGATCCTAAAAAACCGAGAGGCAAAATGTCCTCATATGCATTCTTTGTGCAAACTTTCCGGGAGGAACACAAGAAGAAGCATCCGGATGCTTCTGTCAGCTTCTCACAGTTCCCCAAGAAATGCTCAGAAAGGTGGAAGACCACGTCTGCTAAGGAAAAGGGGAAATTTGAAGACATGGCAAAGGCGGACAAGGCTCGTTATGAAAGAAAAATGAAAACCTACATCTGCCCCCCAAAGGGGAGACCAAAAAAAAGTTCAAGGACCCCAAGGCACCCAAGAGGCCTCCCTCGGGCTTCTCCTTGTTCTGTTCTGAGTATCGCCCAAAAACCAAAGGAGAACACCCAGGCTCCGCCATTGGTGATGTTGCAAAGAAACTGGGAGAGATGTGGAACAACCCTGCCGCAGATGTCAAGCAGCCCTAGGAAAGGAAGGCTGCCAAGCTGAAGGAGAAGGACGAGAAGGATGTGGCTGCTTACAGAGCTAAAGGGAAACCCGATGCAGGTGGGGGGGGGCGTGGTCAAGACAGAAGAGAGCAAGAGAAGGAAGATGAGGAGGAGGAAGAGGAGGAAGATGATGATGAATAAGTTGGTTCTAGCGCAGTTTTTTTTTTTTTGTCTACATAGCATTTAACCCCCTGTACACAACTAACTCCTTTTAAAGAAAAAAAATTGAAATGTAAGGCCGTGTAAGATTTGTTTTTAAACTGTACAGTGTTTTTTTTTTTGTTTTTTGTTTTTTGGGTTTTTTTTGTATAGGTACCACACTACCGAATGTGTCTTTAGATAGCCCTGTCCTGATGGTATTTTCTATAGCCACTAACCTTGCCTGGTACAGTCTGGGGGTTGTAAATTGGCATGGAAATTTAAAGCAGGTAGTTTTTTTGGTTTTCTTTTTTTGTTTGTTTGGGTTTTTTTTTTTTCATCTTCAGTTGTCTCTGATGCAGCTTATATGAAGATAATTGTTCTGATAACGGAATACCACTCTATAACTGCAAAAAAAACAATTGCAGCTGTTTTGTTGACATTCTGAGTGCTTCTAAGTAATTAGAATTACTTAGTAGTTTTTTAATTAGTAAAATAATAATAATAAGTTGCTACTGAAGTATGAATACTTTGCTACTATTATGAATCGTAATGTAAATATCTGACATGCAGGACTGATATGCCACCCCTGTGAAAGGTTCATTAGACCCCCGAAGGGCTGCTGTCCACAGGTTGAGAACCACTGTGTTTCAGGGGCTTCCCGACTGGCACGCCCCACCCTCTACGCTGACTTTCTGCAGGTGTTGGGCTGCCCTTCCCCGGTGCCGCCACCGCGGTCCTTTCCTGTATCATTTTGTCACTGGCTCCGTTTGTCTGTCCTTCACTCTCCTGGCCTCTTGACCAGTCTCTCGGCCCAGGCTGCACCTCCCCCCACTCCTCCTCCCCCTCACATGGTCCTGCTCAGGGTAATGCCCACTCTGGACTCTCCCAGATGTCCTATGCTTTCCCTTTTAGCTAAGTAGAGCATCTCCTCCAGCATACCTAGGAGCAATCATCTCCTTCCTGTTTTATTTCTTTTCTCATTCAGATAGCACCATGACACTTAAGCATCTGTGCTTTCGGAGTGCTGGCCACACTAGATAATAGCTTTACAGGCTTTGCTTTTTAATCTTTTCAGAAACCTTTGGACACACACAGCCCAGCCCGGCAGAGGTATGTGTCATTTCGGCCTCACGGCTACTGCCTGTTCGCGGAGTGTCTGGGCAGAGTCTGGGGTGGTTGCCCCTTGGCAGAAATGAGTGATAGGAGCTGGGCATGGCCTCCAGTCCCCACCTGAACTAGGGATGAGTGTCTGAGGTCAAGGCCTCACCTCCACCTTGGATTACTCCAGGCAGTAGATTAGTTTATTGTCAAGCCTTTGTACTGTGAAGTCCAGCACGCACCCAGAAAGGAACACCGTGCCCACAGCTGCAGAGAGCTGATGAGTGTGTGGAAGGGACACACTGCTCCAAACACACAGACGAGATGACAGAGTGGCCAGGCAGGGTACCTCACACCTGCCATCCCAGTATAGGAGAGGCTAGGCAACAGGGTTGCCGCAAGTTCCATGCCAGCCTGGGTTATGCAGTGAGTTTCCAAGTTGGCAGTTGGTTTGAGCGATAGTATGAGACTCATGCACACATAGAGGGACTCATGAGGGCGCCTGTAGCTGAGGCCTTCTGGACAGTTAACGGATGCTGCCAGAGGGAGACATTTCCCCAGTGGTAGAGGCGCTGACAAGGAGCCCACCAGCCTTTCAGCCCCACCCTGCTCCTAAAAGCCACCCGAATTTAACTCTTCAGGTCTCTAAGAAATAAAAAGACACCACAGTGGAAGGCGGCCTCCTTGGGAAGGGGAAGGGGACAGTGGGGGGGGGGGAGGGACAAGAGCGGGACAGAGGGTGAATAAAGTGCCTGGCAGACATGTGTGGGACTGTCCTGAGCCCCGGCAGAACCTGTGACCGATATGTGCTCACAACCATTTTTGTCAAATTAAAAAAAAAAAAAAGAAAATGAAGATGGCCGAGCTTTGGTGGCGCACGCAGCACTTGGGTGGCAGAGGCGGGCGGATCTCTATAAGCTAAAGGCCAGCCTGGTCTACATAGTGAGAACCTGTCTCAAAAATGAAAGAAAGAAAACGAAGAAAGGGGAGGAGGGAGAAATAAATGAGGGCTGTGTAAAGACGTTTGACCCCAAGACAACACTTGCATTCTGTCCTCGGGAACCCCGTAGTGGAAAGAGAAACTGACTTCTCCAAGTTGTCCTCTGACCTCCACATGCTCACTGTGGTTCAGGTGTGAAGGAGGGAGGGGGAGGGAGGAGGGAGGGGGAGGGAGGAGAGAGGGAGGGGGAGGGAGGGAGGGGAAATGGTGCTGGAGTTGCTGCACAAATGTGATGAGCTCAGTTCAGATCCCTAAAACCCACGTGTAAGTCAGAGGCAGCAGGGGGCGCTCACATCTGTAACGTCAGCGCTGCTCTGCTGTGAGAAGGCGGTGGAGACAGGCAAACCCCTGCGGCTTCCAAGCCAGCCAGCTCACCCAGGTAGATGTAAACAAGACCCTTACAAACAAGGATGGCCATGACCGACACCGCTGGCCTCCTCTGATCTATGCTTCCACACTGTGCCACACGGCATGGCTCAGCTGTAGTTACCTAGGCCGGGCCTAGAATCCCCCAGTTAGGGCTAGGGTTTGGCTCAGAGGTAGAAGTTGAGGGTTCTGGGTTCCCTCCTCAGCTCCTCGGTAACCTCTCAGCTCGCGCGTTTGGAAAGTGTAACATTTCTGTTCCCGCAGTGTGTACTGGACTTCACAAAACTTGCAAATTCTTGCCGGCAGAAAAACACCCTGGGGTGCCAGAATGGAGGTCAGCTTTCCCGCACTCTATCCACACAGCGCGCTTTCCTGTTCATCCCTTTGGGACACAGGTAGAGACAGAGCAGGAGCAGGGTCAGGGGAAGGAACGTGGGACGTTAGAGGAAGCTGACCTGAGCTCAGCAAGGAGAGCGGGTTGCAGTAGATGGCTCCATGTCGGGGAACTGTGCCCCTCGGTCCACCTCGTGTAGGTGCCAAGCACTGGCCTTCAGGGAACACAGAAAGCCCTAAATGTGCGCTATCCAAATGAGCCCAGCCATATTCAAGGACCCCAGGGCCTCAGACCAACGAAGGAACGGCAAAGCTTCCCCAGCCTGGAGTGATATTCCAGGGAAATGGCTGAATTCGAGTGTTGACAGTGTATGTAGAAAATGTCCATCATGCCGGGCATGCGGTGCACGCCTTTAACCCCAGCACTAGGGAAGCAGAGGCAGGCGGATCTCTGTAAGTTCAAGACCAGCCTAGTCTACAGAGCTAGTTCCAGGGCTACACAAAGAAAGTCTGTCTCGAAAAAAAAAACAAAAAAAAAAAGAAAGAAAGAAAAGAAAAAAGAAAGAAAATGTCCATCATAAGCCAAACTCTTGGAATCCAGTTGCAGAGAGGGAGGAGTGATGAGCAAAGGAGTCAAGACCAGGCTGGAGAAACCCACGGGGACAGCCGACCTGAACAAAGAGGAGCTCATGACCCCCACACTGATAGCTGGGAAACCAGCATAGGACCGACCCAGACCCCCTGAATGTGGTATCAATTAGGAGGACTGGGAAGTCTATGGGCCTCTGGTAGTGGATCAGTATTTATCCCTGGTGTACAAATGGACTTTGGGAGCCCATTCCACATACAGGAATACTCTCTCAGCCTAGACACATGGGGGAGGGCTAGGCCCTGCCCCAAACGATATGGCAGACTTTGAAGATTCCCCCATGGAAGGCCTCACCCTCCCTGGGGAGCAGATAGGGGATGGGATGGGGGGTTGGGAGGGAGACAGGGATGGAGGGGAGGGTGAGGGACCTGGGGTTGACATGTAAAACAAACTTGTTTCAAATTTAAATTTAAAAAAAAAATAAAAAAGAAAGAGAGAGCAAGAGAGAGAGAGAGGAAGAAAGGAAGAAAGAGAGAAAGAAATGAAGGAAGGAAGGAAATGTCCGCCATAGCTTTCTCTCCCTGGATATTTACAGTCTGCGGGCTGCTCCTACTGAGAGGAGCCAAATCTGACCCCTTAATCCAGCTGTAGGCAGCACCCCACCTCCCTGCTCTGTCTGTATAATGCGCAGGGTGAGCTTCTGGGCCATGAGTTTCAGCCAACCTGGAAAAGACCCCATGTCAACAGCAAAGGGAAGAAGGAAAGAGCTGTTTGCAGGGGTGGGTGGGTGAGGTGTGTGTGTGGGGGGGGGTGAGGAGTGACTGGGCAAAGTAACCTGTGATGTATACGTGAAGATACATAATGAAGCCCATTTTTTTCTGGTAACTAAAAAATAAAACGAAAGTCCAGCAGTGGTGGCGCACACCTTTAATCCCAGCACTGGGGAGGCAGAGGCAGGCGGATCTCTGTGAGTTTGAGCCCAGCCTGGTCTACACAGAGCGAGTTCCAGGACAGCCAGGGCCACACACACAGAAACCCTATCTGGAAAAACAAACCCAATACATAAAAAAATAATAAAAACCAAAAACAACTGGGTGTATGTCCCTCCTCGGGTGCCCATGGCTCTCCCTCAGGACACAGGGATGGTGAGTTGCACAGGAGCCTCCGTCTCTCCCAGAGGAAGCAGCCTGTATTGCAACCTTGACAGGTTCCCTGGATGAGATCGCCTGCTGTGCTCAGCCCAGGTGTGGGAGGTGTGGAGCCCTTGTGCTCATAGATAAGCAAAAAACACATGATTGTCCCTTTCAAGGCAGGGGTGCATAAGCTGTTTTCCACCCAGAGGCTGGGAGCAGACCTGGTGAATAGACTTCTGGTGACCTTTACACTATCTGTGTGACTGAGACCGCACCACACCCTCCCCAAACCGAGACCCTGTTAATCTAAAGGACATCTTCACGGAAGATGTCACATGTGCTTAACACAAAAGAGTTTTGATTAGTCATGTCCTAAGCTCCAGCATGCACACAGGATAGTGTTATTTCTCATCAGGAAAATCTTGACCAAATCTGTTGTGCTTAAATATGCTTAAATAACTCAGATGGAGACTCCTGAAGTTTGAACCAACACAGCTACTGAATCAATGTTGAGAACTGCTTCCCTCCCGTAGATCCTTTACTCTGCTGGCTGTGGTGGTCGCCCGTAACCCAGTGCCATCGCTGGAGGGGACAAGAGGATCCCTGGGACTCGCCAGCTTCCGGCCCAGCTGGGAAAATGCGAGGCCTGGGTCTAGGGAGAGATCCTGCCTCAAAGAATCGACAGAGTCCTAGAGGACACCCAACTTCTTCTTCGGGCCTTTGCATACATGTATAGGCATGAGGGTCCCACACAGATACACGCAGAAGCCCATCCTAACATCCTAACATCCTAACATGAACACATGAATACATATTTCTTTTGAAAAGTTAAACCCACTGAGGGTTTTAATCTGGAGAGATTGCTCAGTAGTTAAGAGGACGTTCTGCAAAGGACCTAGTTTCAACTCAGCATCCATGCTGGGCACTGCAAAAACCACTCATAATTATAGTTTCAAGGGATCCAATGTCCTCTTCTGGCCTCTATCAGCACCTGAAGGCAGGTCTCAGGCACACAAACACACACACACACACACACAGTGAGACACCTTGTCCACACCTGTGGCATAGACCGCGCCCATTGGGGGTGGAGACAGGACCTGGGGGAACTAAGGCTGAGGAGGGGGCTCGGAGAGCGCTCTTGCTTGCAGCACGGGGACAGGAGAGCATCCTGAGGCATCCTTGGCACCAGGAACCTGCTGGTGTTCATCTGTCCATGTTGTAAGTTATTTCTCCCTGAATAAATATCTATTCGGCCTATTTGTTTCTCCTGATCCTTATTAAACATCAATACACACACGTTGCTAAAAAAAAAAAAAAAAGTCCCTCCCCAGAGGAAGATATAAACAAAGTCAGCTTCCTTCCTAAGGTCCCAAAGATGAACAGAGGCATGATCCCACTAACGTTCACTGGGGAAACCGGTGAGTTATTGGGTTTCCTCACAAAGCATGGATGAGTTACTTTTAGGGATGTGGGCATTCTTCTCCCAACTAGCTACACCTGAAAAAGCCTCTACTGTCCCATACTCTATAGATGGAGCTTGCCCTGGTCTTCACCTATCTGTGGACTCCAGCCTTCCTGGAGACCTTGTACAACAAAAGCAGCATTGTATGCAACTGCAGTGGACGCAGGTGAGGCCTCCTGACCCTCCCCACCCTACACGGTGGTCAACAAGCCCAGCTGGGGTTTGCTGCGCTCTCCAGGTGGCTGTTGCTTGACTCAGAGGCTAGTCACACACAAAACCATAAAAATGAAATTAAAAAATAAAGCGTATTTTAAAAAAAATGACATAGGACAGAAAGAGTCCTGGAAGGTGACTTTACCCACAAACAAACAAACAAAGCCAACCAAACAAACAAAAACCACCGTCCAATGGGCCAGATGAAGTGAGGGGCTGCACATGGCACCCGGCCTAAAGACAGGGGCCTCTGAGTGAGCAGCTTCAGGGCCACAAGGTCTGGTTTTGCTTTGTTTTTTATCTACTTTGAAGAACTGGGACTCAGAGCCTCATGCCAGCTTAGTAAGCACTCTACCACTGAGCCACACCCCAGCCCCTCACTGGGGGATTCTAGGCAGGGGCTCCACCACTGAGCCACGCCCCAGCCCCTCACTGGGGGATTCTAGGCAGGGGCTCCACCACTGAGCCACGCCCCAGCCCCTCACTGGGGGATTCTAGGCAGGGGCTCTACTATTGAGCCATACCTTCAGCCACTGTGGGAGATTTTAGCCACAGAACTGGATATCTTCCTGATGCTGGAGCCTAGCTCAGTAAAGGAAATTCTTCGGTCATCTTTACTGAAATAAGGAATCCTAAGGTAAAATATCAGATGATATTTAATTTAGCTACATTTTACCAAACCACTCTTTAGTGTAGCTGCATCTGAGAAACCAAACCAGTCTGTGTCCTGATTCTTCCTGCCTCACACCTGGATCTGAGTGTTCTCGGATTAGAAGCAGAGGAATCTGTCTGTAGTCTTTGTGTCCCAAAGGGGGACTTTGATTGTGGAAGAGGAGAAGCATGTGCAAATCAACAGGGTGGCTCCTCGACTTCAAATTGTGGTCTCAAATTTGCTGGTCTGCAGGATAATCCTGGGAGCTGAGGGGAGCTGAACTATTTAGACAGGTCAAAGAGAATTCGCCTAGTGTGAGCGACCCCTGGTGGTAATGTGGAGCAATGACATCCTGGGTGTCCTCCATTATTCCTCCGCTAATCACATCAATTCAATTCACCCCTCACATCATGACAGCTACACGTGTAACTTCAAACTTTTCATTCGCTACATCAGAGAAACAAAACAACCCTGGCGTAGAGAATGTCTGTCAACTCAGCATGTGGGGGGCAGAGGCAGGAGGACTGCTGTGAGTTTCACACCAGTTTGAGCTCACAGTAAGTTCCAGGGAAGTCAGAGCTACAGCGTGAAAGGGGAGGGGACAAGACACATGACCTGAGTTTGATCCCTGGGACTCAGATGGTGACAGGAGGCAACTGACGTCCACGGGCACACCTCCTGGCACACTCCCTCAGAAGAGGGAGGACTGGAGGAAGGAGGAATGGCGGGGGGGGGGGGGGGCTCCGAGGATTTGGGGAACAGGGAAAGAATAGGATCAAATACATTGTGTGTATATATGAAATTCTCAAACATTATTAAATATATATTTCGAGACAAAGTGTACCAGTCTTTCTTTTCAGCCTCCAACCAGCTCCCAAATCATGGCCCAGACTATTATTAGTTATGAGCGCTCGGCCTTAGCGAACGCTTGACTCACTAGCTCTTATACCTTATTCTAACCGGTTTCTCTTCAACTCCATTTTGCCTCGGGGCCTTTTACCTTTTCCGTTCTGTATGTCCGTCCTGCTATTGTCATTGCTTCTCATGTCTGTCTGTCTGTCTGGTGGCTGCCTGGCTTCTGGCCTGAGGTGTGTCCAGCTCTTTCTCCCTTGTTCTCTCCTCTCTCCTATTTATTCCATCCCCAGCCCCTCCTCTCCTTCTTCTGGCTAACTATTGGCTGTTCAGCTTTTCATTAGACCGATCAGATGCCTTGGGCAGGCAAGTGCACAAACTGAAACAAATACAACACACTTTTAATAGTTAAACCAATATAACATAAACAAATGTAACGTATCTTTACATCATTAACAAAGGCAGCAGAAACAAATGTAACACACCTTTACACAGTTAAAGTAATATTCTGCAACATAAATAAATGTAATACATCTTTACATAGTTAAATATTCCTCAACAACAAGGTCTCATAATAAATATATTTTTAAAAGGTCTCAAAATAAAAGTAATTTTTAAAATACATAAAACATTTGTCTGGGAGCATGGGTCACATCATGGACTGCTCTTGCAGAGGACCCAGGTTTAATTCCCAGCATCCACACGGAGGCTCCGAGCCAACTATAACTCCAGGGGATCTGACACCCTTTTTAATCTCCATAGGCCCTGCATGCACATGGTGCACAGACATACAAGTAAACACTCACACACGAGACAAAAGTAAATAAAAATTGTATAGCTGAGTGTAGTGGCACACTCCTTAAATCCCAGCACTCAAGAGGCAAAGGTAGTCAGATCTCTGTGAATTCAAAGCCAACCTGGTCTACAAAGAGAGTTCCAGGACTGCCAGGTCTACGCATAGAAACTTTGTCTCAACATAAATAAATAAAATTATGAAAAGTACTTATACTCTCTTTTAAAATAAAATTAGAAGTTAAAACCTCCTCAGGGGCTGGGGAAGCATGTCAGTTGGTAGAGTTCTTGCCATCATGCTAGGATGCCTAAACCAAGTGTAGAGACCCAGCCCTGTAAGTCCATCATTCAGAAGGTAGAGAGAGGTGGCATAGTTCTCTCTCTCTCTCTCTCTCTCTCTCTCTCTCTCTCTCTCTCTCTCGTGCACTTTGTAATCATGTAAAGATGTGTTGCATTTGTTTTACTTAAAGCACCTGATTGTCTATAAAAAGCTGAACAGCCAATAGATAGTCAGTAGAGGGATAGGCAGGGCTGGCAGGCAGAGAGAATAAGGAGAAGGTGGAGGAAAAAAAGAAGATGCCCCGGGTCAGCCAGGCAGCTGCCAGACAGACACGCATGGAGAAAGCAGGAAGGTAGGACCCACAGAATGAAAGAAAGGCAAAAAGCCCCATGGCAAAATGTAGATGAAGAGAAACAGGTTAAATGAGGTTGTAAGGGCTAATGGGTTTATGATAAGGCCGAGCATTCATAATAATAAGTCTCCATGTGGCCAGGCAGTGGCGCACGCCTTTAATCCCAGCACTTGGGAGGCTGAGGCAGGCGGATCTCTGTGAGTTCAAGGCCTGTGTTTAGGACACTGCTATTGCAATTGTTAGATTTACACAAAAACCAACAGGGACACTTCACTGCGCTTTCGTTTGAGTGAACTCTGTGGTCTCAGGACCAGTGTCAACGTGTCAGTCTGCTGTCATGGTAACGTGGGATCCATAGCCGCATCTCCGACAGTTCCCACTTGAAGTAGATTCACACACTCCAATTGTCCCAAACATACCAAATTTCACAACACAGAATCTAAGTCCACTTTTTAAAACTTACATTTAAGACTGGAGAGATGGCTCAGCGGTTAAGAGCACTGGCTGCTTTTCCAGAGGACCCAAGTTCAATTCCCAGCACCCACATGGTAGCTTACAACTGTCTGTGACTCCAGTTCCACAGGACCTGACACCCTCACACAGACACATGTAGGCAAAACAGCAATGCACATGAAATAAAAATAATACATTATAAAACAACTTATTAAAAAAAATATGTGTATATGGGTGTGAGTGTGTGCACATGGGTGTAGTGCCCAGAAAGACCAGAAGAGGGCATTGGATTCCCTGGACCTGGAGTTACAGGTGGCTGTGAGCTGCTGTTGTGCTGGGAGCCAAACTCAGATCCCTCTGCAGCAGCAGCTCTCTTAACCCCCCAGCCATCATCTCTTCAACCCTGAAGCTCAATGTTAGACATGTTTTGAAAATTATATGTTCATCGTGGGAGGGGCACATGCTGTGGTGAATGTGAGGTTGGAGGGCAACTTTAAAATCAGGTCCGGCCTTTACCGTGTGGGGCCTGGGAACCGAACCCAGGGCCTCAGGCCTGAGGACCTGCTAAGCTGTCTCATCGGCCCCTTCAACTGTTTAAGTTACAGTTAGATAAGGGAGCCATGGTGGTGCGGCATACCTGTAATTCAAGCTCTCAGAGGCTGGGGCAGAGGATCAGGAGTTCAAGGGCCAGCCTGAGCTACTGACACACATCTTAGAAGAGAAATCGAGCTTCCACGGGAGGCCTACACGCCGCCGATTCTGCCGCCGCCATGTCTCTAGTGATCCCTGAGAAGTTCCAGCACATCCTGCGAGTACTCAACACCAACATCGATGGGCGGCGGAAAATAGCCTTTGCCATCACCGCCATTAAGGGTGTGGTGCGGAGATATGCTCATGTGGTGCTGAGGAAAGCGGACATTGACCTCACCAAGAGGGCTGGAGAGCTCACGGAGGATGAGGTGGAGCGCGTGGTCACCATCAGGCAGAACCCACGGCAGTACAAGATCCCAGACTGGTTCTTGAACAGACAGAAGGACGTGAAGGATGGCAAATACAGCCAGGTTCTGGCCAATGGTCTAGACAACAAGCGACGTGAGGACCTGGAACGGCTGAAGAAGATCAGAGCCCACAGAGGGCTGCGCCACTTCTGGGGCCTTCGTGTCCGAGGTCAGCACACTAAGACCACTGGCCGCCGCGGCCGTACTGTGGGTGTATCCAAGAAGAAATGAGTCTCTGGGCCTTCACTGTTAATAGTTTATATACCTGTGGGAAAAAAAAAAGAAGAGAAATCGAGAGGGAGGGAGGACTGGAGAAAGAAAGGAAAAGAGATGGGGTGGGGTGGACCTGGGAGGATATGGGGGAATAGGGAACGAATACCATCAAAATACATTGAATGAGTGTACATATGAAATTCTCAAACATTCAATTATGTTATATATTTATGTATAGATACCAAGACAAGTTCTCATTATGTAGCCCTGGCTGTCCTGGAGCTCACTGTGTAGACCAGGTTAGCATAGAACCCACTGACTGAGATCTGTGTCTGGCTCCATCGTGCTGGGATTAAAGGTGTGCCCCACCACACCCACCCTCAAAAGGGAGGAAAGAAAACCTGTTGAATTAGAGACTTTCAGTGGCGGTAGGACAGGGTGCGTCCGTCCGTCTTTCTCAGGCTCTGGGGGACAGCACAGTGACTAAATTCCAGAACTCTGGACACGACACACCTCGAGCGCGAGCGCGTTCTGCGGCCTCCGGTGTGACGTCACAACGCCCCCACCATGCCTCCGACCTTGACCCTAGCGCTTCTGTGCGCCCTGGGCGGCCCCGGGGCTTGGTGCTGCCTGCAGTGCGACCAGTCGGTGCTGCGCGCGCTCGGCCAGCTGCGCGAGGCCACGGTCCCCAAGCGCTTCCACGTGGAAGGGCTGCAGGCGCGCGCGCAGGCCCTGCTGCTGGGCATGGAGGGCCCTTTCTTCCGGGACTACGCCATGAACGCGTTCGTGGGGAAAGTGGGTGTGTGCTCGCGCGCGAGGGGCAGAGGCCGGGGCGGTGACGGGCGGCCGTCGTGACGCGGCGCCCCGTCCGTCCGTCCTGGTCTGCAGGCATGGATCAACTGGAGAACGTGGCGGCCTCCTTCATGAACCAGACTCGGTACATACAGGCCAGCTCCCTGACAGGTAGGAGACCGTTCAGCCCCTGGCTGGCCTCCCTTCCCGCGCCCCCACGCGTCCCCCCTGGGTAGCTAACAGAAGCCTTGGCTGTGAGGCAGGCGTTGGAGATGCCTGCTTTGCAAAGGAGGAGGAAAGCTGAGGCTCAGAGAGGCCAGGTGACTTGTCCAAAGTCACACAGAGTGGAGGATGTGTGCGGTACCCCATCTCTACGATGCCCATCACAGGCTGTGGGCGGCCACACACTTCTGCTTGCTTCTCAGACAACTTAGGGTTTTTAGAGTTGGAGCATTTGTGGAGTTTCCGCCTGAGGGACTACCTTTCCCAGCGTGCACGGAAGTCATATCCGGCACCCTATCTTCCTCGGTAGGCGTTCTGGCCGTCTACCCCTTCGCTGTGAATAAAGATAGTTCCGCTTAAAGACAGATCGAGCGTCTGTTTCTTTCCCTCTACAGCCGTCTTTTAACTACTCTAACATTTGTAGTAACCTTTCCATCCTTTCCATCCGTGAGTCTACCTGGGGCCTGCCATCCTAGTAACTCAGGAAGCTGAAGCAGGAGGACCGCGACTTACAGTCCCGCCCTAATTAGAGTGAGTTCAAGGCCAGCCTCGCAGCTCCTGAGAGGCTGATGGGCAGCGCTTCGCATGTGCCAAGCCTCCGGGGGTTATTCAACCACACACAGCCTGTGCACGTGTTTTAACTCCCAAACGCTTGGGCGTCTCCAGAATTCAGATTCTTTTTGAACACTGAATGGGTCATTTTTGTCTAGAGCACCTCTCTCTCTCTCTCTCTCTCTCTCTCTCTCTCTCTCTCTCTTTCATGTGTAAGAGTGTTTTTGTTTGCACGTCTTATGTGCCATGTGTGCAGTACCTGTGGCGGTCAGCTACCACGTGTGTGCTGGGAACTGAACCCGGGTCCTTTGTAAGAGCAGCCAGTGCTCTTAACCAATGAGCCATCTCTGCAGCCCCGTTTACTCGTTCTGTAAGTGGTTCAAAGCTCATGGGGCTCTGCACTGATGGCATCTGTTCCCTCCTCAGATGGCCCTCTGTTGGAAGAGCTGGTGAGCCTCAGGGAGCGCACCATCAAGGAACTAAAGAAAGCCTTAAAAGCTTATGAAGTAAAAGGTGTCTCCCCAGTCTCCCCAAAGCCGTCCTCTGTGACTCCCAGCATCCCTTTGTGCCAACATCCCTTCCTCCCCTCCCTCCCCTGCTCCCTTCCCACTGTCCATGTCCCCAGGTCACTGACATCAGCTCCCTTCTCTTTCAGCCTGTGACCACAGAACTTGTCGTGAGTCCTGCTTTTCCTGTTCACCCCCACCCTCCCGTACCTGCCCCCCATCCCTCCCAAGTCAAACCCTGATGCCGTACTCGCTTTACCACAAACCCACGAACCTTGTCATCAAGGGAGGGAGGCTCTCTGCACACGCACACATGCCTGCGGAAGCCAGCGGGTGTCATGATACTCTCCTGGGATATCATGCCCCAGCAACCACCCATGTTATCGTTAGTCGTTTTGTAGAATTTGTATGTATGAGTGTTTTCAGGAACATATGTCTGTGCAGCACATATGTGCAGTGCCCATGGAGGCCAGGAGAGGGCATCAGATCCCCTGGAACTGGAGTAACAGGTGGGTACAGCCACCACGTAGGTGCTAGGATCCGAGCTTGGGTCTTCCACAAGATTAGTAAATGCTTTTAACTACTGAGCCATCTCTTCAGCCTCCACCTTGGTTTTTGAGACGGGGTCTCTTGGTGTCGTGAAGCCCCCCAGAACCCCCCTGCCTCTGCCTCCTGAGAGCACGTTCAACCCTTTCTGCCCTAAGCATCTTATCTACTGAGCTCCCCCTGACACAAGTCCTCACTCTGTAACCCAGGCTGACCTAGAACTCATGACGGGCCTCCTGCCTCAGCCTCCGCAGTGCTGGTGTTGGATTGAACTCGGGTCAGCAGTCTTGACGGTCAGCACCTTTACCCATCTTGCTGGTCCTTCAGGATTGGTTTTTGGGAGGCTTAGGAAAATGGCTTCACTGTGTGAACTGGGACCTCAGGCATCTGTGAGTGCCACAGGCTGTGTGGCAGTGACAAATTCCACATGCCAGTGGCTCAGCACGACAAGTGCTGCTCTCCTGGCACATCCCCCTCCGGGGGGGCGTAGCTCCTTTACCCCCACCGTCCCCATGCTGAGTTTACACTCAGCCTAGGGACTCCCTGGGACGTTTGGTGGCCTGGCGTGACACCTACCACACCTTTCATCTTCCTTTGATTCAGTAGGACGTGTGGGTGCAGCTCGCTGCAAAGGGTGGGGAATGTTTGCACAGGAAGAGGAGGAGCCACGTGAACCACGCCCACCCTCTGCCAGATGAGGCTCCAAGACTGGAAAGTACCAGATTCAAAAATTAATAAATGTTGAGGCCAACAAAATGGCTCAGGAGGTAAAGGTGCTTGGTGCCAAGCCTAACCCCTGAGTTCAGGTCTCAGGACCCACATGATGGGAGGAGAACAGACTCGTGTAAGTTGTCCTCTGAGCTCCATCATGTGCCTGTGTGTGTATGCACACAACAGGAGATACATACGTGTAAAAGGACAGCAATAAAGAGTCGCCAAATAGGGAAACAACAGCTGGCTGGCCCAGGTCTGCCATAGAAGCTACTAAGAAAGGCTAAGGCAGGAGAGTCTCAAGTTCAAAGCTAACCTGGGTAACTTAGCAAAATGTTGTCTCAGAATTTAAAAAAAAAAAAAAAAGGACTGTGTGATGTGGACACTAGAGTCCCCAGTGAGGGACTGGAGTGTGGCTCAGTGGTAGAGCTTGATCCGTAGCACCCTCCATCCCCACCCCCACCCCCCTCAAGCAATATCCTATGATCAGAACCAGAACACTGAGTCACCTGGCCTATGGAAATTCCACGTAACTCTTCAATGGTGGAAAAATCATTTCTGGAGCCGGGAGGTGGTGCACGCCTTTAATCTAGCACTCGTGAGGCAGAGGCAGGCAGATCTATTTGTTCAAGATCAGCCTGGTCTACAGAGGGAGTTCCAGGACAGCCAAGGCCACTCAGAGAAATCCTGTCTCAACAACACAAAAGAACACAATGAAGAGGGAAAAAAAATCACTGTCACAGGACCTGTCTGCTGTGCCCGGCAGTGACTGTCAAAATGTAGAGACGCAGGGGATCCTGCCCCCTTTTTACTTTGTCCCCTCTCTGCTCTTTCTGGTTCCTGAGGTCTGCTTTTCTCCACATCTCCCTTTCTCCCTGCCTAGGCTTGCTCAAGGAGGAGGTCCTGGACTGCTTACACTGCAAGAAAATCATCCCCAAATGCATCCAAGAGAAGTACTGTTACGGTAAGCGTGGGCTTGGAAAAGGCAGGGTGGTGTGTGAGAGACAGTCCTTGTCCCTGTGGAGGTGGGTTTCAAGGCTCTCCATAAGTACTTGGAGGCTGAGGCAGGAAAATCTGGAGTTCAAAGCCAGCCTGAGCCACATAACTCCTGTCTGCAGACCCACCCCAGGGTGGGGTGAAGAGATACATAGGTTCCCGAACCTTTCTGGCCAGCCTGGATGAATTTGCAAGGACTAGGTTCAGTCAAAATCAGGGTGAAAAGGGATTGGAGAAGTCACCTGACATTGGCCTCTGACACACACACACACACACACACACACACACACACATTTTAAGGGCTGGTAGGTAGCTCATTGGTTAAGGGCACAGACAGTTCTTCCAGAGGACCCAGATGACATTGTTCCTGGCAGCTGAAGGCAACCACACGCACTTCTCAGACCCTCAAAGACATGTGACTTAAAAGGTCCCATCTGAGTTCCAGGACTGTCAGGCTACACAGAGAAATCCTGTCTCTCTCAGAGAGGAAGAGAGAGGGGGGAGGGAGAGAGGGGGAGAAGATCCTATCTCAGAAAACAAAGCTTATGTTTAGATATTCTCCTATGTGGAAAGCATGGGAAGATTGACTGTCAGTCATTGTGACATTACGTACCTATCCACGTCCTTCTGGCAGAGATAATAGTACAAAGAACCCTGGCCATCGCACCTGCTATTCCTACCCCTCCCTCCTGTCTTCAGGTCTCAAAGCCATGTCTTCCTGGTGACACTTCCTAAAACAGTACTTTCCATCAAATTGCATCTACACTGCATACTCCACCATCTCTGTTTACCCACTTTACTCTTTGTTATAAGATGTTATTCTTTTGTTTTTCGGGACAGGGTTTCTCTGTGACTTTGGAGCCTGTCCTGGAACTCGCTCTGTAGAACAGGCTGGTCTCAAACTCACAGAGATCCGCCTGCCTCTGCCTTCTGAGTGCCGGGATTAAAGGTGTTTGCCACCACCGCCCAGCTATTTTAAACTGGTTGTATTTTAGGCAGTTACAGACAGTTGCGAGCCACTGTGTGGGTGCTGGGAATCAAGCTTGGGCCCTCTGGAAGAGCAGCCAGTACTCCTAACCACTGAACCACCTCTCTATACCCCTCCCCCTTTTTTCCTTAGTATTTGTCTTAGTCAGTGTTCTATGCTGTGAAGTGATGCCATGACCACAGTAACTCTTATAAAAGAAAGCGTTCAGTTGGGGCTTGCTTACAGTTTCAGGGTTTAGTCCATTGTTGTTCTCATTCAGACCACCTCATTCCATTTCCTGGCCCCCATTGGCTTGTGGTCATACCACAATGGGAAATGCATTTATTCCAACTCCCAAAGTCCCCATAGTCTATAACTTCATGGCTGGGCTGTCGTGGCGCACACCTTTAATCACAGGGCTTGGGAGGCAGAGAAGGTGGATCTCTATGAGTTCCAGGTCAGCCTGGTCTACAGACTGGGTTCCAGGGCAGCCAGGACTGTTACACAGACAAACCCAATCTCAAAACACAAAGTTCAAAGTCTCTTCTGAGATTCATGATAATCTTTTAACTGTAACTCCCTGTAAAAATCAAAATAAGAAAACAGATCACATACTTCAACTTATAATGTCACAGAATATAAATTACTATTCCAAAAAGGAGGAAAAGGAACATGGTGAGGAAATACTGGACTAAAGTAAGAAAAACCAGCTGGGCAAACTTCAAACTCTGCATTCCCATGTCTAATGTCAAAGCACTCTTCAGATCTCCAACCCCTTCAGCTTTGTTAACTGCAACACACTCCTCTTCCTTGGGCAGGTCCCACTCCCTGTCAGCAGCCCTCCTCAGCAGGTGTCCCAAGACGCTGGCATCTCCAAGACAATCCAGGCTTCACCTTCACAGCTCCACACAACAGCCTCATTAGGCCCATGTCTTAGTTGGGGTTCTTGCTACTGTGATGGGACACCATGACCACAGCAACTCTTATAAAGGAAAACATTTAAATGAGGTGGCAGCTTTACAGTTCAGAGGTTCAGTCCACTATCATCATGGTGGGGAGCATGGCATGGCGGCATGCAGGCAGACATGGTGCTGGCTACATTTTGATCAGAAGGCAACAGGAAGTGGACTGCATACCACACTGAGGGAAGCTTGAGCAAAAGAGACCTCAAAGCCTGCCCCGCAGTGACGCACTTCCTTCAACAAGGTCACACCTCCAATAGTGCCACTCTCTATGAGCTCATGGAGGCCAATTACATTCAATCTACCACAGCCTGGCCGCAGCAGCTTTCCTTAGCCATGGAGGGAGAGTCCATAACCCCTTCTATCCTTGATTCTAAAGCCAGAACTAAGCGGCCAAGTTCTGCTGGGGCTGGGACTGGAACTTAGTTCCCTTGTTAAATACATTTTCCCCTGATATTATTACCTTCACTCTTGTTTTTTAAAGACTTATTATGGATACAATTTGCTGCCTGTATGTATGGCTGCATGCCAGAAGAGGGCGCCAAATCTTTACAGATGGCTGTGAGCCACCATGTGGATGCTGGGAATTGAGCTCAGGACCTCTGGAAGAGCAATCAGAACACTTAACTCTTGAGCCATCTCTCCAAGACTGCGCATTTTATATTTCTCTTGCTCAGCTTGTTCCTTGTCATTGTAGCTCTGCATGAGAGTAGCCACTGCAACAGTTAAAGATGCTAAGCTGCTTCAAAATCTCCTTCACCAAAACCATTGATTCGGAGCTCTTCAGTTTAGCCTTAGGCAGATGTTTTGGACAAGAGCAGGCAGCAGCCACGTTCTTTGACAAAATATCACAAGAACAGTGTGTAGTCTCCATATTAATATTATTCTCCTCTGAAAACCTGTAGAGCCAGGCTTCATCTCTCAGCACCACCGTCTCCCACGCCCCTACTAGGATGGCCCATTAAGCCTCACTTTTCCTAATCCGTGCACAGTGCACCGTCAAGCAGCGTGGTCTGGCTTGTCGTAGCAATATCCTGATTACCGGTACCAACTCCTGTCTCAGTGTTCTATCGCTGTGAAGAGACTCCATGACCGTGGCGATTCTTATACAGGAAAGCATTTAATTGTGGCTGGCTTCCTTCAGAGGTTTAGTCCATCATCGTCAGGGTGGGCGGCGTGCAGGCAGATGTGGTGGAGGAAGTGCTTCCCTCCTTAAGAGATGGGGTCTCACTGTAGCCTTCAGCTCAGAGTAGTCACCCTGCCTCAGTGTCCCAAGTGTTTGGATGGCATTTGTGAGCCACGACACCCAATTCTTGCTTCCTTCCCGTATCCAACAAGAAGTGAGTTTTTTGGTTGTTGCTGAGAGAGGCTGGGCTACAGTGTTGGCCACGGTGAATGGTACTCGGGAGCCCCACACAGCGCTGGGTGGTGAACCGGTGAACAGTGGGGTGGAGGAGGTTACAGTGGGTGGTAGTTTGGCGCTGAGTCCCACTTCCAACTGCCCAGTGGATGGGCAGCCCCGCATGGCTCTCAAGTTCGATCCTGACAGCATCCTGAGGAATATGGTGTTGGTGGGCGACTTGGTCACCGTGGGACTGGCCGTCCTAGTCGTCTTAGTCATCCTGATCGCGTGAGTCACCCCTAGCCCTCCAAGTCCCTCACACGCGGACACCACCCAGGTGTGGTGGTCCACTACTCTGACCCCAGCACTGGGGAGGCTTAAAGCAGGAGCGTGGCTATAAGTTCAAGGCCAGTTTGAGCTACTCAGCAAGATGTTATCTCAGGAAATGGGAGAGCTGGGGATGCAGCTCAGTTGGTAACTGCCTTGTGTGATCAACGTCATGGGTTTGATTCTTAGTACTGGATAAACCAGGTATGGTGTCACAAACTTGTCACCTCAGCATTTGGGAGGTGGAGGATGGAGGATCAGCAGTTCAAGGTCATCCTTGCCTAATGGTGAGTTCGAGGCCAGCCTGGGCTACTGAGACCCCATCTCAAAAAGAAAGAGAAATGGGGTGGAGAAATGGAAGGGAGAAAAATGGACGCATAAGGGGTCTTTGGTCCCCCAGTCCCCGTGTTCTTCAGTTCCCAGTAACCCTTCTCTTCCCTCTCTCTCTCTCTCTCTCTCTCTCTCTCTCTCTCTCTCTCTCTCTCTCTCTCAGACAGGGTTTCTCTGTGTAGCCCTAGCTATCCTGGGACTCGCTCTGTAGACCGCGAACAGATCCGCCTGCATCTGCCTCCTGAGTGCTAGGATTAAAGGCGTGTGCCACCACCACCACCATTTAAAGTATGTATATATTTGTACATATGTCTGGGGAGTGTGTGCACATTAGTACAGAAGATGGCATAGGCTTCCTGTTAGCTGGAGTGAGGTGGTTGTGGGCCACCACGGGGCACTGGGAACCCAACTTGCATTCTTTGTAGGAGCAGTACGTGCTCTGAAGCACTGAGTCTTGTCCCAGCCTTTCTGTCCCTCGTTCCCTCTCTCTCTCTCTCTCGCTCTCTCACGCTCGCTCTCTCTCTCTCTCTCCTTCCTCCTCTCATTTTCTCCTTCCCTCACGCCAGTTCCAAAGCTACAAAAGTAGCTGTCTCTGTGAGTCCCTTCTATTAAAGAAGGAGAGGGAGGAGGAGGGAGAAGTTGGATGTGGAGGTGGTGGTGCACACCTTTAGTCCCAGCACTCGGGAGGCAGAGGCAGGTGGATCTCTGTGAGTTCAAGGCCGGCCTGGTCTACATAGTTCCAGGACAACCAGAGATACATAGTGAAACCTTGTCTGAAAAAAAAGGTTGAAAGCGCTGATCAAACCAAGATCTTCTCTAGCTGGGTTATTATTATATACTCTTCACCATCACTGTTATTGATATATTATTTTGTTAAACCTTTTTGAGACAGTGTTTCATTATGTATATTTGGCTGACCTGGAGCTCTCACTCCAACTCACGGGGATCCAACTACCTCTCTCCAGTGCTGGGAAAAATGGCGAGTGCCACCATGCCCAGCTGTTAATATTTTGACCCAGGGTCTCCTGTACCCTAGGCTAAGCTGGAACTCATCTTCTGTCTCAGACTTCTTAGTGCTCGGATGACAAGCATCAGCCTGGCATTAATGATGAAACTTAACAGCTCTTGGTACATAGCCAGGGTACACAGGAGGGTCACCTCTACCGATGAGATTGCCTGGAGCCACAGAAATTCATTCTTGGGAGGTGCTAGGGGCGTGGCTCAAAGGTAGAACCCCCGCCCAGAATCCCCCAGTCAGGAGCTGGAGTGTGGCTCAGTGGTGGAGCATTTGAGTAGCATGCCTGAGTCCTGTGCTCAGTTCTCATCCCTTGAAGTTATTATCTGGGGCTGTCCAGCTGGCTCAGTGGATACAAGTACTTGCCTGTTAACAGGAGTTGGCTCCCAGGACCCACATGGAAAACTGGCTCCCACGCGTCCTCTGACCCCCACACCCACGCTATAACACCCATACACAAACACGCATAACAATACATGAATGAATACGGAAGCAAATGTCAAACATGTAAAGGTTTGAATGTGTAAGCTAGACACCCTCTGTCCCCCTGTGTCATGAGTGGCCCCGGCCGGGGTGGATTGCTTCTTCCACGACGGTCTCAGCTGCCCTCAGCTGCTGGCAGCCCTGGACATTTGTTAATTTGTGTCTTCCAGCTAAGCTTTGCTCCATGTAAGTGGAGTCCTGGGCCAGCAGATTCTAAGTGACTGAGTTCACCACTTTCCCCCAAGGGAAGCAAACAGACGCAGGAAGGGAAGACATTCTCAGTCACAGTGGCCATGTTGGGAAGACGAAGTTAAAATATTGCAGCTCGGTAACTAGAGATTTGCATGCAAACAGAGGACCTGGGGTAGGGGGTTGGGGCCGTGAGCAGATGAACAGTCCTGTCAGAGTTTGGTTGGCTGGGTTGTTAATCTCAGGCCTGCTTCTGCAAGATGTGAAGTGCAAGTCCTTGAGAGAACAAGCCTTCCCTTCCCACTGCTGCTCAGTGGGAGCTTGTCCTGGGCTGATCTTTTTTTTTTTTTTTTTTTTTTTTCCCAATTTTTCAAGGCAGGGTTTCTCTGTGTAACAGCTCTGTCTAGGAAACCCCTCTGTAGGCCAGGCTGGCCTTGAACTCACAGAGATCCCCCTGCCCCTGCCTCCCAAGTGCTGGGATTAAAGGCAGGCCCCACACCACCTGGCTTTGGGCTGATCTTTTTATTTTTCAGGTGTATGGGGGTTTTTGCCCACATGTAAGATTGTGCACCATGGACTTGCCTGGTGTCCTCAGAGACCAGAAGAGGTCATTGGATCCCCTAGGACTGGGGTTACAAATGGTTGTGAGCCACCATATAGGTAGAGGGAGTCAAACCTGTGCCCCGCCCCCGGAAGAGACATCAATGCTCTTCTTAAGCACTGAGCCGTCTCTCCAGCCCCATCCCTGCTATGCTTCTGTTATGCAAGGAGACTAAAGGAGTAGGAAGGACAATGGCCAGAGTCCTCTGGGCTGGGCTGGCACAGGCGGCACAGTCCCTCTTAGATTTGTTTCTTCCATTTGTGAGAGAGAGACAGGGGTCTGACTGGGTAGACAATCCTGCGTTTAACACTAAGTTCTCAGGTAAGCAGGTTAGCAAGGGAGATTAAAACTGAAGACAGATAGATGCCAGGCTTTCATTGTTCTATTAGGTTTTGGGGGACAGGGTCTCATGTAGCCCAGGCTAGTCTCAAAATTACAGTGTAGCTGAGAATGGCCGTCCTCCACCTCCCTGGTGCAGGGTTTACTAGTGTGCCTCACCTACTTAGTTCTGGGGGTGGGCTGCAGGCTTTCATGTGCTGTGGAGCACTCCCCCCCCCCCAGTCTAACCCCAGCCAGTGGAATCTAAGTTCCCATTCATCAGGTAGGCTTTTTGTCTTCTCTTGGAGACACAGTGTGGTCTTGTCTTTCTCATGTAATGATGCCAGTGTTTGGATACAACCCAGACCTAAACTCAGGATGATGTCAGCTTGTCTTAATTACACCTACAAAGACTATTTCCAAATAAGGCCCCTTGGGGTAAGGGCTGGGGGTTGGGAAGAGGGAGACGAAGCTTGAGGGAGGCGCTGGTCAGTCATGGTACTCTGCTTCTGTCCTTTTGTTATTTCTCCTTCTGTCCATCCTTCCTTGCTCCTGGTTCCCTTGATTCCACATTCTCCCTGTCCTGACCAGAAACTAACGATGTCTCTGGCTGAGTCCCTGCTGTGTGTGCCAGTTCCAGCCTTCATTGTCTTCCATTCTGCCATCATCTATCCATCATCTATCCATCCATCTCTCCATCTATCCATAATCCATCCATCTACCCATCCACCTATCAATCATCCATCCATCATCTATCCATCTATCTATCCATCATGTACCCACCCATCTATCCATCTTCCATCCATCCATCCATCCATCTATTCACCCATTTATCCATTATTTATCCATCCATCCATCACTCTATCATCTACCTACCTACCCGTTGTTTTGTGTGTGTGTGTGTGTGTGTGTCTATCTGTATGTCTGTCTGTACTGTACATGCATGCATGCCAGGACAGGCATGTGGAAGTCAGAGGAAAGCTCTCTAGTGTCTGTTTTCATCTTCAGTCATATGGGTTGTGAGGCTCAAATTCAGAGCGACAAGCTTATTGGCAGCTTCCTTTACCTTCTGGGCCACCTCAAGCCCCAGTTTGTGAATTTTGAGATGTGGCCTCGCTTTGTGGCCCAGGCTGGCCTGGAACTTAGGACAGTCCTCTTGTCTCAGCCTCCCAAGTGCTGTCCTCCCAGGCATGTCCACCTACCCATTTAACCTTCCTCTTTTTCCTCCTGACCAGGGCTTGTACATACAGACAAAACCGGAAACTCCTGCTGAAGTAGGCTAGTGGCTTTGGTGTTTGCAAAGTGAAAGTAAATTTAATAAAATCAGTGACAAATTCCTTAGTGTCTGTCATTCCCTGTGGACACTCAGTCCTCTGGTTTTACGAGGTGCTCTGTGTGTGTGTGTGTAGTGGTGGGCATTGAACATACTGTCTAATGTGCTAGGCAGGCATTCAACCCTGAGCTACATCCCCAGCTCTTTTAACTCCTTTTCACTGAGGGAAGGGGGGGCTTGTGTGTGTGTGTGTGTGTGTGTGTGTGTGTGTGGTGTGTGTGTGTGTGTATAGTTTTCCAGCTTGTCCTGGAACTCACTCTGTAGACCAGGTTGACCTCTAATTCACAGAGATCCACCTGCCTCTACCTCCCAAGTGCTGGTATTAAAGGTGTGTGCCACCACTGTCCAGCTTTATTTATTTATTTTATTAAGACAGGATGTGATGGTGAGTGTTGCCAATTTGGCAGAATCTAGAATCACATGGAAGAAGGGCCCCTGGGCATGCATTTGGGGGGTGTTATCATGCATGTGAAGTGTGAAAAATTGCCCACTGTGGGTGGCAACATCCTCTTAATGGGATCCTGAACTGTGTAAGTGGAGAAAAGAGCTAAGCAGCAGCAAGCATAAAATAAAATCATTTTAAAGAAATAAAAAGAGACAAGAGGAAAGACAGAAGGAAAAAGAAGACGGAAGGAGGCAGGCATGAAGGGAGGGAAGAAAAAGCAGGCAAAAGGGACTGAGAGGCAGTGTTCACCCTTGGCCCAGGAAACTACATTTCCCAGAAGTCTCTGCTCTTGAGCAACTATCTGTGACCTTGGAGTCCGGCATCCGCGCAGTGTTGCTAAAGGCCGAAAAAGTGTGTATCAGTACCAATTTTCCATTTTCCAAAGCTTTCAGTCCAGCTTGTTGTCATTATAGAGTACTGTACACTCCCAGGCGAGTGCTTAGACAGGCCCTTAAGCTCCGACTCAATGAATTCTGGGAATTGTAGTTGCTGCCTGCACAGGCACACTTTGCCACAGGACAGTGGTTGATGGCAGAAATCTCAAGCTATGGGTCCCTGGGTCTCCTTGGCAGCGGGTGGGCCGCAGAGAGGCGGGGACCAAAGTCTGGCCTTGTCATCTTGACTGGCTGAGGCCCGCTGCAGCCTTGAGCTACTCCAGAAGCTTGGCAGCGTCTTAGGCTCTTGATTAATAATAACGTTTTCTTTCTTTCATGAGACAGGGTCTTTTGTAGTGTAGGCTAACCTGGAGCTCAATATGTAGCAGAGAACTCTATATGACCTTGAACTCCTGATCCTCGTCTCCCAACTGACAGACATGCGCCCCACATGCTGGGCATTGGACCCAGGCATGTGTGCCAGGCAAGCACTTTACCCGTCTACCAATGGAGCTACAGATGTATTTTAGTTTGCTGTTGTTGTTCGTTTTTATGTACATTGGGGTTTGCCTACGTGTCTGTCTATGTGAGGGTGCCGGATCCCCTGGAATTAAAGTTACAGACAGTAGCGAACTGACATATGGGTGCCGGGGATTGAACCTGGCTGGGTCCTTTGGAGGAACGGCCAACCACGAGACATCTCTCCAGCCCCCCTGCGACCCTTCTGTTTTGTTTTGTTTTGTTTTGTTTTGTTTAAGACAGGTTTTCTCTGTGTATTGCTGACTGTCCTGGAGCTAGCCCTGTAAACCAGGCTGGCTTTGTAGAGATCTGCCTCCCAAGTGCTGGAATTAGAGGTGTGACATGCTTTGTTTTTTTAACTATCTTATATAAACAGGTATTTTGTGCCTCCTGTACTGGCAGGGGGAAAGTATTGACTTCTAGAAACAATCCATCACTGTGTTGTGCAAGTTATGCTGGAAACCAAGCCAACTGCTTTTTTGTTGTTTTTGAGACAGGGTTTCTTTGTAGGTTTGGAGGCTGTAGCTCTTGTAGACCAGGCTGTTCTCGAACTCACAGAGATCTGCTTGCCTCTGCCTTCCCAGTTCTGGGATCAAAGGTGTGAGCCACCACCACCCGGCCAAACCAATTGTTTTACAAAACAAGCCATTCAAGGCCAGCCGTTGCTGCTCTGTTCTCATTGGCCTGTTTACTTATTGTCCATGGGGTATAGAAAACAACAATAAAGGGCTGGAGAGATGGCTCAGGGGTTAAGAGCACTGGCCGCTCTGCCAGAGGTCCTGAGTTCAATTCCCAGCACCCACATGGTGGCTTACAGCCATCTGTAATGAGATCTGGCGCCCTCTTCTGGCAGAACACTGTGTACATAATAAAGCAAAACAAAAAAGCCACTGGCCTCATGACTGGGGTTTGAGTGAGTTACTATAAAAGCCCTTAGAACAGAGAAACAGGGAAACACAACAGGAAACAGTGAGGGAAATTCTAGAGATTAACACAGGAGTGTAGCTGCAACATTAAATGAAGCCAGGGCGGTGATGGAGGCAGATCTCTGATTTAAGGCCAGCCTGGTCTAGAGAGTGAGTTCCAGGACAGCCAGGGCTACAGAGAAACTCTGTTGTGAAAAACAAACAACAAAAAATAACAAAAACTGGAAGCTCTTAGACTACCTGCCCTTCATCCACCCAAGGGAATATGCTTGTGAGAGGAGGGTACCATGTTTATGATCCATAAAGGACCCTGGGGACCTTGTTGTGTGTATGGGGAGGGTCAGAGGACAACTTGGGGTATCAGCGATGGAACTCCAGTTATCAAGCTTGGCCGCAAGCTCCTTTTACCCACTAAGCCATTTTAGCAGCCCTCTGGTTTTGTTTTCACATTTGAAAAGATATTTTAGAAGTGTGTGTGTGTGTGTGTGTGTGTGTGTGTGTGTGTGTCTGTGTTTTCATGTGCACAGGTGTCTTCGCAGGTCAGAAGGGAGCATCAGACTCCATGGAACAGTAGCACAACAGTTGTGGTTGTGACTTGCCTAGTGTGGTACTGGGATTTGAACTTGAGTCCTTTGCAGGAGCAGTACAGTACCCTCTACTCTTAGCCTGGCTCTCTAGCCCCTGGTTTTGTTTAAGCCCAGGCTGGTCTGGAACTTGCTCACTATGCAGCCCAGACTGCCTTAAAACTCACTGTATAGTTCAGACTGGCCGCCAACTCCCAGAAGTCCCCCTGCCTGAATCTCCTGAGAGCTGAGGTAGCAGGAATGCATGCCTTGCCTCGCCAGGCTGTGAAAACATCTTAGCTTCCCTTAAAGTCAGCTTTGCCCACTCCCACTCAGCCCAGTGGGAGTCGCAGCTGCCGCCCTGGGTTCCCACAGGAACCCCCTTGGGTGCCAGCCCCGAAGCTGTGATAATTGCCATGTGTAATTCTTTAATAAATGTCTGTCTTCCTACCCCAGACCATGATCCCCAGAAGTCCTCATCACATTATAATTTCAGCACAATTTAATTACCCATTGTCCATGTCCCCAGGGATTCCCATGAAGTGGGAGGGATAGCTAGACTTAAGTGGGGAGATTGTGAAAAGTCAAGTCAGAGGCTGGGAGGGAGGGGGAGGGACAGGGGGAGGGATGGAGGGAGGGAGGGAGGGAGGGAGGAAGGAGGCAGGCAGGCCGGCCCCAGACACCCTTACAGCTATTCCAACAGAATGTATCGCTGATGGAATGTTCTTCGCCTCCCAAGCACGAAGCCTTGGGCCATCCCCAGCCTGGAGTAATCTGTGAGTGCAGGTATTCACCTGAATCTCAGAAGTTCAAAGTCAGGCTCA
Source organism: Phodopus roborovskii (assembly GCF_943737965.1). NCBI lineage: Eukaryota > Metazoa > Chordata > Mammalia > Rodentia > Cricetidae > Phodopus > Phodopus roborovskii. The sequence continues at coordinate 1,591,269 of NW_026126651.1, forward strand.
GTCGGTAAAGTACTTGCCTTGCAAGCTTGAGAACCTGAGTCCCATGGGCTGGACTGCAGCTCAGATACAGGGTGCACGTAAGTCACGCAGGGAACTCTGGGTTCAATCCCTAGCACCGTGTAAATAGGCCGTGGTGCCGCAAGCCTGTAATTCTAGCACTTCCAATGTGGAGGCATCTTCATTTGTTTTTCAAGACAGGGATTCTCTGTGTAACAGCCTTAACTGTCCTGGAACTAGCTATTGTAGACCAGACTGGCCTCAAACTCACAGAGATCTATTAAGGTTTAATAAGGATCAGGAGAAACAAATAGGCTGAATAGACGTTAATTCAGGAAGAAACAACTTACAACAGAGACAGATGAACACCAGCGGGTTCCTGGTCCCAAGGATGCCTCCGGATGCTCTCCTGTCCAGTACTACAAGCAAGAGACCAAGGGGGGGCGGAGCGGGGGTCTCCTCAGACTTAGTTCCCCCAGGTAACATCTGCCCCATCCCCACCCACAATGGGTGTGGTCTGTGCCACAGGTGCGGACAAAGTGAATATCTCACTACAGAGATCTCCCTGTCTCTGCCTCCTTCGTGCTGGGATTAGAGGCGTGGGCCACCACTCCTGCCTCTGACCAGCCTGGAATACACTGGACCCTTATCCACCAGGCCAGAGTTTTATATCCAGTGAAGGTGAGTTTGGGCTCCCTTGGCCTAAGTGATTCTGTGACCTCCAATGAATACTGTCTTTCTTCATGTATGATCTGACATCCTTTTATCCTGCCCCCTTTAGGGAAGGGCCACAGTGATGGGGGAAGTTTTGTTGCTGGGAATTATGGAGACTCAAGAGGGTAGGGGCAGTATGCTCTGAGATGAGACCTCAGCACACAGTCTAGCGGACTTCGAGTCACCCAGGAAGTGTGGGGTGTGTGTTTGTGTTCATTCTTGAGCCTCATCCCTGGGTCAGAGTGCTGGACTTCCTCCTATATCTTGCACACAGTGGCTTGGGGTGTGTGTGTGTGAGTGTGTGTGTGCATTTGATATGGTTACCATGTGCACATGTGGAGATTATATGCCATACAAGCTCAGCTCAAGAGAGGGATTGGCGCCTGACACATCCATGTATTTATTGTGATAATTTTCAGGCAGTAAACATGTACCAAGAAGTGTAGCCTGGTGTGATGGCACACACCTTTAATTCCAGTACCTAAGAGGCAGAGCCGGGTGGATCATTTTGAGTTTGGCCAGCCAAGGCTCTGAGGCCCTGCTCAAAAAGGAAAAAGGGAAAATTGAAAAAAATCGTACATTACACAGGCCGTCCAGCAGAGGGCAGGACAGTCACACATGGAAAGGGTGACCTTCAAGGGTGTGGTGGCGGATGGACATCGCCATGGAGGAGCAGGGCTGGATGGAGCCTGGCCAGAAGGAGCTGCACCATTAATAACAACCAGAACCCTGTGGCACTGGGTGGGCCCTGCCCAGCCTTCCTGGGAAGGCTGATCCATCCTCCCTTCTGAGAGCTTTGAGACAGTGTTTTGCTGTGTAGCACTGGCTGGCCTCCAATTCCTGAACTTCCTGTCTCAGCCTCCATTGCAAGGATTACAGGAGCGTGCCACCACACTCCTCACCTGAACCTGAGCTGAGGGTTCATCTGCTCCAGGCTTTCTGTGCAGGCTTGTTGGCCTCCTGCCTGGACTGTCTTCCTTATCTTTCTCTTTTTAAAGTATAAGTGGTCCTTGCTGTAAATATTTATTTTAATTAGATTTATCTGTGTTTGTTCGTGTGTGCGTGTATGTGTATGAGTGTGTGTGTAATGTGTATGAGTGTGTGTGTATGAGTGTGTGTGTGCGTGTATGTATATGAGTGTGTGTGTATGTGTGTATGTATGTGTGTGTACATGTATGTGTATGTGTGTGTGTGCATGGTGCATGAGCATATGCAGTGGTGTTGTGTGTGTGGAGCAGTCAGAAAACAACCACTGAGAGTCTGTTCTATTATGTGGGTCCCGGGGATTCAGCTCAGATTGTAGGCATGGTGGCAAATGTCTTACCCAGTGAGCCATCTCCCTCCCTCCCTCCATCTCACTGGCTCCTCCCTCCCTCCCTCTCACTGGCCCCTCCCTCCATCTCGCTGGCCCCTCCCTCCATCTCGCTGGCCCCTCCCTCCACCTCCCTGGCTCCTCCCTCCCTCTCACTGGCCCCTCCCTCCCTCTCACTGGCCCCTCCCTCCCTCTCACTGGCCCCTCCCTCCCTCCATCTCGCTGGCCCCTCCCTCCCTCCATCTCCCTGGCCCTTGTAGCCTACATCCTCTCTCTGAAGAGATCTCACCCTGGTCCTATCCACATCTCAATCCTCTTTCCACTCTGTTGACCTCCATGCCCTGTGTCTCTGGGTCCAGAAACCCACGGGAAATCCAGGTGATTATTTATAATTAAGTAGCTCAATACACAGAACAAGATTAGAATAGTATATGGCATGTGGTGTTTGGTGTAGGAATCTAGCAGAGTCGCTGTATCCGGGTAAACATTAGAGTGGACAGTTGTTTTCTGAAGTATCTCAACTTTGAAGGAATCTTGGTGGAAAATCAGCGACTGTTTTCTGTGATTTAGAGTTTTTTTCTGATACAGCTCATAGTCTTTGCATGACTTCTGTCACAAGACGCTCTGGCACACCTGAGGCCTTGGATTATTGGGCACTGCAAATGAGTCTCAGTAAGGACTAAAGGGGCAGGGGTCTGATGCTTCAGAAAAGTGTATAGATTAGATCAGAGACGCTGGTATGAGGAACTCGTTTATCTAAAAAACAGTTTTCTGCAGGGATTGTTAAATATGCCTTTGTACAGCTGTTTAAGTCCATCAGAGCTGGACCTGCCTGCTGCCACACAGACCTAAAACTTCATCATGGAGTGACCTCTTCCCTCGACCAACTCACAACTCAGAGCGCCCGACAGGATAATTGGTACATGGTAAGTATGGATCAGCAATGACGATTGCTATTGTTTCCACAATGGATCTGCTAGGACTCTTGCATATAGCTTAAGCAAGTTTGTTGTTGTTGTTGTTGTTGCATGTTTTATTTTTAAGAAGGATTTTTTTTTTTTTTGTAACTATGTAAGACATGTGCCCATTAGTGCTGGAAACCAGACTAGGGCACCAATCTGGAACTGCAGATGGTTGTGAGCCACTTAACACGGGTGCTGGGAACTGAACTCAGGTCCTCTGCACGAGCAGGAAGTATGTGCTTCTAACTGCTGAGCCATCTCTCTAGCCCTGAGAATTTAGATTTTTAAAAATCTTACAGCCAGGCAGTGGTGGCGCACACTTTTAACCCCAGCACTCAGGAGGCAGAGGCGGGCGAATCTCTATGAGGTGAGGCCAGCCTGGTCTACAGAGCTACACAGAGAAACCCATCCCGAAAAGCCAAAACCAAACAACCAAACAAAACAAATTTACATTACTGGGAAATGCTGCAGTCATGGGGCACAGATGAAGCTAGAGCTTAAATGATACCTCCTGGCTCTCCTCCATGTCTAGCTTCATGCTACAGGCCTCTCCAAGTGGCAGTTAACATAGTTCTACTAGCAACCACATATGTGAGCCCCAAGGAAAACTGGTTGGTTCCCTTTTGCCAAAGCACCCAGTGTGTTGAGCAGACAGGAAAATATTGTGACCCGGTAACTATGCATGGAGATAAGTGCACATCGGGAAGGGTCATTGCCTTGGCTGCAGAGATGAGGAAAGTGGACCTCACGAGGTTGACCTCTCCCTTCACTGCCCCTCTGGGACAGCTGGAGCCATGCTCCCATCCAAAAAGGGGGAAATGGCTTCCTGGGAGTTTTTGTCAATGATGTCAGGCATCACTGTATGTGCCCACAAGTTTTTAGTCATGTAACTTATGCTCATCATAAAGGACAATTTGAAACGTGCCCAGAAATATGCAAGTACCAAGTCCTTTTATCTGCCTGGCTCAGAAACTCAGTGGTTTCTCTTGAGCGTGTTTCTTCCTGGACCTTCAGTCTGTACTCTGTACGCCTGCGTGTCAGAAAGTGTAACTGAAAAGTATGAAAGCCATTCCCTCACATTCAGTGTGGTGACCCTCCTTGTCCAACGCTTTCGTATTTTACATTTTCTTCCATATCTTTTGAACAAGCGTAGCTTTATTTTGCTGTAGCCATGTCCTGGAAACACTCTGGCCTCAGAAGTCCACTGGCGGTTCCGGTCATTGTACACACATGGCTTGTGTCCCGGGGGCTCGGTGCTGAGTGTGAGGCTCTCCAAATCACTGCTTGCTCTGCTTCTCTTATGCTTTTGATGCTACACGCTTCTCACAACATTCTCAGGTAGAGTGCAATGGGCATCCTTTCTCCCTCTGTCCCTCCAAGTCAGATTCCCAGGGTCCTCGCGTTTCCAAGGCAAGCACTTCACCCAGTCGTCCTCCAGCCCCGACCTTGAACTTTCCACTCTCCTGCCTCTGCTTCCAAAGTGCATTGATGGTGTGTGCCACTGCACCCTGCTCCTTTTCCAATGGCTTCCTAGAGACTTCGTGCCAGCCAAGAGCATTGTGCTTCTTTCGGAAAAGGAAGTATTGGCTAGTGGCGAGGGAGGTTGGCCTGTGGGAGCAGGTGGCTCCGTGCTCAGAGCCTGCCAGTAATCTACTCTTGTGATGCCGCTCATGTTTAGTTAGCGTTATTTTAAAATCATTTGTATTTATGTGTGTGTGGGTACAGGTGCTTATGGAGCTCAGAAGAGGGTTTCCATCCCCTGAAAACTGGGGGTTCCAGGCGCTTGTGAGCTGCCTAACATGGGCGCTAGGAATTGAACCAGAAGGCTCTTAACCTCTCTGGCCACAGAGGTTCGTGCTGGAGGCAGAACAAGGTGCCCTCTGTTATTGGTTTATGTCCTAGCAACTTAGAGACCCACACAGGAAGCATCTCACCCAAACACCCCTTCAAATGCATCAGGCTTCCCCAGATGTGTATATTTACTAGCTGTTATCTGACCACATCTGCCCAAGTCTGAAGCTCTCAGTCACCCTCTCACCCGGCCTTCCCTGGCTCTCAATCCCCTAACCCTCTCCTTATTAGCTATGATGTGAAGGTGTTCCCCGAGTTCCTATCTGGAAACCTAACCCCGAACATAGTTGGTGTGCGGCCTTGAGGAGGTGGGAAGCCTCATGAATTTCCATCTATGGGAGGCCCTGCAGAGCATTGCATCTGGCTTGGAACTGCTCTTTTCTTTTTCTTTTTTCCCCGAGACAGTGTTTCTCTGTAATTTTGGAGACTGTCTTGGAATACAGGCTGGCCTCGAACTCACAGAGATCCGCCTGCCTCTGCCTCCCGAGTGCTGGGAATAAAGGCGTGCGCCGCCAGCTCCAGCAGAACTGCCTTTTATGTTGCTACCTTTTGTTACTGATAGCTTTTCTCCGAAGTGTTTGATTCTTGTCTGAGTTCTTCCTGAAGGGTTCAAAGCCATTGCAACACTTGGTTATGAGAGGACTTGGCAAACCAAACCACTCCAGATAAGAGGTTTTGGTATGTGGAAATTGACTTGCTCAGAGATGTAAATTATGAAACAATAAAAAGGCCTTTTGCAAAGCAACAGCAGTCAGTTCTCCAGAAGCTGGCTCCCTGGCTGCTCTAAGCCGTATTCATTGTGGAGGGACCCTAATTCTTCCAGGAACCTGGGCAAAACAGATCAATGACAAGGCCACCAATGACCTGGAAAACATCCTCTCAGATCCCAAGCCTTCTCAAACTGTGACTCTGGTCTTCCGGCTACCAGCACTGGGTAACTGTTCCGTGTATGAACTGCCAAGTCTATGGTTGGTTGTTAGAGTAGCCAGAACAGGGCCTATTCACTCTCCACAGCCCACCCCCTTTTCTTCCCTCTGTATCACCCCCCCCCCCAATGTGATAGCAGGGCCTCCGCCTGGCGATCAAATGTGGAACCAGGATGACTGGGAAAGCCAACACTTAGATCAAAACTTTAGTCAGAGAAACAAGCCCCCCCCCAACACGCACACGTGCGCGCGCACGCACACACACACACACACACACACACACACACACAGGCTGAGAACTTGCATAGACTCCTGGTCTCTACCATGGGGCCCACTCTGAGCACGCCTTAAAGTATCTTTTTTCATATTGTGCATCCATGCACGCCTGTGATTGGGTATGTGCACACACGAACAATTGTTCTCGGTGGCCAGGAGGAGGGTTATCTCCCTTAGGGGCAGGATTGCAGGTGTTTGAGCCACCAGGCTTGGGTGCTGGAGCCGGAACGTGAGTCTTTCTCAAGCGCACCTTTCCAGTGCCAGCACCACCAGTGTACCCAGCATGCACCGTTTTCTTGTCATTTTGTTTATTCGAGGCAGGGTTTCTCGGTGTAGCCCCAGCTGTTCTGGAACTTACTCTGTAGGCCAGGCTGGCTTTGAACTCGAGATCTGCCTCCTGAATGCTGGGACTAAAAGTGTGTCCTGCCACCACTGCCGCCAACACCGCCACCTGGCCACCTACACTCTGTAATCGGCCTGTCAATTTCTTAGACTAGCTAGTTCCAGAGGGCAGAGATCGTGTGCAGGAAATTAAACACTGCTTCAAAGAAAATGCTCAATATCATGGCCTGGACCCAAAGGCAAGCCAGGTTCCCATGACAAACACAGTGCCAACCAGAGGGCCCCAAGGAGGGCGCATGCTCTTCATGCCAGCACTTAGGAGGCAGGCCTGCAACCACACAGTCAGTTCCAGGGGAGCCAAGGGTATATAGTGACACCTTGTCTCCAACTTTTAAAGTTAAAAACAAGTGTGTGCATGCACCAGCTATTTTAAGCATCCTAAATGTGTTAAGTATTGATTGACCAGGCCCATAAGATTCTCATGTGATGGGGCTGCTCAGTGGGCAGAACACAAAGCCTGATGAGGAGACACTAAGGAAGTGTTTCCATAAGGTTTCTAGCAGGAAGGGCTTAGATAAGCCAAGAGTCCCAAAAGGAAGGATTCTCACCCTCTGGGCACCTGTCAGGTGAGAAAACTGTGACCAGGGCCCGTTTGTTTCTCATTCGGGGATCTGGCGGGGGGGGGGGGGCACAGGGACAGTCCTATTAGTGTGCCTGCCCTGTAGCCAGCCTAACAGATAGCACACAATGACGACTGAGTGGAGTAGCTAAGGTTCCCGCAAACACGGCCATAGTTTTCACCAGCACCATCTACCATGTATGCCGCTTTATATTTTAGCACCTCAATTTCCTAACTTCCCCTGCGGTTAGCAAAACTCACTTGTAGTCACTAATTCCATGACAAACTTGGCGCTTTTATATATAATAATTCAAACGGAGGAAGATTATGGAAAGAAGTAGCATGTGAATCTGGAATCCTCTGAGTTCCAGATTATGAGTTAGTTTTAGCAATTTGCAATTAGAAATTTACTTTATGAATTTATGTGTAGGGGAAAAACTAGAACAAAGTAGAGATGCAGGGGAAGAAAAAGGCCAGGTATTTAAAGAGTAAGGAGTTGGACAAAAGCTGGAAAATTGGACAGCTTTAAAAGCCATGTGTGATAGTTAACTTTAACCACAGTGAACAAGTTACAATTTTCATCTTTCTTTTTTGTTTTTCAAGACAGGGTTTCTCTGTGTAATATCTCTGGCTATCCTAGAACTAGGTTTATGGAACAGGTTGGTCTCAAACTCACAGAGATCATCCTGCTTCTGCCTCCCAAGTGCTGGGATTAAAGGCATTTGCCACCATGCCTGGCTTAGTTTTCGTCTTTAATATAAAAGTGTATTTGTGCAATATAGTTAAGACACTCATCCATAGATCATAACCAGTGAACATTCCTTATGTGTCAGGTATCAACTAAGTTCTTGAAATTTATTTAACCCTCACCATAGCCCTGAGGGATGTGGAAATTATGCCCATTTTACAGATGAGGAAACTGAAGGATTGAGAAGTGATTATGATTTTCACAAGGCTAACAACTGGAATTCAATTCAGGCAGACTGACTCCAAGGTCTACCACTGAACCCTGACATTACACAGCTTCTTATTGTGGGTTTCTTGTTCCTGGCTGTCCTAGAACTCACAGATTCCCCCTGCCTCTGCTTCCCAATTGCTATGATTAAAGGTGTCACCACTGCCCAGCTTCTTAATTTTTCTGTTTTGTTTAGATCAGCAGTTGTCAACCTGTGGGTTTCAACTCCTTTGGGGGTCGGATGAGCCTTTCACAGAGGTTGCCAAAGACTATCAGAAATCACAGACATCTACACAAAGGACAGTATTCAAGGCTGCAGCATTAGGAAGACGGGGAAGCACCCATCTAAATGAAGCCACTCTACATTCTGTCTCATGCACTTTTATTAGGACTTACTGGGAGGGGAGGTTTCCAGTGTGTTGGTTTCAGTGGCTGACTTTGTATGAGTGACTTCACATGTATGGGACTCAGCTGTCACTAAGTGGCTCTGGGCGGAGCTACTCCTTTACAAGTGTGAAGGTGCTGATGTCTGTTAAGAGCAGAGCAGCTGTAAAAGGCTTTGTGACAATCTTGACAGCGTGGTTTCTCCTGGGTGTGAATTCTCTGGTGTTGACTGAGATGAGTGCTTGAGCCAAAGGCTTTACCACACACATCGCAGGTATAAGGCTTTTCTCCACTGTGAATCCTCTCATGCTTCCTTTGATTTGCTTTCTGGGAAAAGGCTTTCCCACATTTGCTACATGGGTATGGCTTCTCACCGGTGTGAACTCTACGGTGAAGGATAAGGCAGGAGCTCTGGTTGAAGGCCTTGCCACACTCCTGACAAACATAAGGCTTTTCCCCAGTGTGAATCCTCTGGTGTCGGATGAGTTGGGTACTCAAGATGAAGGCTTTCCCACAGTCAGCACATTTAAAGGGCTTCTCCCCTGTGTGAATTTTCTGATGCTTAGAAAGGCATGCGTTCTGACGAAATGTTTTCCCACACTCACGGCACTCAAAGTGCCGCTTCACAGTGTGAACTCTCTGATGCTGAATAAGGTGGTTACTCTGCTTGAAGGCTCTGTCACAGTGGTCGCATTTAAAGGGCTTCTCTCCAGAGTGAACCAACTGATGTCTCAGAAGCTGGTCACTCTGACTAAAGGTCCTTTTGCACTTGTTACATTTAAAGGGCGGCTCACTTCCGGAAGGCAGATGCTCACTGACAGAGGTGCTAAGCACGGACTTCTCAGGCTCCGTGTGTTCATCTGGCTTCACACCAGCATGGATGCTCTGACGGCAGGCGAGCTGCACACTGTGATCGTAGTTCTTCACACATGGGTTACACTCAGAGGGTGTGGCCTGGGTGTGACTCTTCTGCTGCCCTACATACGTGTTGTGCTTGGAGGCTTTCCCACGCTTGTTATACTTAAAGCCTTTCCCAGTGTGCTTTGAGTTCTGACCCCAAACCTTGTCGCCTCTACTTTCTCTGGTGTGAATGCTCAGGTGGCAGCTGAGAGTCGAGCTGCATAGGAAGTGCTCTCCACACTGCTCACATTCATACAGGGGCTCAGTGGTATGAACTTTACGGTGCTGTACTAGCTGTTCTCTATGGCTGAAGGCGTCCTTGCACTCAGCACAGCCAAAGGGCTTTTCTGTGGCATGACTCTGCTGATGTTGGATCAAATGTGAGGGACGGCTAAAAGTCCTGACGCACTGTGGACACTGGTAGGGTCTGTAGCCTGAGTGGATTCGCTGATGCTCACTCAGGTGCGTGCTCCGACAGAAGGCTTTGCCACACTCACTGCATGTGTAAGGCTTCTCTCCACTGTGAGCCCTCTGGTGGATTTTCAGGGTGGAGGAGTGGCTCAACGCTTTCCCACATTCACTGCACTTGTATGGCTTCTCTCCTGTATGAACAGCCTGGTGCTCAATGAGTGAAGACCTCTGCTTAAAGCTCCTTTTGCATTCTTGACATTCAAAGACGGTTTTTACAAAGTGAGTTTTTCGGTGTTGGACAAACTGTTTCTGGATATGGAAGACTTCGGGGCATGTAGCACACTCATAGAGCTTCTGAGGATGGGTTTTCAGGTGTCCAGCTAGAAGGAAGGCCTGGCTGAATGTCTTCCCACATTTCTTACATCTGTAGAACTTAGTCTTTGCAGGAGCTTTCTGATGTGTTTGAAGGACGGATGCACTGACGCCACCCTGACCCCCAGGCAGTTTTTTTGGGTCACTGTCACTAGTAGGTGGTTTTTCTCGGTCCCAACTTTGAATTTTACAGAATTTTGATGAGCTTGCACCTTCACTCTGCACCGGCTTTTGTGGCTCAGCACTTTGACTCTTGGATGGCCTTTCTAGGTTATCACATTGAGTTCTGCACAGGCTTTCTCCAGTGTGAACCTTCTGATGCCACTGGAGAGACATACTCTGACTAAACCTTTTCCCACACTCTTGGCACACATGGGGTTTGTAGCCTGCCTGAGTCACTGGACGCAGGAGAAGAGAAGCACCTTGGCTGAGCTCACTCTCCTCCTCTGGCCATGAAGGGGTGTTCTCCCTCACATGCACAATCCAGTGCTGGAGGAGGTGGTAACTCTGACTGAAACTCCGCCCACACTCGCTACACTTATATAGCTCCTCTTCTCCCTGAACAGGGTCCTTCTGGCTCTGTTCTAAGTAAAAGCTGAAGTCACTCCTGGATCCCTTCAGTGTCACCGGTGTGAGGTTCTTTGTGGGAATATCAGACATCCCAGCATCCTCTCCTGTGGGAAAGAGAGGCCCAGGACTGAGGCTGCTCTCAAATTCATGACTCTTGCAATCTGTGGGGCTTTCCTTGTTGGTAATGTCAGATCTTGGAAGACTTTCTGCATCTCCAAGCAAACTATCTAACCAGCTCTCACTTAAGCAGGCTTCCAAGTTGAGTTCCTCCTTGGACAATGTCTCCATAATCTGGGAGAGGCCTTCTTCCAAGAAGCCATGCTGTAAAGGAGAGTTCTTGGTCTCAGTTGCTTCTGAAAGAGAGAGAGAGAAAGTGTGTGTATAATTCCTTTTGTTCCCTGGGTCAGTGGGACAACCATGCTGTGGGCAACCAGCCTGTCAATGGTGCCCCATCTGGAGATGGCAGAAAGTAAGAAATGGAAAGCTCAGGGAGCTGAGAGCCCGTAAGTGTTCAGCAGAGAAGGAAAGCCTTGGCCATGATTATCAGAACCATGAACCCGAGTTCACGAAAGCATCTTCCAGGCACGCCTCCTCCCTTCTTCCCCGTCTCTACCGCACAGCATCAAAATGTTGCTCAGGCTACCCCGGGTCCTTGACGACGGGGAAACCTTCTACGTCCAGCCAGGCCTCCGCCCTGGGCCCTGGGCCCAGTCTCTAACCCTGGCTGAGGCACTCACGTCCCACCACTCTTCTTTTCCTGTCCACAGCTGTCATCCACAACTAGAAATCTGGCCCCGGGCTCCTTGCTGGCCTCCCATCTCGTCTACTCTTGCGCAACACGCAGCTCACCACCTTACCCTGACCACACCCTTTTCACTATTTCACTAGCCTCTCCACACTGCTGCTGCCCCCCTCCCAGCAGCTGGTACCATGATCACCTTCTTCCGAACCTTCCCCATCCACCGAGCATCCCGGAGGGAGGCTGCTCAGTGCCTCGTGGCCTGGGTGCGACCCTTCCAAACGGCAGCTTTCAAAGCCATCTCTTGCCCTACGCTGTCCTTACGTTGCTCTCAGCCCGTACTGTCGTTTTGTTCCCTCCTCACATTGTCCCCCTGCACAGAGCGCATGTGTGCGTGTGTATGTTTGGCTGGCTGTGCTTAGAAATAGCCTACATGATGAATGAGCAAAAACAGGACTCAGAGCCGAGGAGCATGTGCCCAGGATGTTCACCATCAAGGGACACTTAGCACAAGCAGGAGGCTGCAGAGAGCTCACATCAATGGCCTCGAAGGTGGCAATAAGCAAGGAAGAGGGCTGTGGATTGTCTAGATGGGGGTAGCTAGACCTGTGGTCTCTAGTTCCGAGTCTTCCTCGTAGTGACAGAAGATGCTGCATGAAGCCTCTGTTGCCCGGGTACAGCGCCCCCTCAACCCTCCCCCAGCCCCTTTCTTCCATTGCCAACAGTTCCAGCAGGTCATGGCACGGTGTAGGAACTGCCTGGCATTGGAAATGATAAAGCCTGACTTACTACCAAATGTGGCTATGCGTGAGCCAGGAAGAAGGTAGCAGAGGTAAGCCAGAAGCCACAAGGACGGGGTGCGCAAACTGACCTGGGAATAGGAAGCATCCCCTTGGGGAGGCCTGAAGTGAAAAGGAGAGACCTGGGTGCTGTTCTGAAGAAAGAGACACAGCAGGCATGCCCCAGTGAGGCCCCCTCTGACACACGGCCAGAAAGCTATGGGCAAACGCTTGCGGCTGGGCATCAAGGTGTGTGGACAATGGGCATGCCAGGGGCTGCAGGGTCGCAGTCAGAGTCAGACAATGGAGGCTACGCCCCTCTCACCGGTGCCTGTGGCTCCCAGGCCTCCTCTGACCGTAGCTTCCAGCTCTTCCCTGACATCTGGTTGGGGATTCAGGCTGGGTTTGGGGGGGTCTGCAGAGAAAGAACAATCCTGTCATCAGCGGGGATATGGGCGGCATCTAGACGCTCAACAGGAACTTTCTGGCTTGAAGGTCATTCAGATCTGTGTAGGAGTCGGGGGTCAATGCCCTTCTCACTGTGGGCTACACCTGGCCTAGCTCCAGAGGGCGGCACCTAGCCCTGACCCATCCTTCGTTTAGCAGATAGATAGCTTTTGTTTCTCTTGTTACCCTATGTGTGGATCTTGCCTGAGAGTTTCCCAAGGACACAAAGCCTATGCAAAACTTGGTTGGGGGCAACCCAGAAAACTGGCACCTCCTGAACTGAGAAATTCATTTGACATTGTCCCCTTGGAAGCTCCCTCAGGATGTTCTGAGGATACAGAAATCAACTTGCTAAGGTGCACTTGGAGAGCAATAAAAGCAGTCCTAGGCAAAGGGAGAGCGCTTCAGTTCTTAGAGCCTAGAAAGGCCGAAGTCATTCTTAAGGTGCCTCTGAGTCCTGTTTCCTCAGACCTGCGTGAACCCAACACCTGCTCCTCAACAGATGTGAGAGCTCCTGAGGTGCTTCTATGGCTTCACACCAGATGTCAGATGAGAACAGCTACCCCCACATAACAAAAAATAAGGGAGGGGGTCCCACTGCATGCTGTCATTTCTGTTTATCTTCAGATAAAGTTCTCTGGTGTTTCTTGGAAATGAAGAATAGACTAATTAGAGGAGATGGAATACGGGCAGGTTAGCAGCAGTAGGAAGCTGGTGCTGGAGGAAGCTGTGCAGGTACGCACTGGGGTAGACACCTTTTGCCTTCCTACCAGGAGGCTGCTACACAGCAAGTGGGTTTGGCAGTGCTGGCTGCTCTAGGAGAGTCATGCTGGCACAACTGGCTTGGGAATGATCCTGTATTTTACTTTGCTTTCCTTCTGAGACTCAGGAGAAGAGCCCCATGAGCAAGCACCTTCTCGCTCCCTGACTTAGTAGGGTTTCTACTGCTGAGAGAAAACACCATGACCAAAAGGCACTTGGGAAGAAACGGGTTCACTTCAGCTTGTAATTCTCAGCTCACACTCCATCACTGCTGAGAAGTCAGGACAGGCACCTAGCAGCGGGTGCCGGCGCAGAAGCCATGGTGCTTACTGGCGTGTTCTCGTGACCTCATCCTGCTTTCTTACAGCCCCCAGGTCCACCAGCCCAGGAGGGACAGCACCAACAATTAAGCAAAGGCACCATAGACTTACGTGCCTGAAGGGCAACCTGGTAGGATCAGTTCTCAGCTGAGGTTCCTTCTTCCCATTGACTCCACCTTGTGTCAAGTTGACAAGATACTAGCCAGAACTCTTGCCATTGCTGGAGAGTCAGAGCATCCGTGTGACTTCACTGAGGGTTCTGCACAAGCCCACACCCTAGCAACCTGTGATGTGCCCGTCTACTATAGTGAGAAAGCTGTGAGTCTGACCACAGGCTGGGACCGCCTAGGGACCCCTAAGCTGGGGTGTCCCGGGGGAGCACAGCTGCGAGGACTTTTCCTCTCTGAAGTTCTGTTGCAGAGTACCTGGCATAGGGGAATGACTAGGGAGCCGGGTGCACGAAGCACCGGGTGGCGCTTTACGCAGGGTGACTTCTGTTGCAGAGTATTTGTCTGCCCTGTGTAAGATGTGTCACTATGACTGGTTTGATAAAGAGCCGAGGGTCAATAGCTAGGGAGGAGAGAAGAGGCAGGACCTGTGGTGAGAGAGGAACTCTGGGAAGAAGAGAGGTGGAGAGACACCAGCGAACAAGCTGCATGTACAGAACTGGGGACAGGTAAAAGCCACGTGGCAGAATGTAGACGCAACACCCAGTGAAAACAGATAACCAGGCCCTCCCCATGAAGCTCCCATCCCAGACGACACAGAAAGTAGTTAGACCATGTTGGAGCCACAAGGGAATCCAGGCTCAGTGGGGGCTGTGTCTTCTAGTGGCGCTAAGCTGTGTGGGCAAAGGGGACAGCAACCACAGGATCCTAAATCACCTGCCCAAGAAGACTGCAATTACAAGCAGGAAAGGTTGGGGGATGCAAGATGCTAGACAGGGACCACAGCAGGTCCCTCAGGCTCAGCTCTCAGGGCTCAGGGCAGGACAAGCCTCTGCTACAGGTTCTGCCCTGTGCACTGTGCATTAGATGACAGCATCTTGTGGAGCCCGGAGCAAGATGACACTTACTGAGCAAGAAAAGGTCCTGGCAGTTGCTCAGTGTGGAATCCCAGAACAGGTCTCTCTTATCCAGCTCTAGCTCCAGCTCCTCCCAGTCCTCCAGGGTGAAATCCATGGCTTCCATGCTTTCTAAATTGCTTTTCTATTGCTGTAATAAAACATCATTACCAAGATAACTTATAATTGGATTTGCAGTTCCAAGGGGTTAAGGTCCATGATGGTGGAGTGAACACACTTGGGCAGCAACAACTGACAGCTCACACCTCAAACCTCAAGCAGGAGGCAGAGAGCACACTAAGGATGGTGGGAGTTTTTGGAATCTCAAAGCCTGCCCTGGTACACCTTCTTCAATAAGGCCACACCTCCTAATCCATTCCAAATAGTTCCACTAACCTGAGACCATGTATTCAAACATGAGTCTGCAGGGATCACTCTCACTGAAACCATCTGGCTGTCCCTCTGCCCCAGGCATTTCCTGTAAACTAGGAGACTGAAATCCAGGCCATCTTGAGCCACATTGTGAGATCCTATCTTAAGGCATCTCTCCCTGCAAAGATTGGGAGTCACAGCTGCTTTTTCTTTGGGAGGGACTCAGTTCAGACAAAGGGATTTCAACTTACCTCAGCCACAGTGGCCTGCTTCCAGTGACCTCTTTTAAGCGCCTCCTTCTTCCCCTCCATGTTCCCAGCTAGCAGAGCTGCAGAGGAGCTGAAACAAAGTCTCCATTCCTTCTATGGCTGATATCCTGATCATGCTGGATGAGTCTCCAGAATATGGCACATAGTAGGACAAGTCTCAAAAAGAACCTGCCTGCTGTAGGGACCACGATGACAGTTGTATTTAATGAAAACGATGCCACCCCTAAATCTCTATCATGCTTCAGAACCTGCAGAACAACTCCACAACCATTCCTGACTTACTAGGCATGTTTTAAAAATATCTGTTAAAAGCCGGGCATGGTAGTGCATGTCAGCCCTGCTCTAGGGAGGCTGAGGTGGAAGGATTCCTGGTTTAAGATCAGCCAGGGATACACATCAAGACTTTAATCCCAGCACTTGGGAGGCAGAGGCAGAGACATACGGAGGCAGGCATCTCTGTGAGTTTGAGGCCAGCCTAGTCTACAAGTTTCAGGACAGCCAGGACTGTTTCACAGAGAAACCCTGTCTTGAAAAACAAGACAAAAAAGTGGGTTGGACATAGTAGCCCACACCTTAATTCCAGCCCTTGGCAAATAGAGGCAGATCTCTCTGAGTTCAAGGCCAGCTTGGACAGATGGCTTATTGGTTAAGAGTACTGTTGTTCTTGTGGAGGTCTGGGCTTTGATTCCCAGTACCCATGGGGTGGCTCAAAACCATCTAGAAGATCAAATGCCCTCTTCTGACTTTTGTGGGCTTTAGGGACACATGTGGTACAGACATAAATGCAGGCAGAACACCCTTAACACAGAAATCAACCTCAAAAACCCAAAACTAAAAAGGTGAAGAATCCTTGGCAAAGACAGTATCTAGCTGAATGGGTGCTGCTGGATTTCTAATTATATTTTGTAGAATTTGAGGCAGGTGAATTAATCTTCCCACTCTATGTGGACAAATAGAAAACCAATAGTTTGGAAACTTTTTTTTTTTTTAACCCATGACAATGGAGTCACGGTATCAAAGACAATTATGTGTATGTGTGTGTGTGATGAAGTGGTTGAGGTAGTGGAAGGTGAGAGGTGGATATGATCAAGGTACACTGTATACATGTTTGAGTCGCTCAAAGAATAAACACACAGTATTCTTTATTTTTATGTTTGTTAGTGCCTGCATGGAAGCACTGTGTGCACATCTGATGCCTTCCTTCAGGGGCCAGAAAACCCATAACCTAAAACAGGAGCGGCAGATGTCTGTGAGGTGGGTGTTGGGAACGGAACCTAGGTCCTTCGAAAGTAGTCTTTACCTCTTTCTGCTTGCTCTAAGGGACACTTTGTGTTTTGTTCGTTTTAAAGGATACTGGGTTAAGAGCGATTGCTGATCTTCAGGGAAGCAGGGGTTCGGCTTTCAGAACCCGCATGGCCGTTCACAGCGATGTCAATTAACTCCAGCTTTGGGGGGGTCCGACGCCCTGTGCACGCAGACACATGAATACACACAAAATAAACCTTCTCAAACAGGAAAAGACTTCCCTCCAGACCCCACGGCCCACACCAGGCGGCGAGCAAGCACGGGCCTCAGCGGCGAGCGCCAGGGTGGCGGGGCCGCACCGTACCTCAGCGCGGCTGGGGGCCGAGCGAAGAGACGCTCCCCGCCGGGGATGCCGGAAACGCGACTCCTCCAGCCCGGGTCCGCCTCAGCAATTTCCGGTTCCGGTAGCGCCGCCTCAGAGGGATTTCCGCTGCCAGGATCGCCTCAGAGCCTCCACGCAGGTCTCCGCGGTGACCTCCAGGACCCAGCGCCTGCCGGACGCCACCGGCGGAGAGCTCTGGGGACAGCGGGGGGGGGGGCAGAAGCAGGGCTAGGTGACGTCGGGGCCGCGCGGACCACGCCCTGTTGGTTATAAGACTACCTCGCCTCTTGCCTCCAGAAATTTCCGTCAAGAGACGGCGTCTGAGTTGCCATGGAAACAGTTCGGGGCGGGGCTGAGCGACGCAGCAGCAAGGGGAGGAGTTTAGGAATGATAGGGCGACCTTTGATTGGTAGCTATCCCGTACTCCACCGCGATTGGCTCCGGATCGGCACATGCGCAGTAGGAGGAAACAGGCCAATAAACCCGAATAGGGGAATACTCTCTCTCTTCCGGTTCCCACTAGCCATCAAGGAGGCGCGCTTGGGCTTCTGGGAAATGGAGTTGCTAGCAGCGGATGGGGCGGGGCTTGGGGGCCCGAGTTAAGTGTGGTTGGCAGCGCCTGCGCGCCGTTGTCAGGGCCCGCGGAGGGTGCGCGCGCAGCACCTTGGTCCCCGGAAGTTTTTGCTGGGCAACTGAAAAGGTGAGTCAAAGTTACGGCTTGGGACCAGAGCGGCGGGCCGGGCCAAGGGAAGCCGCGGAGCTCACGCCTTCTTCCGAAGTACCGCGGTGACGGGCCGCTCGCTCGCTCGATCGATCGCTCGGTCGGGAGCCTGTGACATCACCTGGGGAGTGGCGGCCGGCCGAGGCTGGCGTTCGGGAGGGCGGGCTGCGCCTGTGAGCCTCCGCGTCAGCGCTGGCTTCTTTTTGATTGTGCCCTTGTTCGTCACCTAGGCAAATAAATGTTAGTTCCGCACTTGTGGAAGAGTCTAGCCTTTGGTCCTCTGGTGTGCTGCGTTCTAGGGACGGTACGAAGCTGAAGTAGGGTAAGTTAAACGGATAGGTGCATGATAAAGGCAGACGTATCATAGCCTGAATCTCTGGCTGTGCAACCTTTGACAGGGGACCTCAGCACTCGAATCCCCTTAGTTTCTTCCACCCACACATATTGAGCACTTTACGTTACACAGGGAACTATCACCTTCCTTTGGGCTAGCTCTAAACTCCAGTGATATCTAAAAGTGGCTCATACCTAGAATCCTAGCTTTCAGGAGGTTAAGTAAAGAGGATTTTGGGGATTAGTGAGTTCCCTGACAGCCCAGCATGGACTACAGAGTGACACCCTGTCTCAGTAACTAAAGCTGGAGGTGGAGGTATGTGCTAGTAAGCTCAGCAGCACATGGGAGTCGAAGGAAGACAGGAGGGTCAAAAGTTCAAGGTCAGCCTGGGATGTTTCACCCCTTCCTTAAGGACTGAACAGTTGGCTCGGTGTTTGAGTGCTGACTGCTCTTCCAGAAGACCCAAACTGGTTCCGAGTTCACAACTGCCTGTAACTGCACGTGACCTTTACAAACACTTGTGTTCACAGGCACATAGCTACATGAAGACACACAACATACACAGAATTTAAACTCATAAAAATAAATGTTCCTCAATCCTGCATATCTAGTTTACATTCTAACGTTGTTTGGGATACTACATAGAAAATCAAGCCAATTGTATAATATGCCTCCATGGTGCCTTATCTACATGTCTGGAAGGCTTTCTCTGCTTGCAGTTCACTTGGTAGCCTGTGCTGACATGCCTGAACTTCTTTACTGACAGCTCACAAGCAGAACTGTGTGGCTGTTTCTCGTCAGAGACAGAGGCGCTGCACTGGTTTTAGGCTCTGTGTGGGTATATGCCAGGTATTTGCAGGCTCCTGGACAGGGTGGAGACTTGTCGAATATTTGTTTCAACTATGAAAAGATGTGTTGCATTTGTTTATGTTTGCATTTTTTAACTATGTAAAGATGTGTTGCTGTTTTACCTTGCCTACCTAAGGCACCTGATTGGCTTAATAAAAAGCTGAACAGCCAGAAGGGAGGGAGGAGATATAGATGGGACTTAGTAGGAGGAGACATTTAGGCTTGGGGGAAGAAAGAAAAAGAGACACCAGGGTAATACCAGGGGTCAGACAGACACACAGAGGAAGCAGGAGAGTAGGACATACGGTTAAAAAAGAGTAAAAAGGCCGAGACAAAATGTAGATAAGTAGAAACAGGTTAGACTAAGTTAAAAGAGCTTGTGGGACAAGCCTAAGCTAAGGCTGAGCAATCGTAACATGAAGCGTCGGTGTCTTTATTTGGGAGCATGTTGGCAGCCCAGAGAAAATTCCAACTACAGAGGCGGAAATTGGGTCCTGTGGAAGAATAGTGTTAATTCTGAATTACTAAGACATGCAGCCTACCCCGTGATCACTGTTGTGATAGTAAACCGCAGTGACAAAGGGTAGAATCTGACATTCGTTCTAGTCGGGATGTGACTGCCAGGGTGGAAGGGCTACGGGCTAGATGGAGTGATGGCTTTGATTTAATCTAAAAGACTAAGTGTATTGATCATCCTCAATGTTTAATTTTCCTTTCCACACCTTAAGGTGGTGGAAGGCACTTGCTGATTTCCACAAGTTAGTCTGAATTGAATTGCCAAATTGCAGGAGAGGGCTTGCCATTCCAGCTCTGTGCCACAACATAGGTTCATTAACAGAAGCACTGACTTCCACAGTTCCATTCGAACTATACCGTTTCCATCTTAACTCTGAGTGAGAATAGTTTCCAAGGGGCTGCAGTCTGTGATGTCTCCTTGGGAGACGTTAACGAGACTTCTTGCTCTGACACTGTTGCTAATGCACCAGTCAGACTCCTTGTTGGTAACTGACATCTCACAGAGAAGTAGACTTACGGAACTGGTAGCATTAATCTCCTGTGCTCTAAATCCAGATGCATGAAGCAGATAAAACTTGTTCCGATAATTTAGGGTAGTATTGACTATGGATAGCCATACTGAAGAGTTATTTTAAGGCATTGAGTTTTATTTCCCGTGCAAATAGGGATTGTTTGAACTCCCACAGGGTCAGGGAGCCACTACAGGAAGATCCACATCTCCCAACTTACTGCTAGGTTAATTGGAGGATTGGGGATAAAGCCAGTTTGTATAGTGTGCCCCTGTTACCTTGTTAATTGCCACAGATGAAGTATAGCAAAGAACAGTTTGTGGCTTTCAGGGTTCTGAGTCATTTGCCTCTCCTCTGTCACCAAATCCATACGTTGTGCCCAGGTGGGAGGGTTCACTGTCTACTTTAAAGACCTCCTGTATTTTTCTTCTCCAGAGGTGTGTCCACAATCGCAGCATCTGAGATATTCCTCTTGATAATTCTAGATTTTTATCCACTTTGGTGAGATCCACAGTCTTTTATCTCCTGTGGAAACATAAGCATACCCTCCTTGTCCTCTGCTTCAGTTCCTGCTTGAGTTTCTGCACTAACTTCCCTCCACGCTCGACTATTAATTATAAGATTAAATAAGTCCCTTCCCCCCAAGTTGCTTTTGGTCATGGTGTTTGTCACAGCAATAGAAAGCAAACTATGACAACATGTAAGTGTGTGACTGTGTATGACAAGGGATGCTTGTAGAGAACAGAGAACAACTCAGATTGTCAGCCTTGGGAGCAAGTGAAGTACCTTCACTTACCAAGCCAGAAGTTCTCAATCTGTGGGTCACGACTCCATTGGGGGGGTCAAATGACCCTTTCACAGTGGTTGCATATCAGTATCCTGTGTGTCAGGTATTTATATTATGATTCATAGCAGTAGCATGTAGCAGGTCTTTCTGTATCCTGCGAGCCTGCTCCCAAATCACCACATAGAGACTTAGTAATTATGAAAGCTTAGCCAATAGCCTAGGCTTATTTCTAACTAGCTCTTATAATTTAAATGAATATTTTTTAATCTATAATGTTTTGTTTTGTTTTTTTAATGTGGCTCAGTTACCTTTAGTTTGTAAAACCCATGCTGCTTGCTCTGCATGCTGTTATCTCCTCCCCTTTTCTTCCCAGCATTCTCTCTGCCCTGCCCTGAAAATTCTGCTTAGCTATTGGCTGTTTAGCTTTTTATTAAATCAATCAGATTGATACATCTTCACAGTATATAAAAAGATTATTCTACAACATTCCTCTGCTTTTTTCTAAATAAAAATGAAAGGTTTTAACTCTAACATATTAAAATTATATACAATAAGAGCAATTATCAAAAAAATAAGAATTATCAAAAAAAAAAAACAATTATCAGGTAAGAATTACATTTACACCAGGTGGTAGTGGTTTACACCTTTAATCCCAGCACTTGAGAGGCAGAGGCAGATGGTTCTCCGTGAGATCGAGACCAGCCTGGTGTACAAGAGCTAGTTCCAGGACAGGCTCCCAAGCTACACAGAGCTTTGTCTTGAATAACCAATAAATAAATAAGCAAATAAATAAATAAATAAAAGAGTTACATGTACAGTGTCTAGTCCATTTATATTTGGCAAATTCAGAGAAAATATTCCATTATCTACCTAAACTATTTTTGTCATAACTTATATTACCATCCTAAAAATATGTTTTTAGGTCTTAAAACATCTTTTTAGTTAAACAACTTAAGCTTTTTGTTTCTTAACCTTATGAACTTTGTATCTCTTATGTGAGTTTCATTTTTTTAATTTGATAACAAGGCAAAGGGTAACTAGAAGGATCTTGTTTTCAACTCCTTCGGAGACCTGAGAAGGCTATAATATTACTTGAGTGCAGAGGAAACACCTTCCAAAACTGTAGAAATGACAAAGACATTTGGCTGCCTAGACAGTCATCTAAGTTCCCCTGCAGTGTTGGGGCATCCACCTTCAGCTTACAGGCCTACAGCATCTGACAGGCCTTCCTGTGAAGCAGGAATTTTGAAGGACTGTCCCACCTTGTCTTGGCAAAGTTCAACAGTCACCTTCTTTTGTCTTCTGCTGGCCCAGTTTTGACAGCACACTGTCAGCAGGTGAGGCAAGGGCAGTTTCTTTGCCCAGTGACTAACTTTGCCACAGTGAAAGCAAACTCCATACGGAGGGTCTTCGAAGTCCATCATCCTTTTTTTTTTTTTTTTTTTTTTTTTTTTTTTTTTTTTGAGATGGGGGTTTCTCTGTGTAACAGTCCTGGCACTCTTATTAGAACTCACTCTAGACCAGGCTGACCTGGAACTCACAGAGATCCGCCTGCCTCTGCCTCTGCCTCTGCCTCCTGCATGCTGGGATTAAAGACGTGTGCCACCACCTCCTGGCTCCATCATCCTTTTTTGAAGTAATTTGGTGCTGCCAGGAGCTGACGTGTCTTGTTGTCATAATAAGCCTTATGTTATTAAAATGTCTTAAATGCCAGGTTCTTTAGATCTGTAGCTGTAGATCATCTCTACAGATCTGTTCTGTAGATATATCTAAATTATATTTGTTTGACCTTGAAAACATACCTAACATGGCTGCAAATTTGATTATAGATCACTAGCTACCAACCTGCATTTTTTAATTATCTTAAACAGTTTGTAATTATAGCCTTTAAGGACTAGAACTTTACATTTTACATTGAGCTACATAGGTACGATACCTTAAACAAGAGTAGAAACATATGTATAATATGTTATAGCAAACCCTTAAATTTATATCAATAAATAAAAATCTTTACCAATGTAAAATATTAAGACTAATGGTTGTTCAAAACTAGACTCAACAATCCACTGTTTTATCTCATTTTTATATTGTGTCTCCCCTTTTTCTCTTCCTAAAGAGATCCCTGAATCTAACCTAATCTCTAATCTTGCCAGCCCTTGTGAGCCAGAATCAGCCTTTCCTTCTCTGAGTTGTTTCTGTGGGATATTCTGTAACAGCAGTCGTAAAAGAACACAGTAAATGCCTGCTGGAATGTTGTCACCAGCACAGCCAGCTGGGCTGCTAACCTCTGGGAAGGCAGCAGGGTCTGAGTAACAGCCTTTGCAGCCCAGTGTGTTACACAGCTGCTTGGCTGAAATAAAAGAGACCTCTGCTCTGCCACAGCTCTGGAGAAGGAACAGCTTTCCCTGCTGTGAAATAATCCTTTTGTACTCTATGAAGATGTGTCTTTGCCAAGGCACCTTCTTATTGGTTTAATAAAGGAGCTAGGCCGGAAGAGGTTTGGTGGAAGAGCCAGACTGAGAGAACATTGGAAAGAAGAAGGGCGAAGTCCTGAGAGCCATGGGAGTCACCAGCAGATGCCGAGGAAGCAGGAGATGAACATGCTGTATACTGAGATGTGGTAGAATGTAGATAAAATATAGGTTAATTTAAGATGTGAGAGCTAGTTAGTAACAAGCCTAAGCTATGGGCCGAACATTTATAGTTAATAGTCTCTGTGTGGTTATTTGGGAGTGGCTGACTGGACAGAGCTATTGGTCCTGACAAATAATTCCACCTACATGTCTCTCTTTGCTGAGGTGTCTGTAACTACTTATCTGGATGGCTTGTGGCTTTCAAAGGCAAGTTCTGGAATTCTGTAAGTCACGAGTAAGAAGAAACAGGCCCAAAAGGCTCTGGGATTCCAACATGGAAAAAAGAAAGGGATGTGCAGAAGGAACAATGAAGGGGGCTGGGCAGGCTCCCGTGTGCTCAGGTTCCTTTCTGTTGCTGTGATGAAACTCAGGGAGGAAAGGATGTCTTTGGCTTACACATCCAGGGCCCCGTCCATCATGGAGGGAATTAAAGCATAGACTTGGCTCAGAGGCTCAGAGGGACACTGCTTGCTGGCTCATGCTCGCTCATGTGGGTTTCTTTTACTGTCCAGGGCCATCTGCATAGGCTGGTGCTGCCTTCAGTGAGCTGGTCCTTCCACATCAATCAAGGCATACAGAGATCTGAGTTCAACCCTCAGGACTCACAGGAAAATCTGGGTGTGATAAGCGCACACCTGTAATCCTAGAACTGGGGAGTCAGAGATGGGAGATCCTAGGTTGAACTGGCCAGACAGACTGTGGACTTGACAAGCTACACTGCCTAAAACACAAGGTGGGTGGTGCCTAGGCAGCAGCCCGAGAGGTTTACCTCTGGCCTCTGAATGCCTGCACCCGCCCTTTGCAGTCCTCAGACTGGCCCGTGTCACTCTGACGCCTGCCCCTTTCTGTGTTGCAGCATGATCTCCTTCTGTCCAGTCTGTGGCAAAAGTGTTCAAGGATCATTCAACTTCTGCCCATACTGTGGCAAGGCCCTGCCTGTAGAGGAGCATGCAGGAGCCCAGGCTGGTGTTACGCCCCTTGTGTCATCCTTTCGAGGTAGGAACCGGCAAAGCCCAGCCCCACCCTACAGTCTCTTACAGCTTCTGTAGTTTGGGCCACACTGTTGAGACCCCTGTCTACATAACTGTGGTCTCTGGGTCTGACGACCACAAAAGGGAGGTTTGCCCTTAAGCATGTTCACAGAAACAGAGGTAGCCATGGCAACAGTGTCTTTAGCAGTTTCTTCACTGGACAGCTGAGTCAGCCATTTCTTAGGGGAAAGACACGGAGCTCAACTCAAAGCACAACAAGCCAGACTCAGTAAAATGCAGCCATCCCATGTGTACATAGTCCTAGCACCTCACCAGAAGGTTCCCAATCTTCGTGCGAGACAGTCTTCATGCAAGGAGTAGCTGACTGTGTTGGGTGCGCACAAACACAGTGTTTACTGTATATTTCTTGTTTAAGGGCACACCTGAGTTTAGAAGGCAGCTTACAAGAGTCTGCATTCTCTCTCCCCCATGTGGGGCCTGGGGATCAAACTCTTGTCATCAGGCTCAGTAGCAAGTCCCTTTACCCACTGAGCCATCTTGCTGGGCTTCTGTGGTTCTCTCTAGTCCTCACATGGTAGTTTTCAGCTGTCATGCTGCCGGGGTGTGTTACTTATCATCCACATGGGTTCTAATGAAGCTAAAGGGGGTCTGCGATCACCGAACCGCCTTAGAATTGACAGCTGCTACAGGTATGGCACGTGTGCCTGGAATCTAAGCACTTGGGAAGCTGAGGCAGGAGATTCACCATGAGTCTGAGTCCTGAGCTACAGAGTGTGATCCTGGCTCAAGAATCAAACAGAAACGGGGCTGGAGACATGGCTCAGCGGTTAAGAGCACTGGCTGCTCTTCTAGAGGCCCAGGTTCAATTCCCAGCACCCACATGGCAGCTCACAGCTTCACAGATGCCTGTGTCTTCTGTCCCAGGGGATTTGATGCCTTCATGTAGACATACCTGCAGGCAAAACACATAACGTGAAAATAAGTACATTTTTAAAAAGGAAGTTTCTTAGAGGCTAGAATGACAAGTGATGGAAGATGAAAGAAGAGGCTGGGGCTGGAGAGGGAGAGATAAGCAGGAAAAAGGGGCACCTGGTCAGTGCACAGTGAAGACAGCAGGGCTAGCCTGGGAAGCGCAGAGAGAGCCTGGTTTACCCTGAGCACGCGGTTCAGGGTTGGCTGTGTTCGGAAGGCCCTTCAGGGTGCTAACCTGTATTCGGTTCCCTTTTAGGCTCAAGAAAAGAGCTGAACTTCAGTTCTGAAACCTCTCCCAAGAAAGTGAAATGGTCACACACTGTCTCTTCTCTCCCACCCTCCTTCCTCTCTGACTGTGACAGCTCTGAGTCTGAATGTACCTTGCATTCTCCCGAGAGAGCCGCAGGTGAGAGCTAGGGTTGGTCCAAGTCTGGGTGGGGCAAAGACGGTCATCTGACAAGGTCTGGGGAGGACTGTGCCCTGAAGAGGGGGAGCACTGTGCCCTGAAGAGGGGGAGCACTGTGCCCTGAAGAGGGGGAGCACTGTGCACTGAGGAGTGCGTGCGCTTCCGTTCACTTCCTAGCGCCCATGAGCTGACGTCTCACCGCCTGTAACACAGCCCCAGGACGGCCAGTTCCCTCCTCTGCTCCCCTCTGCACCGCATGCAGGGGAAATTACACAGCACACATGCCGAATTAAACATTAAATTAAAAATGAAAAGCGTTTGAGAAGCTGCTACTGCTGTTTCAACTGAAACGTCAGCCAGTCAGCTCTGCCGGGAACTTCTTCCCAGGGTCCCCTTCCTGCCCATCCCCACAGGGGCCTCTCACACCTCAGGGTGAATTCGTGGTCCACAGTCCATGCTCTCTGCCTTGGCTCTTACCACTCCCCAAGCCCTGCACTAATCTCACAGCTGTTATCATTTACCATTCTGTGTTTCCTCGACAATTTCCTTGTCCCTAAGCTGGGACTCAAAGCTATCTTCCTGGTCCCGCTTCCCAAAGCACTGCGATTATGGGCACACGCCATCACATTCAGTTTTTGAGTAATTTTTTTTTTTTTCTCCCAATCTTCCAACTGATGAATTCTTTCTCTAGCCATATCTGGCCTGCCATTTAATACCCATACTGTGTTTCTGACTGCATATCCCAGTAAACAGAAGACCCTCTTAAGAGACTATCCATGTCTACACTCTGCTATTCTTTCCCTCAGACCGGCTTGCCTTCACCTCCTGCTGGTCTGCCATGCTCCCCAATTCCCGCCATTTACAGACTGGTATCTGCCCTCATTCATCCACTCATGCCTTCTGGTCCCATGTCCCTTGCAGCCTCTTTTCCTGGCCTGCATGTTCTTTGTGGAAGGAACCATACAGAACTGATATGTGTCATAGCAACCACTGCTGGGAAGAGAGGCCTGATGTCTGGGTGTCTTTCAAGATAAGCCCGAGTCTAACACATTTCTGGGCCCTCTGCTTAGCTCAGGACATAGCCAAAACCCATTTCAGGGTGTGTTGGGGGGAATGTAATGTCTTGTCTTCCTGGCAAACTTGTACTTAGCCAGTAAGACTCTGCTCTGCTGTACCTCCCTTCAAGAAGCCTCCCTTGACTCCTTCCAGCCACTTCTCTCTTCTGGACCCAACGTCCACCTTGCCTGCTTTGTCTCTGACTCCGGTTCTGACTGGTCATGTTTAGGTCTGAATCCCCCTGCGCGCCGGGAGGGGTCCAAACCCGACCCATGTGGAACAAAGATTCTGATTGCAGAGGCTCCGGAGGGTGCACAGATGAGTAGGGACAGCATCTTGGGCACTGCTGTTCTGGCGCTTTCTCTATGTGGTCATCTCCCCACAGGCACAAGGAGCAGACCCCCGACTCCCAGAGGCAGCCCACAGGCCTCCAGGCTAAGTCCTCAGACCCTGAAGCGGAGCCGGGTGACCACATCACTCCAGGCTTTGCCCACAGGGACAGAGCTGACAGACAAGAAAGGGCAGCACTGGACACTGAGGGCCCTCCAGAGCCGGGATGACCAAGGCATTCTCTATGAAGGTGCACAGGGGATGGGCCAGGCCACCGACAAGGGCACTCTAATGCCTAAGGACGGCAGTTCCACAGAGGAAAGATGAACTAGGGCTCAGGATTTGACCATTGTATCACTGTGGTAGGGAGGGCACAGACTGCAGAGCACCCAGGAACCAGAGGGAAGGTTACAGGGAGTGACCAAGGCAAGGTGTGACCCTCCTCCACTGTGTTGGGACACTGCCAAAAGCCACTTAGGAGAGAAGGAGGTGGATTTGCTTCACAGTTCAGTTCCTGATAACAGGGAAATTAAGGCAGGAGGGGCCGGTCACACCATAAAGAACAAAGGGCAAAGTTGAATGCGTGTTTGTTTGCGCTCAGCTCCATATCTCCACTCTTAAGAGCCCTGGATCCCTGGGAGGGGGGAGGGGGGAGCATGGAGGGAGGGAGAGGGAACTGGGATCAATATGTAAAATTATATATATATCATTTATTTAAAAAAAAAAAAAAAACCAAAGAGCCCTGGATCCCTTCCTAGGGAATGGGCTGAGTTTTCCCACATCAATTAAGACACTCCCCCACAGGCCATCCCAATGTACGCATTCCCTCATTGATTCCTTCTTGCCAGTTAATTTAGGTTTGTGTCAAGTTGACAAACTATCACACTTGCCTAATGTAAGACTAGATTTAATCTCTGGAACTTTGAGAGAGGAGGGAGGCAGAGGAGCATGGTGTACCAAATGTATGCTTCCCCATGGGAACCAGAAAACTGGCTCCTGGTTCCGAGCAGCTTAGGGACTGAGCGGAGCCCTGACCCTCCCCTCAAGTTCTGATGGTTCCCTCTGCCATTTCACAGCTGAGCCCAGTTCTGCCATCCCCTGTGAATCAAGGACTTGGAAGCGTAGATTCTCACTCAAACTGGTGAGTGGTCCAGGGGCAGCTCAAAAAGGAGGGTGTAGGACTTTTAATTATTCCTTACCTCTGAGCCCCCTGGAAGCCTGGTGAGCCCACCCTGAAAACAGGGTGCCCCTAGTCTGTGAGGAGCCGTGGGACTCTGACCGTCCTTCACTCTGGGGGCACAGGTGAGGAGATGTTTCCTGGCCGTGTGACCCTGTCCCCTCATAGCTCCTAGTTCCCACATCAGTTCTGCTGCCTGCCTCCCACATAGGCTTTGGTCAGGCACTGTGCGTGTCAGGGTTTTGGGACAAAGTGTCTGTGTAAAACACATGAAGGAGCATTTATTCAGTTCGTGATTTTGGAAATACGAGTCTATCATACGGGGAGGATGTTGTCAAGCAGAGCATCTCACTTGTCACTCGTGGAAGGTGTGCTTGAAGCAGCGCATCTGAGAGCTTGAGCAAGAGGGTGCCGGGGTTAGTGTGCCTGTGCAGGCCCCCATAGGCCTACTGCCGTCTGCTCCAGGGTTCCTGAGTGACAGGCCCCAGCTAGGAGACTCTTGTGCACTGTCACTGGATTCCGTCAGCAAGTCAGACTTGACAGACGAGAAGAGAGGAGTGGAGAGCGAAGGAGAGGGAAGAAGGAAGGAGTCAGATTGCGGTGCGTGTATAGTACCTGCCCAGCATGCACAGAGCCCAGGTCCTGTCACCGGCACTGACAAGCCAAGCGTGGCACCTGGAGCGTGCAGGCAGGAAAATCACAAAAGTTTAAAAGTCCAGTTACAGCAAGAGCTTGAGACCTGTGTTGGCCGCACGAGGCCGCATGGGGCCGTGGAGGTGGGGCAGAAAGGGAGAGGGGTGTGGGACAGAGCCCTGGCTGCGTCTGATGGTAAGGTCTTAAGAAGCAAGGGGGAATAGGATATGTAGTTAAAGGACTTGGCTGTGTGTGTGTGTGTGTGTCCAATCTTTAAAAAGTATATATTTCATTTGGTGTGTATGAGTATTTTGCCTGCTTGTGTATCTGTGCCACTTGCATGTTTGGTGCCCACAGAGGCCGGAAGAGGGTGCCAGGTCTGGAGTTACAGGTAACTGTGAGCTGTCTGATGTGGGTTCTGGGAACCAAACCTGGATTCTCTGTAAGAGCAACCAGTGCTCCTAACCACTGCGTCGTCATCTCTTCCGGCCCCCACGCACCTTTTTTTTTTTTTTTTTTTTTTTTTTTAATCGGTTCTCAGTTCTCAGTACATAGACCAGGTTGGTCTGGAACTCCCTGGCAGTTCTGGCCATGTCCTCATTACAAAGGAGGTGGCTAGGAGATGAAGCTTTTAGCAAAGAGCCACATATCTAGGGCAGACTTGTGGATCAAATAATCACAGGCAGGTGAGTCCTGAGAAGCACAGCCTGCTCGGCTGTGATACTCCAGGGACTGCGCGGATACAGAGACAGGAAGCAACGGGGCCTTGCTGGGAATTGGGGGCCCTTGTGTAAGGGGGTTTGGGGTAACCGCCTCTGCCCTCCTCTCACCCCCAGGACTCCAAGGATGGGCGCCTTTTCAATGAGCAGAACTTTTTCCAGAGGGCAGCCAAGCCTGTACAAGGTACTCCACCACCATGGCAGGGCCCTTAATACTCAGTGCCGCGCTGACCAAAGCCCGGGGGTGCGCCCGCCTGCACCCACAGCCTGACCCCATCACCCCCAGCCCTCTGGCCGTGGGAGACAGGTGCGGCTGGAAAGACAAACGGTGACTGTCGCGACACTGCGCTGGCTGTCACGTCACAAACATCCTCCTGGTGTCCTCGCGGGTGTCTCTGTGCTCTGTTAGCCATACTCCCTGGGCTGTATAAGTCTGTCATGTGGTGAGAGCAGCTCGCTGGGGGCTCTGCCCTCCCCCCAACGGCCGTCCGTCCGTCATTGCTGTGGTGCTGCTGCCTTGGAGGTGGCCTGCTGGGAAGGGTTTACCCCATAGGCAGGAGCTGAGCTGCCACCCCATAGGTCCCCCGCTTGCACTGGCCAGACCGCAACACACCCAGCCCCCACCCAGCGCAGGGGCCCAGTGCCGCCCGCCCGTGGCTGGTTAGACGCCTGTTCCTCTTGTCAGTGTTGTGTGTGACCTCAGAGGTCACCTGTCTCCCTGCCTGCCTCCCTTTCTTTCTTTCGATCTTTTGAGACTGGGTCTCGTATAGCCCTGGATTTCTTGAAGTAGAAATGTAGTCAAGCCTGACCTTGAACTCCTGACCTTCTTGCCTCCACCTCCTCTGAGTACTGGGATTACAAGTGTGCTCCACCATGCTTGATTGTATGCAGTGCTGGGCCTGGCACCCAAGACACTGTGCACGCTAGGCAGGCACCCTACCAACTGAGCTCACCCGAGCCCTTCCCGGTTGCTCTTAGCCCCGTCCTTCATGCCAGCCTTGTGCATGCTTGCTCAGAAACTACCGGCAGACATGGATCACAGGTGTGCCCACCCTGCCTCACCCCTTCCCATTGTCACCCGCAAGGGTGGCCTGCCGGTGAGGACAGATGAAGAGTCTGGTCTGGGCTCTGCGTCTGGCCTAAGCAGGGCTTACCCCTGCGCCTGGCCTCTGGCCGACCTTGAGTCTGACCTGACCGCCTCCCGCAGTGAACCGGTGGAAGCAGCTGCGCTCAGTCCCGCTCCTGGCCATCCCCACCTGCGTTGGCTTTGGCATTCACCAGGACAAGTACAGGTGAGCGGCCTGGCTTTCAGCCCCCCCCCCCCCGCCTTCTGCTGCGTGGGTGGGCATTTCTCGGGGACCCCATTGCCTTTCTTCAGAATGGGGCTTGACCTACACAGCAGCAGGCGACCTGCGTATCTCCTCCAGCAAAGTCTCGCCCCTTTAATGGTTCTTTTCTCCATCTGGGCAGCAGCGGGGAGGGAGACAAGCAGGGTGAGGCAGCAGCGAGATGAAGGGCTAAGAGACCCAGGAGTAAGGGCTGGCGCAGCGAGGAGGCTCCTGCTTGCTGAGAACTGGGGTGTGGGGACTGGTGGTAGTAAAAGGACTTCTTTATAGTTTGGTGGAGAACTGAGGAGTGAAAAACTCCAGGCCCCATACCTGCCCCAGGGCATTGTGAGAGCTTCCAGGAAAGGGAACAGTGAGCGCCCCATACCTGTGAGAGCTTCCAGGAAAGGGGGCAGTGAGCCCAGAGGCAGGATACACAGCTGGAGATAGCACTGGGGGGGGGGGGGGGGATAAGTGTCCTAACTCACCCTGCCCTCCTGTGGAATACCTTGCAGGGCCTAGCTTCCCACACCTTCAGCCCCCATGATCGAGTCTCTGTCTTCCCACACCTTCAGCCCCCATGATCGATTCTCTGTCTTCCCACACCTTCAGCCCCCATGATCGATTCTCTGTCTTCCCACACCTTCAGCCCCCATGATCGAGTCTCTGTCTTCCCACACCTTCAGCACCCATGATCGATTCTCTGTCTTCCCACACCTTCAGCCCCCATGATCGAGTCTCTGTCATCCCACACCTTCAGCCCCCATGATCGAGTCTCTGTCTTCCCACACCTTCAGCCCCCATGATCCAGTCTCTGTCTTCTCTGACTTCTCTGTCTTCTTGCCCCGACCCGGGAGCAGTCAGCGACAATCCGGGAAACACCTAGGGGAATCGAAGGACAAGGCATACAAAAAGGATGACAGCAAGACAGGATTCTGATCAAGCTGCCAAATTTTGTTTTCTCAGGGCAGGCTTATATAGGACCATGGGCAGGATGTGAGCAGGGTTTGCAAGTGGGCAGGGTGAAAGGGTCAGTAGAAGGAATGCCCTGGACTAATCTTTAACTGGCTGTAAAGCTGCAGCAGGAGGAATATCCTGGGCTATTCTTTAACTGACTGTAAAGATACAACAGGAAGAATATCCTGGGCTATTCTTTAACTGACTGTAAAACCGCAAGCCTGTATCTAGGAATGCTCTGCTGAACATTCTGCTTACTTCTTGAGAGGCAGTGATTTTCTGTCTCAGGCCTGAGGTAGTGAGGATGGTGATGGTCCCCAACGTCTTCTAGGTTCCTGGTATTCCCTATCCTGGGGAGGAGCCTTCAGTCAGCCCTGGATGATAACCCAAAGCACGTAGTATCAGAGAAATGTGTGCTGCAAGTGGCCTGCAGGCTGGTACGTACCTCAGAACCCTTCCACATCCTCTTCAAATCCCGACTTCCCCATCAGGCAGATTAATTCATCTGCATGGATGCACAGAGGCCAGAGCGGGAGTGATGTAGTCAGTGGGGTGGAGGTGGTCCCCCGAGAGCGGCCTGGAGGCCCAGCCTGGAGCAACGGGTGCAGGCATGGTGTTTGAGCCTGTACTCTCAGCATGAATGGGAAGGGTTACGATGCTGTGGGAGAATGGTCAAAGGATGTAGAAGAGAACTTTCCAGGCCAAGGAAACAGCTTGGGTCAAGGCTTGTGTCTGACTTACTCTTTTATTGCTAAGACACTGTGACCAGGAACCATTTAAGGAAAGAGGAGTTTGTGTTAGACTTATAGTTTCAGAGGGTGTGGGTCCATGCGGGCAGGGTGGCAGTAACAGCCAGCAGGCAGTAGAAGCAGCGAGCACTCACACCTGCAACCGGGGAACGGGGAGCACTGTGGATGGCAGGAGCCTTTGAACCTCAATCCCAACCCCAGTGACTCCTCCTCCAACAAGGCTGCATCTGATTCCCCTCAAACAGTCCCACCGACCAGGGACATCTCATTCAGACCACCAGAGCTTGTACAGAGACGTTACTCATTCTCACATTCATTCGTTCACTCATTCATGCCCTCACCAAATAGTCACCAAGTAGCCAGCTTTCTCTGGCTGGGAGGAGCAGAGAGCAGCCAATCCTGTCTTCGTGTCTCTATTCTCAGCTAGGCGGGCAGGGTTCTGGCAAACAGTTGGCTTTTTGAAATGACCCCTGCTTGTCAGACAGTGGTGGTGTACACCTTTAATCCTAGAAGGTAGAGAGAGGCTGGTGGATCTGTGAGTTTGAAGCCAGCCCGGTCAACAGAGTGAATTCCAGGATAGTCAGGGTTACACAGTGCCATCCTGTCTTGCAAAACAACAACAACAAAGAAATGACCCGTGCTTAACGAAGAATGAGGGGCCAGATCACATAGCTTGAGACGAGAGCACCAAGGGAGTGGTGTGCTTGTTAAGTGAGGTGAATGTTCTGGCACAATCTATAGTGTGGTGGGGTGGGGGTTGGTGTGTGCAGAGAACAGCAAACAAGTCCACACAGAGCTGCAAATCCAGGTAAGGATGGGGGGGGGGGTGCTGTGAGCCCTGGGCAAGTTGAGCAAGTGAGTCGCAAAGCAGTCAGGCCATGTAGGGTCGAGCCGGAGCAAAGAAACTAAATGTAAGACGAAGGCTCAAGTGGAAGAGGGTGGGGCTCGCAGAGCATCCGGGCCAGGGGAAGGAGAGATTATAGAAGAACAAGTGTCCCCAGGGATGAGGAGGGGTCTGGAGATAGAAGCAGGATGTGACTGACCCCCTGTGGGTGCCAGTCCAGAGATGCAGGTGGGAATTGCTGGGAAGCGCGTAGCTCAGCAGCAGAGCTGCTCCTAGACCCCCAGGAAGGGGCTTGGCAGTTTGCCTCTTCTCTCTTAGAAAAACAGGCAGAGCCCTGGTGCTGCAGGGTGCTAGTTACTTCTGCAGAGGGACATTAAATCAGCGCAGGAGGTAGAGGGAACGGCAAGTATTAACTAACTGCTAGTTTGTTTAGTTGGAGGCAGGGTTTCCCTGTGTGGTCCTGGCTGTCCTGGAACTAGCTCTGTAGACCAGGCTGGTCTCGAACTCACAGAGATCCTCCTGCCTCTGCCTCCTGAGTACTGGGATCAAAGGCATGCACCACCACCCAGCTAACTGCTGAGTTCTTCCGAAAGTCTAACTTGAGCCATGCTACGCTAGAACTTGGCAGGGTACCGGTTCGTCTGTGGTGAGCCCTAGGTTGACACCTTTGCCTCTTCCATTTGTCATGGCTCTGTCAGTATCCACCTCAAATCCATCCCTCCTCCTCCAGCTGGATGCTCTGGAGTTCCTCCACGACAACGAGTATGTTCACGGGAACCTGACAGCTGAGAATGTCTTTGTGAATCCGGAGGATCTAAGCCAGGTGAGAGCCAGACGCCTCCAGCACACGCATGCACACACACAGGCACACACAAACATCCTTTTTGTGATGCTCCATTGGTAGAGTGCTTTCCCAGCATACATAAAACCCTGGGTTCCATAACTGAGGCCACATAAACTGGGCATGTTGGCACACACCTTTAATCCCAGCACTCGGGAGGCAGAGGCAAGCTATCTCTGTGAGTTCGAGGCCAGCCTGCTCTACAGAGTGAGTCCCAGTACAGCCAGGGCTACACAGAGAAACCCTACCTCAGCCCAGCCTGTCTGAGAACCTGTCCCCCAAAACAGCAGTGTCACAATTGAGACGGGAAGCGCCTCTCCAAGGCTCGTGTGCTGGTGGCACTTTAGAGCTAAGGCAAGTGGACTGCTGGCAGTCTAGGCTAAGGCAAGCGAACAGAGCAGCTTGGGTGCTAAGCTCAGTCCTTAGAGTTGGGGTTTGCGTGCCCGGGTCAACGGACTCTGGCCCCACATCAGACATGCTTATTGATGGAGCCATCATTTGGCGGTGTCTTTGCAAGGTGGTGGGGTCAGGGGTGGGGCTCCAGGAGCGTGCCTTTCAAGGGTCTCTCGTCTCCCCTCCGTTCCTCTCTGCTTCCCAGCCACTGTGAGGTGAGAAGACCCACTACACTCTTGGTCCACCATGATGTTCAGTCTCACCCAAGGCCCAAAGCAGGGATGCAGCTGCGTTTGTCTAACCTCCTGCAACAAAAGGATGCTGAGCCTTCCCCTTTACAGCTGGCAGGGATTGGTGATAGGCAGCTGCTGAACCAGGTGTCTGTGCTCACGTAGGAGTCTGACACCCACACTGCAGTCTAACCATAGGTCTGTGTGACTCCTTGTCCACAGGTGACCCTAGTGGGCTATGGCTTCACCTTCCGCTACTGCCCAGGTGGCAAACATGTGACCTACAAAGAAGGCAGCAGGAGCCCACATGAGGGAGACCTGGAGTTCATTAGTGTGGACATGCACAAGGGATGCGGTGAGAGGGACTCAGTACTTCTCATCCCGGGCAGCTCCGTGAGCTCAGTCCGTGGGCAGGGACACCAGAAGCAGAGGGTCACAGAGGGTGCCATGATGGGGACTGGGGATATAGCGTGTCCTGGCCATGGGTGATGGGGACTGGGGATATAGAGTGTCCTGGCCATGGGAAGGGTTTTCCCTTCAGCACCGAGGAGAACTGGACGGTGGCCTTTGAGCAGTGAGGATATAGGATTTAGGACAGAGGACAGTGGCTTTGTCAAACTTCCAGAGGCTCGAGATTCCCCATCTGGCAGGCAGCGGAGGTGGTGGGCGCTGCTGTAGGGTCTCCTAGGAGTGCAGCTGTAGAAATGGGGATGGATGTCCATTACTGGAGAACGAGATCATGAGAGTTAAGCATTGAACAAGAAGAGATCTGCGTATCCAGGAAGTGTGCAGGAGTGGGTGCAGCAGATTCTCCAGCCCCTCTTTCTTGAGTCTCAACATCATGGCCCTCCAACTGCCTGTTGTGAGGCCTCTGTGATTAGAAGGCTCCTTGCTGCAATCTTTTCCCACTTCACACTATGGGAAATGATTGGAAACCCCTGTCTGTTTGGGAGATGAGAGGCCAGGCCTGACACACAGGCCCCCAGAGCTCATTGGATAAGTGTATCAGCACAAGATGAGCAGCCGGGGGGATTGGGGTACTGGAGTAGATGCATGAGAGTCATGGAAAGAATAAGGGATGTCGGGGCCTGAGCAGGCATGGCTAAGACAGTTGGGTGGTGGAGGGTAGGGACGGACAAACGAAGAGGCGGAGCATCCAGCCTGAGCCACCACTTTCCCCTTTCATCTCCAGGGCCCTCCCGCCGCAGTGACCTGCAGACCTTGGGCTACTGCATGCTCAAGTGGCTTTATGGGTCCCTGCCATGGACAAGCTGCCTTCCCAACACGGAGGAGATCACTAGGCAGAAGCAGATGTGAGTATAAGGGTCTCTAGCACCCAGGACTAGTGCAGGCACGCCTTCAGGCCAGGGAGGAGCAAGAGGGATGGAAAGGCGGCCACCCCCAACCATAGCCCTCTGCGGTGTATTCCGGCAGAAGAGAGTGTGGGCTCTGTGGCCATGCCACCCAGGGCTGGCTTCTGGCTCTACCGGTCTGGGTGAGGGTGAGTACCTTGACTTGTGTGAGCCCCAGGGTTCTCCTGCCACAGACTGCTTTATAGTTAGACCCGAGTAACAGACTGTGAAAGGTTAGGAGGCGCGTGTGCTCTGTACAGGGCTTCACGCTCGTGGCATTGAAGACAACAAACTCATTCTCAGGCTGCATTCCCCGGGCCTGCACCCCAGCCACCCTGCCTCCGTGCCCCAGGGTTAGTGCCCTGGTCTCAGGGGTTCTTCATGTGGTTGGTAAGGACAGAGAGAAGCATTGTCCAGCACCAAGGATAGATGCAAGTCAGCGCCCTGGACTGTCGTTCAGCACCTAGGGTGGCGGCAGAAACTCTGGGACTGGGTTCTTTGTGACACCAAGGACAGTTAGATGTTGGTGTTGTCTGCTGTACGGTGAGGAAATGTGGCCTTGGCTGGGCCCTTAGGGTGTGTTGCTTCAGCACACGGACAGCAGACTCCGGCCCTAGGGTACCCCTGAAGGTCCTGATTCTGTACAGACTGGATGGAGGGCCCCGACCATCCACACAGGCTTCACGGGTGGCTGAGTCTCCAGGATTCTTACCTGTAGCCCTGGGAGGACGAGATCTCTGAGAAAAGAGGGAACACCCCAGGGAACATCCACCGGGCTGCTTTGCCTCCTGATCTTGGGGTACTGTGATATACTTGGCTATTGAGCCCCCGTGGGACCTGCTACCTAGTGTCCTGTCCCAGCCACAGCATACGGTGCTGTTTCTGCAGCGGTAGGATAGTTTCCTCTTGGAGTGCAGCCCAGTGGAGTGAGTAGGTGGCCCAAAGGCTAAAAGATCATGAGTGCAAGTTAGTGAGATGCTCGTGTGGCTTGGATCAGGGACAAAGCAGGGAGCCCACAAACACTGCAGCTTAATCCGGTAAGCTGGCTTATGTCTCAGGTGAGGAGCCTCTGTTCTCCAACACACATCTAGTTTCCTTATCTGTCCCCACATCCAGGGTACAGTGGTGTCACAAGCAGCAAGGAGTATTGTGTGGCCCACCTAGGCCTGAGTGTGGGCCCAGGCCATATAGCAAGAAGCAGCAGGCGCACGGGAGAGTGGTGGGCTGGAGCAATCAAGGGACAGACACCCTCTCCCCAGGTGCAGGAAGCAGTGAGTGGCACTGAGCCTGTGGGTCTAGAAGGGTAGGACATGAAGGGTGTGATGGAGCCAGGCCACAGGGGCTGCTGGGGGACATTATGTTCCTGAGTGTTAACTCTGCACTGGCAGAGTAGGACTGGGCCTGGTCAGAGTCACAGAGCAGGAGGCCTGAGGCAGGCCCAGAGTCAGGACAGGGACTTAGGAGCTAAGTAAGAAACAGGAGCACGGGGTCTGAGAAAGGTTGGCTGGGAGCAGGAGACAAAAGATGGTGGAAGCTAGCCCAGCGGGCAGTCTAGACAGAGAACCAGGGGGCGGGGGACTTGGGGAGCGGCCAGAGCACTCTGTCTTTCCTAAGTGGGGTGTGCGTGCGTGCGTGCGTGTGTGTGTGTGTGTGTGTGTGTGTGTGTGTGTGTGTGTACACGCATGGGCGTGCGCGTGTGGGGTCCATCCTTGCATTTTAGAACATTTTATATTGTGAATTCCTACTGAAGGTATCTGTAATAACTAATCCAGTCTTGTGGAGTTGGGTGTTGAGTGTGAGCTCACACACAGCCACCAGACATGCAGATTCCTAGGCCTGGGTGCAGCCCAGTCAGTACAGTGTCTGCCTAATACCCCATGAGCCAGGCTTAGTGTATACCTGTAATCCCTCCATTGAAGAGGTAGAGGCTGGAGGGTCAGAAGTTCAAGGTCATTGTCAACTACAGAGCAAATTAAAGGCCAGCCTAGGCCATGTGACATCGTGCCACAAGAACACTAAACGTATAATTATACTATGGAGGTTGCATGTTAACCGGTTGGTGAAACTGCTGTGAGCAGAGGCTTTGGGAACTTGACCCTTGGTCCCCACACTCAGCAGTGCCATCGAGAGCGGAGGCTCCGGGTCTCACAGCAAATCTGATGAGGCATGAGTCCCACACGTGAGTGTGTTTGAGTGTGTGCGCATGAGCACATGCCTGCATATATGTGCATACATGTACATACACATCATGTTAGCATCTCTCCCCTTCCCGTGTGCTTCTCCCCTGAAGGTATCTGCACAACCCTGACCTCTTCGTGGGACTGTGTTGCCACTGGAGCAAGGCCTCAGGTGTGTCCTACAGGGGTGCGGGCAGGCCCCGCGCTGTTCTCTGAGTTTTCCCAATCATATGTGTCCTGTGTGTACCTCTTGGTAAAGATGTATGTCCCCCAACAGCAGCTGAAAACGCGCGTGTAAGTCTCGGGCTGTTTGGAGCTGGGAGTGGAATCCAGGACTGGTGCCTGCCAGGCAAGAGCTCACCACTGGGCCACACCCCCAACTTTAACACCTTAGTTTGTTTTCCCTTACTTTTAATTGAACTTTATACATTTTTAAAAATTTAATTTGACACAGGGTCTCCTATACCTACCTCGATGGCCTTAAACTCACTGTGTACCCCAGGCTGGCCTTGAAACCCTGGTCCTCCTTCCTCCACCTCCCAAGTGCTGGGATCACAGGCAAGCACCATGCCTGGGTGCACAAACCTTTTTTAAAATTGTATTTATTTCTACTTCTGTTTTGTGTGTGTGCGTGTGTGTGCTCATGTGTGGGTGTGCACATGTGCATGCTTGCATTTGTGTGCTGTTGTGTGTGTGTGTGTGCTCGCGTGCGTGTGCGTGCGTGCGTGCGTGCATGCGTGCCACAGCACGAATGTGGAGGTTAAGAAGACAACTGCAGGGCTCTCTTTGCTGAGGATGCTGTGGATTCTGAGGATCAGATTCGAGCTGTTAGTCTTGGTGACAAGTGCCTTTAACCACTGAGCCATATGGATGGCTCTGTAATTTTTGTTTTGTTCTTTGAGACAGGGTTTCTCTATGTAGTCCAGGCTGGCCTTGAACTCACAGAGACCCACTGCCTCTGCCTCCTAAGTGCTGGGATTAAAGATGTGCGCCACCACTGCTCGGCAGGCCCTGTAATTTTTTAATAGAATTACATTACTAAGATTGGGTTCCTTATTTTCCTTGTTTGAGACAGGAAGATTGTGGAGGCTTCTTACATTAATATTTGTAGGATTTTGTTGTTTGAGACAGGGTCTGATTTGTACCCACCTGCCTCAAATGCTGAGGCCAAAGGTGAATGCACTCAAGCCATTTGTAGGATTTGGTTGGGGTTTTTAGAATTAAAAAGTGCATAATATTTTTGACTTTATTAGCACTCTAACTGAGTTCACTGGCCATGTTATCTTTGACTTTAAAACTGAATTATGCCAGGTGGTGGTGCATACCTTTAATCCCAGCACTTTGGAGGCAGAGGCAGGAGGATCTCAGTGAGTTTGAGACCAGCCTGGTCTATAAGAGCAAGTTCCAGGACAGGCTCCAAGCTACAGAGAAACCTTGTCCTGAAAAACAAAACAAAACAAAACTGAATTACAGTCTGGGAAGATGGCTCAGTGGGTAAACTGTTTGCCATGTAAGTGAGAGGGCCTGAGTTCACGTCCCCTGAGCCTGCATGAAGCCAAGTGCAGTATTCAGTTCTGTAAATCCAGTGCTCACACCTGGAGACGGAAGGCAGAAGTAGAAGAGGTCCTAACGCTCCTGGCCAGCTAGCCTGTGTGCACAGCAGCACATCAAGAGGCGCTGCTGTGTGCAAGGGTGGGAAGTGAGGACCAGCACTCAGAGCTGTCTGACCTCTACATGCATGGTGAGATGCACATGCATACATGTGAACATGCTTACATGCACGCCCACATAAAGTAGTCATGAAATGAGGTTAGTGGATCAACACTAGAAGTTACAAGAAGGGGGGTAGAGAGAGGGCTCAGTGGTTAAGAGTATTTACTGCAAGCCTTTAATCGCAGCACTCAGGAAGCATAGGCAGGTAGGTCTTAGTGAGTTCAAGGCCAGCCTGGTCTACAGAGCAAGTTCCAGGGCATCGAGGGCTTCACAGAGAACCCCTCTCTCTCTCTCTCTCTCTCACACACACACACACACACACACACACACACCCACACACACCACCACCACCAACAACAACAACAACAACAACAACAACAATGTGCTTACTGCTGCCTGGTGCTGCTCTCAAGCGCCCACATGGCAGCCTACAGCCGCCTGTAACTCTGCCCTCTTGTGGCCCCCATGAGCAGTGAACACAGAAGGTGTTCATAAATAAGTCTTTAAATTCTGTGATGCGGCACGATGAGGTGAACCAAATAGTAGGGTGCTTCAAAAGCACGTGTGAGGGCCAGTACCCCACCTCCCAAACTTAACATTTAAACCAAAGAGCCTCGTGTAGCGTAAACAGTGAGAGCCCTGTCTCCCTCTCTCCACAGCTCTGCTCTCCAGAGCAGCCTTTGTCAGTGCTGGTGTGCTGAGCATGTGTGTCAGTGGCTGTCACTTTAACAGTAGCCTAAACAGATGCTTTGTTTGTTCATTTGGTTTCGTTGTTTTGAGGCTTTCTCTGTGCAGTCCTGGCTGTCCTAGAACTCTCTCTGTAGACCAGGCTGGCCTCGAACTCACAGAAATCCACTTGTCTCTGCCTTCCAAGTGCTGGGATTAAAAGTGTGCTCACCACCACCCAGACAGATGCTCTTTTTAAAGATCTATTTTTATTTAATGTGTATGACTCTGTTGCCTATATGTATGGCTATCCGTACACCAGGTGTAGTGCCCGTAGCACTATAATTGGAATTACAGATGGCTGTGACCCAGCATGTGGCTGCTAGGAATTTAACCCAAGTCTGATGTGCTTAACTTCTTACTGATCCATTTCTTCAGCCCCAGATATATATATATATATATATATTTTTTTATTTAGAGCCAAAGTCTTGGGTTGGGTGGTATCTGGTATCTGTTGGTCTTATGGGATCTCAGTGCTGCGCAGCCTCTGTGACTGTTCCCAGTCAGACAGATTTATCTCTGCTGTGCAGGGGCCCTGTGGGGTAGACTCCTCGTCAGCCCAGAATAGTCTAAGGCCAGCCCAGGAGGTGGGAAGTGACCCTGAATGCTGAGGGAGGGGAGATGGGTCTGTTGTGGGGGCAGGAGCACTGTGCATGCCAGACTTGCTTGCTACATCTACAGCTGATTCCTGCTCTTTCCCAAACTGTTGTGAACTTGGCTCTCAGCTCCCTTTGAAAAGCCTGCACAGCACTGTGTGCTGATAACCCTATGCGGGACACAGCAGACAGGTGCACCATTGTGCCGGGGTGGCCAGCTGTTCTAGCTGGATCAGTGAGGTGCAGGTTAGCGAGAGGCCCTTCTCAGAAAACCAAGAGGAGCGTGACACCCGAGAGGAAGCCGAGAGGAAGCGGCTGCTGCTGACACACACAGAGCTGCACATAGTAAACACAGAAGAAACTGAAGCATCACCATGGGGCTGTTGACAGGGCTCAGGGGTGAAAGCACTCGCTTGGTGATAGGTTCAATCCCCAGGAGCCACATGTGTAATAAGTGAATGTTAGGGGGAAGTACCACTGGGCTGGAGAGACGGCTGGAAAATGCTTGCTGTTCTTGCAGAGCCTGGAGTCCAATTGCCAAACCCACATTGTGTAGCTTACAACTGTCTGTGACTCCAACTGTGGAGGGTCCAAGATCCTCTTCCTGCTCTCCGAGGACACACACACACAACACACACACACACACACACACACACACACACACACACAATATACTTTTTAAAGATATCGTCATACCAGGTGTGGTTAGTACACACCTTTGATGCCAGCACTTGAACAGCAGGCTGGTAAAGCTCTGTGA
Organism: Phodopus roborovskii; assembly: GCF_943737965.1. Classification (NCBI taxonomy): domain Eukaryota; kingdom Metazoa; phylum Chordata; class Mammalia; order Rodentia; family Cricetidae; genus Phodopus; species Phodopus roborovskii. The sequence goes on from NW_026126651.1 coordinate 1,633,535, forward strand.
GTTCTAAGTCAACATGGTCTACATAGTGAGTTCTAGGGCTACATAGAGACTGTCTCAAAAAATAAATAAATAAAACAATAATAAAAAATGGTACCATCATGGTATCATCCTGTTTCCCCAGCATTCAAGAGACCAAGGCAGTAGGATTGTCAGGAACTGGAGACCAGCCTCTGCTACATAGTGAATTGCAGGCCAGCCTGGGCTACAGAGTAAGACTCGTTATAGACTTTTTTTTTTTTTTTTTTTTTTCAAAATTAAAAAAGAGCCCTTCTGACCTACACTCGACTTGCAGGGCCACGGTTATCTGACGTGGCTGGCGAGAAGTTACACCAGGCGTGGGTTGGAGGGACCACAAGACAGGCTGTGACAGCTGAGAGCAATCAGACTCTGTATACCCTCATCAGGGACAGCATAGCGTGGCAGCTGCCAGGGTACAGTGATGTTGGCGAGCTGTACCAGCCTAATGCCTTAATGTCTAAGCTTCCGCGCTTCCTTGTCTTCTAAGTGAACATAGAGGGGAACACAAAGCGGCCTGAAGGCTCCACTGCCAGAGGGAGCGCCTTGGTTCTCGGGCACTGAAAGGCGAACAGTGCCCAGGAGCTGGGGACGCTCCCCTGAACAGTCTGGGGTGCGTGCCTCTCCGGGCGGCCAGGCCAGGCCAGGCCATCTCCGCGGTTCCCTGCACGTTGGCATGCCTGATTGTGTGCTGCCATGAACTAAGTACTGTTTTTCACTTTCCAATGGTTGTAACCTTTTTAAAAGAATACTTGGTGGCACGTAGGGCTTGCCTGCAGCTCGTGCTGGTGACAGTGATGCCCGCCTGCTTGCCTCTGCTCTGTGACTCCTTTTGTGCGCTGTGTTCACGTCCCTGTCCTGCCTCAGCTGGAACCTACAGGCCACGTTAGAGGCGCACAAAGGTCTTCCTCACGGGAATCTGTTGTGCAGCAGTACAGGGTGGATGGGTGGGTGACTGGCCCCACGTGACCGCTGCTGGCACTGACTGCTGAGCGCTCTGGCGTTACCATTACACTGATGCTTCCCACACACGGACAACAGGCATAGACTTCAAGTGGCACTGAACACGGGGCTGCGGATGCCACCTCTAAGCCCCCTCCTGTGCTTTTGGGTGTCTTGACCACAGAGACCCTACAGGAGTACCTGAAGGTGGTGATGGCCCTCAATTACGAGGAGAAGCCGCCTTATGCCATGCTGAGGAACAATCTAGAAGTCCTGCTGAAGGATCTGCGGGTGTCCCCCTATGACTCCCTGGACCTCCAGATGGTGCCTTAGGTGGAATCCAGGTGAGGAAGTTACAGTCTTAACCCCTCACCCCCAGCCAGGCCTGTGAGGGACTCGTTACCCCAGGCCCAGCAACCGGAAGACCCTTGGCTTCCCCATGGGCTCCTGAAATTAGTTCAGGAGGAAGCCAGACAGCTGGGACTCAGCCGGGTGACCTGTGTGTGCAGGTGTGATGCTGCTCCCTGTCCCACTTCTGCTGTTTGTGCGTTTGAGTCAGGGTCTCCTGAAACTCAGCCTATTCTCAAACCCTGTGTAGCTGAGGCTGACCTGGAGCTCCTGATCCTCCTGTCCTGATCCAGAGTGCTGGGACCAGTAGTGCAGTAGTGTCGCCATGCCCAGTTAGGGCATGCAGGAGCAGAGCCCGGAGCCTCCCTCACCACCCTGAGGTGCCTCGATGCCACCAGCCACATTCACCTCATGTCATCTGCCTGCCCAGCTCTGCCTTTCGTCAACAGGGTTCCCTTTGTCTCAGAACCCTTGCCTCCACAGCAAGGCCTCACGGCTGCTTGTCCCTCGTGTTGGTGTGCCTCCAGTACCTCCCAGAAGTGGCAGGAAGGAGGGGCTTAAAACCCTAAAGTTCCTTACAGCCGTGTTTATTTTCCAGAACTTCTGACTTGCAGCTTGAACTGGAAGGTGAAGTGGTGTGACTCAAGGCTTTCTGTGTGAACTCATACTCCTGAAAGTCTCCCCTGAACGTTCGTTTCCACTGCTCCCTTAGGACGTAAGAATCAGCTCTCAGTGGCGGGCTGTGAAACCCCTCATCTCTCCGCAGTTGTCAATGGAGGTGCCTGGATGCTGGTGGCAGCAGTGGCCACTACCTGGGGCCCTCCCTCCTTGGGCATTCCTGTGGTTTCAGAATAAACTGTTTGTAATCAATGCCCAGAGTCCAGTGTTACAGTTCTGGGAGAATCCTTGTTCACTCAGCCACTCTCTGTCGCTTGATAATTGCAGCTGGTCTGAGTGATGGCGCACACACACGAAGCCCAGGGGCTGAGACCAGCCTTAGCACAGCAAGAAAACGTCAGCCTTCCCGCTTGCTCACCCCTGCTTTTGTGAGGTCAGTCACCCATCCAGCCGGTACCACACTTCACCCAGCCACCTTCCATTCATGCATCCCTCCATTCAAGCATCCCTCCATTCATGCATCCCTCCATTCAAGCATCCCTCCGGGCTTCCATTCTTCAGCTACCCGCCTTTATCCATCTGCCTGCCATCTGTCCTAGCAGACAGGGTTTCTCTGTATAGCTCTGGCTCTTCTGGAACTCACTTCTAGATCAGGCGGCCTGAGACTCGCAGCAATTCACCTGCGCCTCCTCCTGAATGCTTGGCTTGGAGGCGTGCGCCACCACCCGACCCTAGCTATCTTTAGTCCCCTTCCACGCTTCTCCTCACCCTCAGCGACCTTGCACCTGTATGTCCGCCATCACACCATTCATTTTCCACGTTGACGATATTAGGGTTGTGTGTGTTGATATGGGTGTGTGTTTGTGAACGCATATACCAGCAGAGAGAAATCCTCTGTAGTTAGCACTCCAGGCAGTTGTGAGGAGCCCTACTTGGGTGCTAGGAACCAAACTTGGGTCCTCTGTAAGAGCAGTAAGCACTCTTAACATGTGAGCTTTCTCTTCAGGCTCCAACGCATTCTCTTCCCTGGGGGATTGTAAGCATGGCTGGACCACCGAGCCTGGCCCAGCCCCTCACTGCCCCCCTCACAATGGCAGGGGCATGTTGGAGAGAGGACGCATTGTGAATTAGTCAGCTTTCCATCACTGTTGCTGAAAAGCTGATGTAGAGAGCTGTAGTTCCTCCTGGACCCCCCCTCCCGCCCGCCACCGGCATTGGGGTGAGCCTTTCTGCTTGTTTATTGTGTAGCAGTTCCCTCCAGACCTAGGTAAGACTTGCACTGCTAAGAGAGACTCCGTAGGACACAGGAGGTAGAGAAAAAGTTTAAAAAAGAAGGAAAAGCTGGGGATGTAGCTCAGAGTAGAACCCTGGCCTAGCATGTGGAGCCCCGGGTCCTTCCCCAGCACTAAAGTTAGAAAAGCGAAGAATGGAGAAAGGCGGACAGAGAGCATGAAGCAGGCTCGCTCCTTGACTTCTAGGGATGAACTAGCGCACCACCTAATATGACGTTCCATACACCTGCTTCGCTTGATCAGGCCCCTCCTGCTACCCCTCACTCTCCTCTTCCCCTTCCTTGGGACTTTGTTCAAACACCTAACAGTCCATCACTTGAGAGCATGTGTGTAGCTGTCTCTCTGTGTCTGTCTCTGGCTTACTCTTCTTAGCATGGTATCTTCCTGCTCCAAGTATTTTCCTGCAGTGAGATTTTTATGTCATTCTTCTTGATGGCGGAATAATATCACTGTGTGTGTGTGAGTGAGAGACAGTGTGTGTGTGAGAGAGTGTGTGTGTGAGACAGTGTGTGTGAGAGTGTGTGTGTGAGAGTGTGTGAGTGTGAGAGTGTGTGTGTGAGAGAGTGTGTGTGAGAGTGTGTGTGAGAGTGTATGAGTGTGTGTGTGAGACAGTGTGTGTGAGAGTGTGTGAGTGTGAGAGAGTGTATGTGTGTGTGCGCGCGCATGTGTGTGTGCGCGCGCGCACGCATGTGCGCGTTCCCCCCCCCCAATTGCTGTGTAACAATCCTGGCTGTCCTGGAACTCGCTCTGTAGACCAGGCTGGCCTTGGAGTCGGATCCGCCTGCCTGCTGGGATTAAATGTGTGCCTGGTCCACATTTTCTTTCTGTATGCATCTGGCTGATTTCACAGCTTACCAAATTGAGACTGGTGTTGCAGTGAACGTGGGCCTGTGGGCCCCTCCTGGCCTGATGACTTCATTCCCTCAGTGTGGCAGGGTTTGCCACTCTTTTGTTTTTTGTTTGCATAGTTGATTCCCCACCTTCCATTTCCACCCACAGTAGATAAAAGTATCATTTTCTTTACATCTTCGCTGGCCTGGAGGGTTTGCTCAGCTGTGCTTTGTTTTCTAGATAACCATTCTAAGTGAGGAGAACTGGGATCTCATTGGATTCTGATCTCGTTTGGTTGGTTGGTTGGTTGGCTGGTTGGTTTTTTTGTTTTTTGAAACAGGGTGTCTCTGTGTAGTTTTGGACCCAGGAGTCTGATCTCTTTAATAGTGCCCTGGGGGGGGGTGTGGGTCTGTGTTCTATTCGGTATGCAGTTTTGGGTTTTTTGCTTGTTTGCTTGGGAGGAGCGAGGCAGGCTCTACTATGTATTGCTGGCTGAACTGGCACTCGCTGTGTAGACCAGGCTGAACTCAGCTCCACCTGCCTTCGCCTCCTGAGTGCTGGGATGGAAGGCGGTCCCCACACCTGACACCATCTTGTTTTTCTTTGTCTGCATGTGTGCAGCATAGGCTGGCCTGGAACTGCAGAGCAGCCCTTCTGCCGCAGCCTCCCAAGATTTTGTCTTGAGTTTTTGTTTCCAAGGTTTCAAAATCCTTACTCCAAGGATAGAGGGACCCAGCAGTTGAGAGTGTATGCTGCTTTTGCCAGTTCAGTTACAAGCAACAGGTGGGGGGGGGGAGGTGCCGCGCAGCTAGCTGTGTGTACTCCAACTCCAGGAGATCTGATGCCCTCTTCTGGTGCCCATGAGCACCTGCACCCACAGTGCAGACACACATTGTTTTAGTTAACTCTTCTGTTGCTGGGATAAAACACTACGATTACTGGAGTCTCTGCAACTACCATGGCCAGTAGAGTAATGACCCACAGGAGGCAAGAAGGTAGTTTGGTGCAGCAAGACTTAGTAGCCAGTGTGGTTCAGACGTTGGAAGTTTGACCCTGAATGTTTACTTTAGGAATATTTAAGCACAGCACAATTTGGTGAACATTTTCCTGGTGATAATTAACTCATTGTGCACAATAAAGCTTAAGACATGACTACATCGAAATTCTTTGGTTCTATAGATTGGTTACATGTGACACCTTCTATAATTGACATGGATAAGGGTCTGGGGGAGGAGTCAGGGAGGTCTCAGCCACAGAGATAGCACAAAGGTCACCATGCTATTAACTGCGTCTGCTCCCGGCCTTTTGGGCAGGTAAGGGATTACACATCACTTCCTTTAAGGGACACCCTCTATGTTTAACATTTCTGGTTCTCTTAGAGCTTCTCTGTGAGCATAATGACCTCTGCCACACATGCCGGGGACAATTTATAGATGAGTTTATTTGCATTTATGGTTTAGGGAGTTTGAGTCCACAATGGTGAGGACAGCATGGCAGCAAGCTGCAGACGTGGCATCAGGGTCAGGAAGCTGAGAGCCTGGCCACAGCTGATCATCACTTCGACATCTTGACCCCTGAGTACTCTGTGGCGTTGGCTGCCGTGGTCCTAAGGCTCTGGGGTGTCCAAGTTTCAAGGCAGAAGAAAGCTTACTAAAGAGAAGCTCCTCCCCTGGCATGGGTGTGAGCATGTCCGAGGGCAAGTGGTCTTCTGTGCTGGTGATGCATTGAGGACTCTAAGATGGGGAAAGAGAAGGGATCAACTAGAACAATGGAAGCTTTCAGAGAGCAGAGAATCGGTCGTAGACAGGCATGGGCATTGGACATTCCATCCTTCCTGTGGATTTATTCCACATGTACTGGCCGGGCCCTAATTCACGCATTTGTGTGTCTTTCATGATAATAATGTTGGGCTCTGTCACCGAAGGCCAGTTTCATGAAATCTTCACACAAGTACAGCAGGGAAACACTAGAGTTCTCACTCAGCAGGTGGAGAAACTGGCTTAGGCCATAGCCGCAAAGCACACATCTCTGGGCCCATGAGGCCAAGGCTCATGTGCAGATCCCTCAGCCTGTCAGGACAACAGTCTCCATGCATAGGGTCTGAGGGACACAGATGTGACTGGGGCGGGCTCAGATTGGATGGTGACTGTAGGGGTCCCCGCCCAAGATTTGCAGGAATAATTTGGAGACACTGGGAGCTCTTGGCTCCACGTGTTGCCAAGAGATGGAGGAGAAGGTTGGGTGCCAAAGGGGAGAACGGAGGTGGAAGGGAGTTGGATGTGGAGTGTGGCCTAGGCATTGTTGCCCAGGCCTGGGTGGCTTTGCAAGCAGGGTGGTGTCAGTAAGGAGGAGCTGGGCATGCGATGTCTCCAGCCACTGAGCTGGTACAGTGTCTGTAGGAAGCAGGAGCAAAATTCTCTCAGAAGCATCTTGAATCTGCATCATCTTGAGGGACATCTCGAGTGCCCTCTAGGGTTGGTGGCTTGGTAGGCAGCAGGGTCCTTACCTTTTGAACAAGCTCAGGGGCTTTTTATCCCTGGTGGTAGACAGTTGGCAGGTCGTCACTCAGAATGACAAGGTCAGGTTTGTGAGCACCAGCCAGGCTCCGCAGTGTATGCGGGGAGGGAGCGTGGTTGCCCTCACTGAAAAGCGACTAGAGAGGCAAATGAGGCTGGGGGAGCTGAGGATTGATTCGTGGGGCAGGATTGCCATTTCAGCTGGGTAGAGGTCAGACCAACTGGCGTGGCTGCTCCGCTTCTCTGGCCTTCGGCTTACAGCTTGAACCCAAGGATCTGTCTCTTCTATTGTTAGCGCTACGCTCCCAAACAAAGCCCTCTTCAGGTCACACTCCCAGCACAGCGCTCCAGGGTATGTTGCTGGAAGTCCAGCCTGTTCTCTGCTTGGCAGGTGTACCATCCAGAGTCAGCAACTTTCACCTGGGGCAGCTCCAGGCCCAGGGTTCTGGAGCCCACGGGGCTGGACTATGAGAGGACTCGGTGCTCCAGGCCCCAGCTCAGCGTGGCGGGGGTGCTGGCTGTCGGCAGCACAGAGGAGGCGCAGAGACTGGCCTCGCTGGACTTCCAGATGTGAGGTGGTCCCATGCGGTTCTAAAGTCAAGCTGGGAGGAGAATGAATCAGACAAAGAGCAAGAGTGAGAATGAGCCAGAAAGAGGAGCGTGAGGATGAGCGGGGCCTGGCCTGAGCCTAACCCTCTATTGCTCTCTTTGGGGAGCCACCCCACACACACTGACGTTCAGCACACACAGCAACCCACTTATTCTGCTCGCACTACAACTCAGTGTCCCTGTGCCCGCACACAATCGCCGCCGCCACATGAGAGCATGAACATCACCCACAGTGAACCTTTGGCCCCTCAATTGCCGTCCCCAAGGGAAACGGAGAGCCATCTCTGGACCAGCCACTCTTCTCCCAACCCAGCCCCGACTCTCATCTCCCAGCATTGCCTGGTCAGGGGTATTGCTGTTGGTGGGTTCCTGATTGTGTACATGCGGTCACGTGCCCCGCTCGGCACATTGCCAAGAGTCAGCTGAGTAGAGCAGGTACCAAGGCCTGGCTCTTCTCTCAGCTGTATAATGGCCCACGGAATGGATCTGCCACACCTGTGTGTTCTCGCCATCGGGGATGAACATCTGCATTGTCCCTAACTTACTCCAGGCATCGGTTCCTGTCCACATGTCTTTCCTGTGTGGGACGCTCACCTCCCTTAAGCCTGTCGTCATCTGATGACGTATAATGCAGTGTTCACTGCTTCTGATCTCCATCTTTCTCTGTCTCCCTCCAGTGAGGTCTGGATGAGCAGATACCCAAAACCACCAAGGGCTCCTCAGATTACTAAGTTGCCCTGAGAGCCCTAGGCGGCAGGTGTTTGCTTCAAAACAGGGTCTCTTTTAGTCCAGGTGACTTTGGTCTCCTGATCCTCCTGCTTCAACCTCCTGAATGCTGGGAACACACACACACACACACACACACACACACACACACACACACACACACACACACACACACGACAGTGTCTGGTGGGGCTGAAGAGGCACAAGGGCCTGAGTTTAGATTTTCAGGACTGGAATAATACTCTGCCATGAAGAGGAGTGGAGTCCACAGTGTCATATGGCTGATCCTGGCTCCATGAGGCCAGTGAGTGTAGGAAGTTAAAACTGCGGGCTGGGGACACAGGGCTCTCTTTGGGTCTAGGCAGAGTTGAGGCCACTGAGTGTTACCAACATAAAATTATATAATGTAAATGGCATTACATTATGTAAGTTCAAGAGATGTAATTAAGAGAGGGACAGGGACCGTAACTGACAAAGGCCTTCATTCAACCCCAGCGCTGCATAAAACCAGGTTTGCTGGTGCATGCCTGTCATCCCAGGGCCTGGGACGTGGAGGCAGGAGGATTGGGCCACCTGAGACCCGGTCATAGAGCACAGATAGCTGGGGGGGGGGGGTGGCTCAGTTGGTGAAGAACCTGCCGTGCAGCTCCATCCTAGAATCCACCAGGAAAAGAGATGTCCTTCTACACATCTGTAATGCCTTCACTGGGAAGGCGGAGGAAGAGGAGGACCCCTAGGGGTCACTGGCTGCCCTAATTGATGAGTTGCAGGCCAGTGTGAGACCATGCATCAAGAAATAAAGTGTCAAGAGTTCCACTTCAACACTCATGCACAACCCCCGTATACAGACACACAGACTAATAAAGACAGAGATAGAGCCTCCGTACTGTCTTCTGAGGGAAGGGCCAGGGGTGTGACATCATGGAGGATGTCCTGACTCCTCGGGGCTCTCTGGAGTGCCTCCTTCTATCTCTGCTCCAGGGGCACTGTGGCAGGTGATAGTCACCATCTGAGGAGCGTCTGCACAGACACACAGTAAAGGCTGGAAGCACAGCTGGTCCCTCTTCCTGGCCACACCCCAGCATCCCTAGAGACACAACAGGAAGCTGAGCAGAGGACGGTTATGTCCCCTGCAGCCATGGTGACCCTGTGCTCCCCAGGACAAGACGCTTAGGTTTGCTATCCCTGCGCTGGTTGGGTTTGTCAACCTGACACACACCTACAGATGTCTAGAAGGCAGATCTGATTGGTAGGGGAGGATCAGCCCACTGTGCGTGCTGCTACCCACGGACAGGCGGTCCTGGAGCTGGAAGAAGGTAACTGGGAATGTGAGCCTGAGGAGCCAATGCGGACAGCAAGCAGCGTCTCTCTTGGTCTCTGCTTCAGTTTCTGCCTCCAGATTCTGCTTTGCTTGAGTTCTTGCCTTGGCTTCCACTGAAGACTAATTAGGATGTGTAAACCAAACACACCCTTTCCTCCCCAGATTTCTTCTACTTCTGCTGTTTATCACAGCAAGGTGATGCAAACTAGAACGGCCCATGTGTCCTGCTTGCTCCCAAGACAGGACAGGACAGGTGACAGCCAAAGTCGAGACTCCAGAAGCACCAGCTTGCTGTGCCTGTGTGGGATGGCAGGGGCAGGGATCTTACAGGGCCATCTTTGATTTGGGGTGGTTTCAGACGGGGTCTTACTTTTTAATTCAGACTGCCCTCAAACTTGCAGTCCTTATGCTTCAGCTTCCCAAGTGCTGGGATGAGGGACAGCTTTCTTGAGGCTTCTGTGCTGTGTGGAGGGCTCCACACCCGTCACCTGACACCTCTCAAAGGCTGCACACTCTGACACATGGGAAGGGGGAGAGCAAGAACCTTCAGCCACATCCCGGGCCCATCCTCCTACCCACACAGCTCCCAAGTACAGACTGGATACTCGCAGGACATGTCTAATTAGATGGCTGACTGTGTGAGCCTTGGGAAAGTCACTTAGCGGGTGAGGTTGATGCTGTGATCCTTTGGGCAGGGATGGACTTCTGAAGTGTGGAAGCTTAGGCCTGTGCCTGTCAGGGCAGCCCCCATCCAGGAGATGGCTTATGGTCTGCACACCCTCTGCACAGATGTTGGTAACCCACATCTCCCAGAGCAGTAGACTTATGGAACTGGTAGCATTAATCTTCTGTCCTCTAGATCCAGATGCATGAAGCAGATGAAACTTTTTCCGATAATTTAGGGTAGTATTGACTATGGATAGCCATACTTGAGAGGTTATTTTAAGGCATTGAGTTTGATTTCCCATGCAGTGCAATTCTCAATTACTCTACCCTCCTCCGTTGGCTGAGCAGGGGCCCTGCTGTCATGAGAGCCAGGAAGATCCGTATCTCCCAACTTACTGCTAGGTTAATTGGAGGATTGGGAATATAAATCAGTATGTATACTTGGCCCCTGCTACCTGTATAATTACCACAAAAACAGAGCAAGGAACAGATTTGTAGCATCCAGAGGTTTCTGAGTCTTTTGGATTATTATCACCTCACCTTTATCACACAAACTTGTTTTGGTTTTTTGAGACAGGGTTTCTCTGTGGCTTTGGGGCCTGTCCTAGAACTCACTCTGTAGACCAGGCTGGCCTTGAACTCACAGACATCCTCCTGCCTCTGCCTCCCGAGTGCTGGGATCAAAAGTGTGCGCCACCACCGCCCAGCTTGGTTTTTTGTTTTTGGTTTTGTGTTTTAGGTCTTTAATTTTTATTGCTTGTGAGCTAGGAAAATCCATTCCGAAATATTATCTTACCTCTGTAGGGAAATGATTAGAAGGTAAAATTATTAAAACATATTTAGTTGTGAGACCCAATATATCCACATGGGCATTTTGTAATTTTTGTTCTACTTGGGCTAATTTCCTTTTAACATCAGCTGTTAAATGTCTTGGGTTGCTTAAATCTGACTTACCTTGTAAAATCTGAAACAAATTCAATTCTTGAGTAGACAATCCAATGGTAGGACCTAGCCTATTAGTATAACCCAGTAATTTTTGAAAATCACTAAGAATATGTAATTGCTCTCTCTCAATCTGCACCTTTTAAAGGCAGGCATGAAGTGGTTGTGGAAAGTGGGTAAGGCTTGGCCCTGTGAGAGGCCACAAGGGGCTCTCACAGTGAAGATGTAGCCAGAGTAGCAGGGTTGAAGGGGCCATGGGGAAGTTGAGGCTTTGTACCATGAAGAGTGCCCAAGAGACCATTGGTGAAAATGTGTCCCATTGCAGAAGACCCAGAGTTTTGGAGATGCTTGTTCCACGGGGTGACCCCCAGAGCAGCTGCAGCAGTGGAGTGAAGCCTGGCAGAAATGAGCTGAGCTGTGTGTGCTGCAGAGGGCTGAGCTGGCGACATGACCCAAGCCTGTTACAGGACCCCAAAAGATCGTGGATGGATCTCAGATGCTGGACATCGTTTTGTTTGCACAGTTGGGAGTTTGATTTTGATTGAATTGTGACTGTACCGTTCTTCCCTGTGGAGCAAGAGCAAAAACTTTAAACATTTTTCTTCTTTTTGGCTTTTTGAGACAGGGTTTCTCTGTGTATCCCTGGCTGTTCTAAAACTCAGTCTGTAGACCAGGCTGGCCTCCAACTCAAAAGATTTACCTCTGCCTCCTGAATGCTGGGATTAAAAGCCTAATTTGGAGTTTTTATATTGTGATATTACTATTAATGTGAGGTCTTGGGAATGAGTAAGAAAGGGAAGGTTGCCAGATGGTGGTGGCACACGTCTTTAATCCCAGCACTTGGAGGCAGAGGCAGGCTGATCTCTGTTGAGTTCGAGGACAGCCTGGTCTACATAGCGAGTTCCAGGACAGGCTCCAAAGCTACACAGAGAAACCCTGCTCAAAAAACTAAACAACCAGCCAGGCGGTGGTGGTGGTGTACACATTTAATCCCAGCACTTGGGAGGCAGAGGCTGGCGAATCTCCGTGAGTTCAAGACCAGCCTGGTCTACAAGATCTAGTTCCAGGACAGGCTCCAAAAAACAAACAAACAAAAAAAAAAACACAACAACAACAAAACCCAAAACCAAACAAAATGGAAGGAAGTAAAGCTTGTGGCTTAACAGTAGGGTTTGTGTGTCAAGTTAACAAGGGGTTAGTTGTGCTGGCTCACTTTATGTCAACTTGACACAAACTAGAGTCACTGGAGAGGAGGGAGCCTGAATTGAGATAATGCCTGTAGGGTATTTTTTTAAAATTACTGATTAATGGGGAAGGACCCAGCCATTGTGGGTGGTGCTATCCCTCCCTTGGTCCTTGGCTCTATAAGAAAGCAGACTGAGCAAGCCATGGTGAGCAAGCCAGTAAGCAGCATCCTCCATGACCTCTGCATCAGCTCCTGCCTCCAGGATCCTGTCCTGGCCTCCTTTAGTGATGGACTATGATGTGGAAGTGTGAGCCAAAGAAACCCTCCCCTCTCCAACTTTCTTGTGGTCATGTGTTGTGGAATAACATTTTTGTACACTGTGAAGCTTTGTCAAATTAGCTTAATAACAACAATAATAGCTAGGCAGGATTTTTCAGGACAGAGAGGATGCTGGGAATTGCCAGCCAGAGTCAGTGTAAGCAGGAAAGCATAGGCAGTACAGATAAAGGTAATCAAGCCACAAGGCTGATAGTCAATTAATAGGAATGGGTTAAATTAAGTTATAAGAGCTAGTTAGAAACAATCCTAAGCTATCAGCTGAGCTTTTAATAAGTCTGTGTCATGATTGGGGAGCTGGCAGGAGGTATAGAAAAATCCTACTACAGTCATGGTGTTTGTGGCTAGAAGAAAAGCCAGACAAGGAAATTCAAAAGACTAAACTCCATTCTCATCTTCTCAGGGACCTCCATGCTAACAGCTGCTCCCCAGACATCTCAGACACCCGGAAAGGGACAGCAGACAGTACTGACTCCCGAGAGCAATGCAGTACAATTACCAGCATTCTGTCCCAAGAATGCAGAAGGCCCTGGGAGGGGCTCTGCGGTGCCTGAGCAGGTCCAAGTGGCAGTGTATGTCTCAGAGCTTCTCAGAGTCCCCTCTGGGTCTTGGCCTACCCCTCTGTCCTCCAGAGCTTTTGCAGCTGCCTGACATTCACACCCCATGCTGGGGGCCTGTAACCCCATACCATCCCATGGACAGAGGGTTTCTTGTTTTTCAAGACAGGGTTTCTCGGTGTAGCTTTGGAGCCTGTCCTGGAACTAGTTCCTGTAGACCAAACTGGTCTCCAACTCACAGAGATCCGCCTGCCTCTGCCTCCCAAATGCTGTTATTGAAGGCATGCGCCACCACTGCCTGGCACGTTGTGGGGTATAAGGAACATCACAAACCGCTACTCTGCAGGGACGCCCTAATAACATGAGGTCAGCCAGCAGTGAATGCTTTGGCTCCTCTCTGCCTGCCTCCGGTGAGTGTCATTCCAGAATCCTACACAGCTCTGCGAGAGGACCACACAAGGCAAGGCAGGCTGACACAGCCTCAGACCAGAGGGTTAGAGCCACTCCGGTCCGGTGCCCACCTTGGGTCCCAACCAGCAGGAAGATTCTAATGTCCCTTTGAGAGTTGGCCCTCTACCACACCAGCTTCTGCTGGCGCTTTGCCCTTTTGAGGGTATGGGGGTTGTGGGGGCAGGGGCGTCAGTCTTTTGTTCTTTTTTAGGGAGACAGCTGCACCCTCTTCTCCAGGGCATTTCTGCAGGGTAAGGAGCCCACCACCTGTCAGCCACACAGGTCACCCACTGTGGAGAGTCAGACTTGTCATGACATGGAATCTTCTGGTCTTTTTTTTTTTTTTTTTTTTTTTTTTTTTTTTTGAGATTACAGGTGCCACTCACTAGGCCTGGTACGTGCAGGCTTAGGGTTAGAATCCAGAGTCTTGTGCCAGCTTGGCAAGCACTTTCTTACCCAAGCCACATCCACAGCCCTCCTAAGAGGGTTCTAATGGGAGAAACCCCACAGAGCTATGCCGATTTGACCTGGCATGTTTTAGCATCTAGCTCTTGATCTGCTTTTTTGTGAGTGTACCTACTATTTGAAGTCTCATCTGAGAGTTTCCCTAGGTATCAAAGCCTATACGAACTTAAGTTTTAGAAAAACCCAGAACACTTTGGTATTCAGAACTGAGAATTTGCACTTGGCATTGTTCTTGGGGGGAACAGAGGGGATGAGGATCAAAGACTTTGGTATACAACTTGACTTGCTAAAGGTGTGAATTGTTAACAATAAAAGGGTCCTTTGCTCAGCCAAGTCGGTTCAGTCTGTAGGGAGGAATCCACCTTGTAGCTGGAAATGGCTAAAATCGTCCTTGGGGTGGCAGGCCGGCATGAGCGAACACCCACGCCTGGTAAGCTGACTTTTGTTTTAGGAGCACATGGACACATTCCTAACTGACCCTGGTACCAGGATTATCCCCGCTTTGCCCCACACTGGCCTCTCTTTGTCCCTCACGCTCGCTCTAATCCTCCCTCTTCCTTGCACACACAGAACTGAACGTCCCGTAAATGAGTCATCTGCTTCCGACTGAGCCCAGACTCTGGGAAACCAGCCACACAGGGTTTCCCCAGGACATGGTGGGGGGTTCTGCCTCAGAGCAGAACCGGGGCAGGGTGCGTGGTCAGGGTGTAGGCAACCTGGTAGGAGGAGCTCCAGTGGCAGGGATCCTGACCCCACACAGGGACCACGGTCATCGGTGATCCATAGCCCCGTCTGTCTGCTGCACAGATCAAGTGCTCCTGTGGTGACCCAGCCTGCAACTCCTAGAAAGGTCAAACTGAGGCTATGTGGTTTAACATGGCCACTATAAACCACACTAACCCAAATGTACCTCTTAGCTGGCCAGTTTCCGTGGGAACTAGATCCCTCAGGCAGACTGGACTTTGCAGGTGCAAACCTGAACCATGGTCAGACCTTGCTTTGGGGAGCCGTCTCTGCAACCTGTTTCTTGGGCTCACAGAGCCATGTGTCTGACCCCGGTGGGCTTCCTCGGGGCATTCCCATTAGGACATTCCTGCTAAATCTTCTCTCCATCTCCTAAGGCTGTGACTTCACTGACAGCAGTCTTTACCTCCCAACCCTGCTTGGGGCAAGGCCATCAAACACCCAGGTGGCTGCTGGGGACTGAACTCAGGTCTCCGGGGGAAGCAGTGTTTTGTTAGAGATGGGTTCATTCTGTGGCCCAGGCTGGCCTCAAACTTAGAGCAATCCTGCCTCAGCCTTCCAAATGTTGGGACTGCAGCCACATTGCGGGGCTTCGGTCCAGCCCTCTGTTAATTCTCAGTTGTCCTTGTGACTGCTCTGAGACGCCCTCTCCCCAGTGTCCCCTCTCCAAGATATGACACACAGGCCACAGGAAATTCTGCAATTTATTTGTGCCCATAACCCCCGGAGGATCAGCCTCCACTAGATGCAACCTTCCCCAACACCTTCACAAAACACTGATTCTCTCCCAAAGCTAAAACGACCCCCTAGCTATCGACTACAGCCACCCCCCCTCTCCCTTGGCCAGCACCTTCCTTTGACCTCTGACGTGTGTGTCCCTTGTTCCCTCCTTAAAGCCCCCCTCCCTGACTAGGTTCTCATCAGGGTCACCCTGAGTGGCGTCCTGCCTTACCCCCCACACCCGACTAGGACTACCTGCAAAACCACGCTTGTTTTAGATTCCAGAAACCTGGGGTCAGGCTGGACCCTCAAATTCCCTGAGGGCCTTGGTTGCACTGAAGGGTAGAGAAACTGACTAACCCGAATAACCCATAAGGGGGTATGTAGGGAGATGCAAGCATGGGTGATGGGAACGGGGAAGGGAGGTAGGAGGAGTTGCGGGCACCGACCACAGACCGCCCTCTTCCAGCCTGGGCCTGCACCCTAGGTGCTGCGGGTCCTCTGGCTGCGGGCCTTGTACACCTCGATTAGCAGGTCCTTCACGTACTGGATCTCCCGCTCCACCGACTCAGCCCTCTCCCTCAGCTCCCGGTTCCGTGCCTCTAGCCCCTGGCACTCGCCCTCCAGGGCCTCGCCCTCTGCCCGCTTCCTCTGGCGGTACCTGAGAGCCGCCGACTTGTTCTGATCTCTCTTCTTCTGCTTGCGGTCCCCTCGGGTGGTGGCGGGGCTCGGGTAGGGGGCTGGGCGGGAGGGTGAAGGCAGAGGGGCCAGGGGAGGAGGCGGCTGCTGGGGCACGGGCAGGCTTGCCAAGCCTGTATCCCCTGGCCCAGCCTCACTGCGGCAGTAGACAGCCAGCAGGTCCAAGGTATCCAGGGCAGGGGGCTGAGGGAGGTCAAAGGTGGGCAGGGGCAGGGGCAGGGGCAGGGGGGGCGCTGCTGGCGGTGGTGAGGGTGGTGTGACTAGCGGGGCATCAAGGAAGAAGTCTTCCATCTGTTCTAGCTCCTTCTTGAGCAGGGAAGCCATGGCTTCCAGGTCAGGGGGCGCTGGAGAGGGTGGGGGGAGGGTGCCTGGTGGCAGAGGGGTCTCCAGAGGGAGGAGGGCCGTGAAGTCAACTCGCTCTGTCATCCAATCAGAGAAGCCATCGCCTGAGGATGGAGGGGGACATAAAGGCTGCTGAGGTCCGCTCTTTACCCATTTGGTATTCACTCATGTCCCACTCACTCAATGCTACAAGTGACCAGCCAGCCCTTGAATTTATAGACCCATCAGCAGACCAGTAAGTCAGGGAAGAAACCGCCGAACCAGGCAACCTGCCCACCCACCCACCCACTAACTAGGCAGGCAGTCAACAGACCAACTAGTGTACCCACCAAGCCACTCACAATGAATTAATGCGTGAGCCATAGAATCGACCAGCCAAGCAACCTATCTACTACCCAATGAATGAAGCAGTCAGTCGTACAACAAACCAGCCAACCAATTCATTAATCAGTGAACAAACCAACTGTCAGCCAACCACACTTCATCAAACAACCAGAAAACTGATGCACTAAGTGAATGAGGCAAGCAACCAATCAGGCAGTCACGCACAGAGAACTTCATAAACCAGCCAACTTACTAACCAATCAGTCAGTCGAGTGGGCCAACCAAGCAATTTACCAACCAAGCAATGAAATAACAGGCCGCTCCCTCAGTGAAGCAGTCAACCAAGTAAACCCACTCAGCACATCAGCTGCTACTCCTGTAAACACTGTCTTTCCTGTAGGGCTGCTTGACTGTACCTCTATACCTTCCTTTCCTCATTTGCTCGTTTATTTTTCTTGCTCTTTCCCTCACATTCCATCTGTATTCATTCTTGTTTTCTGTTTTTGAGAAGCCCAGATTGGCCTGAAACTCACGGGTTCAAAAAGACGAGAAGCCTTTTGAAAGGGGGAACGATATGTATGAGCCACTAGGGGCGGCTGCTAATTACTACTGCAATGCCAGTCTGGGCCGAGCATCTGTTACAGTCAGGATGGACGCCTGCCCCGGGCCTCTCCGGTGGAACCACATCAGGCCTTTCTTCTCAGCCCTCAGCTCAGGTGCTGTCTACTTGGAGGGCATGTGAACTTCTCAACTACGTCTTTCGCCACTGTGAGCCCAGCAGCTCTTTTCCACTTCTGTCTCCTGATGTCCCATGGGCGTAGGGACCGCCTGCTCTGAACCCTGAACACCTCGTCAGTGCTGCGGCCCCTCAGGGCTCATCTTGTGGATGAACGCGTTCTTCCTTGTTTTATTTTCCCTCCCTCCCTGCCTCAACCCTCCTCTGCTCTCTACCTGTTCTTACCTGCCAGGGGCTCTCCTCCCCCTGGAAGCCCGCCCTCCAGGGCTCCCCCAAGGACCTCATAGGGGCCCAGGGGGGCAGGGGCCAGGGGGAGTTTCCCATAGTCTACGAGCCAGCCCAGCCCGCTAGCTGGGAGCAGGGCCCTGTCCAGTTCCAGCCCCAGGGTCGCCAGGAGTGACATGGCCGAGACACAGGCGCGGGGCACCGATGGCGATGGAGGCTGCACCAGCAGCTGGGAGGCAGCTTGCGAGATTGTTCAGCTGGGTGAAGGCGGGCACCAAGACGAAGACGGAGGACCTGAGAAGGACGCGGAGGGGCGAGAGCGGGAGGGGGTGGGTCAAAAGCCGCTCGGCCCCCAGGCCCTCACACTCACTACACTTCTTGGCCCCAATTCCAGAGCTCCACACACTCCCAAGGGAATTCTGGAAAACTCTCAAGCCCCAATCCCTCCCTCAGCACAGAAGCCCGGCGTCTGCCCAGGGGCAGTACCCCAGCCCCTCCCACCCACCTCATCTTATTCCTCTTCATAAACATTGGAATCCCAAGGGAATTTCCTTCTGGCCACGCCCCTTCCGCGCCAACACTTCCCTTAGAGCGCACCGACCCCACGGGGGTTCCCAGAGGGATTCTGCCACGCCTGAGCCCTCCATCAGTCTCACACTCGAACCCGCTCCTCGCTTACAACTTTAGGTGACTTCTACAGCGACTACAAGCCCCGCCCACTCGCCTGTCTCCCTCGGGCCCCGCCCCTGTGGCCTAGCTCCACCTCCTTGGGTGCGTTCCTAAACCTTGCCTTCCCTGTCAATCTAAGCCAGCGCCCGCCCCAGCGGGTGCCTGATTGGAGGGGAGCTGGGCCTGGCCTGTGTAAACCCCGCCCCTCCTCTCTGCGACTTAGCCAAGCATCAACGCGCAAGCTCACACCCCGAAAGCGGGCCATTGCAACGCCGCTAGTGCGCATGCTTGGCCAATTACCGGCTGCCCTTCGTAGCTCAGGCCTCGGGTAGGCTAAGGCGCGTGCGCACCCTCAGTGGGAAGCAGCGCGCAGGAGCACAGGCGCCAGAGCCGTCCTTAACCCCCCCCCCACGCACCGGAAGCACACCCTCCTCCCGGCTCGAGCCACGCGCGCATGCTCCGCGGGCCTGCCGGCCACCGTTGTCCCCCCCTTCTGCGCCTGCGCGGCCGCGGTTCCTGCCCCTTGGCCTCCCCACCCCCACGAGGCTGGCCCGCGAAGCCCCGCGAGCTCTGGGAAAGGGCGGGAAAGGCGGTTGGAGAGGGAGGGGCGAGCGGTTACTCACTCCATGGCTGCGGGAAGGCGAGGAGGCGACGGCGGCGGCGGCCTCGGTTGAGCAGACGGTGGGAGCGGAGAGTGCAGGCGCGGTGAGCGCGGAGACCGGGCCGGGGCACGACGGGGTCGCGGCTACAGAGCCATGGCGGGGGCTGAGCGGGCGGAGGC
The DNA here is from genome assembly GCF_943737965.1 of Phodopus roborovskii. Lineage (NCBI taxonomy): Eukaryota > Metazoa > Chordata > Mammalia > Rodentia > Cricetidae > Phodopus > Phodopus roborovskii. The sequence continues at coordinate 1,652,595 of NW_026126651.1, forward strand.
GGCGCGGCGGAGCGAGCGGTGGCAGGGATGGCGCTGCGAGGTGGAGAATGAGGCGGCCCCGGGGCCTGGCGACAATTATACCGGGGGCGGCGCAGCGCGGGCCTCCTGGATCCCTCCGCGCCCCGCCCCGCCCCCGCGTGGCCCCGGCGGGGCGGTGGCGACCCCGGGCCCGCCGTGTCGCCCGGACCCCCAGCCCCACACCCCCTCGGTTCCTACCCCGCCTCCCCCACCACGGCCAGCTCATCCCTCGTTCTCTCTCTCTCTCTCTCTCTCTCCCTGCTTCACGAATTTGCCCCCGGTCCCCAAACCGACGTGTGAGCCCTCGTGGCTTGGCGATTTCAAGCTAGCTTAGGCTTCATAGCGAGTTCACAGCAGCAACAGCAAGAAACTGGCCCCACACTGTTTGTAAGTCGCTTTATAAACGCACAGACAGAGCAGCTGCCGAAGGGAGGCCACGAAGTCCTAATCGCAGGCATGTGTGTGCGTGCGGCCGTCAGAGGACAGCTTGGAGGAATCTTTTTTTTCCCTGCCATGTGGCTCCCAGAGATGGGACTCGGGTCATCGTGTTTGACAGCATTTTGCCACCGAGGCATTTCCCCTACTTCTGTTCAGTGGGTTTTGTTTTACTTAAGACCCTGGGGGCTCATTTCCCCCTCTTTCAGCCTCTCGGCCCAGACCCTTAGCCATCGCACTGTGTGGCCCACCTTCCAAGGTTTCTAGCCATCTGCAGTCGTCTTCATTCTACAGGGTGCTGCTCGGCCCCTGCAACCTCCTCTTGGCGCTCTTATCAGTCGGTTCATTGCTTTGCCCTTCCCTGACTTCCTTTCAGCCCTGTTCTCTTGCTGACTCCCACTAGATAATTTTCTCCTGGTCTTGTCTAAAATTGGACGTTTATATTGTCCTTCCCCAGGCTGATTCATGAATCTTGTGTCCCACCTGTGGCCAGCCATGTCTGGACATTCTGTCTGGAAGTCAGCCTGACAGACAGAACCAAGATCCACATTAAGAGCTGGAGGTGGAGCTGAGTAGAATGCTTGCCTATTTCACTCAAGAACCTTTGGCTTTGTCCCAGTACGACGGAAACGTGTTGGTGCTTACCTATAATGCCAGTATTTGGGAGGTAGAAACAGAAGGGACCGTGAAGTCAAGGTTATCCTGGCTGGCCTCAATATGTTTTTAAGAAAAGGTTCAAAAGCCAGGCCTGCAGGAGTATTGGAAGTCAAGGTCAGGGCCCAAGTCTCTAGACTTGACGATCTGAGTTCCACCCCAGGAGAAGCAACTCTGGAAAGTTGTCCTCTGACCTCCACCACACTTGAGTGGTGACATGTTTGTAACTGAATGAGAATGTAAGAGTTCAAGGCTTGCCTAGACTTTTTAGTCTGTCTAGGGAACTTGGCAAGACCCTGATGTTTAAATAAGTAAGTAATGGGTTGGGTTGCCGGTCCGTGTCCTGCTTTTGAGGTCCTGGGTTCCAGCCCTACTGTTGTAAAAGGGAAAGAAGGAGCATATTCAAAGCAGGTGGGGCAAACTGATTTTGAAAGTTACTAGGAGGAAGTCCTTGGGAGCTGACCACATTCCCTTGGAGTGGGTGCTCTCCTGTCTTCTGCCAGTGTTTGAGCACAGGTTCTTTAGCCAAATGATTTCTGGTCTGTGGGGTGTGCTTAAGCTATCGCTTTTATAGTAGGTGCTACATAAAGGCTGCTGCTGGTACAGAAGTGGGTGTGTCCTGCCCCCACTGGTGTGCCTCAGCGCATAAGTGCTCTTCCACTGGTCTCCTGCTTTTCTTGCGGTATGTATTAGGGATTGAATTTGGCCCTCTGCTACTGAAGTTACATCTACCCCGTAGAGGGGATATGTTTGCTTTGAGGGTCTTCATCCCAGGCTTGCCTTGAACTTGGCTGGGTAACTGAGGATGGACTAATAAGTCTTCTTGCCTTTCCCTCACAAGTGCTGAGATGACAGATGTGTATGTACCACCATATCCTTTGTAGGTAATTCTGGGATTGACCCAAGGGCCTAGTACATGCTAGACAAGCATTCTACCATCTAAACTGCATCCCTGGTCCCTTGTCCATAGCTGTTTTATTTTTGAGACAGTATACTGTGGTGCGGTGCCCATGGTGCTCCTTCCCTCAAATTGGCTTTTGTTTGTTTGTTTTTTCGGGGCAGGGTTTCTCTATGGCTTTAGAGGCTGTCCTGGAACTCGCTCTTGTAGACCAGGCTGGTCTCGGACTCACAGAGATCCGCCTGCCTCTGCCTCCCCAGTGCTGGGATCAAAGGTGTACACCACCACCTCCCCGCTATTTATTTTTTAGTAATGTATTTAGATTCATCTTAGTATCAGGTACTCTTGAACTGGAGGTACAGACACTTGTGAGCCACCATGTGGGTGCTAGAAATTGAATGTGGGTCCTCTGGAACAGCAGCCCATGCTCTTAACTGCTGAACCGTCTCTCCAGCTCCTTACTTATTAATTTGTTTGTTTGTTTGGGAACATGGTTTCTCTGTGTAGCCCTGGCTGTCCTAGAACTTAGTCTGTAGACCAGGCTGGCCTCAAACAGATCTGCCTGCTGCCTCTGCCTCCTGAGTGCTGGGATTAAAGGTGTACCAGCACCATGTGGTGAGTTTGCTATTTTAAAGTAAACTTTTGGAATAATCAGAAAGGTTGCAAAGACAGCCCAGAGTGGAGTGCCAGGCTCATGGTTTTCCCCATGGTGCATCTGTTGCAGCCATGGGTCTGCTCACCTTTTTTGTCCCTAGATCCCACCCAGCTGCAGCCCACCCCTTCCCCCAACCTTGACCCAGCCTTGCTGAATGGGTGCTGCTTTCCAGGGTTAGCTGCCATGCCCTTCTCAGCAGGCGTCAGCAGGCGTGAGGCCGTCCCTCATCCACGGAGGTCTGCCACCTTACTTCTTTGTGCCCTGAGCCTTGTCCAGCACACGTGGGTCTGTGTGGTCTTGTGTCCATCATGTGTGTTATTCTCTCTGTCCCTGACCCTTTCCCAGACTTAAATGGCAGCCTCACCTCTCTCCTCTCAAAAAACAAAAAGAAAAAAAAAAAAAACCAACAACAACAAAGAAAGTCCTATGGGGAGCCAGGACCAAGGGTGGAGCTGCTTGGAACTCTTTCCTAGTGCGGAGGGGCCTGAGTTGAGGAGTGAGGCGGCTGGTTACAGGCAGTTGCATCAGCCCTGACTCTTAGTGGGTAGGAAAAGGGGTGAGGGATTTCTCTGGGGGCCACAGCACCTGGCAACAGCTCCTGGGTAACAAAGCCCTGGGTAGAGGAGGTCCCAGGGCAGCAGCGGGGAGGGGGACTTGCAGGGACACCCCTGGGCGGCGCCCGAGAATCTGGGGCTCTGTGCTAAGAAGGGTCCTGGCATCCCACTGGCTCGCAGCTTGTTTATGGAAGACGGGACTGGGGTCTGGAAAGGAAAGAGAATTGTGCATGGCTCCTTCGTAGGGCAGAATTCTCCACCATGCCAGGGTGCCATGAGTCCTCAAACCCAGACCGTTATCTAGGTTTGTTCTTTGCTTCAGTTGCTAGATGCTGTCCATACCTGCCTGTCTTAGCAGAGACAAACTTTGCCAGATCTGTTTTTTTGGGTTTTGTTTGTTTTTGTTTTGTTTTGTTAGGACACAAAGAGAGAGGGTTCATGTGATACTTCCTGTGTATCTTTGTTCTTGTTTAGCTGCCTCCCTCTTCACGTATATTATTGCAGCAAGCCCTGGCTCCCAATTGAGGGAACAGCCCTATGTGATAGAAAAGGCTTGGGCTCTATGGGGCCTGTTTGTGGCCAAGGGTTGGTCCCCTGCTTGCATCTTGGTTTTTGTCTGCAGAGTAAGGTGAGCATCATATCTGGCTCATTTTCCTAACTAAGGGCCCACCTGGTACAAGGAGGAGACAAGTCTTCAACACACTGCAATGCTTGGGTGTGTAGACAAAGGGTGTAGCCCAGGGAAGTCTTTGGGAGCTCGGGGTCTGGTGTAGCTTCCCTTCCTGTCCCACAGTATGTGTACACTCTGACCAGCCTAGCAGATGGATGTCTGTACGTGACCATTTCCTAGGGGACAAACAAGGTCTGGACTTCGTTCTTTCCCAGAATCCTTCCCCCGGCCCCCAGCACTTCACCCCCTCCCCTGCCTGTGTGAAGGCAGGGAACTTGATACCATAATCCCCCGCACAGTGCTAGGGAGCAAGTTAAACTGGGTCACTAAGGCCAGGGGGCAGGGGTTGGAGGTGGGTGTCCTGGCAAACAAAGCAGGACGGCCAAGGCCAGCTCCGCTGGGGAAAGGGCACTGCCACGTGGCCAGGTGCTGGGAGCTCTTCAGAGGCAACTGTTGTGACTCTGGTTGCTCCTGCACCAGCTCCTGCATTGTGGGTGTCACCTGTACTGGTTTGTTCCCTCTTGCTGTTGTGACAGATGGAAACTTTAAAGACTTGGACAGCATACACTTGCCACCTTAGAATTCTGGAGCTTCTCGGCCATACCAGTATCTAGTGGCTGCCTCATTTTGAGTCTGTAGCCCCTTCCTCTGAATTACTGCTTTCCTAACAGAAGTCCTGTATTTGCCCCCTGGGCCTTGAGTCTTAGAGGAGGAGCCTTCATGTAACCTGTCTATATATACAAAATGCTTGCCAGTGCCTTTGATCTTGGGGCTTACTCCCAAGCAGAACTAGCTGCATGGTGCTGTGCTGCCTCTCTGTAAGCCACCGCCGTGAATTTAGAGACAGGGTCTTGCTGTATGGCTCTTGCTGGCCTTAGACTTCTGCCAGTCTCCCTGTCCCAGTTATGTGCATGTGCTAGGCAGGCTTCCTTACTCTGAGGCTGACTTGTACTCCATGGGTGGATGTGTCAGCTCTGTCTAGTCCTTCGTTGTTTTTGATGAACTGATGAACAGATACTGCCCTGGGTTACATGTGCAGACAAGCTGTGTTGTTGAAAGAAACTGGACCTCAAGTCACTTCCAGGGTGTCTGCAAAGGCTGCCTCCTTGTGGCTGGACATGGGCTTCTCAGGCTGGTAGTGATGAGAGTCCTGGGAGCAGGCCTTTGAGTAGAATGACATTGACCTGAGACCACCCTCTCCTTAATAAGGACCCTTCCCTAGCAATGCTCTGGGCACCCTGACACCACCTCCTGGGGCTTCTGGTAATGTTGTAAGCAGAGCTTGACATTGTCTAGGTCCTAATGCTCTCTTGTGTTGGCTGTGGGCTCTAAAGGACAAGGAGGGGATTTATTTTGCCCGGGGGGGGGGGGGGGGGGAAACCTTGCTCAGTGGGTGGCAGAGGTTTGAAGTAGTTGGGTGGGAAGACGCATGGACTTAGCCACCCGATGCCTTTACCATGTTTAATGCTGGGTGGTGCAGGCTGGGCCGTGCCTTTCTGTCTTTGTGCCACACAGGTCTGTCCCGCTTGCTGTGGTGGGTACTGCGTGACCAGCTCGTGTTGTTAGTGTGGGGCGGTGGGGTGGGAGCTCTGGAGCCCCCTGTGGTGGGTTTGGGTATATCTGGGACCCTAATTAGAGCAGAAGAGTGGCGGGCTACCAGTGCAGCTGTTAGTCCTGGGGAGCTAGCATGTGCTACACAACCAGCCAGCAGCCTATCCCAAGTGTACCTGGAATCAACTGGTTTCCCAAAGCAGTTGGCGGGAATATGCCGCTTGTTTACAGAGAAAAATTTATTTCCTAAGTGTCAAACTGTGAATAGTTAAACTGTGTCCCAACCCTGGACTGTAACTGGAGTGAAAAAGAAGCTGGAGGGGGCTGACAGGGGTCTGTGGTGGTGCACACAGAAGGGCTCGTGACGCCTGTCCCTGGGGGACATGCTACAGAAGCTGCTCAGAGCGCTGTGGGACCCCTTCCTTTGTCTCTGTGCTTCCTCACTCCTGAGCCAGCTCTCTAGTCCTTTGCTTTTTGAAAGTGCCTTGCTGTGTGCCCAGACAACCCTCCCGTGTCAGCCTCCCAAGTGCTGGGTTATGGTCATCATCATCAGGCCTGTTATGTTGATTGCAGGGGGTTAAAACGGGAGGATTATGAGTTTCATGTTTTCCCTGTCTCAAAGCAAAATTTAAAAAATGGGGTTAGGCATAGAAGAGTTTCTCAGTGCAAGCGAGAAAGTTGTTTCAAATAAGCAGGAACACTCACTAGGCAACACCGGGGACATTGGTGAGGGCACTCTGTGCCTTGTAGCAATATTTTGTCTCAAGGTAATTCTAGAACTCTGCTTGAGAGTTAGGTGGGTGGTGTGCACTTGTAAGAATTGCTGCTAAAGCCCAGGGTTCAAGTTCATCCTCACCCACAGCAGGACCCTTCCTCTAACCCCTCTGCTATAGGCTCCTGGGAGCAGGTAGCTGCTGGTTAGGTTTTGGCCGTTGGTGTTTGTCACTGATGGAGGCCCTGGGGAGTGAGGAAGGGTGTAATTGCTCATTAGCTGTGGACTGACTTCTGGGGCACAGAGTGTTTGCACTGGAGGAAAGGGGGAAGGCTGTGGCCCTGCAGGTGCGGTCATGAATCGCTCACGGGGACAGGGTTTAGTGAGAGTCTGTGCCTGCCCAGTGTCTTCCTCTTTTGTTGTTACTGCTTCTGCTTGAGGCCAGAGCCGGCACTGACCTCGATTCTTTTGCCTTTTCCCCTGCACTTTGAGACATGATGGAAAACTCCTAAAGTGCACATGTGGGAAAGAATATGGTGATAGCTGGGTGGCTGCTGGCCAGAAAGTGAGGAAGCAAAAGGAATGAGTGATGGCCCTCCTCCCTTTCCTCACCTTCCGGACTTCAACCCAACTCAGAAAACTCCCTCCCACCCCTTGCCACTTAGCTTATAGGTCAGGCTGAGCTTGTGTTCAGTGTCTGTGAGGTGCTTGGTGTGTGTGTGTGTGGGTGTGTATGCACGTTTGGGTGTGTGTGCGCGCACGTGTGTGTGTGCGGGTGTGTGTGCATGTGGCTCACTGTGCCGCCGTCAGGTTATGAATACCAACCTTGAAGTCAGTGGGGCACTGCTGGTCTCCAAGGTTGCTTCTGCTTGGCCCTGGTGGTGGTAGGGACAGCACTGTTAATCTTGAGGACACATCACCACAGTACAGCAGGTTGTATTTTCTCAGATAAGTGCAGGAAATGGTACTTGAATAGCAGCCGCCACCCCCTTTTTAAAGTCATTTTTATTTTATGTGGGTGCACACATTGTAGGAGGAAGTCAGGACAGCTTTTGGGAGTCAGCTTTCTCTGCCTTATGAGTCCTATGGGTGGAACTCGGGTCAGCTGGCTTTACAGTAAGTGCCTTTACTTGATGTTACGTCCCATTCTTGGTGTTTGGAAAGGGAAAGTGCCTACGTGTTTAGAAGCCTTGTGGAAAAACTGAGTAGGGTGCTGGTACCCCATGATCCCAACAGCCAGGGCAGCAGAATCTGAGATTCCAGACCAGGTCTCCATTCAGGAGACTCTAGACAGAAGCATAGGTGACAGCCTGGGTCAGTGGTGTCTTTAGTGTTGAACCCACGGCATGTGATCAGACCACCAGGTGTGGGGAGGGACAGGCGCCTATCTGTTCCTTTATATATGTGCAGGTGTGAGGGCATTTGTGTGCATGCCTGTTGTGGCGTAGAATATTAGTTCAAGTAAAGGTGTGCTACATTTCTTCATGTAAAGCTGTGTTGTTAGTTTACCTTGCCTGCCTAAGGCACCTGATTGGTCTAATAAAACTCTGAACAGCCAATAGCCAGGCAGAGGAGGGGTAGGCAAGACTGGCAAAAACAAAAGGGAGCCAGCCGAGTGCCCGCCCACCCGGACAGACAGACAGACGCAGGGGAAGCGGGGCAGCAGGGTGGGCAGTGCCTAGATGAGGTGAACAAGCCTCAGGCAGCGCTTCATGAAATTGGCTAATTTAAGTGGTTTTTTGTTTGTTTGCTTAAAAGCTAGCTAGAAACAAGACTAAGCTAAGGCCAAGCATTCATAATTAATAATGTCTCCATGTCATGATTTGGGGGCTGGTGGTCAAAGAAAGCCTGCTACACATGGCTTTGGAGGACAGAGGTCCATGCGGAGTCTCTTCACCTTACTGAGACAGGGTTTCCCATGGACCTGGCCTTTCTGGTGCTAGGCTGGCTGGCCACCTTAAGGTTACCTCAGACTCAAAGATGCCCTCTTGTCTCAGCCTTTCCGCTAGAAGGCACTGCTTGCTTTGCTGCTGGAAGACACAGGGAGTTGATTGTGGTTTGAGGGTTTTCTTCCGTGAGGGGGCAGTGGAGTGGGGGTGGGGTGGTTGCAAGGCTGCGTGGGGCACATTGTGGTGTGTCTGAGTCTCCCAGGGATCAGCTTCCCTCTGCCTCTCCTCCTTCCCTCTCTGGTGGCCTGTGATCCACAGATTTTGTCTCAGCAAGGCAAAATTTCTGGTTAGAAGGGCGAAAAGACCGGATCTCATATAGCCTGAGTTGGTCTCAGGTTCACTGTGTAGCTGACAGACCTTGAACCCTTGTTCCTCCTGATTCCACTTTCTACCGTGCTGCCAAGTGCAGGCGTGTGCCACTAGGTCCCATCTTATTGGAATTCTTAAAACTATTAACTGTCTCAAAGCAGAAGGTCCTCTCAGAGAGCTAGATGCTTGCTGTCCAGTCCTCCGGCTTTGCATTGTCACAGCACCACCTGGTGGCCGTTGGCTGTATGCCATGACAAAGCCTGACTAGTAAGTTGTTTCCTCAGCTAGCACCTGACAGGGATCTGATTTCCATCCATTCTTTACTACCCTTGCTTTTCAGATGGAGAACCTGAGGCCGGGGCCAACCTTAGGACTCAGGTCTCAGGGCTGGGAGTGGAGGGTGGGTGTCGGGTGGACTGTGGGGCCTGCCCTTGTCCTTGTGCTGTGCTATGTCATGCCAGGCAAGTGACAGAGAAGCCCCTGTGCTCTCCTTTTAGGTCTGTGAGAAAGTGGGGGCTTCACTCAGTCACAATGGCTAGCCCAGGCCTCTGCTTTGTTGCCTTGAAAAGGTTACATCCCATGTCCTCTTTGATCCTGTTTCTATTCGGGAAGGTTCCAGGGCCTGGTAAATGGTGTTCTGACTGGTGCTGTGGTGTAATATGGCAGTTACTGGACCGGCTCTTGTCCAGACTAGCCCTGGAGCTTACCTAGTACCTAGAACAAAACAGACAGACGCTGTCATCCGTGTGTCTTCACATGTGGCCCTGGTGGAGCAGCATCAACACCTCCCTCTTGCGCATTGCCGTCCCCGCGTCCCCCTCCCCACACACACACTCACTAGACTGCTTGATAAAGCTCTGTTCTGCACATGGGGTGATAGAACTTTCTGGTTTGTGACCTCTTCTGCCTCCCATTCTTATGGAGTTGAGGGGTTTTGGTCTTTCACTCTTTCTCTTTGGGGCCCGCCACCCAGCTCCCAAATGAATACACAGTGACGTACTCATGAATGCCCGGTCTTCGCTTGGCTTCTTTCAAGGCTCATATAAAACACCACTCAGGCAGAAGCAAAGGCAGCCAGCCTGGCTCAGAAAACTAACCAAGAGATGGATGGGAGGCTGTGGAGCTGGGAAGAGTGCTTGGTGATCAGGGGCTGGAAGAAGGCAGCAGCCCGGGTGACTCCCAGCCTCCTTGTGTAGCTCACGTGCCATGCTGTGAGCCTGTTACCAGGAACTGGCTGCTGCCTGGTCCCTCTTGGGGGGGGGGGGTCACCACGTTGTCAATGAGGCAGGCCCTGCTTTGTGCTTTATCTCTTCCCAGAGAAGTTGAAAGTTCCTGACCTCCTCATCACCCCACCTTCCCAACCTGTCGCTTCCAACTTCCTCTCCCAGTTAGCCCCATACTTGTAAGGTCCCTTTAACAAAGTCAGAGTTGAGGGTACAGAGACAAGCAGGCCTCCAAACTGGCATGCATAGTGAGTTCTAGGCTATATAGTGAGAACTCCTTTTTAATAAAAAAAAGGTCTGAGTCATTGGCATGGTGTTTGGCTATGCCAACACTGATGCCATAACCAATACCATTGTCTTCCCCAGTGTTGGCAGGACTGGGTGGCTCCCACCTTTCAGTTTCTGAACCTCACATGTGGTATTGCATACTGATAGCCATTCTAGCAGAGGTATATGGGTAGCTAAGCCATCAGCATCATGGAGGTGTCATGGACTGGGAAGGGAGCCACATTCCAGGTGCAGCTGAGTGCTGTGTGAAGCCAGGAAAGCTCAGCTGAGGGTCAGCCCTGTGGCCTCTGATGCCACTATATGTCACATTAGAATAGACTGTCTGGCAGAGTGTTCCAGGCATTTGGGTTCCCTCCCCAGTCCCGACTGGCCTGATAGCTTCACTTCCTAGAGCTATACTGCCACATGTCCTGGTACTGTGGTGTGAGCTGGTGACTTTACGGTGTCACAACACCTTGGCACCATGGGGGCTTGACAGTTTTTTTAGTAACTACAACAAACGTTGTATAAAAGAGAATTCTCAGCTGCAGTTCACTGAAACCTAAAGCTCGCTTTCCACCGTGTTCTTAACTGAGGTGTGAAGCGTAGCTGGTTGGGTGCTTGGGCAGCTGTAACTCATTCAGTCCACGTGCTCACCAGTGGGGAAGTCGGCCATGCCAGAGTTGTCTGTGTGCTAACGGCCACGGTGGACTGGCTGTGGCCTTTTGAGAGTAAAATAACAGAAGCTCCCGTGAGCTCAAGGGCAGGGCCAGAGGTCAGAGCACACCTTGGCTGTCTTCAGTAAAGGAACATGGAACCCAACCTTGATTCCTCCTGAGTCCCATCACCCTTCTGTGCACTCTCCACAGACTCATCTCCCCTGGGACAGCTGCGGGGCAGGGAAGGAGAGTACCACGTGGTGCGGTCCCCACAGTGGGGCAGGGGCTGCTTCCCAGAAGCCTCTGGACTGCTGTTGTGATTCCTGTCACAGCCCGATGACTCACTAAGCAGGGCCACAGACTAAATTCATAGTAAACCCGAGGTTAGCCACACCGGGCCTTTCCTAGGAACTTCACAGCTGGGCATTGACAATACCCACAAATGTCACAGGGACAGTGAGCACCCCAAATCACGTCCACTGCTCAGTACCCCTGACAGCTGTCTTTATTTCCTCAGGTTGTTACCAACAACCTACCACAGACTTAGGGTCCAGAGCAGCAGACAGAGGGTGGGACAGGAACCCTGCGGCCTTCCTCCCTGCATAAGCTTTAGGACCAGCAGCTGGGTGGCACTGCCTGGAGCTGTTTGCATTTGCTCTTCACAAGTCCAGTGCGCTAAGTGGGGTGGGCTGTGGCTGTTCTTAGCTTACCCTCCCCTTCCCTTTGTGCTTCCACCCGTCACTGATGGCAACTGCTCGCTTCCACCTGGAGGAGAGCCCCAGGTGACATCTGACTGGCTGGCCTGGGTCTCTATTTATCCCTGAGCACTGGATGAGCTCTCAGGCCCACCCTGAGTTAGGAGGACGCAGGTCCGGACCTACTGTAGCCTAAGAATCAAGGGGAGTCCTGGCGCCTGGGAGAGCTGGCTTGCAGGTGCCCTTGTGTCCTGGTCCCACTCACTAGAGTGCCTTCTTGTGGACTCTTGTGGACTGCGTGGCCTTCTCCCGGTGACGGGAGCTGCACATGCCCTGGAATAATGAACTCCAGTTGGTTTCCTGAGCTGCTTAGGTTAGCAAAGGGAGGGGCAGGGCTGCTGCCAGCGCTGCCTCCAGCCCGCTACCTTCCACACCACTGAGCTTGCCCGGCCCAAACTGCCATCTGACCATGTCACTTCCTCTGCTCTAGAACCCTCCCCAAGGTTGCAGACGCTGACGGATTTGCCCCAGAGTCGGAGTAACTGCCACCTGGAGATTGCACAGCCATGAGTGGGTTTAACTTTGGAGGCACCGGGGCCCCTGCTGGCGGCTTTACATTTGGCACTGCGAAGACTGCGACCACCACACCTGCCACCGGCTTCTCCTTCTCTACTTCCGGCACTGGAGGGTTTAATTTCGGGACCCCCTCCCAACCGGCCACGACCACCCCCTCCACTGGCCTCTTCTCACTCACCACACAGGCCCCAGCTACACAGACGCCAGGGTTCAACTTTGGAACAACGCCTGCTTCTGGAGGAACTGGCTTCTCCCTGGGGATCAGCGCCCCTAAGCTCAACCTGAGTAACACAGCTGCCACACCCGCCACGGCCAACACTGGCAGCTTTGGTCTTGGCAGTAGCACCCTTACCAATGCCATCTCGAGTGCCGGGGCCTCCAGCCAGGGGACAGCCCCCACTGGCTTTGTCTTTGGGTCCTCCACCACCTCTGCTCCGGCTACGGGCTCCACGGGGTTCTCATTCACCGGTGGCAATGCCGCCCAGCCTGGAGCCTCTGGCTTCAGCATCGGCTCTGTGGGCAGCTCAGCCCAGCCCACGGCACTGTCTGGCTCTCCCTTCACCCCAGCCACGCTGGTGACCACTACAGCAGGGGCCACACAGCCAGCGTCCGCCGCCCCCACTGCCGCCACCACCAGTACAGGCTCCACACTGTTCGCTTCAATAGCACCTGCTCCTGCCTCACCCAGCCCCACGGTGCTCTCCCTCTCAGCTCCGGTGACAACTGCAGCCGCTCCCAGTGCTGGGACTCTGGGCTTCAGCCTCAAGGCCCCTGGAGCAGCTCCTGGCACCTCCACCACCAGCTCCACCTCCACCACCACCTCCACCACCTCCACCGGCTTTGCCTTGAGCCTGAAACCCCTGGTGCCAGCTGGCCCCAGCAGTGCAGCCACTTCTGGGACTGCTCTGCCTGTCTCCGGCACAGCAGCTGGGACCACCACAGGTCCCGCCATGACCTACGCACAGCTGGAAAGCCTGATCAACAAGTGGAGCCTGGAGCTGGAGGATCAGGAGCGGCACTTCCTGCAGCAGGCCACACAGGTCAATGCCTGGGACCGCACACTGATTGAGAATGGGGAGAAGATCACCAGTCTGCACCGCGAGGTGGAGAAGGTGAAGCTGGATCAGAAGCGGCTGGATCAGGAGCTGGACTTCATCCTGTCACAGCAGAAGGAGCTGGAGGACCTGCTGAGTCCATTGGAGGAGTCAGTGAAGGAGCAGAGTAGCACCATCTACCTTCAGCATGCCGACGAGGAGCGTGAGAAGACCTTCAAGCTGGCTGAGAACATCGATGCGCAGCTCAAGCGCATGGCACAGGACCTCAAGGACATCATCGAGCACCTGAACATGGCTGGTGGCCCTGCGGACACCAGTGACCCACTGCAGCAGATCTGCAAGATCCTTAATGCACACATGGACTCCCTTCAGTGGGTGGACCAGAGCTCTGCCCTGCTGCAGAGGAGGGTGGAGGAGGCCAGCCGTGTGTGTGAGGGCCGCCGTAAGGAGCAGGAGCGCAGCCTGCGCATTGCCTTCGACTAGTACCACGTGGGCAGGAGGGAGGGGCTCCCTGACTGACGGGGCTGCTGGCAGAAGTTGTGCAAGACATGGCGCTCGCTCATTGTAGCCTGTGTACTCTGGAGCCAGGCGTGAATGCTGCCACTGAGCTCTAGCCCAGCGTTTTAGATTCAGGGCTGCCTCGTGGCAGTTTCAGTTCTAACTCATCCACCTCATCCCTCAGTCACTGCAGTGCAGCTGTGACAGAGCACTCCAAAGGAGACAGTGGCCAGGAAACTCACCTGGGGGGAGATGTGCCCCAGAACCTCCAGTCACCGAGGCTCACTGAGCTAGCAACTGTTCTGTACTGGCTACCTCACCCCTAGATTGTGAGCTTCTGTGGCAGGGGCCCAGAGTGACAGCAGATTTGCTTACCATCTTAGTCACAATTGTCCTCGGTGTTGAAGGCCAGCAGTCATGTCTTGGTCTGTTTTATTTCTTGTACTCTGCTGTAGTTTCTGTGGTCCATGATCAAATGTTGCTTTTCTAAATAAAGAAAATTTTGTGAAATCAGACCCGCTGTGAGTGTAAGTAAGTGGTGAGGAAAGGTCCAAGACTCGGCAGGCACTGCTGACGGATGGGTCAGTTAGTCCTGTGCCTTTGGGTTGGCGCCATTGACTGAGAGCGCCACATGGGCCCTGTCTTCTATCTGCCTGGGGTGGGAGGGCTGCAGGTGTCATTTGTGATGTCATCAGCAGTGGGGAACAGGGAACACTGGCCAAGCAATTAACCGCCACTCCTGCAGCACTGGGGACCCTGGCAGTGGTATGAAGATTCCAGAACGGGGCTACGAGTTATTTCCTTGGATCATGTTGGGCTTCAAAGCACAAGAGAAAGCTGTGGGGTGCAGTGAGGGCCTGGAGAGGTAGCTCAGCTGCTAAGAACACTCACTGGCTGCTCTTCCAAGGACCCTGGTTTGATTACAGTACCCACATGGTAGCTCTCAACCACCTGTAACTCCAGTCCCAGGTTACCAGGTGTCCCCTTCTGGGCTTCTTAGGTACTGCATGTACATAGTGTAAGATAGACATGCAAGCAGCCGTATAATAAAATCTCAAAGGTTAGAAAAAGCCTGGCATGGCTGTGAGTGAACACCTGTAACTCCAGCATTCTGGAGTTATCTTCAGCTACGTAGTCACATAGACCTTGGCTTGGAGTAGGACCAGTGAACTGGAGAGCACTAATCCTAAGCCCAGTGGCCTTTCTGCAATATATTCTGGGTTTATGTTGGGATCCCCACTCTAGCCCAGACCCTCCTTGAATTGGTACGACCTTGTCTTAGCCTCCACAGCCCAGCTTTGCACTCCATGGCTTGACCCCAACTGACCATGATGTTTAGGCCTCATTTTCTCAAGATGTGTCTTAACACACATGGCTGTCATTGTCAGGGTTCAAACAATAAAGATGGTCAGCATGCATTTCTAATGTGTGTGTCCTCATTCTAACAAATCTGAATTTCCTTGCTATTTGCGGGTATGAGCTGCACACTAAGTACACACTGTGTCCCTGCACTACATCCTAGCTACCTTGTATTTGAGAAGTAAATTGAAATCACGCCCTGATGGTCTGCCCTTCTCTGAAGAAAACAGAATAGATCTCTGTGCTGGGGGAGTTGGGGAGGGGTGCCCGGGATGGAAACACTACTGGCAGGCACCCTGTTGGGTACTGTTGCCCAGGACGGCTCTACAATTGCAGTTTCCCTCTCCAGGAAGGACACAGGCAGATGTTCTGCCTCGCTGGCTGGTCTCATCATTAACCACCATGAAGACAGCAAAGGTGACTGCACGGGGAACCTCTCCCGTCCCTGGGTAGCCAAGGGCCAGCTGTAACCAAGCACGGTGGGACTAGCCTGGCCTAGTGTGAAACTGTCAAAAAAAAGGAAGCGAACAGTAGTGGGAAGTGTCAAGTAGGAAGTTGTATCCCTGTCACATTAAGGAGTAAAAGAGGGAACCCCAAGTTTGAATTCTCCACTTCCCCTGTCTTTACAAAGAGCTCTGCTCTGTATTGAGCAGCCCAGAAGACATGGTATGGGGAAGGAATGGGTCATAAGTTTTTACAGTTGTTACCAACCTATATGCACATGCATGCTGCTTCCGGCATTTATAGAAAGTTGGTAATTGAAGATTGTTTCAGCCGGTGACTAATGGAAATCAAACCCAGTCCCTCAGAGCCCTAGGCATTAAAGAGGACAGTCTGTAGCTAAGCTTGCAATGACTGATGGTGTGTGAAGATCAGGGCTAGAAAGGTAGGTGCTTTGTTATCTCAAGGACCGGTTAAATTGAAGAGGCTGAGGACGTGGTTTTAAGAGGTCTCACAGCATGTTTTTGACTGATTACAAGGTCTGACAGAAGTTCAGCCTCTAAAGGATAGACACAGGAAAAAGTCCCACAGATGGGAAGAATTAGATAGTCATTAGTAAAATTTAATCATAGGTACTGTGTGTTTTGTTTGGAAATGAGATTTCTAGCCCAAGCTGGCCTCAAGCTCCATATGTGGCTGTGGGTGACCTTGAACTCTGGATTCCCCTGCTTCCATCTTTCAAGTGCTGCACCACATCAGGCTTCTGTGGTGCTGGGAATAGAGCCCAAGCTTTGTGCATGCTAGGCAGACTACCAACTATGTCCCCAGCCTGTAACGGATCATCCATGTG
Organism: Phodopus roborovskii; assembly: GCF_943737965.1. NCBI lineage: Eukaryota > Metazoa > Chordata > Mammalia > Rodentia > Cricetidae > Phodopus > Phodopus roborovskii. The sequence continues at coordinate 1,668,623 of NW_026126651.1, forward strand.
TGAGCCCTGCCTGTCCTGTGAGTGCCCCCCCCACACCCCCCCAGATCTGCTGGTCTGCCTCCGAATGTGGGAAGTAGGGAAGCTCCTATCTTGAAGGGTAGCCATCGACTGCCTGTGTCCTTCTGTTTGTCAGTAAAGTGTTTTTGTTTTGTTTTCCTGAGCATCCACCACACCCTCACACATTGTCAAACAGGACCATGCAGGCTGGGCTGTAGATCCTGTCATAGAGAAACCTCCTGCAAGAACTGTATGCCTGGGACATGATTCAAAACAGTCCCCTGTCAGAGAAGACAGGTAGAGGGCAAGCAAGGGCTATGGTGTCACATACCTATTAGCTGAAAGTTTAAAAGGCAAGGCAGAAGGGTGACCTCAAGTTGGAGAGCAGCCTAGGCTACAGAGTGAGACCCTCTCTTAAGAAACAACTAGGCTAGGTGGTGATGGCGCACACCTTTAATCCCGGCATTTGGGAGGCAGAAGCAGGCGGATCTCTGTGAGTTCTAGGTCAGCCTGGTCTACAGAGCAAGTGCCAGGACAGCACAGAGAAACCTTGTCTTGACTCCCCCCCCCCCAAAAAAAAAGGGCACTCTAGAAAACTCTGCCACAGCCTACCAACTGGTGTTCCTCTCAGGACCTGGCTTCTCTGGCTTAACAAGGCAATAGAACAAAGCTGCCACCATTTGTCCTGGCTCTGCCTGCACCAGAGGATGACTTCTGTACCAGGCTGACCAGAAAGGCCATGGGCACCAGGAGAGCCCCCCAGAGGCCAGCATGCAGTGAGTGTCCCCTGGGGAGGGCGGGGAGGGGTGGAGGACACAGCTGCTTTGTCCCTGTCCAGACCTGGGTCTCCCTGCCTCCTTGGTGACAGTGAATTGAGCCCACTAGACTGAAAGCTGTGCACTAGTGAGGTCCAGGGGTCTCTCCCACCAGCTCTGTCCCCAGGGCCCCTGGGAGGACCAAGCCAGGCCTGCCTGCCTGCCATTCCCATGGATCAAAAGCAAACCATGGCCGTCAGGGGATCCCAAAGCCAGCAGCAGCTGACGGGCATATCTGTGGCCATGACAGGTGCACACGCTAGTGTCTGTGCTCCTGCCCTTACTACAGGGCACTGAGCCTCACTTGGCACCTCTTGCTCCCAGCTCCTGCCTCCCCGTTCCCATCCCCACATACCCAAGACCACAGCATAACCAGGAAAGGACAGCGTCCCAATGGTGGTCCAACCTTGATCCCTAACTAGGCTCAATAATACTGCTTGGAACTAACACTGGGATTTTAGAATATACAAGTACATGTGCATGCTTGCACACACCCTGCCGCTGGGCCGCTGGGCCACTGGGTCACTGGGTCTGGCAGCCCTGTCTGAACCTGTTCTGTTTGCTCCCTGGATCTCCCCAGGGCAAGGGGAGCAGTCTCAGTCTGTTCCTATGGGGCTGGAGAGGTGGCTCAAGAACACTGACTGCTCTTCCAAAGGCCTAGGGTTCAATTCCCAGGACCTCTGTGGGGGCTCACAAGCATCCATAACTTCAGTTCGAGCAGATCCAATGCTTTGTACACTAGATACACACATAGTACACAGACATACAGGAAGGTAAAACAACCACATAAATGAAGACTCTTACTGTAAAGCTGTTTCCTGCGTGCCAGGCTCCGCCTTTGCCCTTCCTGTTCCTGTCATTGGTGCTGAATTGAATCCAGAAACTGAGGAAGAGCACTGGCCACAATGGTGCTGTCATTCTAGCATTCAGGATACTGAGGCAGGAGGATCATAGGGAGTTTGAGGCCAGCCAGGGATACAGAATGAGACCCTGCCTAAATAAATTAATAAATAAATGGCAGACTATGAAGAGGCTATTTTCCCGTCACCCCCTCCAGGACTCTCTTCTTTTTTGTTTTGTTTTTGGAGGCAGGGTTTCTCTGTGTAGTAGCTTTGGAGCCTGTCCTGGAACTTGCTCTGTAGACCAGGCTGGTTTCGAACTCACAGAGATCCCAGTGCCTCTGCCTCCCAAGTGCTGGGATTAAAAGCATGCGCCACCAACACCCAGCCCCCCTCCAGGACTATCAATTCCTCTGTAGAGTTAAGACCAAGTACTGCTCTAAGCCTTGGAGTCTTGCTTGGCCTGTGGCCTCCAGCCAAATGGCTTTGAGCTTCTGGCTGCAGAGCTGTGCATGCGCACGGACACGTGCGCACACACCAACACACTCTAACCACCTCCCCTTCATGGGCCCCACCCGGCTTTTTCTCCTGACCCATCTCCCAAACCTCAAGGAAAATTCCCCTGCACCCTGTTGCCCCACGTCACCAGCTGTGGGTGACGGTGGTGTCATCTGGTCCTCATTGCTGAAGTCCAGAAACAAGCTTCTGGGACATTTCTCTGAGATGTCAGTCCACAATCTGCTGCTCATCAGTTGTTAACACAAAGATAAGGAAGAGAAGAGGGACGGACAGGTGACCACTCAGACCTCCCCACGTTCTTGCAGCTGCAGCAACGGGTTCTGGACCCGGCCAGGTGATATGTGCAGGCCCTGGCCAGGCTCTGCTGCCATATTGCGCTTCACCATGAGACATTATCAGGCCAAGATGGGCACCAGAATATGGAAGGCTCTGTCCCAAGAATCCAGGTCCCAGCCTTGGATGTGCCCATTTCATAGATTTGGAGATAGGCCTGGAGAGATGGGGAGGGGAGGCCTGGCCTGGGATGGGCAGGCCCAAGAGGAGAGCCCAGGAGGCCCAGAGCACAGGGACCACCACCCACAATGCCACCTGGATGGGCAGTCCCCACCCACAGCTTCTGCGGAGCTATGGAGCTATTTGTGGCAGGAAGGAAAATGAGCTGAGTTACTTCCTCCTGTGACCCTCCTCCTCTCTACCACTCTCCTTCCCCCAGCATCTGACCCCACCCCAGGAAAGCACTTTTAATTCCCCAGGGAGGTGAGTGGGTGGGGCTGGCTGCTTTAAGCGGGAGAGAGCAGAGGCTCAGCTCTGCTGTCCTGCCCAAGAGAGCTGGAGTACAGCTACCTGGAGAGTGCCGCCAGTGACCCCAGAACCTGCACTGAGCCAGTGACGGGACCCCAGAACCTGCACTGAGAGGCGGGAGGGAGGCACGGAGCTAGGCCAGGGTTGGGGGAATGGGCCCGGGGAACTCTGAAGGATCAAGATTGGGTCTGGGGATATGCAGAAAGGAAGGAGAGAGAGAGGCTGGCAGGGAGGTCCCTGGCCCCCATCACAGTGCCCCCTGCCTCTTCACTCAGACAGCAGCTGCCACTTGCGCCACGGCTTGGCTGGGTAAGAGCATCGGAGGGGAGGAGGGGTGCTGTGGCTCCCTCCTTCCCGTGTCCGTCTGCCTCTACTGACCCTCTTATGTTGCCAGCCCCACGTCTTGTCCTTGTGGCTGTCTTACTTGGCCTGGCATCCTCTCTGGACTGGAAGACGGCCTCCAGCCTGAATCCCTTCGAGAAGTGTATGGAGGACCCTGACTATGAACAGCTGCTCAATGTGGTAACCTTGGGCCTCAATCGGACCCTGAGGCCCCAAAAGGTGGTGGTTGTCGGTGCAGGTGTGGCCGGGCTGACAGCTGCCAAGGTGCTCGGTGATGCCGGACACAAGGTGAGACATGCTCCTCAAGGTCTGCCTGGAGCCTTTCCTGATTCCGGTGGGAGTCCTGGGTAGCAGGGTGCGGAGAAGCAGCTGTTCCTTCCCAGACCCCCATTCCACTCACTCGCTGCACCCCACTCACCCATCCTGGAGGGAAGGCCGCCTTCTTGTTAATGTAGTGGTAGAGTCAAAGGGGGGGTGAACGGTGTTGGGGAAAGTACTGAAAAATCCCCAAGGGGAGGCGTCCCCATCACCGAAACCCAGGAATGAGAATGAGCCAGCTCAAGTCTTCTCTGAAAACCAGGAAATCTCCCTCCCTTAGGCCGGGAAGCCCCTCCATAGTCAATCTCGTGCTTTTCCTGATGCGGTCTTGAAACCTTCCTTAACTTTTGTTCTCCTAGAAGCCCCTTCCATCCTGAAGAAAGGCTCTTCTAGCCTAAGTGGGCCCTACTGTGGGGAGCAGGGCAGGGCCCTGTAGGTGTAAAGGGAGCTGAGGTCCCTGCTCGTCCAACCTCATCTTTAGGTCACCATCCTGGAGGCGGATAATAGGATTGGGGGCCGCATCTTCACCTACCGAGATGGGAAGACGGGCTGGATGGGGGAGCTAGGGGCCATGCGAATGCCCAGCTCCCACAGGTGAGGTCCCAACAGGCAGCAGAGGTCCACCTCTGTGCCAAACTTAGCCAGAGCCCACGTCCATCCACCCGTATTTAGTCAGCTCCCACCCATGACTCAGGCTCGGCCAATCCCAGCCCCAGTCTTACCCTGGGCTCTGCACTCCGTCCCTAGTCCATGTGCCAGTCTTTGAGTGCTGTGTATGGAACCTCGGGCCTCGAACCCCACTCCAGTGTCACCCACATTCTCACCCAGTCAGTCACAAGTGTGTCTAGACTTCACTTCCCACCCAGCCCTCAGTATTTTCATCCTGGCTGAAACAGCTTGGCTCAGCATTCTCTAGTCACATGTGGCTGGGCCCGCTCTGCCTTCCGGAAGGCTGGGGTGATCGCTCACCTCCCCATTTATGCCCCTAGCCCGCTCTGCCTGAGTTCGACCACTATTCCCAGCCGGGCTCCTGAGCCAGCCCTCAGGTCCCCAGTCACCAGCTCCATTCCCGCCCTCGGGGACCCTTCCTGTGGGTCTCCTGTGGCTCCTGTGGTGCCAGGCCAGGCCTCCTCCAAGCAGCCTCCTGCTTCCAGGATCCTGCACAAGCTCTGTAGGAGCCTGGGCCTCAACCTGACTCAGTTCATACAGTATGATGAGAACACGTGGACGGAGGTGAATGACGTGAAGCTGCGAAACTATGTGGTGGAGAAGATGCCAGAAAAGCTGGGCTACCATCTGAGCCACAGGGAGAGAGGCCGCTCTCCAGAGGACATCTACCAGATGGCACTCAACAAGGTGGCCACCAGCTTTCCTGCAGAGCCCAGCCCTGCCCACAGAGTTCTGTCCCTGCTACCACCCTGTAAAGGCGTACCCCACACCTGCTGAGGGCCACTTGGTGTTTCCCCAGGGCCCTCCAGCACCTTTGCCACTCTGGGTCCCCTCCTGGGTGCCTTAGGCTCCCAGGCATCATCCTGTCCACGAGGCCTCTCAGGCCCATGGGCAGACCTGCCAGGTAGCTTCCCCATCCCCTACATCCTACCCAGTGGTCCAGGCATACCCTATGCTTCTAGAACCCCATTGTCCCTAAGTCTGCATCCTCCATGGGTCTACCTGAGTGCCTGCCTTACTCAGGACAAGGGGGGGGGGCAGGGTAGAGAAGGTGCAGGCCACCTTTAGAAGGAGCCTGAAGGAAGAGAGAAGTAAGTGCCAGGCAGGAGAGTCTGCACGCAGTTGGGGACCTGGCAGGGCTCCAAGGTGGCCCCGCCCTCCACACTTCCCAACCACGATTGCCACCGATTGCCAGCTGCAAGAAAGGCTGATGCAGGCTGCTGGGAGAGTTTAGTGCAGGGGCAATTGCTAAATAGACTTAGCTGGTAGCAGCGCCCTATTGGGCTCTGAGAGACCCTCACCTGCTTATGCCCACGATGGTCTAGACACAATGGTCTAACACCACCTCGTGGCACAAACTGACACCAGGACTCCTGCCTGCCTGGGCAGATGAGGGCAATTGAGTATTTGGGAGGACTTCCAGCTACAGAAGAGTTGTGTGCAGCATGAGCCAAGGCCTGGGACTTGAAGTGGGGTGGGTGGCTGTTCCCCCTGCAACCAGGGTCCTCTGATTGTTCCCCACAGGCGCTCAGGGACCTCAAGGCCCTGGGCTGCAAGAAAGCTATGAAGAAGTTCAACCAGCACACGCTCCTGGTGAGTGAGGCTGGGGCGGGCTGGTTCCCGATGATGGCTGAGATCCCAGGCTCGGCAGGGGAGGGTCTGACCAGGGCTTCTGCCCATTGCACAGGAATACCTCCTTGGGGAGGGCAACCTGACCTGGTCAGCCGTGCAGCTCCTGGGAGATGTGATGTCCAAGGAGGGCTTCTTCTACCTCAGCTTCGCAGAGGCATTACGTGCCCACAGCTGCCTGAGCGACAGACTTCGGTGAGGACACAGCCTATGGGGCATCTTGAGAGAGGCGGGGCCGGAGAGGACGGGCCCGGAGGGGGCTGGGCCTTCCCTAAGAGCCTGGCCTCAACCTGGGTCCACGTGCTTGTCCGCGCCGTGCAGGTACAGCCGAATCGTGGGTGGCTGGGACCTGCTGCCGCGGGCGCTGCTGAGCGTCTTGTCTGGTCCGGTGCTGCTGAACGCGCCGGTGGTGGCGATTACTCAGGGGATGCACGATGTGCGCGTGCACATCGACACTTCACTGGAGCCTCACGACCTGAAGGTGCTGACGGCTGACTTGGTGCTGCTGACGGCCAGCGGGCCCGCGCTGCAGCGCATCACCTTCTCGCCGCCGCTGACACGCAGGAGGCAGGAAGCGCTGCGTGCGCTGCACTACGTGGCAGCCACCAAGGTTTTCCTGAGTTTCCGCCGGCCTTTCTGGCACGAGGAGCACATCGAGGGCGGCCACTCCAACACAGACCGCCCATCTCGCCTAATATTCTATCCGGGGCGCGGCGAGGGTGCGCTGCTACTGGCCTCGTACACGTGGTCAGACGCTGCAGCCCCCTTCGCTGGCCTGAGCACAGAGCAAGCCCTGCACGTGGCACTCAGGGACGTGGCGGCCCTTCATGGGCCGATCGTGTACCGGCTGTGGGACGGCAGGGGCGTAGTCAAGCGCTGGGCGGAAGACCCGCAAAGCCAGGGCGGCTTTGTGGTGCAGCCGCCATTGATGCAGGGGGATGAAGAAGACTATGACTGGTCATTCCCCTATGGCAGCATCTACTTCGCGGGCGAGCACACAGCCCATCCACATGGCTGGGTAGAGACCGCTGTCAAGTCCGCATTGCGGGCCGCGGTGAAGATGAATAACCATGTATTCAGGGCGACCAGCACCCAGGGGCAGGAGCACATACACATAGAGGCCAGCGAGGTTCAGGAAGCGGTTGACCACTATGAGCAGCAGCAGGAAAGCCCAGAGGAGCAGGAGTCCCCACACGAAGAGCTCAACCCCGAGGGACATGTGTTTGTGGAGACCATCCCCGAGGTGCGGGAGCCCGTGTTCATGGAGACCATTCCCCAGGAGAAGGGGCATCTGCATGTACACCAGACCATCATCCCCTCGCATGTGCATGTACAAGAAGAAGTTATCTCTGAAGAGCACGTGCATGTGCACGGGGGACACAGGCACGAGGGATCGGGGCCCCAGAGGCACCCGCACATGCGCGGAGAGGCTGGCCACTCTTCCTGCACAGGGGGAGGAAGTACCCCGCCCCCAATCCTGCCCCTTCTAGAGCAGGCCACACAAACTAATAGTCCACAATAAAATTATTTTTTGTTAAACCCAGAGGCCCAGCTCGCTTGCTCGCTCGCTCCCCACTTTCTCTGGTCTCCCGAATATAGGTTCCCTGGATGCTCGGCACTCGGGTGAACACTGCACTGTGGTCAGGTGGAGACCGGAAGGTACTGGAGGGTAAATAAGGTGCTGACAGGCAGGTCCTGACTGAACCCCACCCCCCCACCCACTCCCTTGAGGCCAGCCTGGGCTATTAGCAGATCTGAAAAACAAGGGCTTGCTGATCACCAGCTCAAAACAAGAACGGTTTATTGCCTCACACTGGCAGCTGGTGGGAGGGTTCTGAAGACCTCCAAGAGGACCCTCTCCACTGCACGGGCAGACTTAAAGGCTCCTGGTGCAGTGGGCCTCAGGACCTGGCAATCTGCGGGAACTGATCAGGTTCAAGGGGCTAGGAGTCTGTGCCATCCTCGTCCTCAGGCAAGATCTCCAGGCTGCTGTCAGGCTGGGCCACCACGTCCTCACGCCGTGGCATTGGGGACGGTGGGGCCCGAGTGGACAGCGGCAGCGGCGACATGGGTGGAGATGGGCTACTGGGCTCTTCCGGCTGCGCCAGCCCCAGGACTTCCTGCACGTTGTGTGGCAGCTCCTGGGGGGGGGGGCATCCAAGGGGGAAGGTGATGTGTGGGGGTGGAGTCAGAAGGGTGGGGACGTGGGGAAGGCTTGCTGGGGACAGCCCTGGGGGTTAAGGGTGAAGGACTCACTGGGCAGGCAGTCAGCTGCCTGTACAGGGCCTCTGCCCGCGTCAGCACGTCTTCCACACTCAACTTCATGGTCAGCTCGTTGATGTGCTGCATGGAGAGTAAGGGAGAGTAAGGTGCATGCCCGCACTGTGGGGATGCAGGGGAGCAGGCTCGGCCCCCCCCACAGGGCCCAGGCAGGGGAGGGCTGGAAACCTACTAGGTGTAATGACAGCAGTTCCAATCCCACGCACACAAGGCAATCTAGCCAACAATCCCAAGGCCAGCCACACACACATCCAAGTCAAGGCAGCGGGAGGGAGGGAATAACCCAGCTTCACCTTAAGGATTTCGTTGGAGCCAAAGCCAGACAGCATTAGCGTGTCCCGCTCCATGTCCAAGATGGCACAGGCCACCAGCAGGTGCAGGTTGGGGCCAGGAAGCCCAGTCCACAGCACCTGAGGTGTCAGAAGGAAGCCTGAAGCCCCACTCTGACCTGCCCATCCCCCTTCACCCCCCAACCCTTCCACCAGCATCTCACCCTAACTGGCTGCCCACCTCCCACAACCGAAGGACATCGGGGAAGGGAAATTCCCTCTTGAACCAGATGAGCAGCCACCGGAAGCAGAAGCACAGGGAACCCGAGTCCTGGGAATCTAAAGGACACGGGGTTAGCCTTGCCCACAGCCGCTGACCAGGCCCTAGTCCACATCACAATGTACTCAGCAGCTGCGGTAGGCAAATGACATGAGATCTGCCGCTGTAGGATGGTGCCACCGCTCTGCGCTAGGGGGCAGGCACACATTTAGACCACGTACTACACCCAGGAAAGCAAGCGGGGCCGTGCCGGAAAGACGGGTCACCATCACTCACAGAGAATGTCAGTGAGGGTGTTACCAAGGACACAGTTCCTCCCGGTCAGTCTAGGTGATTAGCATATCTAGTAGGTGAGCAGGACCAGTCCTCAGGCTCTCCTGCAAGTGCAGGACATATACAGAACTGTACAAGCCCAGGGAAGCTGGGTTCCAGGAGACTTCAGGACACAAGCAGCTGTCTCCTTCTGCCCAGAAAGTGGCGTGCTTATCTAAGGCCTCCTGGCCAGCATGGTCCCAGTTTCCTCAAGGACACACCCAGGGTCTCATGTAGCTCGGGCCAGCTTCACATTCACCATGTGTGTCTGAGCCTCCTGCTCCGACCCCTCTGTGCTGAGGTTACTGGTGCGCAGCGGCGCTGCTGATCAAACCCAGGGCTCCGTGCACGGTAGGCGAGAATCCTACTACCTGAGCCACGGCCCCTTCAGCAGTTTCCATATTAAACAAGCAACAAGGAGCTCACAGCCAGAGTACAGTGGCCCTGGCTGAGTGAGGGTCCAGGGAACCCTCACCTGGCCTAAGGCGGGCGGGCTTACCCATCCCCCTAAGCTTTGAAGGTCAGCTCACTTGGTGACGTTTGTCTCATTTGGATTTGGACTGGACGGTGGCTCACAGGACCTACCCAGGAAATCACAGAGTGGCTGATCCAGTACGCGAAGAAGCAGCAGGAGCTGCCCCAGCTGCCGCTGCATAGTCTCCTGACTCTCTTCAAAGTTCCCATGCTGCAGGGAGCATGAGGGTGTGAGAGCAGAGCCTGGATACCTTAGCGGCTGTCCCTGACACTCCCCCCCCCCCCGCGCTGCATCTCACCACAAGTTCCATGAAGCCACAGAAACACCAGAAGGCATCCACTTCGTTCTGAACAACGAAGAGGATTGGGGACAGGAGGTCACTCATGCCCTGGACGTAGCCTGGGAGAAGACAGGGTCAGCTTTTGCACCTTGAGCACCCAAGGCGCCCACCTTCTCCCGCTCGGCGCAGTGCTCACCCAGGTCGAAGTGGTACATGCAGTAGGTTAAGAGGATGTCGTTGAGCAGCCCCAGCCCTGGGTTCTCAGGGCCTTCGTAGAATTTGTTAGTCCTATCGGTGCGGCTCACGTCTCTCTCTGTGGGGTCCCAACATGGTAGGAACATGAGAAAGGTCACAGGTCCCAGCCTTACTCCCCTGCATGCTGGCAGCCCTCAGCTTCAAGGCTCACGCTGCAGCGGGGGTGGGGGTTTCCCCAGAACCTATCACTGCCGCCCCCAAAGCTACCCAACCTCCCAGCGAGAGCCAGAAGGCCCCAAGACCTCTTCCCTGTCCTGCCTTCCCCACTGCGGCTCCCGCCCACCCGTCCGCCCCGCCCACCAATGAGGCTGCGGTATCCGTGCAGCAGGGAGTTCCTCCGCTCCTGCTCAGCACTCACAGACTTCCACTGCAGCTTCATCCGGAAGTACTCATCCCTGCGGGAGAGGGACATGGAAGTCCCGGCACGGCCCCAGGGACGCCTGGAGGGACACCTGCCCACACCAGGGCTCCCCAGGCCCTGCCCGGCCCTGCACACAGGCCACCTGGTCCCCGCCCCTCCCGTTTCTCTCCTTGTGGGCTTCCGATCGTGTCTGTCCCTCGGCTTCAAAAGCACGTCCAGGGGCACCGAGACACCCTCAGGTCCTCACAAGGGGTCCGACATGGCAGGTGCACGACACCCACAGAGAGGAGCTGACAGCCACTGCGAAGCTGTAACTACAGACCATAGCAGCAGACCGAAAAGGAGGCAGCCACCCGGGAATGAGGCTGTTCACTGCCTAGAGTGGCTTCAACCCAGCATGCGTGGAAGAAACTCCAGTAGAGCTCACACCAGCCCTACAAAGCGGCAGGGCCTGTGCTGGCTCTAGGACAGCCTGATGTAGACCAAGGGAATAAGTGAAGCCCAAGCCTAGGGCAGAGGCGTGGGAAGGGTGGGGCTGCACGGCTCACTCACGTTTTCTTCCCTACGTGCACTCTGTGTTCTTCAGCTGAGCCCTCCCAGCTAAGGTACCCCAGGAGGAACTTCCAAGCCTCCCGCCGCAGGCCAGGGCTGAGACCCTGGGGGTGCAATGGAGCAGACAGGTCAGGGGGCTTCCTCCTGGCCAGTGGTCAGCCCACCCCAGCCTATATCCCCTGACACTCACCCCTGAGAAGATCCGGCTTTTCAACTCAGGGATATTCTGCAGGCGACCATCGGGACCCACATGGCGGCTCCATTCTTCCTCCGTGACTGGAGGAGCCCGCTGCACTGTGGGACGCTGCCCCAGTTCCACCTGCACGACACGGGGTAGGTGAGCCCCAAGCCCTCCTGAGCTGGAGGAACCCTACATACCAGGGATCAGCAGGAAGCTTCCAGAAAAGAAGGCATCTGAGAAGAGCAGCAGCCAAAGTCAGGCCGGAGGCAAGAGGCTAGGCTGGAAAATGGAGACACCCAGTGTCAGATGGTTGGGAAACTATTGCCGAAGGGGAGTGGTGTCTAGGTCACCAGTGAGGGCTGGGGATCTGGCTCAGTGGTATAGAACCTGCCTAGCATGGAAGAGCCCTTGGCTTACATGGATCCTCTGCACAAGAGAAACATCCACCAGATATACTAGATGGCTGGCCCAGTACATGAGACTCGGTGAAGCCACTTTCCGGCAGCTCCAGATACTGCTTTCATGTTACCGGGGTGCTGTGGAATATTATTTTAACTAGAAAGATGTGCTACATTTGTTCATGCTGCAGAATAGTACTTTCACTATATGAAGGTGAGTTATTTTTGCTTCTGCTGCATTTGTGTGTTTTATTACGTGAAGATGTGTTAACATTTGTTTTCCCTATGATTGGTCAAAGAGCTGAATGGCCAATAGGTAGGTGGAGAAAGGGTAGGAGGGGTTCCCAGCCAGTCAGAGAGAATAAATATGAGGAGGAATCTGGGCTAGAGAGGAGGAAGAGGACAGGAGAAGGGACATGCCTCGGGCAAGAAGCTCGTGAGAGCAAGAAAGGGGATAAGCCCCGAGGCAAAAGGTAGATAAAGAGGACCGGGTTAGGTTAAAAGAGCTAGCCAGAAGCATGCCTCAGCTAAGCCAAGCCTTCTTAACTAATTAAGTCTCTATGTCATGATTGCGGAGCTGGCTGGTAACCCAAGAGAAAAAGCCTGGTACACCAAGCAGAAAAGAGAGTTCTCGAAGTCACATGCCTGTGTGGGGCAACAGGAAGTCCCAAACAGAGCCACCTGACACTTACGCAGGAGATGACCTCGAAGCCAGGCTCTGGCTCATCGTCTGGCAGCAGAGGGAGGTCAGGGGAGGAGCCTCCCTCAGGGTGCGGCTGTAGGGCTCCCCGGAAGAAGTTGGTCACTCGAGAGAAGCTACTGAAGGTGGTGGAGTAGGGATCCTGGAGGAAGCGCTGGGGACAGGCAACAGGTATCAGAGTTGCCCCTCCAGATGGTCCCCATCACACCCATGGGTGCCCTGCACCTGGCTCTGGGATACTCACTGACACCACATTGGAACTGTCCTGGTCAAAGAGCTGCAGGTGATGGAAGGAGGTGGAGAGGGCAGAGGAGTCGTGGGGGAAGACCAAGTAGAGGCGGGGGTCCTGCGGAGAGCTGGGAGAGCAGGAGGGAGGCCACGGCCCCTAGGTACTGGGCCAGCCTGGCCATACTGGCCCAAGGTACTACAGTCCCTTTCTCCTTCCCCAAACGCTACTGCAAGGAAAGGCTCCAGACCAGAGCTGGGCCTTGGAGGCCAATGAGGCGTTTGCATTTCTGGGCCCATGGGACTAACTTGGGGATGAAGAGATACCTTCTATGCACCAGGAGACTTACTCCTGAAGTCCCATTAAGATGGGACATTTCTGCCCTCCCTGCCCTCACTTTCAGGCTCTCGTAGCCTACCCTGGTCTTGAACTGTTCATCTTCCTGTCACAGCCCTCCAAACACTGGGACTGTAAGTGTACAGGCCTGGATCTTTCTGCGCCTTTCCATTAGAACTGTGCTTCGCTCACTGTCCTCAGACCCCAGCTGCAGCTACACAAAGACAGGCTGGCTCGCAGGTTCAACGCAGGTGCAGGCAGCGCCTTACCTGGCCAACAGCAGGTAGCGGCTGAGGACCCGCAGCAAGGCTCGGGTACCTCCTCTGTGGAAGTGCAAGGCAGGCAGGGAGCCCCCAGCCTGCGTCACCAGGACCAGGTAGGCCCAGCTGAGGCCTGGCTTGGACCTGCGGATGGACTTGAGCTCCCCCAGGCTCACGGTGAAGGCCCAGGAGCTCCGGGGGCAGCTGGGCTCTGCACCTAAGGGAAAGCAATGTGTTGTTGGTGCAGTCTGAGTGGTGTGTTCTCCACAGCACCGTCTTCCGAAGCTTTAGTGGAAGCTGCCCTCCACCAGGCCTCTGAGAACTCTGGGATGCTTGGCATTTCCTTAGAAATAAAGCTGCCTATAATTGGAAAGAAGCAGGGTGGACATGTTGCGTCTGTTCCAGAATATCCCAGAACCTTTCCTGGCTTCCCTCAATCTTCAGTTTGAAGGCTTTATTCCTTTTAGCTATCTCACATTTCATGCCCTCTTTGTTCTAGATCCTACTTGAGCCACAAGAAAAGATCTGGGAGATGGAGCACAGTGGCATACACCTTTAATCTCAAGTACTTGTCAGGAAGAGGCAGGCAGATCTTTGAGTTCAAGGCCAGCTAAGGCTACATAGTGAGACCATGTCTCCAAAAACAGAAAGAAAGAAAGAAAGAAAGAAAGAAAGAAAGGAAAAAAGAAAGGAAGGAAGGAAGGAAGGCAGAAAATGACCCTGTGATTAGCTACCTGTTAGCTCTTCCACAACCACACGCCTAGAAACCTTTAAGAGAATTCAGAGTACACCTAGATCCAAGCCATTCTTTCTCAGGCTAGAAAGGAAGCATCTGGAAGCCACCTTGCCTCTGGAACCAGGATTAACTAAGCGCAAGATGTGGTCCACCAGAGCACTGTGGCACAGGTCCACCTACCTCCCCTGGGCTCGGCTGGGTGGGGCCGTGGTCGCACTGTGCTAATGACAGCCCAGTCAGGTTCATACCCTGGGTCAAAGGTAGGCTCCTCGTCTGTGGTGCTGGGCTCACTTGAGTCCTTGGAGAAGAGATACAGGAATGAAGGACTGGGGTCTCAAGGGTCTCCAGCTGCAGCCTGAAAGCCCCTTCCGTGCAAGGAGGGACAGAGGCAGGAGGGGGCAGGAAGCCTGCTTAGTGCCACCCATGGTGGTGGAGAAAGAGCCAGTCCAGACTTCAGTTACAAGGGACGGGGTCACATCCGCACTCTCAGAACTCTGCGCTCTTGCCAAGGTTCTGCTCATTTCTTTTTGACTTTTCACTGCAAGTCAATGAAGGGCCTTGAGTGATGGCCACTGCCACTGTGACCAGCTGTGACTGCTGATGGGTTGACAGAAGGGATACTGTAGAGCATGGCCAGCCAGATGGCTTGGCAGCTAAGATGGATGACCTGCGTTCAGCCCACAGAACTCATGAAGAAGGAAGAATGACTCCTCTAAGTAGCACACACATGAATAAGTAAATAAATAAGGCCAAAAGAGTTTGGTGGTTAACAGGGCTTGCTACGCGATCACAAACACCAGTTTCCAGCATGTGTCTGCAGCGCCATCTTCTGGCTTCTTCATGCACCTACAGGCAGGGCACACGTGCCCTACATTCACACCACAGACACTAAATCTCTGGGCTAGTCAGCTGGCTCAGTGCTTGCTGCCAGACCTGACAACGTGAGTCTAATCCCTGGGTCCATTCAGTGAAAGCAGAGAAACTGCTTCTTCAGGTATCCACAGCGCCCCTCTCTCTCTCTCTCTCTCTCTCTCTCTCTCTCTCTCTCTCTCTCTCTCTCTCTCACATGCGTGTGCGCCCGCAAGAATAAATGCAAAAAAAAAAAAAAAAAAAAAAAAAAAAGCGACCAAACGAAACTATAGACCAGAGGGCAAAGAAACAGGAATCCGGTCTTTCACCCAACAGGGCTCTCCAAGCAGCCAAGAGAACAGGACATCAGATCATCTCACCATGCAACAGGCTCACAGGTCCCCGAGTACCCCCTGCCTTGCTCGAGCGGTGAAGAGAAGCGCAGTGCCTACCTTCTTGGAGAAGAGGATCTGGGAAGGGTCTCCAGCCTCCTCCACCGGAGCCCAGTGCAGAAGGACGTCGCTGTCCTGAGGGACGTGGGGAGGACTTAGTAAAGGCGCCCGACTGCCCTCAGCCGTCAATCCAAAATTCCCACAGATGCCACCTCCATCCCGGCTCACCTTCTCCACCACACGGAGGACACCCGCGATGAGAGAGTCCGGGTCCTGGTGCTTCCTAGCACTGGTGTGCAGGTACACACCTCCCTTCTCAAATACCACCTAGGGGCGAGCATGGTGAGCGCCAGGGTCTAGGAAGCAGCATTCCCAGGGGCGAGGTCCAAAGACCCTGACTGACCAGCTAGGATGGGGCGTGCCAAACTTAAGGTCCGCACCGCGATCGGGTTGGGCTTGAGTTTCCCCAAGGGGAGGGGCTAAGGTAGAGTCTACTTATTGACCGTGGAGAGTGACAGCGTCTTTACCAGGAAATAGTGCTTGCTAAATTAGCTCTGCCTACTGCCTGCACAGCGGAAGCAGACCATCGCGGGGTGGAGTCGCCTATAGACAAGTGAGTTCCAAAGTCTTACCCTGTAGCTGGATCCTTCCATAGCCACCGCGGAGGTTCCACTGCCCCGATCTCCTCCTTTTCCGGGCCAATGTGGTGTCATATCCGGAAAGAACCCTCCCTTTCAGGCCAGATAATGGTAGCGCCCCTAAAGTCGTAGAGCTGCAGTGGGTGAAACCATCAGTCTGAACAGGGTGATTGAAAGGTGACGATCCACATCACGTGGTGCAGACAGCGCAGTTGGCAAGGGTCCCGAGACGGCGCAGGCGCAGTGTACTACTCGCCACGAAGTAAACAAGTAGGCGGGCCCAGGAGCCAGTAACTCGTCGTCACCAGCGAACGCCTCCTTGCCTCTCTCCATATTTTATACTGGCACCGAAGTCAACAGTGTGCCATCTTCCTCGAGGGCAAGCCCTAGCGGCGCAGTGGAAGCCATGTTAATGCGGGGCACTAGCATCTCTTTGCGGGGCGGGGCGGGGCGGGGCGGGGCGGGGGAAGAGGTGAGAGGAGCTGTGTAGCGCCCGAGGCGGCGAGAGTCCCGGGACCAGGGGTGCAGGCGTCAGGCCCCTGGAGACGAAGTTCCCCTAGGCTCCCGAGTCACCGTGGGAAGAGGGCTGTGCCACCATTTTTAAGCTGGGCAACCCGAAGCAAGAAACGCTACCACCTTGAATGCCTGCCAGCTCCGTGCTCCCGAGCGGGGTGGGGAGCGGGTGGCGGAGCGAGGGCGAGCCCGTACGCTTAGGCATCTGAAGCCACACTGACTACCACGCCGGACCGGAGCCGCCTCCCTCCACTTCTCGGTTAGAAGTTGATTACGAACGAGGGACGCCAGCCAGGGCGCTTGCCTTGGCTTACTGCCATGTGTGAGCGCGGGCGCGCGGCCGTATTTGTTGCGGGCAGATCGAAACGGCGTCGCTGAAGTCTTTTGCCATCTTCTCCGTGGGCGCTGCACCGTTGCCATTGCCCACTGCTTGCAGATGAAGCTTCTGGTTGCTATTTTGATTTGGGGCGTCCAGGATAAGGGAGGCGGAGTGTACACGATGGAGGCGGGGCAGCTGCACGGAAGTGACGCAAGAAGCCGCCATGCCTTTTGAGGGCGGCGACGGCGCCTGGCCGGCCATGCTGGCTACGGGCACGTGAGTGGAGGCGGCGTTGTGAGCTGGGGTTTGGGGAGGATCTGGCTTTCCTCAGGTTAAGGGGCAGTGGGAGGGCGTGCGGCCATGGGAAGGGGACGGCCTGCGTGGGCCAGGGGGCAGTGATCACCATGCGACCCTTGGCCGAGTGCAGAAATGGCTAACGCGCAGCCCCTCGTGTCTGACTCGCGACGAATGCTAATCAGGCTTGACGTCGGTGGTGCAAGCGGGCTGGGACCCTCACATCGACGGTGATCCACGACCGTGCGGCTTGTTGGGGGGGTCGCTGGTGGGTGAGGGGCTGCCCACGGGCGGGACTTCCGGTCCCATCCTCGCCGGGGGCGGGATTTCCTGTTTTCTTCCTAGAGAAGGGTCCTGGCTGGGCCGCGGGCGTGGTTCAGCGCCCCCCTTCCCCCCGGCCCTTCGGTGGTGGGATCGGATCTCCTGCCACACCTGTCCTGGGAGGCCTGCACCTTCCCGCTGGACAGCTCCCCCTTGCGGCTCTGCCCCTGAGTCTCACCTCATAGGAGGCCACAGGCCTGGGAGGTCCAGTAAGTCGCCCTCCTTGGAGCCGCCTTCAAAAGCCACTCACCGGGTTCCCCACTGCTGCTGTGGCTAGCCCCGAGAACTAGTGCAGAGGCACCGGGTCCTGCCATCCTCCGCCCCCTTCTACTCTCAGAGAAGTGAGGACCCAGGCTTTGTGCCATCTTGGACCAGCCACCTGCCTTGCCCTGACCCTGATGTTTCCAGTCTCCAGCCTCAGCTAGGAAAGGTGTGGGGGGGTGTAGGAGTCACTGTGTGCCTCCTAAAGTGTGGGTTCAGCAGACAGTATAACTCCTACAGCTCGTCTCTGCCTATGTCAGGTGTGTGCAGCTCTCTCCTCGGTGGAAAGATGGGGTGGGAGGTGTCGTCTCTTGAGGCGGACAGGATTGGAGCTCAGGATTGGTAGAGGGCTCTGGACACAGACAGCCCTTGGCAATGGTGCAAGAGTCAGGGTGCAATGTTCCTGAGTGTGGAAGTAGGGTGGCCACTGCTGCCCCGTGTCGCGGGAATGAGAGCTCGCTCACCAGTGCTGACCCCTGGTCCGGCGCATGCTCAGCTCTCACCTCGGTGAATCAGTGTGGAGTCTCAGCAACCTGCTGTTGTTTTCTTTTGTTTGGGGTGGGGTTTGTGAGTGACAGAGGGCTTGCAAACTGCCCTCGGGTTTCAGGTTCTCCACCGTGGCCCTGGCTGGCTTGAATCCCCCTGTGGTGAGGTGCACACTACCTCTCAAGGAGGGTCCTCCCCTGCGCACGCACTCTGGTTAGTGGGGAAGAGAGACACAGTGGTCCATGGTCACGGTACAGGTTTGAGTCTGCCTTGGTGGCGACCCAGATTCTTGCCCTCCCGGAGTTCCCTGTGTGGTGGGAAAGGGGATTGCAGTGTAGCTGTCATAGCTCCACAGATTCCCTAAATATCGGGGCCCAAAGAAGTGTAAAAGCCAGTGGTGAGCGCAGAGCCGCTTGCACCCTCCTTTGCCCACCCTCAGCCCAGAGCTCAGCCCTGTCCAAAGACAGTGGCCCTGAAAGCCCAGCAGGGGACCTGGGGAGGGGCATCTCCCTCACCAAATGACCTGAAGGCCAATGAGCTGAGTATGGGGTCCATCTGGTCCTAGAGAGTCTGGAAGGCAGAGTTCCACCGCAGTGGAAGAGGCCTGCTGGATCAAGTGAAGGGTGGCAGTCTGGCAGTGCCCAGGGTACTGTGCTACAGAAACCATGCGTCACCTGTGGTTTTCATTGAGACTGGTCTCTGTCTGAGGTTGACCGCAAAACCAAGATAGTGTTTCCTCAGCCTCAGAGTGCTGTGATTTCTGGTGTATGCCACCATGCCTGGCTCACATGTGTATTAACATCCTACATGCCCTGGAAAAGAAGGTACACATGAAATTTATGTAAGTCTTCAAAGGCTTTTGTCCGGCTGGATGTGGGGTACTTCACACCTCTGATTCCAGCTGCTTGGGTAGCGGAGGAAGGAGGATTGTGACATGTCAGCCCTGTCTTAAAAAGTAGACAGGCCTTGATGCAGCCTAGCTGGTGCCAGGCAGCCCTCATGAAGTCCTGGGTTCAGTTCCCAGCACCCCATAAACCAGGTGTGGTGGTGTGCATGTGTGACCCAGCACTCAGGGGTTGCACACATGAGAATCCACATAGTGAATTTGTGGCCAACCTGACTACTTCAGACCCTGTCTCAGAAAATAGGAAGAACCCAGACTGAAATAACCACAGAGCAGCTTGGCTACTACAAAGCTCATGGCCAACAAAGATGAAGACTCAAGACTTTGGAATGGGGCCATGATGAAACCTAGGGCTGGGATTGATGGTGGCTAGTATAGGTCCCTGGGGAAGCAGGCTTGGGGGAGGGGTGGTGCGCGCCATGGAAGGGGGGAGTTGCATTGGGGCAGTCAACCCTCAGGGTGGGTAGATGGTAGCAGCAGCTCAGCCTCAGCCCCTCTGTCCTGCTCTGGCCCACAGGGCGCGGATGGCGTCTGGGCGGCCGGAGGAACTGTGGGATGCTGTTGTGGGGGCCGCCGAGCGCTTCCGGGCCCGCACTGGCACAGAGCTGGTGTTGCTGACTGCAGCGCCACCACCGCCACCCCGCCCAGGGCCCTGTGCCTATGCTGCCCATGGCCGCGGAGCCCTGGCAGAGGCCGCCCGCCGCTGCCTCCACGACATCGCACAGGCACACAGGGCCGCTACCGCCACCCGGCCTGGTCCCCCACCAGCACCACAGCCACCCAGCCCTGCTTCTAGCCCTCCACCTCAGCCAGCCCTGGCTAAGGAGGATGATGAGGAAGATGAGGACGAGCCCACTGAGACAGAGACCTCTGGGGAACGGCTGGGCGGAAGTGATAATGGAGGTGAGCTGATGGAGTTGGTGCTGGGGTGGGGTTGCTGGGCGTTGGACACCTGTCCTGATTCATCCTTAGGACAGCGCTCCCTCGCAGCCTCACACAAGGTCCAACTGCAGGGAACACGGTATGGTTCTCTGAGAGATACAGGCGTCTCTGGAAAGAAAGGGTAGGGGCTGCTGGCCCATTCGTGGAGGGTGGAGAAGTTTGCCGGGGGTGGGGGGTACCGTCACATCTAAGGAAGCCAGGACCAGAGGAGGGTCCAGGCACTCTTTACGTGGGGTTCGGCTCAGGCCTTTCCCATGCCCCATGGAATCCCACTTTGGGCAGCTGGATTTAGAGACTGCTGTAACCACAGGGCTTTGAGGGTGAGTAAGAATTACTCATTTGCTATCATTGCCTGTTGCGGGCCACCTCCTCTTTCCCAAGAAAACCAGCGTGTGATGGAGCCAGGTGCTATGGCCACAGGGTCTTTGATTTGTGCCCAGACCACCTTTTTTTTTTTTTTTTTTTTTTAACTATTTTGGGTTACATAGTCCCAAGCAGGGTCCATGTTGAAGCTAGTAGTGGTCACCTGATATGGAAGGGACCCTGCGTGACCAGTCAGCAGATGAGGAGTGTTGAGGCGCAGGGACCAATTGCAGCGCCTGTCTCACCCACAGGACTCTTCATGATGGATGAGGATGCCACTCTCCAGGACCTGCCCCCCTTCTGCGAGTCAGACCCGGAGAGCACAGATGGTGAGGACCCTGGGTTGTCCAAGCCTTAGGAGGCCAGGCCGAGGGTAGGGGGACAGAAGCTGAAGCCTCCCTGTGTCACAGATGGCAGCTTGAGTGAGGAGACCCCCGCCGGTCCCCCAGCCTGCCCCAAGCCCCCGGCCGCAGCCCTGCCCACCCAGCAGTACGCCAAGTCCCTACCCGTGTCGGTGCCAGTGTGGGCCTTCAAGGAGAAGAGGACAGAGGCGCGATCGTCAGATGAGGAAAACGGCCCGGTGAGGGGGGAGGGAGACAGATGGGATGCCCGAGAGTGGTCTGCTGCAGGGAGCTCCCTGCCTTGGCCAGTGAGGCTCTCTTCTCCATCCCAGGACCCCACTGCGCTTTAGGAAGAAGGCCCCTTGTCTGTTTTATTTAATTGGGGGGGGGGGGGTCAGATAGGCTCAGGGTCCCAAGATTCCTTTCTCCCAACACCAAGTGTGTGGCCCACTCAGGCTGTGCTGGCCTGATCCATCCTTCACAGAAAACTCCCCGAGCCAGAGGGGGAAACGGGGCACTGAGGGAGGACACAAGCCTTCCTCCAGCTTCCCAGGGCCAGGGCCTGTATGGCATCCCGCGGGATCCAGGCGGGGACCTTGGCACCCAGGCAGGGCTTTGGAGGGGGGGGGGACGTTCAGGTGCACGGCCTGCTGGACAATCTGGGCAGGAGGGATTCCGGGAGGCGGCGTCTGCGCACTGAGCCACTGAGTTTCGTTCCTCCAGCCCTCCTCACCCGACCTGGACCGAATCGCCGCTAGCATGCGGGCATTGGTGCTGCGGGAGGCCGAGGACACCCAGGTCTTCGGGGACCTGCCGCGGCCGCGGCTCAACACCAGCGACTTCCAGAAGCTGAAGCGGAAATACTGAGCAGGGCAGAGGGCCGGAGAAGGGCCGCTGGCCCTCCGGCCATTGGGTTTTCGAGCCTTCCTCTGCCAGCGACAGGACAATTCTTTACGGGATCGGCTCGCTCCGGTTTGGAGGGGGCTAGTTCTAACGCTCAGTGGGTCAACTCCGTTTCTTACTAGCAACAGAAGCTTTACCGCGTACCCACGGCTCGCTGCAGCCGCAGCGCGGAGCCCGGCTGCGGGGCCGGGTGGTGGCTCCGCCCTTCCAGAACTCCCCATCCGATTGGCCCTGGCCTCCTGGGGGCGTGGCCAAGCCCTCCCGAACCCAGAGTTGGCCAGAGGCCTTGAGTTTGTTACACTACTAGGGCTGGGTTTTTCCTTTGTTTTTGCCCGAGTCCTGACACTTGTGTCCGGAGCCCCACGGGGATAGTCCGGTCCTGCTTTTTTTGCGTCTGACGCCCCCCATAGGTTCCACCCAACTACAGCCTGTCCATCAAAGTCTGTCCTGTACCTAGGACGGTACCAGCTTCCTGTCCCCCGACCCAAACAGGTGCCTTAAAGGGCCCTCTCCCACCCATGGCAGGGGGCAGGGGGCCTCACTCTCCGGCCCTGGCCCTGGGTGCGGGAGAGTAGGGTGGGGGCCAGGAGTGGGGGAGGGGCGCTCTGAGATTAAAGTTTAACTCTAGCGAGTGTGGTATACTGTGTGTGAATGTTACTCGGAGGCTGTGGCTCAAATAAAGAGTTCGGGGTTTGAGCAGCATTCCCAGCCGGTTAAGCTGAAAAGTCTGGTTTTCAGAAGCATGAAGGTGGGAGCGTGGAGAGCCCGACCGGGAACCTCCACCTCCCACTGTTTGAAGGGAGGGTTGAGGGTGGCCTGTTTATCACCTTCAAACTAGTCCTGTGGGTAGCCTCCCTTTTATTTTGCCTTTTGAGACAGTTTCACTTTGTGGCCCAGACTGCATCCTTAGTCTCTGTGCAGGGTTTCCCACCTACCCCACCATGTCCAGCAGAGAACCCAGCATCATCGAGGCAAAGGTAGAGTGTGGTGGGGCCACAGGCTTCAAACACTAGGGACAAATGTCTGTTTCTTTTGCTGTCTCAGAGGAGTGAAGGCCCGCCCAGTGGCGCACACCTACCATTCAAACAGGGAGATGGATTTAGGAGTTAATTTCAACCTTCAATCCTGCCTCCAAGAAGAAACCAAAGTCAGGCATAGCACACACCTTTATTCCCAGCACTTGGGAGGCAGGGGCAGGTGGGACTATTTTGAGGCCAGTCTGGTCTATAGAGCAAGTTCCAGGACACCCAGGGCTACACAGAGAAATGCCTTATTAAAAAGCAAACAAATCCACCAATGACCAGGTATGGTGGTGTGTGCTTATTTTGGTTTTGTTATTTTTTTTGTTTTTGTTTTTCTAGACAGGCTTTCTCTGACTATCCTGGAGCTGGCACTGTAGAACAAGCTGACCCTGAACTCAGATCTGCCTGCCTCTGCCTCTCAAATACTGACATTAGAAGCAAGTACTTCTTAGAGGCGGTAGTGGCGTTCACCTTTAATACCAGCACTCTGGAGGCAGGCAGATCTCTCAGAGTTCGAGGCCAGCTAGAGTGTTGTGGTGGAGTAACATTCCAGCCAAGTAATTCGTCAGTGCTGAAAGGTAAGCCCAGTTGGGCTTGTTGACAGCAGATTTCGCCCATAGGAGGGGGCAAGGAAGGCCATGGGACCTTCACCCGGGTTCCCTGCTGTGACTGTGGCCTAGGCTATATTTTCTAGCCCCTGTGTGGGATAGGTGTGGCCTTTTCAGGTAGCACCCCCAGTAAATTCACTGGTCCTCCAGAGTGGTCTCTGATGGAATCAGATTTCGGCTGTCTTTATCGGTAGACATTGATTAGGCCTTCACCTGGAAAGGGGGTGGGGACTGGATCTCACTGTAGTACTGGCTGGCCTGGAGCTTGTTATGTAGACCAGTCTGACCTCAAACTCGATGAGTGCTGGGATTGGACAAGTGTGCCACTACACCCAGGAAGTAAGCTTAAGCACACAGCTACATTCTGAGACCCCATCTCACCAAAACAAAACCAAGTAAAAGCACGGTAGAGACCTAGGGCCCACGGACCACGCGGGCTCACAGCCGCACGCGGGTCAGGAGCTGCGCATGCGCCATGGCAGGAGCCAACCCTCCCGACGGTCTTTCCCACAACAGAGGTGAGATTTGGAATGAACTCCGTGGTGACCCCAAGTGAAAACTATCTTCCCTAGCTAATTCCTGGAACTGCGGTGGTAGCCTGGGAAACGCTGAACCCGCCCACAGGCGAGGGCGGATTTCCGGGGCGGCTGCAGTGGAAGGCAGGACTTCCGGTAGCGGGCCGGAGCCGGCTGCTAAGTGAGCTGGGCAGCGAGCCACTCGGTTCTCCTCCGCCGCAGGCCGGCATGTCGCAGCTGGCATCGCGGGGCCGCCTGTGGCTGCAGAGCCCCGCCGGGGGCCCGCCCCCCATATTCCTGCCGTCCGATGGCCAAGCCCTGGTCCTCGGGCGGGGACCCCTGACCCAGGTGACGGACCGGAAGTGCTCCCGAAACCAAGGTGGGCGCGGGACTGGAACTGCGGCAGCCAGAGCTGCGGGGACGCTGGTGCCTGACCAGGAGCTAGACAGGGCTTTCGGGGAGGGACAGCAGGTCCGGGGGATTGTCGCCGGGGGAGGAGGATGCTCACGGCAGGCAGAGAGACGGTCTCTGGGCAGGATCGGTCAGGCCGTGCCGACCCTGCAGATTAAAAACGCAAACACCCCAAACCCACCCTGGGCAGCCCTCGGGTCTCCGACAATCTTAAGGACTCGCCCCTGCAAACCTTGATCCCGGTCCCATCGAGAAGTAAACTGTTTCGGGCCGGGGGCGACACACACCTGTTATCCGGGCACTTGAATGGTAGACGTTTAAGGCCAGCCACCAGTGTGTGGCAACTTCTAGGCTACCCTGGGCTACTTGAGGCCCTGTGTTGGGGGGGAGGGTGCTTCCTCCGAAGTTCAAGAAGTCTGTAGCTGGCCACGCCCCATACGTAATGCAAACCCTGACTCCGTCCCCTTACCCTCAGTGGAGCTGGTTGCAGACCCTGAGACCCGGACAGTGGCAGTGAAGCAGGTACCAGCGTCTCAGCAACGGGTAGCAAGGACTTGGGGTACGGGGTTGGGATGGGTCGCAGCCCTTTAGAAGGTTGGTAGGTATTCCCTTTTCCACTGTGCCAGGCTGGACGCCTGTAACCTTTCAAAGTTCTGATTGGTAGCACGAAATGAATAGGTGGGAGATTAAGGTTCTGATTGGGAGATGGGGTATTGGAATTGGTGGGGAGGCTGGAGTTCGTTCCCTGAGGAGGTGGGGCCAACCCTAGTCCTCCTTTCTCTGCAGCTGGGTGTTAACCCATCAACTGTTGGGGTCCAGGAGTTGAAGCCAGGGTTGTCGGGTTCCCTGAGCTTGGGGGACATCCTGTATCTGGTCAATGGCCTATACCCCCTGACTCTGCGTTGGGAAGAGATTAGCACATCAGAGTCCCAGCCCGATACGCCATGCACTCCTCCGGTGGATACAGTGCACCCGGGGGACGCTGAGCCTCAGACACTGGGCACTCTTCCGGTGGATCCAGTGGACCCGGAGGATGCTGAGCCTCAGAAAAAGCGGGGACGGAAATCATCCCCTGGCTGGGAGAGCTTAAAGAAGTTACTGGTGTTCACGGCATCTGGGGTAAAGCCACGGGGCAAGGTGAGGCCACAGTCACGCCATTTAATCCAGATTTTGCTGTGCAGCCCTGGGCTCATCTTACCAAAGTCTGTGAGCCTCAGCTCTTTGTTGTGAGCAGAGACTGTTTCGATGCCAATGGTGGCTGTCACCACTGAGGTGCAGGATACAGATCAGGCCCTGTAATCCGTGATGATCAGACCTTCTTTTGGATGTGGGCCAGTCTGAAATGATTAAGCCACAGAAAGTGTGGGTCCAGTCCCTGGTTGGGCACACAACTAACAGTGAGTTTTGATTTTAAGTTTTTATTCATTTATTTATGTGAGTCTGCCTGATTTTATGTGTACCACATGCATACAGATGCCTGCAGAGGCCAGAGAGCATTGGGTTCCCTAGAGCTGGAGGTACAGGCAGTTGTGAACCACCTGTGTGCTCTTAACCGCTGAATCTTCCTTCCAGCTCTTCCGACAAAGACATTTGCTCTTTCTGAGCCGATAATGCTCCAAGGAGATGCTCAGGGAAAAGGGGAGGTGGGACACATGTCGCCATTGAAGGCTGGAAAGTGGGGAGCAGAGGGCACAGGGGCATGAAGCACTGCTTTCCTACCTCAGTGCTTTAAGGGTGACCCTAGTGTCAAAGGCTGCTGTCAGCTGGCTTGTGAGGAAGGTCAGAGGTGACAGTAGGGCTGTCCCTGTGTTCCAGGTGGCTGCCTTTGACCTAGATGGGACTCTCATCACCACTCGTTCTGGAAAGGTCTTCCCAACTAGCCCTAGTGACTGGAGGTGAGGTGGGACATGGCAGGAGGCTGGGATGGGAGCTCAGGTCCCGTAGGCTACATGTCATTGCTACTTCCCACCAACCTTAGGATTCTGTACCCAGGGATTCCAAAGAAGCTCCAGGAGCTGGATGCTGAGGGCTACAAGGTATGTGGGTGTGTGCATGGATATTCTCTAGCTGCCAAGAGCTAAGGCATGGGGGCCTATGTGTGCATGGACACATACATACAAGTTTGTGTAGAGTTCATGCTGAGCTGTGGGGAGGGGGCCCCAGTGTGTCCTTGTCTATCCCCAGCTGGTAATCTTCACCAACCAAATGGGCATTGGGCGAGGGAAGCTGCCAGCAGAGGTGTTCAAGGCCAAGGTGGAGGCTGTGTTGGAGAAGCTGGGGGTCCCATTTCAGGTACAGCCAGAAGGGACACTGGGGGGGGGGCTGTGTGGGGCAGGGACCCAGAGAGAACATGCCGAGGTGTGGAATGGAGGCCTTGCCTGGGGTTATGCTGACAGAAATGACCTTGGAGGCCCTCAGCACCGAGGACGGTGTAACTTGGCCGCCTCCATAGGTGCTGGTGGCAACACATGCAGGCCTAAACCGAAAGCCAGTGAGCGGCATGTGGGACCATCTGCAGGGGCAGGTGAGTGTCCTTCCCCCTCCTGTGTGGCCCTTCCCAGCCCCGCCCCTCATGACCTGCTGCCCTCCCTGGTCCTTACCATCTGCGAGACCAGCACTCCCAGTCCCTGAAGAGCAGACTAGCAGAGAAGTTGCAGGTCAGGGCTCTTGCACAGCGTGCACTGGGAGAGACCTAGGGGGGCAGGCGCCGATGCAGCCTGAGAGGCCCGAAGCAGTGTTGGCTGAGCAGAGATGCTCGTGGCTGATGGGAGAGCCTGGCAGGTGTCAGGGGCCTGGGGAATTGTCTGAGACGGCAGTGGCCCAAGGGTGAGAGCATTACAGGTCCAGGCAGACCCTGATTAAGGCCACGATCCAAGTTGGAAGAGCAGGTAGTCAGGGCTGCTGTGGGGTGTTGGAAGAGCAGGTAGTCAGGGCTGCTGTGGGGTGCTGGGATGTCTGCTCCCTGCAGGCCACCGGGGGAGCAGGCGGGACATTTGGCAGCAAAGTCCTGGAGGGGCTTCTCACTGCATCTTTTTGCAGGCCAACGAGGGCGTGCCCATTTCCATTGGTGACAGTGTGTTCGTGGGAGGTAAGAGGAGCAGCTCCCTGGGGTTGTCAGGAACCTTCTCTGAGCTCAGTGGCATACAGGCTCCCCCTCCTCTTACAGATGCAGCAGGGCGCCCAGCCAACTGGGCACCAGGAAAAAAGAAGAAAGACTTCTCCTGCGCAGACCGCCTGGTAAGTGGGTGGCATCGTGGTGCCCCCGTCGTCCCAGCCCATGGCCCGCCCTAGCCACCACCCCTGCTGCAGCTCTCCACTCTTCTGACCTGTCTCTGCCCAGTTTGCCCTTAACATCGGCCTGCCCTTTGCCACTCCGGAGGAGTTCTTTTTGAAGTGGCCAGCAGCGGGCTTTGAGCTTCCAGCTTTTGACCCGGTGAGGCCCAGAGGGAAAGGGGGGAGAGGCCCTTGCCTGGCTCCCCAGGCTTATACCATCCCTCCCCTTTGTTCCTGCCAGAGGACCGTCTCCAGCGCGGGGCCCCTCTACGTCCCAGAGTCCAGCTTCCTCCTCAGCCCCAACCCGGAGGTGGTGGTCACAGTAGGATTCCCTGGGGGTGAGATACCACGGCCCAGGCTCTGCTTCCCCTTGGCAGTCATGTGTGTCCTAGACACCAGCTGATGGCCACACTGCTCCCACAGCCGGCAAGTCCACCTTCGTGCAGGAGCACCTGGTGTCAGCTGGCTATGTCCATGTAAACAGGGTGAGTAGGGCTGCCCCCCCCAGCACAGTTCTGGGGACCGGGGTCCCCAGAACAACGTGTGACCTGTCCTAGGTCCCATAGGACACACTGGGGTCGTGGCAGCGCTGTGTGAGTTCATGCCAGGCGGCACTGAGGCAGGGGAAGCGAGTTGTGATTGACAATACGAATCCAGATGTCCCCAGTCGGGCCAGGTACCTTCCCCCAGGGTGTGGGGGGGGGCGCTGAGTGCGGGGGGGGGGGGGCGCCGAGTGCCGGGTGGGGGCGGAGTGCGGGGGGGGGCACTGAGTGCCGGGTGGGGGGCGCCGAGTGCCGGGGGCTCTGAGTGCCGGGTGGGGGGACGCCGAGTGCCGGGTGGGCGCCGAGTGCCGGGTGGGGGGGCACTGAGTGCCGGGTGGCTGTGACAGCCGCACTTGCGTCCTCCACAGGTACATCCAGTGTGCCAGAGAGGCAGGTGTGCCCTGCCGGTGCTTCAGCTTCCGTGCTACGCTAGAGCAGGCTCGCCACAACAACAGGGTAAGCCGCTCTCCAGGCCTTGCCCCTCATGTAAGCCCATGCCCTGACCTCCGTGCCTCTGTTTGCAGTTTCGAGAGATGACGGACCCCTCGCACGCACCAGTGTCAGACATGGTCATGTTCAGCTACAGGTTCAGGGGCTCTGGGAGACTGGAGGGCGCAGGAGACTGGGGCAGGGGGTGCGGAGCCTCACCCTCCCTAACTCGCCCCCACAGGAAGCAGTTTGAGCCACCCATGCTGACCGAGGGATTCCAGGAGATCCTTCAGATCCCGTTCCGACTGCGGACGCACGCAGACCCCGCACGACAGCGGCTGTACTGCCAGTTCTTAGAGGGCTGAGCCGGAATAAACACTGCTGCTACTCTGCTCATGGCCACCTTGCTGGGAATGTGGGAGACAAGCCTGCCACGGCTCTCTGAACTTGGGTTACAAACGGGCTCTTGTGCACCCAGCACGCTTGGCCTGGGGACTTGAGCAGCCAGGCCCGTTTTGTGGTGGGGGTTAGCAACAGGTGTCAGAACCCAGTTGTGAGTTTGATCAGGTACGATAGATTAAATTAACCAAAGAAAGACTGTCATGTAGCCCGACCCCGACGAACCTACCTTTCCACCTACTCAGAGATGGTCATTTAATGGCACGCATCCCCCAAACTGCCCGACTCAGCAGCTCTGCACATGGGGTGGACCCACTCACTGTGTGTGACCTCCGGACGTAACCATCTTGCACTGGGCACAGAGTCAGCAGACAGCGTGTGGGCTTAAAGGCTTTATTAGGGAAACATACAAGGGCAAGGACCATCCTTAGAGACCTCAGGACGCTGTTCTCCAGGTTGCTGGGCAGGTACAGTCCCCAGGAGCCCCTGCTCAGAAGCATCTGACCTGGGAGGCAGTAGAAGGGGGTGGCTTCTACTGGTGAGACTGCACCCTACCCCTAAGGCCCTGGCACCCATACCTTGCCAGGGACACAGGTCCCAGAAGGCAGTGCCTCATGTCAGGGCCACCCCGCTGCTTCCGGAAAGAAATGCTGCTCACCAGTCTCCGCTGGGCCTCGTCTGGGACTGTGGCCTGCCCAGCCTGGGAGTCCGCTAGCCACCCATCTGCAGAGAGAGAAGCCAGGGGAGGTTTCAGAAGTGGGAAGCCACAGGCAGGGCCCGTGAGCAAACGCATGGCAGGGTCACCTCACCCCTCGCTGCTGCTGCTCCTGCTCCAGGCTTCTCTGTAGGACCTGCTGCTGGTTGGCAATGACGCGGCGGATGCCGTTGACAAAGTTGCTCTGGTCATGCGGGATGAGGCCGATGAAGATCTTCTTCTCCGAGGAGTACAGGAGCATGAGCACGCGCACCTCGCAGGAGGCCTTATAGGAGAAGTGCACGCAGCCCGCCTAACAGCAGGCCCGAGTCAGGCGGGCGCTCACTTAGCCACGCCCTCAGCCACAGCTGACCTACCAGGCAACAACTGGACCCCTACAAGCAGATCCCAGGGATCCAAGGCTGCCAGGCAGGCATGTGGCCCCACCCCGGGCAGCTCAGCGATCACCTGCTCACAAATGGAAACTAAAGCCCCAGAGCTGGAAGATGAGGACCTTGGGAGCTACAGGCCCCCAATTACCCTGGGAATTCTGGGCCGAGCTCAACGGCTTGCAGTGTGGTTGGCAGTCTTGTGCTAAGCAGGCATGGGGGACTGTTAGAAGGCGGGCCCTCTCTAGCTACGGGCCCTGCTAGAACAGTGTGTCTATGTAAGGAGAGGCCACCAGTCAGTCAGGGCGTGAGGGCTGCGGGGGACTGAACATGTGATTGTGTAGCAGGCGGTAGGCCCACCCCAGACAGCTTCTACACGCAGTAAGGAGCCCGTCTCTGGCTGCCCGGCACTCACGAAGCCATTGTCCATGACCCGGCACAGGCTCTTGAGAGTCTCCATGTCCTTCGTGAAGTGGAACTGCACCAGGCGTGAGTTCCGGAACAGTGGCACCAGGGTGGTCTGCGGGAAGGCCGGGGACACTGTGTGCAACCCTAGCTCTGTGTGCGAGCCAGGCAGCAGCTCTGCCCGCCCGCCCGCGCCCAGCCTGGCACCCCTGCACCCTCACCAGCAACTGCTGTGGGATGAGCTGCATGAAGAGCCTCCTCGGCCACTGGTCTGTCCTCCTGCCATACCAGACGTCAGGTTAGTCACAGGTCCACCCACAGGGCCGCCACTGCCTTTGTGCCTGCCCACCCCCAGCCCCACCCACTTACAGGATCTCCCCTTGGTTCACGTAGACGTGGGATGGCAGCCATCGCTTGGACCGGCTATTGGGCTCAGGCCTGGGCTTTGGGGCAGAGCAAGAGGTTACTTCAGGGGAGGTGGGGGAGGGCCGCCAGCCCCCACAGCACCGCAGCTCACCTCCTGCCATTCCATGACACCACTCCATGCCAAGAATTTGTTGTTGACAATCTGAACGGGTCCAGAGTGCACGCCTCCAGGGCCCACAGCCTGTGGACAGGACACCAATAAGCTGCCGGCAGGCAGCCCTGGCCACAACCCCAGCAGGCCACAGACTGGTCCTCACCACCAACATCCTGTGCTCCTAAATGACCCAAGACCTTTAGCAGCTAGCAGGAGGCGGCCATCGACATTCTGGCCAGGTGCCAGGACACACGGTCACCCTCCAGAGGCCTCACCCGGGACCCACCCCCTGGTTGTCCCCTGTCCCTTTCAAAGCCTGTAAAGCTACTCTTCCCTCCAAGCCCTGTCGGGAAGTGCACTGCCTCCTCACACGGCACCCCACACCCGTCAAATGCTGACTGTATTCCAAACCGTGGGGCCAGCTGGCACACCTGTTTGCGGGTGGTGATGACCTGCCGTATGGCATTGACAAAGCCACTCTGGTCATAGGGGATGAGGCCCATGAAGATCTTCTTCTTAGAGGAGTACAGGAGCATGAGCACGCGCACCTCACACGGGGAAATGTGGGGGAAGAGCATGCAGCCCGCCTGTGGGGACAGGGCTGCAGATCAGGGCCTTGTCCTCCACACTGAGCATCTGAGCTGCTTGGACAGGCCAGGGTCACCACAGCACAGCTCAAGCAAGGCTTCCCAAGAGCAGGTCAATCTCCTCCTCCTCAGTCCCTGACTTATAAGGCAGGACAGGTGGGAGCTAAGGACCTCTATGGGTGTGTGTGTGTGTGTGTGTGTGTGTGTGTGTGTGTGTGTGTGTGTGTCCATGACCCCAGCCTCCTCCTCCTCAGTCCCTGACTTATAAGGCAGGACAGGTGGGAGCTAAGGACCTCTATGGGTGTGTGTGTGTGTGTGTGTGTGTCCATGACCCCAGCCTGGCTGCGGGCTGCAGGTGCCAGGGGTTGGAGGAAGGCTCAGCAGTGAGAACTGGCTGTTCTTGTTTGGACCAAGGTTTGGTTCCCAGTTCACAATCTTCCACACAGTCCCATGGGATCTGACGCCCTCTTCTGTGTCTGCAGTACCAGGCATGCACATCACACACGCCATAAAAACAAAAACCAATCCCTAAGCTCTCGAACAGGCGGTAGGTAGGCCAGGCTGCTGTGCACCCACGGCAAGCCACCTCCCATCTGAGGAGCCCAGTTTTCCCACCTGTAAGACAGCAACAGCATACACTGACTGCCACGCAGCTACAACTACAGGGCACCAGCTGAGGGGCCAGTCCCTCTCCAACGGGGGACGACACACAGGCCACCCCACCCTGTGCCGGGATGGACAAGAACCTGTACCGCATTGGCCAGCCTTTGGAGCTAATTCTCCAGGCCTCGGGCCCAGCTCCAGGATACTATCCCAGAGCTGCTGCTGGCACAAGGTTGTGGCCTCACATGTCCCAGTCTGTGGGGCCCAGAAAAGGGACACATCCTTAGAGGTGGCCAAATGGGAGGAGCAGACCAACCTACAGCAGAGCTGAGGACAAGTCTAGAGTCTACTCCCCTGCATGCATGGTGACCTCCTCCCACCCTGCCCTGCCACCCGCTACATTCCAGGGACCTCAGAATGGGCCCGTAACGGTAGGGGCTGGCCACCAGATGACAAGGACACCACCAACCACTTCCACACCCCCCCACACACACACAACTACACACACCACACACACAACACACACACAACCACACCATACACAACACACTACACACATGCACAAAACCACACACACACAACCACACCACACACACACAACCACACCCCACACACACACAAAACCACACACACACAACCACACCCCACACATACACAAAACCACACACATACCACACACACAACCACACCACATACACACACACACCACACACATAAACAAAACCACACATACACACACCACACACACACATGAACAAAACCACACACACACCACACACACAACCACACCACACACATACATACCACATACACAAAACCACACACATACCACACACACAACCACACCACACATACACACCCACACCTACACAACACAACACACACACAGCCATAAGAACCAAGGCCGGCTGGGCTTCATTTCAGGCAGGAGACGGAGCACCATGCACTGTGGCCAACTAACAGGCTCACGTGCCTGGTGCTTCACAACACCACCCACCAAGGTCCTAAGACAGACAAACAACCACTTAAGAGGTACAGAAAGACAGCCATCACAGGGCAGAACTAGGCCCCCCCCCAGGGCCCCATCCCCACTCACGAAGCCGTTGCCCATGATGCGGCAGAGGCCCTTGAGCGAGTCACAGTCTCTGTTGGTGAAGTGGAATTGAGCCAGTTGAGAGTTTCGGAACAGGGGGCCCAGGGTGGTCTGTGAACGACAAGGGCAAGTATGGGGAGCTCCAGGGGTGGGAGTCTGGCTCTGGGGGCAGGGCTTGGGTTATTCCCAGGGCCAAGGTTCTGGGGCACGCACGGTCCCATGGACTCACCAGCAGCTGCTGTGGGATGAGCTGCATGATCAGCTTCTGGGGCCACTGGTCCGTCTCCCTGCAGTGGGGAGTGCATCAGAAGCCATTCCCTGCATCCTAGGCTGCCCCAGGCTCTGCCCATTCCCACACTCACAGGTTCTCGCCCTGGTTCACGTAGGCCTGGCAGGGCAGGGTGCGCTTCAGCTTTGCTGTGGAGTCCGAGAAGGGTCTCCGCTTCTGCAGGCAGGAAGGGGTGGAGGACTCAGCACAGTGCGCAGGCTCCGTAACCTCCAGCAGCCCCAGGGTTAGGGCCCTGCCGGGCTCACCTCCTGCCACTCCAGCACGCCACTCCAGGCCAGCAGCTTGTTGCTGAGCCGGTGCTCATTCACTGCAAGTCCCCCAAGAGTCAGCCCGGGTGAGGAGGGCCCGATGGGCCCGAGGGCCCCAAAAACTCGAGCTCCTTCCTGCAGAAGGGACAATTCTCAGGTCATTCAAAGCTAGGCCACTCCATACTTCCCAGAGGGGACATCCTCAGGTCCAGACTCAGTCCCCTGGTGCACACTCCAGGTCCCAATCCCTCCCCCCGCAGTCAAGCCCTTAAAGCAACCATTTCGGCATTCTCACCCTTAGATCAAGCTGTCAGAAGGCTGTGAGCTGCATCTGGGGACCCAGTGCACAGGGCCATCCTAAGGCCACTGTCACCCCCAAGAGATGACTCCCACAAAGGATGGCCTTCCCTGAGGATGCCAAGGAGGCATCAACCAGAAACCAAGTCAAAAGGCCAATCTGGAGAAAAATCGGAGACTCCCAGAGGCTCCCTTGTACCAAATCGTTTGACCTGAATAAATGCTGCATGGTGGTGCCAAGTGCAGCCGCCCCCCCCCCCCCTCCACACACCCAGGGTGCTAGCTAAACTCTTTTCAGCTGAAACATTTCCAAATAAACAAGCGGGTCCTGGACCAGCCTTTGAACAGACAGACCCGTGCGTGCTCCAGGCCGAAGACCCTTCAGATAACTGCGATGGAATCCGCTGCTCTTTTCTAAGCTCAAGAGGCCTTTACACCCTGCGTGATGACAAACCAGAAAGTGTTCTCCCGGCGTCTCAAGTTGTAGACCAGCCTAGGTCGTCAGTTAACCCTGCTGAGGGGGGCCTTCGTGATGAGGACTGCCCTGCAGCACCCAGCCCCCGGGATTACAGCAAAGGGGCACTGGGCTGCCTGGCCTGCACACGTGCCTTGAGACAACACTACACGTGGCCACACGCGTCAGTCAGTGCGTGCACCACCACACACAGTCCGGCCTAAATGAAAATCAGGCAAAAACATTCTTAAGGACCCAGACGAAATCCCAAACTACGTTGCTTATGATGTGCTTTTGCCTGCACCCCGCGGACAGCAGGGGAACACGCTAGAAGCAAACTGGGGACTCTGCTAAGCATGGCTCCGAAGTTAAATCTGTGTCCAGGCGTGCCTGACTTGCTGCGCACTGCATGGCCAAGCCAAGCCACGTGTGGGGACTGGACCCATCTCGGACCCCAAGGAGTAGCGTCAAACGCTAAGGGAAAGCTTCAGGCCTAAGCTGCGTTACGACGAGGGGTGTGTCTGCGTTCCGCAGCCGATCGAGTGGCAAACCCGCCTCAGCTCCGCTGAGGGCAACGTCGTCACAGGGCATTGAAGTGGTCAGAGCCGAGCCAGGCATGCGCAGGTGTGGCCACGAGTCAACCATCACAATGGGCAGTTTTCTTTCCCCAAGACAACCTCAATGTTTCTAGAAAGTGCGCACACGTTCTAGTGTGGGCCGAGGCGACAGCCACGCGAACCTACAGAGCTGAGTGTTTACCTTAAGGCTTAAGGTCTGGGCTCGCCGCGGGGCGGGCGGGCGGGCGCGCAAATGCAGGGACTGTCCACAGTCGCCATCTGGCCCCGGGAGACAACGCCCCCGCGAGCAACAGCTGGGCCCGAGTGCACACGCCGGGCTCCTCCGCCGGCCGCCTCGCGTATTTCCAGACCCGGAGCCCGAGGACCAAGTTTGCAATTGGAAAAAACGAGCGCGCACGCCAAGCGCCCCCCGCGCGCGCGTGCAGCCGGCCGCGCGGTCAGCGGTAATTCGAACCCGCCCCGCCCCCGTACCCCGCCCCCCGCCCAGGCCGCCGCGCAACAAAGGGGAGAGCCGGGAGCCGAGCGAGGGCCGATCCGGGACCCCGGGTGCGCCCTCCCGCGGGAGACCCGTGGGCGCTGCGGACAAAGGCTCCCGCCAGGGGAGGGGCGGCAGGGCGGGGCGTGCGTGGAAGGCTCTGGAAGCAGACCCGGGGACTCACCATGGGAGGGGCCGAGCGGGCCCGGATCCGCGGGGGCTGCGGGCCTCGAGGGCCAGCGGGCCAGGACCGTGAGCGCACAGCGCGCACGACCAGGGGCCGCGGCGGCCGGCCGCGACCTCCGAGGGGGCCCCCGGCACCGGAGCGGTGCGGGGCGCGGCGCGGGCGGACCATGGCGAGCGGGAGGCCGCGGGCCTCGCGGGGGGCTAGGGCTCCGCCGACCGACAGGCGCGGGATCGCGGCTCCGGGAAGACGCGGAGCGGGACCGCGGCAGCGGGGGACGCGCCGCTGAGGGGTCGCCGCGGCCGAACCACTGCGGCGAGCGGGGGAGCCCGGCTGCAACCAACGGAGGACGGGAGGGGGAGCCGGCGCAAACCAACGGGCTGGGCGGGGGGGGAGACGCGCTCAGGGAGGGCCGGGAGGGGGTGTGGCTGGCGCGTACCAACGTCAGAGGGGCGACTGCAGGTTTGGGAACGGCGGGAGGGAGAGCCTGGAACTGGGCAACGGAGTTCGGGTTGGTGGGACGATACCAAGTCCTCCTGCTGGGGGACACAAGGCGGTAGACTAATGGGCGGCGCGACGGGACCTACCAATAGGGCGAGGGGTGGATGCGAGAAAGCAACCGAGTCCCTGCGTCTGGGAGGCGGTGACGTGGCAAGGTGCGTACAGGACTACAACTCCCAGCGGGCTTCGCGCGGCCTGGGCGGAATCTGGAGAGCCGGCCTAGCGGGGAGCCCGTTCGCCGTGGGCACGCCCACCGCCCCTTGTGCCTTCCCCCCAGGTTCCTTGATCTGAAAGGACTGAGCAGTGGTATTTCTTCGTTTTTCACCTGTGATATTACCTAGCCTTAGAGTACCTGAGCTCAGATTGATTACTATGATAAGTGCTTGGCGTATCTATCTACTTAAATGTTAGCTTACGTAGCCCAGGCTGACCTCGAAGGCCGGAGCCTCCTGTCACCCCCTATACTGGAGGTGTGCACCACCACACATGGCTGTCACCCCCGTGTGCTAGGACAAGCTCTCCTTTGCCTTTAAACAAGGAAACCTACTTGTAGTCCACCATGTCTGGCTGGATGATCCACACACTACTTTCACCAAATTTTATTTGGGCCCTCCCAGCACTTACTGCAAGCTTTGATGTCTGTCAACTGTAACAAATGCCCTGGGCAGTGGGCTGCCTTTATTTAGTCTCATGTTTTATAGTTGATTTAAGAAAATAAGCTGGGAGGACCCAGCTGTAAAGTTCTTGCCTGCCATCAAGCATAACTACCTGGGTTCAATCTCCCCTACCTGCGTGGGAAGAGCAAATCGACCCCCGCGGAGCGCTCCCTGATTCCCACACAAGTCCATGAGACATGCACACATTAATTCAGAGCCTGCTTAGGCTATAAAGGGACTTCAAAACCTCATTGGGCAACTAACTTAGCATGACCTCGTCTCAAAACAAACAAATAAATAAAAAGAGAATGGAGAACCCAGGAGTACCCGGCAGTAATTAAGAGGTGAAGGGGAAGGATCGGGAGTTCGAAGCCATCCTCGGCAACCTAGTGAGATCAAAGCCAGCCTGGACTACAAGATTGCCTCAACAGCTGCAACAATAACTAGTGTGAGCACAAGAGCCCGAGGCTGGCTGGTGGAGGGCAGGATGGCTGCAATGCAGTCGGTGGCAGTCAGTGGCAACAATAGATTTTGAAGCTGAGCCAAAGGATTTTGCAAGGAGAGTGGGGTAAAGCCAGCGTTGCCCTCACAGACGCAGGGAGTCAGACTGAAGAACAGGCGAGGCCGAGTTGTTCAGGGAGAACAATTCCTCTCTTTTTAAAGAGGAAACTGACTTGATTATGTATTATGTATATACTGTTCTGTCTGCATGTATGCCTGCACACCAGAAGAGGACGCCAGATCTCCTCACAGATGGCTGAGAGCCACCATGTGGGTGATGGGAATTGAACTCAGGACCTCCGGAAGAGCAGCCAGTGCTCTTAACCTCTGAGCCATCTTTCCAGCCCCCAGGGGAACAATTTCTTATTTTTAAAGTTTTGTATTTCTGTGTGTCCATGAGTGTTTTGCCTACATGTATGCCTGTATACCCTGTGCTTGCCCTGGCCTGTCCTGGCTAAAAGAGGCCTTAGGGTCCCCAGGAACTGGGACTAAAAAGGGTTGTGAGCTGCCATGCGGGTACTGAGGCTTGAACCTGGGTCCTCTCTAGAAGAGCAACTCCTCTGCCATACTCCTGCCTCTGTTTTTATTTATTTTGGCATTTGTATGTACACACACACACACACACACACAGGTCACAGCTCACTTGTAGAAGTCACAGGGATGAACTCAGATCTCACACACACACACACACACACACACACACACGCAGGCCATAGCTCACTTGTAGAAGTCACAGGGATGAACTCAGATCTCACACACACACACACACACACACACACACACACACACACACACGCAGGCCATAGCTCACTTGTAGAAGTCACAGGGATGAACTCAGATCTCACACACACACACACACACACACACACACACACACACAAGTCACAGCTCACTTGTAGAAGTCACAGGGATGAACTCAGGTCTTCAGGCTTTGCTGCAGGTGCCTTTACATGCTGAGAGACCTCTCCCACCTTGTCACTGTTTTTAGGAAAATGTAGTCCAGGCTGGTCTTGAACTCCAGACCCTACTTCCTTAGCTGCTTGAGTGCTGGGGTCACAGGCATTGCCAACCTGCCCTAGTTATGAGGTTCCTCTTGGGTTTGAGACAACCACTACTCACGTGGCTACAGGGATGCAGGGAACATGGTACCACACTTGCAGGCTGTAACAGGTCACTGCCAAGTTTTGTTGTGTTGTTTTTTGAGTCTGTGGGCTTGTCTGAATTTTTTTTTTTTATAAGGGGCAGTTTTGTTTGTTTAGACTCATTATGTCTCATTATGTAGATCTAGCTAGTCTGGAACTCACTATACAGAAAAGACTGGCTTTGAACTGACAGAAATTCACCTGCCTCTGCTTCCTTAGTGCTAGCATGGGTTAAAGGCATGAGCCAAGATGCCCCCTACTACTACCGACTTTTTTGGAGAGACAGGGTTTCTCTGTGTAGCTCTGGCTGTCCTGGAACTCGCTCTGTAGACCAGGCCGACCTCGAACTCAGAGATCCAATTGCCTCTGCCGCCGAAATGCTGGGATTAAAGGCGTGCGCCACCACCTTTTATTTTATTTTATTTTATTTTTATTCTTGCAAGTTTGTGGGCAGCCAGAGCCACACATGTGAGACCCTGTCCACAAAGGGAGGCACTGGAGAGACAGACGACTCAGCAATTAAGAGCAGGTTTACTCTTCCGACAACCCAGCTTTGGTCCCCAGCACCCACATGGCAGCTCACAATTACCTGTTAACTCCAGTTCCGGTGCTGAGAAGCACCAGGCAAGTACACACAGACATACACGCAGACAAAACACCCATAAACATAAAGTACATAAAGGAAACATTTAAAATAAATAATACAAATTTAAAGTAAAAAGGCAAGGGAAACTGGGTGCAGCCTCTCATCATCACTCGGGAGGCAGAGGCACGCAGATCTCTAAGTTCGAGGCCATCCAGGTCTACACAGAGTTCAAGATTGCTAGAGCTACACAGAAAAAACCCTGTCTAAAAGATAAAACAAGACAGAGGGCATGTAGTGAGATGGCTCAGCAGAAAGAAACTTGCTGCCTGTCTGTCTGACATGACCTGAGTTTTAGAACCTGAAACAACAGGAGAGGATTCTCAAAAGTGATCCTGTAATCCTCTGACCTCTGACTTTCCCTCTCCCCTCTCTCTCTCACACACACACCACACACAAAGAGCAGGGTAGGGCAGAGCAGGGGCTGGAAGTCAGGTGACCGAGTGCTTAACTAGCATGCCGAGAGCCCTTGGTTCCATTCGAGGATCACATGAATCAGACGTGGTTGTACAGGACTGTGATCCCAGCGCTTCAGGAGTAGAGGCAGGAAGATTAGTTCAAGGTCATCCTCTGCTACTTCCAGAGTTTTGAGAACAAGTTGAACTACATTAGAATGCCTAAAAAAGGGGTTTGCCATGGGAATTGTGCGGCCCTGGGTAGAGAGGCATAAATACCACGCGTAATGTGTGTTGTGTGCGAACCTGGGTCAATCTGTGCCTGGAGGGATGGCCATGAGGAACAAGAGGCAAAGACAGGTATGGCCAGCTTCCAGCCAGGATCCAGCCTGGACTAAGTGAGGTCGATGGCCATGCAGCGGTCAAAGACCCCACAGAAGTTAAGCAGTTACGGACAGTGCCACCCCTAACCTGTGTCTGAGCAACCCCCCCCCCCCCCCCAGCGAGGAGAAAAGAGCCTTGGCCTCCATCTCCTCAGGTTTGTTTCCTCCCTCAGCCCTCAGGACTCCTAACCTAAGACCTAGGAAGACTCGGTCCCCGGGGATATTCTCAGACAAGAGCCTCCTGTCTCATCCTCCCACGCCAGCATCACTACGACCAACTTCGTTTCTCTTTATTGAGCATGACATTTGGACTTCTTTAACTCTGAAAGGGCTCTGTGAGGCTCAGTATGGCTCAGTTGGTAAAGGTGCTGGCTGCCAAGCCTGAAGACCTGAGTTCACCCCCCTGGAGCCCTGACTGAGTTAGCTCCCCTGGAGCCCTGACTGAGTTAGCTCCCCTGGAGCCCTGACTGAGCTAGCTCCCCTGGAGCCCTGACTGAGTTAGCTCCCCTGGAGCCCTGACTGAGTTAGCTCCCCTGGAGCCCTGACTGAGTTAGCTCCCCTGGAGCCCTGACTGAGTTAGCTCCCCTAGAGCCCTGACTGAGTTAGCTCCCCTGAAGGCCTGACTGAGCTAGCTCCCCTGGAGCCCTGACTGAGTTAGCTCCCCTGAAGGCCTGACTGAGTTAGCTCCCCTGAAGGCCTGACTGAGTTAGCTCCCCTGGAGCCCTGACTGAGTTAGCTCCCCTGAAGGCCTGACTGAGCTAGCTCCCCTGGAGCCCTCTGACCTGCACGCAGGCAGGGGTAGGTGCACACACTAGACAACCGGAAACAAAAGACTACAACCTCAGTTTAGCTGAACCCCACCTTGTAGCTGACATGGACGGGAGTTACCTGCCGCTTCTGGCCACTCCTCTGACCCTTCTGTGGCCCCTGTCTGTCAAGTACCTTCTAATCAGTGGATGGCACACGCTAGTGGAGAAATGCAGCATCCCTACCGCCTACCGCAGCTTCTGGAAAGCAGAGCAAAGCTGGCCTCCACTTGAATGGAGGGAGAGCTGGTGCCTGGTCAGTACCAGCATACACACATACAATTATTTCTTCTTTTCTTCTTCTTGGAAAAGGAATACACCTCCCAAACCCTCATAACCTGAACTGAATTTACCAAACCCTCATAAATCAGTCCCAGAGTCATGACAGTGTAATCCGTTTTCCCACATCTTGATGTGGGCTGGAGATGGAAGCCAAGAGCCGGTACAGGCAGTTCAAAACTACACCGAGCCATGCCTTCAACTCCTCACTGGTGGATTCTAGACAGGAACTCTACAGTGAGCCACACCCCGAGCCTGAGAGCTGATTGGCCACTTGGGTAAGAAGTGAAGAGTGAAGCAGTTGTCACTTTTTTTGGTGGTGTGGCGTTTTTTTTTTTTCTGTGTAGACCAGGCTGGCCTCAAACTCACAGAGATCCACCTGTCACTGACTCACAAGTGCTGGGGTAAAAAGTGTGCCACCACTGCCTAGAGACGCTGTCATTTGTTTTGTTTATTGGTTTTATTTTGTTTTTCTTAAAAAGACTTGCTTTGGTTTACTTTATTTTGTATTTATGTGACTATGATGTGTGGGTGCCCTTGGAAACCAGAAGGATCGGTGAGCTGGCTGGCATGGGTGCTGGGAAATGAATCCAGGTCCTCTGGAAGAGCAGTATGTGCTCTTAGCCTCTGACCCACTCCTGCAGCCCGTTGTCCGTCCGTCCATCCTTCCTTCCTTTTGAAATAGGTTCACTCTGCAGTCCAGGAGAGCCTGAAGTTCAGGGTCATCTTAACCTCAGCCTTCTCAGTGCAAACACTCAGGGCGGAACCCACCCTCTCTCCATCCTACACCCTCACCCATAACCATGCAGTTCAGGACTTTCTGACAACAGGAAAATATGTTTCAGACACTTGGTGTATGTTGAAACAAACATTCCTCAAATATCCTTTTTTTTTTTTTTTTTCCTTTTGTTTTTGAGACAAGGCCTCCGTGGCCGGCCTTCCTGGCACAGGAGTTAATGAACTAGCTAGCACCACTGATCTGACATTCTCTTAGACTTTATCTTCCTCCTAGCTTCCCCTCAGGTGTGGTGAGTGGCCATCTTTGAAAACTCCAGTCGTGACAGTTTTGCAACTGTCAGTGTTGGGTGTTTGTGGTGCTGGAGGCTGGGCTCTCCTGGAAGCTGGACAAATACTCTACACACTAACTATATCCTGCCGGTTTTGATTTTGACCTTGGTCTTATTGTGTAACCCTGTCTGTGAGGACCCGGGAGGCCGGCCTTAAACTCCTGTTGTGCCTGCTTCGCCATCCTGAGTGCCCTCCAGGAGAAAAAGCCTGGCTACCCTCCTCTCTCATCGTTCTGTTCTCTGTTAAATTCCTGTCCCCTCCAGGCCCAGGCCTGGTCCAAACAGCGACGTTTCTGGACAGGGTGGCACAAAATTTGTCTCTCTGTGTATCACAGGCTGGCCTTGAACTCAAGAGATCTACCTTCTCTGCCTCACAGGTGCTGGGACTAAAGGCGTGCACCTTCATGCCTGTCCTGTGGCACAGACTTTTAATCCCAGCACTCAGGAGGCACACTGAAGGCAGATCTCTGAGTCTGAGGTCATCCTGGTCCACATACACAATGAGACCCCCTCCAAACCAACCAACCAACCAACCAACCAACCTGCAAAGCTCTATGCTGGCTCCCGGCTGGCTGGTCCTGCGACCTGGTTGGTTTGTGTTGTGAGGTTTGGCCATGTTTGGCTTTGCTCGGTGACCACAGTCCCCAACTTTCCTGTGCGTGGCACTGCAGTCTTTAGAATCCTGGGGCAGGGCGACACTGACACACGGGGAATGTGGCCGAGAGGCCAGCCTGTTGAGCAGCTGGGAGGGCGTCTGGCTCATGCATTCTTTTCCTGTGGTTTTTAACTGTGTGTATGCATGTGTGCAGGTGTCCTTGGAGGCCAGGAGCCAGTTCTTCCTGGAACTGAACACTCTTGGTCCAGTTTGGCACCACTACCTGCCATAAACTCCAAAGTGATTACTTATAAATACAGCAATGTGTGCTTCCAGAGTGCAGGCCTGGTGTTTGTGAGTCACATGACATGGGTCTGGGGACTGAACTCAGCTCCTCAGCAGGAGCAGCACTCTTAACCTCCAGGCCCA
This sequence comes from Phodopus roborovskii, assembly GCF_943737965.1. Classification (NCBI taxonomy): domain Eukaryota; kingdom Metazoa; phylum Chordata; class Mammalia; order Rodentia; family Cricetidae; genus Phodopus; species Phodopus roborovskii. Next base: position 1,711,391 of record NW_026126651.1, read on the forward strand.
CTACAACCATTTTCAATTCACTCTGAGGGCAAACCCCATTTCTCTAGAACCTCTGCCTGGTGCCTTCCTGGTACGCTCATCATTCACTTCACTTTCTGAGAACCTGCCTGCTTCTCCCAGCTTCCTGACCCCTGCCCACCCCTTAAAACACGGGTCTCCACCGAGCCTGTCCTGGTGCTGGAGTCTTGTTCTTCCAAGGTCGCACAGCAGATTTTGTTTGGTCCTCGGTGTGTGTGGTTTTGGTCTGAAGGCCTCCGGGGGGGCAAGCACTCTCCAGGTTCGCCACAGTCCCTAGCATCCCATGCCTCGGAGCCACGGGCACACACTGGCTGCATGGCCAAGTCCCACCTTGCCTTCACGTCTTCAGCTGCCACCTGGGTCCCCTGTTACGTCTTTAGTTTTGTGAGAATCACCCAGGGGAAGGGCCCCTCCCATCCAGACCCCAGGGCAGGTGCAGAAGCTCACCAGCCAGCAGGAGCCAGGCTGTCCCACGAGTGGAGTGGGTGGATTAGTCAGGGAGAAGGAAAGCCCACGGCCAGAAGGATAATCAAATTGGATCTTTACTGAGCTATGGTGAACGCATGGAACACAACACAAACATGTATGACACTAGAGTTCATACTTTAAATTCAAAATTGAAAAAATACAAATTGAAAAATAGAAATATTTAGTTATTAAAATTTCTCTCTTGTAATTCTCTTGTGCCTTTGAGCGGAGGCTAGAAGGCTGACACCTGCCCTTCTACACCCAGATGCCAGTGCCGGGCCTTGCATGGGACAGCAACCTTGATCCTTAAAATGGCATTTTGATTAAGGTCTGTAATGAAAACAGTGACTGTCACAAGTGTGGGCAGCCAGACACTTGGGGCCCTGCTGGGCAGAGGCTGAGGGACCTTGCCATATTGCAGAATTGCAAGCACCTTGTTGCACTGCAGCTTGCACTGGGGTCTGCGTTCACACAACCGGTAAGGGTAAGTGAGCCAGTGTTAGCTCAGGTTCAAGTAGCGTGTGGCCCTCGGGAGGGCTTGGTCTTGGGTCTCACAGTGTGGGTGACTGGTCCTGGCCACTTCTCACTTCCAGAAGCCAGCTGCAGCAAGGGTTAGCAGTCACACGGTTCCACGCCAATGGCATCCGTCTGCCAGGACCACACCACAGTCATACATTCAGGAGCTGTTCGTGAATAACCCTGCTTGAGACAGATTCAGTGTTCAGAGGGTGGGACCCTCAACCAGAAGATTCTAACTGACCTCCAGGGAGCCAGGGCAGGGCTCTGCACTTCACAATGAACAAGCAGGCCAGTTCCGATTTCCTGCACACTCCGGTCTCAGACAATTGGCTCAGTTCAAGGACAGGAGTGCCAGTGTGAAGGCGGCGCAGTTCATCTGGAGTCCTTGGTGACTGAGGCTAGGACCTGACCCGGGTCCTTGACAAACAGTACCACGTGGGATGAGGTACAGGGTGGCCCGGTCACTGTGACGGGGCTGTAGTTGTGCTTATGAATTCTGACATGTACATGCATGAAAGCAAGCCACTTCCAAGTGAGGGGCTGGCTTGGTGCCATCGCATACTTCTTCAGCTGCACGGAGATCACCACCACCACGAATAAATAAAGCTAACCACGTGGTCAGAGTTTCTGCACAGCCATCAAAGGGCCGCAGCTGTGGATCAGGCAACTGGACCCTCTAAGGCCTCTGACTCCTGTGTGCTTCAGCCTGCAAAAGCTTGTCAGACTCGCAGGACAGCCTTGAGGATGCAGCTCTGTTCGGGACACGGAAGTTCTTCCCACATCGCTCCTGGCTCCTACTCGTGGCTCTCCAGCGCCTCGCTGGCTCTGAGGGCCCTTTTCAGCTCCTGCAGGAGCAGGTCGCGGCTCTGCGCTGTGTACTGGTCGTAGCTCTTGCTGTGCTGGGACTCATAGTGGCGCTTCAGGTTGTACTCTTTCAGCACTGACACGTTTTTTTTGCATATTAAGCACGTAGGCATGCTCTTCACTTCCACAAAGAAATAGTCTCGCTCCCATTTTTCTCGAAACACGCGGCCCTCTCCTTCTTTCTTTCGTTTGGCCACTTTTGAAGGAGACATGGGTACAAGAAAGATTTCACTTTTCTCTGAATGCTACCACAGGACCACCACGGTGCCGGCCTCAATACAGAGGCCGGGCTTTCCGGCCTCACCGTGGAAGAGCAAGAGAGTGGTGGGACTGTGGCGAAGCCAAGAGCATGAGCCCCGCTGACAGGGCTCACCCAGCTACTACTGCCAGGCAGAGGGTAGACCCAGGGTGTCGGTATCTGACATGTTGAGGGGAGCGTGTGTGTGTGCGTGTGTGTGTGTGTGTGTGTGTGTGTGTGTGTGTGTGTGTGAATTTCACTTGAGTTTCACAGCTAACTAGAAGGAAGAAAGTGACACATGCTAACACAGGGAAGGCCAAACAAAAGTCATTTGTGGTGGCCCACCGGCCACTAGACTGAAGCCTCTCTCCTGGGATGGGTGGGCGACTGCACATTAACCAGTGTCCCAAACTCAGGCAGTGGTGGTCCAGGCACAGACCACACTCACAGTTAACGTGCCTGTGCGACAGACATCTCACAGCATCTCCAAGGAGGCCACCTGTGGACAAACCTGAGAAGACCCTGCAAGACCTCAACCATCCACACCTCCAAGTGGAACCCGGTCAGCACCTGCTGTGTGCAGCCTGAACTGCTACGGCTTCAAGCACAGCACACCGTCCCATGGGGACACCCTGACCCTGGTGTAGCACGTGCCATGTCCCATGACTTTGCCTGTTGCCTGCCCTGCTCCTACACATCAGCCTTTCTGACAGCAGTGCCACTGGCGACCTCCCTGGCCCTGCATGCCCGGGACCAGGCTCAAGCATTCCAGCCTGGCTCCTCCCTGCCATGCCCATCGCCAGGAGTATGCACCTCCTGACCCTGCACGTCCCTTTTCTGAGGCTTTGGCTCGCTGCACCTTAGTACCTCCTGGCTCCCAACTGCTGCTTCTCCTTCCAGGCCCCTCGGAACCCTGGCTGGGTCAGAGGCATTCTGGGCTCTGTAACCCTCGAGTGCACATGAGCTGTACACTATCTGCCCACCTGCCTCTGACTCTCCCAGAACCAGGCCACAACATGCTGCCTCCAACTCACCCCGTGGCCCAGCATCACCCAGCCGGGGCCTTGGGGAGTCTGCAAGGCGAGAGCAAAGACAGCCCTAGGGGCGTCAGTGACGGGAGCCGGGCATCGTTAAAAGGAACTTTATTGGGTGTTGGGTTCAGATGAGGTCCATGAGGATGTCGTCCTCCATGACGCTGGGCTGCAGGCCCGGCTGGGGGACCGGGCCCCGGGGACCCCCGCTCAGCAGCATCTGACCTGGGGGGCAGTGGGAAGGGCTGCATCTCCCAGTGGTCCCTGGGGCCATTGAGGACCCTGGGCCTCTCATCTCCTCTTCTGGGAACCCAAGGTAGTCAGGTTTCTAGAAGCTCCAGGGACCGCCAGACCCAGAGATCCTTCTAAGCCCAACTAGATACAGACACTTTCCTTTGACCTTTTGGGAGCCCTTCCCCCAACAGCATCACTGACCCTAAGGCATCTTCCAGCATCCCAGGGCGGCAGATAAGAACTGTGGGAAGTTCTCACTCACTGAAGCATCGCTCCCACGGCTGAGCTTCCCAATGGCCCTCTGAGCCCCCTAGAGCTATGGAGGCCCTTTGGTAAGGGGGTCCTCGCCAGTGGCTGCAAGGACTCCCAGACTAGACCTCCACCCTCCCCTAGAACACCCTTACCTGGCAGCGGAGCCCGCTGGGGAAGCTGTGTGGGCCACGACTGGGCCGGTGGAGGGGGCAGGAGTTGTGGCCCCAGCTGGGGCTGCCCCAGGCTCTGATGTGGAGGAGGCAGCAGGGTAGGGGCCCCTGGAGGCTGCAGGTGGTGGAGGGAGGCCTGGGGTGGGGGGACCCCAGTCTGGGGCTGGGGAAGACAAACAATGGCTCAGAGGGCCCAGCCTGTGCTCCAGGAAGGCCCTGCTGGCATAGCCCACCTCTTCCTCCCAGAGACCCCGGGGAAGAACCTGCAATTCCGGCTGCTCTATCCCCAAGTCTCACCGGTGGTGGGTTAAGGAGGAGGCTCCGCAACTGGGGGTTGGCCCCAGGGTTCTGGGGCCGAAGGATGGGTCCAGATGGAGGTGGGCCAGGGGCCGTTCCTGGAGGACCCTGGGGTGGTCCCGTGGGGGCCTGGGTAGTGCCTTGGGGCTGGGGCTGCCCTGTAGCCACAGAGGCCCCCACAGCACCCTGAGGCTGGGGCTGTGGTGCACGGAGCTGGAGCTGGGCAACAGACAGCATGAGGGAGGATAAGTAGTAGGACACTGCCCCACCCTGCCCCACCCCGCCCCGCCCACCAGTCCCCACCCGCGTCCTCACTAGATTCTGCGGGGGCCTCGCTTGGTCCTCCAGAATGGGGCCCAGGCCTGGAGGTGCCTGCTGCGCCCCCATCTGCACGGGGACAGAGAGGACAGGTCAGTGGTGAGGGAAGGCGTCTGACTGTTGGCGGACCTGGTGTGCAGGAGCAGGGTGCCTTCCTCTGGGGACACACCGTCTAGCAGGGGCATCACGCCCTGCCTGGCCTATGTCAGGGACTCAAGTGGAGACTGAGAAGGGACTAGAGCTGCCCTGCTGGGACACACGGGGCACACGGGCTCAGGTGAGTCCTGGGCATCACACGGGAGGCTTCCTGACTGGCTGACCGGGCTCTGGGGAGCCAGGAGAGGCCGTTGGCTTGCCACCCCCACACTCACCCCTCGCTGTTGCTCCAGCTTCTGCTGCTGGACCTGCTTGTGGTTGGTGATGACCTGGCGGATGCCGTTGACAAAGCCACTCTGGTCATAGGGGATGAGGCCCATGAAGATCTTCTTCTTAGAGGAGTACAGGAGCATGAGCACGCGCACCTCGCACGGGGCTGTATGCGGGAAGTGCACGCAGCCCGCCTGTGGACAGAGACTCTTCAGGAGCAGCCCACCTGGGAGTCACGGACTACCCTACCTCAGCTATAAAATCCTATAAGCCCGGGGCTAGAGAGGGGGCTCAAAGGTTAAGAGCAATGACTGCTCTTCCGGAGGTCCTGAGTTTAATTCCCAGCACCCGCATGGTGGCTCACAGCCATCTGTAATGAGACTTGGTGCCCTCTTCTGGCCAGCAGGAATACATGGAGGCAGAATGTTGCAAACACAATAAATAAATAGTTTAAAAAAAAAATTCTACAAGCCCTATGCCTAAGAAGTAGGGAGGGCTCAGCTCACTGTACAAGGCCAAGGAGGCCAGGTCAGTTTGGCAGCTGCCCTGGAAACAAAAGACTGAGAGCGACAGGCACTCAGACCAAAGCATCTGCTGAGCACTGACAGGACCCGCCTCATGTCTGAGGAGAGGGAAGACAGCAGGTCACTGACAGGACCCGCCTCATGTCTGACAGGGAAGACAGCAGGTCACTGACAGGACCCGCCTCATGTCTGACAGGGAAGACAGCAGGTCACTGACAGGACCCGCCTCATGTCTGACAGGGAAGACAGCAGGTCACTGACAGGACCCGCCTCATGTCTGAGGAGAGGGAAGACAGCAGGTCACAGCACAGGACCCGCCTCATGTCTGATAGGGAAGACAGCAGGTCACTGACAGGACCCGCCTCATGTCTCACTACACAGCACTGGCTGGCCTCCTCCAATCACACTAGAAAGGGCTCTACTGCGGAAGATGCCAGGAAGATGGGATTAGACCCTTGAGGGTGGCTCTCTCTCTCTCTCTCTCTCTGCCAGGGCCTACCAGCGTGGATCAGAGAATGGCAACATCACAAGGCAGCCATTTTGGGAGTCAGGGTGTCTCCACGGGCTCTCAGGGAACTAACTGGCTTTGGTGCCCATCAACACACTCCTCTCCTTTCCCTAGTCCAGCACAGAACAGGCAATGCCACCCAGGCTAGTGTAGTGGAGTGTCCTCCCCTACAGGGATGCAGTCTAGGGACCCAGACAGACCCAGAGAAAAGGAGGCCTGGTCAGAAATTGTGGCCATCTCTCATTTCCTGAATGAGATTCACCTCTTCCAAACGTTTAAAAGGACTCAGAAGCTGAGGTAGCCATCTTGTGCCGTGAAAGGCCTAGGCACTGACAGCACTGAGCTCTTCTTCTGCGTCCTGGCCTACAGCAAAGTTCCTGCTACTCCATCTTGGAACATTCCCCCAGAATTCAGTGTTTTCACTGAGGAAGCCAGCAGAGCACACCAGAGGGTCCTTGGCCCAGCTGACCTTCCTGACAACAGCCCCAGCCTGAGGTACAGCAGGCAATAGTGTCAGCTGGGGGGAAAAGGGCTGAGAGGCTCATGACCAGCAGCATCTGCCTGGGAGACGGCTGGGCAGAAGTCATCGCTCCCAATGCAGTACACACAGGCGCCTGGGTCTTCCCCAAACACAACTTCCAACCCACTAGCCCCCAGGAAGGTGAGCTCGCTTGGAAGGTTCTATGAGGCATGAGGGCCAGCCCTATGCAACAGAGTGAGGACACAGGAAGGAAGAGGGTCAGAGAAGCCAGGCCGGACAGCACACAGCTACAAACCAGCCCTCAGGAGCCTGAGGCAGAAGGACATCCAGGTGGAGGCCTTACTACACAGCAAGACTTATCTCAAATCATCAACACATACAGTACTGTGGGACAGGGATGCAGCAGGGCTAGGACACGAGGTAAAGCAAGGCCCAGGTCCTAACTGCAGCGCCACAAAGGGAACCCAAGGTAAAGACAGAAACTCCTAGCTCTAGGCCCCTGGGTAGAGAAGGGGACGGAAGTTAGTGGTCACCCATTGCCCAACACTCACAAAGCCATTGCCCATGATGCGGTAGAGGCCTTTGAGGGACTCCAGGTCCTTGTTGGTGAAGTGAAACTGAACCATTCTTGAGTTCCGGAACAGTGGGCCCAGGGTTGTCTGGAAAAATGCAGGCGTCATATGGCGGCAACACGAGGTAGGAGAAGCATTATGTGGGAAACAGGGTTAATGGCCGGGCAGGGCTCACCAGCAGCTGCTGAGGAATGAGCTGCATGATCAGTTTCTGGGGCCACTGTTCTGTTTTCCTGGGCACAGGAAGAGGAGAATCAGGGGCGGGGTGGGGCGGGCTGGGCCTGCCCCACCCTGACAAATACCTACAGGTTTTCTCCATGGCTCACATAGACCTGGCAAGGCAGAGACCTCGTCAGCTTGGTGTTGGCATCCACAGATGCAGGCTTTGGTTTCTGAAAGAGAAATGGTTAATCAGGCAGGGCCTCCTGACTCAACCTCCACCAGCTCCCATAGTCTCTCCTACCTTCCCAGCACCTCAACTCATGCTCCCAAAGTCCTCAAATACTGGGCCCCTCCTCTGGGCCCAAAGTCTTATAATCACTGTCCTCCAGAATGTGGGGGGAGCCCAAATTCTAGGTTTTGCTCTGTGTGTGTGTGTGTGTGTGTGTGAGAGAGAGAGAGAGAGAGAGAGAGAGAGAGAGAGAGAGATAAGAGATTGGGGATGGAGGCTTTGTGCCTGGTAGGCAATTGCTCAACTACTGAGCTTCAACATAGATTTTTTTGGGTGGGGGTGGAGTTCTCACTATATGTCTCTAGCTGTGACTGGAACTCACTCTGTAGAGTGAACTCTGTAGAGTTCAAGGCTGGCCTTGAACTTACAGAATCTGCCTACCTCTGTCTCCTAAGTGCTGGGATTAAAAGCGTGCACCACCATGCCTGGCTTCAAAGTAATCTTTTTCTGCCCCCCCCCCCCCTCCGATTTTGTTTTTTGAAACAGGGTTTCTCTGTGTAACACTCCTGGCTGTCCTGGAACTTGTTCTATAGACCAGGCTGATCGTGGACTTACAGACATCCACCTGCCTCTGCCCCTGCCTCCCAAGTGCTGGGATGAAAGGCACGGATCACCACTACCTGACTCAACATAACCCCCCCCATGAAAATTTAGTACTGTGTCTGCACTGTCGACATTTATGGTCTTGGTCTCTCCTCTTGCCTTCGTACAGGGTCAAAAGGGCCACGCTGACTACTCTAACCACCTTAAGGTGGGCTCCGGAGCATGACCCTTTTGACCAAATCCAGCAACCAGAACTTCTGCCTTTCCCTCAAGCAGTCACCACCGAGCACCAAAGCGGCCGTTCTTGGTGAGCTGCACCTGACACACTTCCTGAGAGCAGAGTTCGGCTGTTCGGCCTCAACGCCTACTCGCCCTCAGGCGTCTCCGTGAGGGCTGGCCTCAGGGCTGTGCCCCGGTGAGCTCTCTCCCATTGCTTACCGAGTCACTTCTGGTCCCATCGGGCCTGGAGAGCTGTCCTTTCTCCAGGGGCCCAAGAGGAAGCTCAACACTTAAACCCCGACTGTGACACCTGGCCCACAAACCCTAGCCTTCCCCTGGGCTAACCTCCAGCAGCAAGCGCTGACCCTCTGGGAGAAACTCACGTTCCACATTGCCAGCCAGCCCTCAAGTCCACTCACCTCCTGCCACTCGAGGACCCCGCTCCAGGCCAGGAGCTTGTTGGACACTGACTGTTGCCCGCCAAGGGCAGGAGGCCCAAGCTGGGCTGGTGAAGGACCACTGACCCCGCCTGGGGCTACAGTGCCTGCCTGCTGAGGACAGATGGCAGTGAGGGGACCTTACCTAACAGGGGCGGGACAAAGGTGCTTCCTTTACAATCACCAGGCATGTCAGGGACCGCCCATGGCAATCATGAGGATCTAGAGTCCCAAAGCTATAGGGCACCCCAGAACAGTTGGGGGCCCACAGGCCTGCCCCTGAGCTGCAAAGCACAGCACGAGCTTGGATCTGTTCCCAGGCCCCCGAGAACAGCGCTGGGTGCTGAGAGGGTGCCTACCATAGAGGGGGCCCCGGGCTGTGCCGCGGGTGCCAGGCCTGTCCCAGGGGCCACAGTGGACACCAGGCTAGGCTGGGAAGCAGCAGGCGGCTTGGGGGCTCCAGGAGGCCCAGGAGCCAGCGGGGGTGCTGGGGCCTGGCTGAAGGGGGGCCCCACTCCTGGAGCAGCTTGCTGGAGAGGATTTATGGGTGAAACTGTGGGAAAGACAAACATGAGTGGGAACAGGGCCATAAGGCCTGTGAAGCCAACCCCCTCTGCGCTTCCAGGACTCACAGCGTGGGCCCAGTCCAGCCTTCTGGTTCTTGGCGGCCTCCACAGCACTCTGTGCAGCCACCTGAGCAGCACTTAGGTTCCCAGGGACCTGTCACATGGGGAGAAGAACATCACCCCTAGATGAGGCAAACTATACAGTTCTCAGGGTCCAGAAGCTCTGGACTCCATCAGCACAGAGGCCATCTCCTGGCTGGGGGGGGGGCCCTCCCTCACACTGTAACCCAGTGCTCCATTAGGTCCTCTTATGAGGCCACAGCTCTGCAAGGCTCTAGGAGCTGGGTCCCAGGTAACATCCTTACCTGGTACTGCGGTGGGACAGGGGGCAGAGCCTGCTGGGGGGCTGCTGAGGACGGAGCTGGTGGCAGAGGAACTGGTTGCTTGGGCTGCAGAGGGCCTGGGACTGAGCTGCCGCCAACTGAGCACAGGGCAGACAGCCGAGGCCCGAGAGAGGCGGTGGCGAGCAGGAAAGAGGAATACAGAGTCCATCAAGAGCGTGCTCAAGAGGGGCTCCCCCCACGTCCCAAACCCAGGCCTCACCAGGCAGAACGAGCCCACGCACTAGCACCATGTGCCTGGGGTCCTGGCTCACGTCTACTGGTGGCTGCAATGGCTCCATCAGGGCAGGGGGAGCTGCCTTCTCAAACAGGAGCCGGAGGGCTGGCAGCTTTCTCGGAGAAACGATGGAGAAGTGGATACCACGCTGCAGGAAGGGGCAGGGTAAGAGCGAGGCCTCCATAAGTGTGTCTGGGCTAGCCTCCCCCACAGCTTTCACCAGACTGCCGGGGAGTGGGTGGCAAAGGCTGGCACCGCTTTCCCAGGGGACCCTGAGTATGGCCGATCATAAGTGGGCAGAGCCCTTGCCTATTCTGACTCAGGGTTCCGACCCCAGCCTGCTCCTGAGGCTCCCGAGGTGTGGCCAGCCTCCTCCCTCGCACACGGGGTGCGCACCCCAGACTCACCTCCCCTATCTTCTGCACCAGGCTCTCCGTCGTGCACCCTGAGTATGTGGTGCTCTCCACTGCAGGCAGCAGGTATGGGGGCGAGTTGCAGATGAGGAGACAGACTCGATGTGTCTGGCCACTGCTAGGGACAAAGTCAAGGAATGGAGCAGGTACTGGAAGCTGGAGGTCACGTTCTCACCCACTGGGATCATTTGCAGCTGGCAGCTCTGAGGCTCTCAGGCTTAAGTCAATTACTGGATAAGGCGCCAGGAGGTAGGTCCCTAGCTAGGGTCTGGTCAGAGGGTACTGGGCTGCCCTGGCCTGCACAGGGCCCCTGTTCCTGTTCCCCCTCCAGGGTGTGACTGAGGAGGATTTCCCAGGAGGTGGGCATACTCACATCTGTTCACGCATCTTCTTGAAGTCATCGAACAGCTGCAGGGCAGTGCTCAGACCCTCCGCAATGAGACTGCAGCTCTCGCCACCACCGCCCATGAACCTGTGGGACAGCCAGTTAGCCCCTCCCTACCCGCCCACACTGTGCTGGCTCTTATGTGATGCCATCCTCAGAGTTTTACTGGGTGACAGCAGCACTGGGCAGGGAGAAAAAGACAGGAAAAGGCATCAGCAAAGGGGAGAGAAGGACCCAGAGCACTGAGCCCGGCCTCTGTGCCCTGACCATCCTCCTGCTGTCCTTTCCTGAAGGGGCCATCTGCCTCACTGGTGTGCCCAGGCTGTCCTGGAACTCACAGGGACCACCCTGTCTCTGCCTCCCAAGTGCTGGGATTAAAGGTAAACATTCTATGTCTGGCTTTTATAGGATTTTGTTGGTACTGGGGCCATCATGTGGGTGCTGGGAATTAAACCCTGGTCCTCTAGAAAAACAGCCAGTGCTCTTAACTATTGAGCCATCTCTCCAGCCTCTCTTAGGAAGCAGCTGGTAACCCTCCTCCTCAGCCCTGGGAGGGTGGGGAGTAGCACGATCGTAGACAGCCTCCTCCAGTGCTACCAGTGAAAAGCACTCGCAGTGACGTGGCCGGGCTAACCACAGTACCCTTCCTGGAAACAGTCACTACTGTTTCCACTACTGTAGTGGAAGAGACAGCACCCCAATCTCTCTGAAAAAGGGGAAGGTAGGAGCAAACATAGACAGGCTATACGCAGACCAAGTCACAGAGTTCCTGGCCAGTAGCAGCCAGAGAGCTCAGGAAGGAGCCTTTCCTCCATGTTTCAGGGGTTTTCCTCTTTGCCAGAGCTCTGGCCTTGGCCTTGCAGCCTCTATACTGTTTCCAAAACTCTGGTGCTTTCCTATGGCCGCATAGGAAGCCCACCCCTACTGTCCCTCCACAGGCAGGGACAGGGCCTGAGCCCTCTCATTTCTTGTCTCCAGCCTGGTCTACCTGTCTAGTCCTTAACAGGCCTATGGTAGCTGCGTGGCGGCGGCAGCAACGGCGCAAGCCTTTAATCCCAGCACTCAGGAGGCAGAAACAGGTGGATCTCTGTGAGTTCGAGACCAGCCTGAGTGAGTTCCCGGACAGGCTTCAAAGCTATAGAGAAGCCTGTTTTTTTGTTTGTTTGTTTTTTTGGGGGGGTATGTTACAAATGGTTGGTAGATGAATAAATGGCTGTCTAGCCAGTAGAACATTTAGCTGGGCCTACACTGTTGCTGTGCCCTCTGTCTGCCAGGCACACAGAATGGTCGACACACCTATCTTTACCCAGACTCTTCCTGAAAGCTACTACACTGGTCTGGGTGCTAGTCCAAGTTGCCTATCCTGATATGTGCACACCATGTTCTCCTCCAGGAAGCCCAATCACCTGACACCACCATCACAGTACAGGTCCTAACTCTGTGGAAGCCACATCCACCACCATAGCTGCTCCTCCCCAGCCCCACCCATCATGGCTACCTTTGCAGCCTTCACTCAGGAGTTCCACCCACTGGCTACGGCTCTATAATTTGTAGAGGCCACACAAAACTTTGGGCATGGCTTGATGAACAGATGCACCTGAAATCTCTATGAGCTTCCACAGTGTCCTCAGGCCCAAGCACCCTGGGTCTTGGATCCTGTCCCATCCTTCTCTCCTGAGGCAGAGGAAATGTGAACAGCAACTAGGAGGAACGGGAATCCTGGGATGGAACAGGGGTAGTCCTTGTCTTCCTGTGAAGGCACAGGAAGCTGGACTCCTGTCTACTGAACATCTACATCCAGTGCTGTCAGCTACATTTTAACTGAGAAAAATAGCCCAGCCAGTGGTGTGGTACACACCTTTAATCTCACCAGGAGGAAGGCAGAGGCAGGCAGATCTCCACGAGTTCCAATGCTACACAGAGAAACCCTGCCTCAAAAAAAAAAAAAAAAAAAAAAAACAAACAAAGAAGCCCAGAGCAAGGCTGCCTCCTAACACCCTGTGTGCCTCGTCTCCAAGCACCACCATCAAAGCAGCAGGTGAGATTTCTCAAGCAGGGACAAGTCCTACCGACTCTGATTCCCATTCCAGGCCTGCCCCGAACATCCTGGACACGGGCCACAGGCCTTGACCAAAACAGTGATTCTGAGAGAGTTAAACAACGCTGAAACCCAGCAGTAGCAGAGGCCTCCAAATGGGGACACTTGTGTTACAGGGCTCTAAGTGTACAATGGAGGAGAGGACACAGTGCACTGCCCAGATAGCATCTCCCTTTATCTTCAAGTGCCCATGGCTAGTCTTTTTTCTAAGGGAGGAGCCCAGTCTTCTTACAGTCTGTACCACAGAGGTCTGGTGTCTTTGAGGAGCTTTCCCAGCAGCTATCAGCCATTGTTTACACAGTTATCTGCTTAAGCCCTGTAGGAGCCAGACCCTACTTGGAAGCATCTAGAGGAGAGACAGCAGGTACCTGGACTTCCACGGAGGTCCAGAAGCGGAGGCAGTGACGGGAAGCAGACAACTGGCCCATAAGAAAAGTCTTGCAAGTTCCTTGCACAGAAATGTACCCAGGAGACCTACCAGCCAAGCAGGAGTTCAACAGAACAGAGCTGGCTGGCACAGGCTCTCAGACTCATGCCTAACCAAGTGTGATGGCGGCCTTATGTACGCCAACCCTGACATGCAGCAGTGTGGACCTTGCGCCTTCCCAGAACTCCAGGTCTCACTTCAATCTAGCCCAGCGGTTCTTAACTAAGGTGCCATCTGCCCTCTAGGAGTCGCTCAACAATGCCTACAGACAACTGTGTAGGGGAGCCACCAGCAGCTAGCAGGTAAAGACCAGGGACAATGTTAAACATTCTCTGAGGTGCTAGGATATGGCTCAGAGGCAGGGCACTGACAAAGCCCTGGGTTCAGTCCCAGCAGCATAAACACACATCTCACCGCACCCAGAACAGCCCTCACAACAAATAATTATCCAGTTTCTGGAGCTGGAGAGAAGGCTTAGCCATTAAAAGCATTGACTGCTCTTCCAGAGGACCAGGATTCAATTGCCTATGCCCATATGCCAGTTTAGAATTGTCTGTAACCAGTTCCAGAGGAGCAGGCACCCTTGAACAGACATACATGCAAAACACCAATGTACATAAAATAAATTTAAAAAAAAATTTTTTTTTTTCCAAGACAGAGTTTCTCTGTGTAACAGTCTTGGCTGCTCTGGAACTCACTCTGTAGACCAGGCTGGCCTCAAACTCACTGAGCTATACCAGCCTCTGCCTCCCAAGTGATAGGAATAAAGGTGCCTCCATTGCCTGGCAATATAAATAAAAATCTTCTAGAGCTCTGTCTGAATGTTCTTCCAGAGGACCCAGGTTTGATTCCCAGCTCCAAAGGATGTGACGCCCTCTTTTGGCCTCCAGGGGGCACCAAACACACAAGAGGGGCACAGATATACATGGATGCAAAACACTTGTACACCTTAAACAAAAATACACCAGTCTTTTGAAAAAAACAAAAACAAAAACACTTGAGTGCTGGGCTGGAGAGATGGCTCAGGGGTTAAGAGCACTGGCTGCTCTTCCAGAGGTCCTGAGTTCAATTCCCAGCACTCACATGGTGGCTCACAACCATCTGTAATGAGATCTGGTGCCCTCTTCTGGTGTACAGTCATATATTCAGGCAGAACACTGTGTTCATGATAAATAAATCTTAAAAAAAAAAAAAAAAAAAAAAAAAAAAGACAAAAACAAAACAAAACAAACCCTTGAGTGCTAAGTGTCAACAATGACTAGCATGGGAAGTCATGTTCAGTCATGCTCTACACTAACCACTCGTCCTGACAGCCTCAAGGGGAGTGCAAGGGCCGGCTTTCCACTGTGTTGCACGTGCACACATACACAAACCCGGGACACAGCAGACATTCAAAGCACACCTACTTTACCAAATCAGGAAGGCCTAGATCAGCACTGTCAAATAAGCCTTGACCGTAGCCAGCCTGTGGATCCACACGGAAAGGTCAGCTTCAGAGGCCCTTCCAGCACCCAGCAGTCTACACTGCTACTCATTTGCAAACCAAACACGAGGCCAGGGCAAGCGGTAAGAGCAGACACTCACACAGCTTACCGTGTGTGTGTGTGTGTGTGTGTGTGTGTGTGTGTGTGTGTGTGTCAGGTGCCAGCACCCTACGAGGCTGTGTGCTCTGCCCCGCCCCCCACCCCGGGCTCCCATTCCTGCCGGGGACAAGTTTTGTTCTGCTGGGACCCATGGGACCCACCCCCACCCACCCTGCCCCCAAAAGGAGGAAAGGCTCACTTGATGCCATCGAGCCAGGAGACAAACTCATAGGCGCTGCTGGTAGGAGCGTGGCACTGCACGTAGGACTCTGGAGCGCAGTCCACCGTGTTGAACACCACAAGGCTGTACTGGGTTCCGCCATACTGGGAGGACAGGGCAAAAGAACTTTAAAACTGGGGCCTCTGGCGGGGAACCGGGCCGCCCAACTTCCGACCAGGCCCGCCCACACCCAGCTCCCTCCCTCCCCGCGACGCGGCCGCACACTCACGTCTCCGCCGAAGTCGGTCTCTGCCGGGGGTCCCCCGTTGAAGTACCTGCGGAGACAGAGGGCGTGCATGCAGCGTCCCTGCCTGCAGGCTGCGGCAGCGGGAGGCCGCGCCGGCCCTCACTCACTCTATGGCGGGCAGCAGGTAGTGCTGGCGGAGCCCCTCGAAGTACGGCCCCAGGTTTGCCGTTCCCTCGATCACAAACACCACGTCGGCCACCAGGCCCCCGGCCCGAGCCGGGCCCTCGGAACCGGGGACCATGCCCCGCGCCGCCGCCGCCAGGGCCGCCGCCGCCTTCGCCGTCCCGGGACGAACAGAAGTGCGCCTGCGCGAGGCGCTCACCCGCGCCGGACGTCTGGCAGCCTCTGCTGAAGCCGGTGCGGCCATGTTTGAGCGGGGCATCCGGGGAGTGGCGGTTTAATCCATACCCTGGCGATTCCCACACCACGAAACTCTCAAAATGGGCACAACAAGTCCCCCTGGGCGCCTCTTGAGACCGAACAAACTTCTGTTCACAACATCAAGAACGAAACAAATCGGAAAACGGCACATCCGGTCACCATCTTGGAGTCGGTCTCCGACCCCGAGCTGAAGGGGAAGTTTGTGGAGCCAGGTTGCTAGGCAACGCGGACCCAGCCGTTGTGTTCTCACACAGAGATAAAGTTAATAAATTCTAGTCTTTCTGACCGGGAACAGACCGGAGAGAGCGGTCCAATCACGTCTTCGGAAACGGCGTTGCCAGGCAACACCGTAAAGTTGCAGACGACTTGGAAACCAGGGCAGATGTTTTCGCTCGAAAAGAAGCGAATTCCTACTTAAGTGGAGGTTGCTAGGCAACACCTGATCCCTGTTTTCTGAGAAAGAAGCTCAAGGCAAATACATTCCTTAAAAATAAATAAACAAACAAATAAATAAAAGTCACTCATCACTGGAGCCAACGGCATGAATATAAAATGACCTGGAAAATTACTGTAACATGTGTGGACAGAAACTTAATAATCAAGCTTACTAACAGAAAGATACAAAGCTGGGGCGGAGGGGAGGGGTGGTGGCGCACGCCTTGAATGCCAGCACACTGGACGCAAGCGGATCTCTGGTTGAGGCCAGCCAAGTCTACAGAGAGTATCAGGACAGACAAGGCTAGACACAGAAACCTTGTCTCGAAAAAAAGGAAAACAGGGAAAAGATAAAGAAAAGAGCTGAGCGGTGGTGGCGCACGTCTTTAATCCCAGCACACAGGAGGCAGGGGCAGGAGGATCTCTGAGTTCCAGGACAGCCTGGTCTACAGAGCAAGTTCCAGAACAGCAGAATAGTCAAGGCTACACATAGAAACTCCTCCGTTTCAAAAAAAACAAAACAAAAAGGAAAGAAAGATACAAACACATTTAAAAATGTGAGTGGTAGGGAATCTGAATTCGGGCTCTCATGCTTGCCCGGAGCCATTTCCCATTCCTGGTTTTTGATGGGGTTTTTGTTTTTTATTTTTATTTTTTTATTTTGTGTCCTTCACCCCACCCTCAAAACAGAGTTTCTCTGTGCGTGCAATCAATCACAACCAGCTTTTTGTTTTTTTTTTTTTTTTAAGATTTTTGCTTAATGTGTATGAGTATCTTTCTGCATGAACATATGTGTTATATATGAACATATATGTTATATGTAGCACTCATGGAGATCAGAAGACAGAATTAAGAGTTAAAGGAGTTTGTGAGCTGTCATGTGGGTGCTGACAACTGAACCTGGTTCCTCCAAAAGAGCAGAAAGTACTCTTGCAACTGAACCATTTCTCCAGCACTAAAGCAAAAACAAAAATAAACAAAAAAAACCAGGAAGAAAGTGACTAGAGCAAACCTGGCTTTTTTGTTTGTTGTTGGTTTTGTTTGTTTGTTTGTTTGTTGGTTGGTTTTTGTGTTTTGTTTTTTGTTTTTTTGAGACAGGGTTTCTCTGTGTTCTAGAAACAGCCTGCTCTACAAAGCAAGTTCCAGGACAGCCTGGACTATTAAACAGAGAAACCCTCTCTTGAAAACAAAACAAAAATTATTGTACCTTCTGTTTCTTTCATCATGTATAGGATACTCTTGTTAATCATTAATTATTTGTGGAATATTTCTTCACACTATGAGTATTGTCACTGTGATTGGGTTAATAAAGCAGCTGACTGGCCAATAGCTGGTCAGGTAGAAGTTAGGCAGGACTTACAGACAAAAAGAGCTTGAACAGGAAAGAGAGTCTGGGAACCAGAGGAGACTTGGAGAGGAGACCAACTTGCTATTCTGAGAAAAGGCAACAAGCCACATAGCAGAGCATAGATAAGAAATATGGGTTAGAGTCAGGGAGATCTCTGTGAGTTCTAGGACAGCCAGGACTACTACACAGAGAAACCAAGTCTGGAAAACAAAACAAACAAAAGGGAGAAAAAAAGGAAACATGGATTAATTTAAAATCAGGAGTTAGCTAGTAACGTTGTTTGTAGGGTCTGGAGCAACAGCAGTTAAGAGCACTGGCTGATTGCTTTCCCAGAGAACTTGTAGTCAATTCCCAGCATCCACAGGGCAGCTCACTCCAGTAACTCCAGTTCCAGGGGATCTGACACCCTCATATAGACACACATTAAGGCAAGACACCAATGCGCATGAAATAAAAATAAATAAGTCATTAAAAAATATTGTTTTGGCCAGGCAGTGGTAGTGCATGCCTTTAATCCCAACACTGGGAAGGCAGGGGCAGGCCTGGTTTTCAGAGTAAGTTACAGGACAGCCAGGAGTTTCACACAAAGAAACCCTGTCTTGAAATAACAAAAGAAAAAAATATTGTTTTGTAATATGCTTAATAAATGAAAGCAACTGTTCTAAAACACACAGTAACCCAGCTGGTAAAAGTGCTAACTCAGGGAAGATTTACAGAATCAGAAGGGTGTGGCCATGATAACCCTGGGGAAGATGGGACAGAAGGATCATGGGTTCAAGACCAGCCTTTGTCACACAGGGAGATTTTTGTCTCAAAAAAAAAAAAAATCAATCTATGAAACATATCGGAAGAAATCTCAAATTTATTAAAGGAAGATTTTTCAGTTCCTTGCATGCATAAAAACTGATTACAAAAAGACATAGAGGGCCTAGGAGATGTTGGAGAAAGGGTGAGAGGTGCAAGGCCAGTTCTGGCTACATAGCAATGTCCCGGTCTGCATGAGCTCCATGAGGCCCTGTCTCACACACAAAAAACAAACACAACAAAAAAGAAAACAGAGGGAGAATGGCAGTGGCTGGCATTTGTGACCAAAGGCTGGGAAATTGCAGTGAGCTTCAGGTCACCCTGACCTACAGAATGAAAGTCTCTCACAAAAAATACAAAATAAAGATACAAGGCTGTAGACATACTATCGCGTGTGCCATGGCATGTACGCCAAGGTCGGTTTTGTGGAGTGGGTTCCCTCCTGCCACAAGAGTGGATTGACCACCAGACAGGTCTCCAAAGTAAGCGCTGTGTGATCTAATACGCCCAGCCACGTCTCTGGCCCCTAGCCATGCTCTTGATGAGGAAAGCTGAGGAAATGATAGTACAATATCCTATCTGTGAAAATCCGTCCTGGTACTCGGTGCTAACTTCTATTGTTTCATGGATCGGGGTTTTCAGTACTTTGACTTTCTACACGATATGCCATCATAAGCATGAGTTCATTACGGAAATATTTTTTTTTTTTAAATGATTTTGGAAACGTTTTCTTTTGCCTTTTTCCCAATAACAAAAACAACCACCTCATTTGGTGGTTACTAGGCAACGCTGCCCGGATCAAACCACTCTGAAAAAGTGAGAGGGAGGTGGTGGCACAGCTGTTTACAGTTTCAAAGCGGAAATTAGTCTCAATAGTGGTTGCTAGGCAATGCCTGAACATACTGCCATCTTTGAGTGGGGCAAGCAAGGTCTTTACCACTTTGGAAAGAAAAAGCCATGCAGAATGTTGTCAGGCAATGCATTAGCACTGTCACCATCTTCCACCAGCTGTTAAGAAAAGTATCATGCAGATTATTGCGGCACACAGGAAGGTTGCTAGTCAACACCTTGTCAGCATCGCCGTCTTCAAGCTAGCGTCTTCATCCTCGGTATACAAAGGATGGACGTGAAGCTGTCCGGCACCAACTTGAACGCTTGGCAAGCACTACTTGTCGCCATCTTTGTTAGGGTCATGATGACTTCCGATTGGGGCGGAAGAGAATCTAATCCGGTTGGAGGGTCTGAGTTGAGGTAGGCGGGAATTTGGCCATCTCGCTTCTCGCCCTCTGGCGGCTCCGGACTGCAGGCCAACTTTGACTACCCGCATGCTCCCAGACCCACACCGAAGGTCCCCAGGGGGTGGCTTTCTGGCTTCCAGATGGGGGATGAGGGGCCAGGAAGCACGGTTCACCTGCTGTGCCTCGCAGCCTCCAGCGGGGTCCCCCTGTTCTGCAGGAGCAGCGGCGGCGGCGCCCCCTCCCGTCAACAGGTGGGGCGTTGGGTTCCTGACCTGAGAGAAGGGGTTTGGGAAGCTCTCCCGGGAGTGGAGGCTGGCTGGTTCCCCGAAGAACTTTGGGGGACCATAGGAGGCTGCAGAGTGGGACCCCCGGGTCTCCGTGGGGAGGTCACGTCACTCTTCGGAGTGACTACAATGCTTTCCCACCCGCCAGCTTCCCTTTTCTGTCGTCGGTTCCCTCAATGGAGTCCACATGTTTGGGCAGAATCTGGACGTGCAGCTGAACTCCGCAAGGACGGAAGACACAACCGTGGTGTGGAAGAGCTTCCACGACAGGTCCCTTGGCGGGAGCGAGGGAACGAGAGACCAAACCTGTTCAGTGGCCCCTGTCTTAGATGATCCCAGAGTCCTGGCCTGTGGGCTCTTGGATAAGTTACTCACCCTCTCTGATCCCTGATTTGCCCAGTGTCGTCTGCGGTGTTGGAACAGACACCGCTGTCTTGGCCGCCTTCCCCAGGCTGACCTCATTCTTGCGTCTCTGTTTCACCCCTCAGCATCACCCTCATTGCTCTGTCATCCGAGGAGGGCACATGTGAGCTGATGCTGGAAAGAATGCTCCACATGGTGTTTGGGGCCATGGTGAGCCTGGGTCCTCGTGTCCCCCAACTCAAGCTCTGCGCGCTCGGCCCGTTCGTTCCCCTGCGTCCTCCCTCACACCCCGGGCCGGGAAGAAGCCCTCTCCCTGCTGCCTCACACCACCCCCGCCCTGTCCTCTCTCACTAGAGTCCCTTCCCCTGTGTTAAGGGTCCCACTTTCTCACGCGACTCTTTTAGGTTCTCATTGTGGGACTGGAGGAGCTGACCAATATCCGGAATGTAGAGAGACTGAAGAAGGAATTGAGGGTGAGCCTCTAGGACACCAGTGCACTTAGGATCCCTAAATCTTGCCTGTTTGTAACTATAATTACCGCCAGGCCGTGGGACAGCTCGGGTGTTCACCCTGGAGGGGCCCCGGCGTTCTCTGGACTGCTCTGGACCTAGGCTTCTCCCTTTGTCTCTGCCAGGCCAGCTACTGTCTCATCGACAGCTTCCTGGGGAACCCTGAGCTCATCGGGGACCTGACCCAGTGTGTGGACTGTGTCATTCCCCCAGAGGGGACCCTCATGCAGGTATCGATCGGGGCAGCTGGAGAAATGGGTGTGGCATATCTCTGGGCCTCACCCCAGCATCTTCTCATTCTGGAGTGAGCGCCTGGAGCTCTTTGGAAAGGATCTTTTTCACCAGAATTCACCCTGACACTGCCCCTATCTGCTGCAGCTTCTACTTCCCCTAGGACAAGCCCCCTCCCCTCTGCCTAGTGTCCCAAGGCCTGTGTCCTCTGGTGCTCACCAACATGTGTGACATGCATGCATCAGCTTTAACTTCCTCCGGGGCCTCAAACCTAAGACTTTGCAGGTCCCAACCTTGAAGGGAGCTCTGCCTTATCTGGGCCAATCCCTACTTGCTTTTCTGCCGCTCCTCGAAGTGTGGTCCCACCTCTCCCAGAGCGTCTGTGGACCATGAATTGTGCACTTTTTTTGGCAAGCAGTGGGAATCAAATTGTAGACGCGGTTGTTAAAAAGCATTGGCTTTACAGGGCCTGCCACTCCAGCTACTCTGGAGGCTGAGAAAGAGGATGCAAAGTTTAAGGTCAGCAACGCCTGACTCACATTCAGTGTGGCTCGGCAGTGGAGCTGCTTAGTTAGCATGCCCAAAGCTTCGGGTTACATCGTCATCACTGAAGGAGGAAAAGAAAAAGTGATGCATGGTGAATTGAGGATGCTGTTCACAGAGAGGGTGTGACATGACGCCCTTGGTCTTGGGGCTGCTCTGCCACTCCGGGCTCAGGTGGAGAGGCCTTTCCTTGCTTTATGACTCCTAGTCTGACCCCCCCACCCACCCACCCAGGAAACCCTGTCAGGGTTCGCGGAGGCCACTGGCACGGCCTTCGTCAGCCTGCTGGTGTCAGGCCGAGTGGTGGCAGCAACCGAGGGCTGGTGGCGCCTGGGCATGCCTGAAGCCGTGCTGCTCCCCTGGCTGGTGGGGTCCCTGCCACCGCAGGCGGCTCGCGACTACCCGGTGTACCTGCCTCACGGGAGCCCCAAGGTGAGTGGGAGGGGCGGGGCGGGGCCTCCAGTGGGCGGGGCCAGCCTACTTAGCCCCGCCCTCCTACACTCGGCCGCAGGTCCCGCATCGGCTGTTGACCCTAACGCTCCTGCGGGGCCTGGAGCTGTGTCTGCTGTGTGGGCCACGCCCGCCCCTCAGCCAGCTGGACCCACAGGTGAGGCTGCTGGCCCAGTCGCACCCCCTCCGCGAGCGCCCCCTGCTGTGGCCACCTCTGTAGCCAAAGCCAGCTCCACGAGGCGCCGGCTCCCTCCCTCACCCCAGCCCCGAACTCACGCCCGCCCCTCGCACCTCCTGCAGCTATTGGAACGCTGGTGGCAGCCGCTGCTGGAGCCCCTCCGGGCCTGTCTGCCCCTGGGCCCCAGGGCTCTGCCTGAAGGGTTCCCGCTACACAGCGACATTCTGGGGTAAGGCTGGGGGGCAGGGCTCAGGGCGGAGCGGCCCTTTGGCCCTGTCAGCTCCCCGCGGGCTGATGGTGCCTTTCCCCAGTCTGCTGCTGCTGCACTTGGAACTGAGACGCTGCCTCTTCACTGTGGAGCCCTCGCGGGATAAAGGTGCACAGGGAAGCGGTAGGAGGGGAGGGCCTTGGGCTAGAGGCCACCTAGTCACCACTGCTCGGTTTTCCTCTAGAGCCTTCCCCTGAGCAGCGCAGGCGCCTCCTCAGACACTTCTACACTCTGGTGGTCACCCCACACTTCTCTCCAGGTGAGTGGCAGGCGTGCATCCCGCATGGCAGGCGTGCATCCCGCATGGCATGCATGCATCCCCGCATGGCATGCACACCCGGAAGCACAGAACCCAGCGACTGCCCGAATTGCCCTGGTCAGCCTTAGTACTCGATTCCTTCTCCAGCCAGTGCTTCCACAGTAGGGCCTGGTTCTGGACTGAGCATTTTGTCCCACACGTGGAACTTCATTCAGCCCCACCCGTTGTTGGCCAAGGCAGGAGAACCAGGAGTTGAGGGTGGCCCGTGTTATATATAGGGCCTCAAAAGAAATGAGGACGTGTGGCTTCACCCTCCTAGGCAAGGACCATCAGCCACTCTATCCCACGTGCCAAGCAAGGCTAACTTGGCCGAGCTCAGTGAGCCATCCCTGCCACCCGCCACGGTGCCACGCCGCGCCGGGCAGAGCTTTGCTCAAGCCGAGGGGAGTGAGGACCCGGCAGAGGCCACATTGGGCAGCTGTGCTGTCTTTACTGCCCCAGGGGACGGCAGGGACTGATGGTGCCCAGCCAGATAAAGATATCGCAGTGTGCGCACTACTGGATGTCTGTACTGGGGAGCGTAGGGCGTGACCCTCAGGAGGGTGACAGCAGCGAGGCTAGGCGGGGAGGGGCCAGAGCTGTGCTGCTCATCACTGCCTTCCCTGTGCTTTCCCAGAACCGGGGCCTGCAGAGAAAGAAGAGGCTGCAGTCCACCCAGCCCAGAGCCCCAGGGCTTGCTATCTCGTGCTAGGGCCAGGCGTGGGGTGGCAGCTGGTGGCTGTGCAGCTAGGGCTGCGGCTGCTGCTGCTGCTGCTGTCTCCTCAGAGCCCGACCCATGGGCTGCGGGGCCTTGCCACGCACACTCTACAAGCCCTCACCCCAT
This sequence comes from Phodopus roborovskii, assembly GCF_943737965.1. Classification (NCBI taxonomy): domain Eukaryota; kingdom Metazoa; phylum Chordata; class Mammalia; order Rodentia; family Cricetidae; genus Phodopus; species Phodopus roborovskii. The sequence continues at coordinate 1,734,632 of NW_026126651.1, forward strand.
TCCTTTGATCACCCAGAGGTGGGCAGCCAACAGATGGGGAATAGTAGCGTCTCTGTTTATTCGCTCACAATAATACACGGCCCCAGATGGGGAAAGGGAGGGAGGGCGACAATGGGGGGAGGGGAGGAGGTACGGACTCCCGGACCCTCTCCCCTCTGTGCTCTGGGGGACAAGGGAGGGTGCTTCCCTTGATCCCCCCCAGAATGTAAACAGCAGCAGATGAACAAATAAAAATACAAAAGGCCAGAGGAAGCTCCCAGGCATGCCCCACCCCGGGGTCTTTGCTGTCGTCACTGGAGGTCTCCTCGCTGCCCCCTCCACCACAGCTGCCTCCATCCCAGCGCTGCCTGGCACTGGCCACTTCCCAGGGCAAGGCCAGGGCTCAGAACTGCTGGGCCAGCAGCTCACACAAGTGACGGGAGACGGGCTCTTTGCTGGTGCGCAGGGTCAGACGGTACATCTGTGTGGACATAGCAGCCGTATGAGACGGACGAGAGAGCCCCAGAGTGGGTACCAGGTCAGGGAGGTAAGGCACGTGAGTGACAGGCACAGGCAGGACGCTGGGGGCAGGGGACGCTGGGGGCAGGGGACGGGAGTCGCGGGCCCTCCCTCAGCACTCACTTGGGCCTGGACGTTGGGCTCCAGCCGAAGCAGACACCCCACCTGCAGGGCTTTCGTCTGGATGATTCCAGCACCCACGAAGTTCTCAGGGTTGGGGTCCACATTGTCAAGGAGAGCAGAGCCAAACCCCAGAAGCTAGAATGGGATGGGTATTGAAGGAGAGCGACAGGCCTCCAGGCTTTCCCGGGTCAGACCCTCATGGGGAGAACTGGTCCACCCAGCAGACCGCACCCAGTAAATGCCCGGCCTCCCTCTTACCTTGGCCTTAGTAACTTCAGCATCCATGGGGTGGTTGGCCTTGAAGATTTTCTGTGCTTCCTGCAGGGGGCTGGGAGGTGGAAAGCACGGTCAGGCCCTGGAGGCCCCGCCCACCCAGCCCCGCCCTCCCTCAGCCCCGCCTCTCACAGGCTCAGCTGCTTCCAGCGCTGGAAAAAGTCTTGGGCGGCCATCTCTGTGGGCTGGAAGAATTTGTTGATGGTCACTGGGAGCTTCAGAGTGAGGGACTGGGCAGTGCCACCGTACCTGAACAGAGGAGAAGCAGCTCAGCCAGGCCCCATCCCCGAAGACCCTGTCTGGTTGCCCACGCTCTACAAACTTGGTTCCCACTCACCGGAAGCGCACTGACAGCAGCGGTGGCGTCAGGAAGTCTCGCAGACACTCGATGTTGAGCACCTGCTGCACCTGGGCACCGCCGTCCACTTGTGCGGCTACACGCTTTGTCTGCACCGCCAGCTGTGGCCCCGTAGTCAAGGAAGCCAGGGACAAAGTGGCACAACCCGAGCCCCTGCCAGGGTCCGCCAGAGGGCGAGGACCAAACGCAGTCACCCACATTTAACTCCCACACCCTTCCACCCGTGACATCTGGGACACCCAGGGATCTCCTGGCCTCCACTCCTGGCCCAAATGGGTGAATAACCACATGGATCACGGTGGGCAAGGTAGCATTTTCTTAGCCTCGAGTGCAACCGAGTACATGTAAATGTCCAGAGGAGCCAACAAAACCACTCACCATCAGAACATGTCTGTCTAAATAGCAGTGGCCATGCACCCAGACGGAAGCGACTAATGTCACCATCTATACTCAGGCCTGCCTTCGAGTCAAGAACATGTGTAAGGCTGGCTGGTGCCTACAACCCACCCACCCTGCTCCACTGCACACAGAGCCGTCTGCCTTGGGCTCTGGGAAAGCTGGTGAACGGAGCAGAGGGTGAAGGACTAGTCTTAGTCTCATACATGTGGACTGAGGACCACATGGGGGGGGCTGGCTCTGCCATACAACTTCCAGAACATCCCAACTGCTCTTTCGAAAAGGCCCAGGGAGCCAGGCTTACCGATACACACCTGTGATCACAGCACTTGACAGGCAGAGGCAGAGGGTTCAACCTTGAACTCAAAGCCAGCCCGATCTGTAGAGTGAGTAGAGGCCGGCCTAGGCTGCACTAATGTTTCAAAACAACGGGTCCTCATAAGCAGATAGAGGGAGATCTACTTTCCCTGGAGGGTGAGGAGGCATGCCACTCAGCTGAGGCATGCAGGGCTGGCAGTGTGCCCAGCATCCCTGGTTAACCTGAGTGCAGGAGCCCGAGCCCCATGGCATGACACCCTACACAGACCCTACCAGTAAAGGTAAGGTGCCTGGCAAGGTAGCTGGGGTGCTGGGAGTCACGCGTCCTGTACCCTGGGTCACTGTCTTCTGTCCCTGAGTATGCATACAGTCTTAGAAGTGGCCTGCGCCTAATTCAGAGTAAGGGGCTGAACAGGTATGGCCCTGAGTGTCTGCTTCCCACGGGGTACTATCAAGGTCAAGAGCAGAGGATATGAGTCTGGAGATCTCCGGGGTGGACCACGGTAGGCGAGAAGCTCTGGAACTGCACAGAAGTCTTGTTGCCATAGAAGAGATACATTCGGCCTGCAGGGGGTGGGTAAGGGTTCCATCCAAGCTCCGCTGATCCCATCCCCTACCACCTGCTCAGCCAGGGGTTGCTGACAAGAACCCCCCCCACTCCAGAAACCCCCCCCCCCCGGTCCAGGCCACCAGGACACACCCAGGTTCTGTCGGAACTCGGACTTGACTCCAATCTGCAGCAGCTGGTTCTCAAACAACACTCCACTGTTCTTGCACACGAACCTGGCAGGGTGGTGGGGGTCAGGATGGTGGAGCTCCTGACCACCCTGTCTGTCCCCACCCAACTGTCCCCACCGCCCTGCTCACCCCTCCCAGAACTCACTTATTCAGCAGTTCATCCGCTTCTGGGATGGGAGGGCCTATGTCCTCAGGACCTGGGCTGGAGGCAGGAAGGAGAGAGATGCACGCCAGCTCCAGGAAGTAGGTGTGGGCAACACTCCCTCGGAAGGCACACTGCCCAGCACCCACAGGCCAAGCTTCCCCAGACCCTCAGGGATGGGAGTGGGGCCCTGGCACAGGGATCTCCCAAGGACCCCAACTTCCACTGTTTTCTAACCCTGTCAGCCATCAGAAACCCCTGAAGCCCACCCTGGGGACATCCACCAACCCCAATAGCCAGAGGTCACCCCTTACTCAGCAGCTGGAGCTGGGTCAGCCAACAAAGCCATGGGGCTCTCAGGGGCAGGGGGCTCCAGCTCGCTGGGCCATCCAATCCCAGAGCAGACAGAGAAGACAGGTGTGGCAGGCAGCCAGTCCCAGAGAGGCAGCAAGAGGGCCAGGGAAAGAGAGGAGAGGGTTCAGAAGGAAACGGGGGCTGAGACACAGCTCTGGGAAAGGACAGCATAAGGCAGCCAGGGCAACAGAACCCAGCAGAGGAGGAGGTGCCAGGGGGCGGGGCCGAGGAGGGCAGGAACAGGAGGTACCTGAGGAAGGCCTCCTCAGGGGTGGGCCCCAGGCTGGGCTGTGCAGCGGGGCCATCAGAGAAGACATCCACCAGGAGGTTCCCCCCTACAGGAACCGGAGGTGCAGCAGGGGGAGGGGCTGCCCGCAGCCCCAAGAGGTCCGCGGAGGGCGAGGGTGTCGACTGCAGTTAAGACAGGTGTAGGTGAGCCCGGGCAAGGGACAGGGGACCCCGCCTGGCCTTGTGGTCCACAACTGGGCTCACCACGGTACTGGGGGTGGGTTCCACACCCCCATTGATGTCATTGCTGCTGGTGTCCCTGCGGCTGTCATCCAGGGCACCCGCCGCCCCAGGGCCCTTCTTGCGCTTCAACTTGGCCAGGATGGACGACTCGCGCTCAGGAAACGGGGGCATTTCTTCTAGCACAGTAGCCTGCGGGCAGGACGGGAGGTCAGGGGCACTGATGGCCCGAGGGGGTGGTCCCGAGGGGTGGGGCAGGGGCTCTGACCAGAACGTCGGTGCTGGCCACGGAGCTGAGGGTGAGGTACTCCACTGCCCGCTGCTGCAGCTCCACGTCGGCATTGCGCAGCTGCGAGCCGGCCCGCAGCACTCCTTGGATAGTGGCCTTGGTCTCGGGGAAGAGGTTGATGAACTTGATATAGGTGGACAGCAGCAGGGCGCGAGTGGCCACGCTGCACAGGTGGAACTTGGAGTGTAGCAGTGAGAACTGCACAGGTGGGCTGTGGGGGGGCTGAGGTCAGCAGGCGCGCCCCTCCCCCGCCCTCCCCAAGGCGAGGCTAACCGAGACGCGCTGGCCAAGGTTCCTAGGAGCCCCGTCAGCTCTCAGCCTCACGGGGTTCCCCAGCCCCCTAGTAGGTCCCCTAGAATGAGGCTCCCTCACCTGGAGCGTGGGTCCCCAGCAATCAAATTCCCAAACTCCCCAAGGATGTAGCCACCGACCTTCACCATGTTCTCATGGCAGGCTGGGGCCTGGAGAGCCTGTGAGGGGGCAAGGGAGAGCCGCGTGAGGACCAGGGCGGACATGAGGACAAGGGTGGACGGGTCCCCCTGACCTCTGCAGTGTACATGGGGTCATAATGGGAGACCGAGGCGAGGGAGGAGGTAAGTACTAGCCTAAACCCAATGTTCCAGTGTGACTGAGATCTTCCACACACTGTTAGATGATGTCAGTGCTTGATCCCCAGCTGCTGGCGCTGTTTGGTAAGGAACTAAAAACTGTGGCTGGTGGAACCTACCCGAAGAAGGGAGGGCGCTAGGGGCTGTGTTATTCTCCATCACTTCCTGGACAGCCATGATTAGCTCCCCCACACACACACACATTCTGTGTGCACACAGGAGTGCATGCCCGTGTGCAAGGTTATGAAGGCCAGAAGGTATCTTCTGCACTCACTGTCCACCTTGAGCCTGGATCTCTCACTGAACCTAGAGTTCCCATTATGGCTAGAGTACGGCTGCCTCTGCCCCCACAGTGCCAGGGTTACAGACACACACTCAATTTCTGCATGAGTGCCAGTACTGACAATCAGCCTGTCACGCTTGCACAGCAGGAACTTCACCTGCTGCCCTAGCCACACACGCCTTCCCGGCCACACACGCCTTCGCGGCCACACACGCCTTCCCGGCCACACACGCCTTCCCGGCCACACACGCCTTCGCGGCCACACACGCCTTCCCGGTCATGACGGACTGAATAAAGTGGCCAGCTCCCCTGGACGAGGACCAAAACACATGGGAGCAACACCCACTCTTCCCTCCAGGAAGGTCCCAAGCTCGCCGGTCCCATGTCCCTTGGTGACTCAGGATGCTGGCCCCTGCTGGTGGGGTATATTATTGACTAGCTGCTTTTGACTGGCAGCTGAGTTCCACCATGGGATTAAAATGAAGGACGCTGACCTCAAACACTGTCTTGGCAGCGTAACCCTGGACATCGTCACGGTTGGTGACAATCTGCAGCACTCGGTACCACACCTCCTCGCTCACATAGTCGCCTGCGATGCGGATGAGGTTGAGGATGGTGTCCACATACCAGCTGTAGTCCACTGCATACTTCTCAGCCAGGATGGCCACCTTCAGCACCTATGGCAGGAGGTGGTAAGGGGTGAGCGGACGATTGTGCCCACAGGAGGGTGACTGCTGCCATCCTGAACCCATCGTCCCTGTGACCCCATCCTAACGCCCAAGGCCCCTCCCTCTCTCATTCCGTAGATTCAGGGTTTCGAACTTTAGTCTTCTTCCCTTAGACACAGAGGTCCAGGCCCCACACTCCTCCTTCCAACCTAAGGGGTCAGACCCCAGCCCTCCTCCCTTAGACTCTGTGGTCCAGGGCCTGGCTACCCTCCCTCACATCCAGGTGTCCAGCCCTGCCCCCGGACTCACTATCTCCTCTCGGATGGCATAGTCAGCAGTCTCCAGGTACCGCAGCATCTCTGACACAATTTGCTTGGCGTTGCTCCGGTCACACATGGCATACAGGAGGTCAGCTGCCCTCTGCCTCACACTGACATCCCGCTCCGTCTGAGGAAGAAGAGCAGGACCAAGCTGGGGTCTAAACTGCACTGGGCCGACTGTAGGGCCACCAAGCACCCGGCCACTCTGAGTGGGGCAGGGGGCTGCACCTTGAGAGCATTAATGACGGTGTCAATGTGGGTCTTGACAGCTTCATGGGAGAACTCAGAGCTGGCCAGCGTGCACATGCTCTCCAGGGCCAGGTATCGCAGGTTCGTCTCTCGGTGCTGCAGGAACTGGCCCAGCTGGTTACAGGCGCGGACCAGGAGGTTGGGCTCACTGCCAGGCAAGAGTGAGTACAGTTGGAGATGGGACACGAACTGGTCCATCTCAGCTCCCTGAGGACCCAGGTCCCCAGTTCCGCTCACTCCAACTCCCTGCTCTAACCCTCCTAAGAACCCGTATGTACTGGAGTGGGAAGCAGAGCCAGCAAGAACTAGCCCTGATTGCAATCCCCAGCGTGCAGGACTGACTCCCCAAGACATGCAGTGGCTGCATGCACCTCAGGGGTATTTCTCACCTTTGCCCCTTCTTAGCAAGGACCCCAGGCCCTAGTCTCCTCCCTCTGACTGTGGGTTCAGACCCTGGTTTCTTTTCTCAGGTCCAGGGTTAGATGCCAGCCTCCCTTCCTCAGGCATATCCTGTTCTTTGTCCTCCCTCAGGCCAGGGCCTCTGCACACACCCGCCTGCAGCACCTGTCATAGTGGATGATGAGGCTAATGGTCTCAAAGAGGATAGCGTTCTTGGCGTTGGAGTGCTGCACCTTCTTGGACTTGGGGGGCTCCTGGGCTTTGTTGAGCACAGTCTCGAGACACTCCACTAGCCGCCCTTTCACAGCTGCATCCTCTGGGGAAAACGGAGGGCAAGCGGCTGAGCTCTCTGCCCGGCTCTCACTCTCCACGGGGGGGGGGGAGATGGGGGTGGAGGGAGGGAGGGTGGACAGCTTCCTTTAAGCCCTGCAGTCCCAGGCTGGACCCCTGCCTTGTGAAGCAGAGCATCTATCTCCAGGTCTGGGTTCCCACCCACTGCACGCAGACTGCTGTGAGTGAATCTCCACTCTTGTGAGCCTCGGTCTCCTCTCCTGCTGCAGTGACACACTCCTTAAGTTTCTCACAGAGGGATGGAAATCCAGGAGCCTTCTCCAGAGCCACCACGGAGCTCGAGCATCCCCAAGGAGCTAGCCACAGAGATCAGCAAGCTGACCCTCGGCTCCCAGCCCAGAAGGCCACTGCACACTATGTGGGCACCAGGGATTATGAGGGTTTTAGGTTTCTTGTTTTTGTTTGTTTGACACAGGGTTTCTCTGTGTTACAGCTCTGGCTGTCCTGGAATTCAATCTGCAGACCAGGCTGGCCTCAAACTCACAGAGATCTGCCTGCCTCTTCCTCCCAAGCACTGGGATTAAAGACGTGTGCCACCACTGCCCAGCTCAGGGATCAAAGTGCCTCACTGCTGTGGTAGAGGGTTACTAGCCAGGCTGCAGCTCGTAAAACAGCTGCCGGGCATTCTAGTGGGGCAACCCTGGGCCAGAACTCTGCTCTGGCCTTGCTCTTTGCTCTGTAAAGTACGAATGGTAACTAAGCTCTCTCCACACGGGAGGGTTATGAGAAGGAAGTGAGCCCAAGACAGAAAGAGCTGTGCCACCCAGGCGATGTGCTGGGCAAAACCCCCACCCGTGGCCTCCCATGCAGTCTGGAGGCATAGCCTGGCTCTGGCGTGGGAATGCAGGTAAGGCAGCCCACAGGCTTTACCTGGCGGTGGGTAGCACTGCAGCAGCCGCAGCAGCTTCACCGAGAGCCAGGGAGCAGGGACGAAGTAATAGGTGTAGTCCTGGAGGTCGGTGGAGGCAGAGGAGACGATCTGCAGGAGGAGGGAATGGTGGGCGGGAGAAGGACAGGCCTGTCCCCTCAAGGGACGTGCTTCTACCAGGGCACCACAGCCAGGGTTAACAGAAAGGGAACCTTTGCGGCCTTGCTGTCTGAACTAGAGTTCCACTAAATAGCTCAGGCTGGTCTCACACAAGACCCTCCTGCACGCTTGCATTGGGCCCCAATACTTGGCTCTGAATTTTCCTCTGCCAGTTCCCAGTGTGTGACAGTCCCGAGGGCAGGCCAGAACCTCTCCTGACTACCCAGGTTTCCCCATCTTGAGCACCGTGGGAAACTACTCAAGAGCCTGGAGATGGGTCTGATCCTTCCTAGGCCCTTTCTCAGGGGCACGGTGAAAGATCAAAATCATACGACTCTCTCTCCTCAGGGTAGTCTTCTATTCCCCCCTGAAACGCCTTCTCCAAGCCGCCGGGCAGTGATGGCACATGGGAGGCTGAGGCAGGAGGAAATCTGTGAGTTCAAGGCCAGGCTGGTCTATAGAGTGAGTTCTAGGACAGCCAGGGCCACACAGAGAAACCCTGTCTGGGGCAGGGGTGGAGGGTCGGGGTGGGGTGGGTGACAACAGATGATGATACAATGATGGGACAAAAAACAAACAAAACCCCTCTCCAGGAAGCCTTCCCCGCAGCACTCGGTGCCAGTGGGCCTTGCACACTCAGATGCGTGGGAGATGAGGGGCTGGGAACAGATGAATGGTGGGCACAGGCGATGCTCTGGCCCAAGGGTGGGAGACACTTCTGACCTCCCAGACAACATGTAAGTTTTCCGAGTCTCCACTTGGCTGCTACCCCGGAGACGCTCTCCTGGCTCCCAGACTGGCTTAGGATCTCCATTAGGTGCCCACAATTCCGAGCTCCCTCCATGATGCACAGCCCTGCTTGGCAGTCTGAGACTGAGTCACCATCCCTGTCACACTGGCCCTCCCAGCAGGAAAGGAGCCCCGTAAGGTCTGGTTCACCCACAGAGAGCTGGGCACACAGAAGGCTCAGGGTGCTTTGGGGACAGTGGAAGTCACGAGAGGCAAAAGGAAGCGCTTGAAGACGAGGAAGAGTAGGACAGACGAGCGAGGAGGGAGAGGGGCCAGGCGGTGTGTATCCACGGCAGCCATGACACACACAGCACTGGTACCAGCCACTTGCCTGTGGCTGGCTGCACAGCCTGGCTTGCCTTTTAGGGAAGGGAGGGCAGACAGGTGTCAGACACAGGGCAGCTGGGCTCTCCCGCAGCTAGTGTGATAGCATACTCACCCGGCTCAGGCGAGACACAGCCAGGGAAATGCAGGTCTTGAAGTCATCTGGATTCTTCTTACAGAGACAGGTGATAAGGCTGACGGCGGCCGTGACCACTCCCTGTAAGAAGCTCAAGTGTGAGGGCCCAGGCTCAGAGCCAGGATGGGGACGGGCAAATCCAAGGCCAGGTAGGAGCAAGATGTATACAAGGGTGATTGTATTCACGGGAAGGGCAAAGACCTCACGGACCAGATTCAGGGACCTGGTGCTTGGGTGTCACTGGGAAGGCCCTGGCATCGGGGTAAGATACCTCAGGAGTAAGGAGCAAGGGAGGGGTACTGGGAGTCTTGGGTGGGAAGAGTCATGTCTTCCCTAGATAGGCAGGTAATGGGCCTTGCTAGGGGATCTGTAGGCTCAGAAATAGGCAGGATGCTTTTTAAGCGGCTGGGTCAGAGATGGGGATAGTCCCTGGCAGCCAAGGAGATGTCAAGGAAGTAAGGAAGTTTCTAGAAAATTGGGCAGGCCTCAGGCACTGGGGACATGGCATCTGGGCTGGAATGTCATGGGGCTTCAGGCCCTTGGGGACATCTGGGCGCCTACCATGTGCTGGTCATTGAGCAAGTGCACTACACGTGCTGTCCACTCGCCCATGGGCACCAGGTCAGGCGAGGCCTTGTAGAGTCGGAGCAGGCACAGGGCTGCGCTCTGCTTCACACTGTCCATGCTGTCTCTGTGGGCAAAGCGCAGGGCTCTTAGCCTCCCTGGACCCAGGGTGCCCGACTTCCCACCTGCCACCATGTGGCCAGCATAGGACACAGGCAGCCAGAATGACCCCAAAGCATCTGGATGCTGCCCTGACTGCCCCAAGGACCCTGTCTCATCCTCCACAAAACAAGTGGCAGGACCAGACAAAACGAGCAGCTGGCTCTGGCCTACATCCTGAGCGCCACATGACTGTAGACAACTATCAAGAGACTGGCAAACACACCTGTGCTCATGACCTCGCCAGTAATGGATGAGTCAGGGAAGGAACAGATCAGCGGTGTGTGTGTGTGTGGGGGGGGGCAGGGAACCGTCCTCCTTGGGAGTCCTGGAGGCCCAGAGAGACCCAGCCTTGCCCATCCAGGATTCCAAGCTGACAACTTTGTGCTTCTAGCCTCTTGCACTACAATCAGGGCCTCCGGAGCCAGGGTTGGTCTGAAACTTTGACTCCTTTTGCCCCCATCTGCCCAGTGCTAAGATTACAGGGAACCCATCCAGCTGTATTTCAATTCAGCTCTTTGGCTTTCTCTTTAATAGAGGAACTAGACCCTTTATTTATTATCTAGAGCCTTCATTTATTTATTTACTCATTTAATTTATTTATCTGTTGGGTATCATATAATCCAGGATAGCCTGGAACTCTTTTTATTTTTTAATTTTTTGAGACGGGGTTTCTCTTTGTAGCCCTGGCTGTCCTAGAACTCACATTGTAAGCCAGGCTGGCCTCATACTCAGAGATCCGCCTGCCTCTCTGCCTCTCGAGTGCTGAGATTAAACGTGTGCACCACTACTACCCAGCTGGAACTCACTTTAAAAAAAAAAAAAGATTTATTTATTTATTATGTATATAGTATTCTATCTGCATGTATCCCTACAGGTCAGAAGAGGGGAGCAAATGTCATTACAGATGTGCTGGGAATTGAACTCAGGACCTCTGGAATAGCTGTCAATGCTCTTAACCTGAGCCATCTCTCCTGCCCCTGGAACTCTTTAGCCAAGGATTATTTTCAACTCCTGATCCCTTCCCTCCATCCTGAGTGATGAGTGGTGTTGGGCACCACGCAGGGCTCTATGGTACTGTGGATGGAAATACGGCTTGGGTATACTAGGTGAGCACTCCGCCAATGGAGCTCAGCCTGCTTCCAAGCATCAATTCTTCAGTGAGGGGAACCCTTGTCAGTAACTTTGAAACTAGAAAGAAGGTGCTGCACAGGTTGGGTAAACTGCAGTACATGCAGATACAGCCCAGCAGGAAAGCCAGACACAGATGTGACTTCAGGAGGGAGAGAGTGGAGCCGGAGGACATGGAATGGCTTCTGTGGTGTCCTGCACGTATCTGGTGCACATAAATTCACAAAAGCATACACACACATAGAAATGAATAAATACTTTTAAAGCTCAGGAGGCAGAGGCAGGCAGATCTCTGAGTTCGAGGCCAGCCTGGTCTACAGAGTGAGTTCCATGACAGCCAAGGCTACACAGAGAAAGCCTGTCTTGAAAGACAGGGTTTTTTTTTTTTTTTTTTTAAAAAAAAAGAGGGATAGGCTGGGGTTGGTGACACACACCTGTCATCCTAGCCCTAAGGAGGCCAAAGCACTATGCCAGTAAATTCAAGGCCAGTCTAGACTACAGAGTGAGTTCAAGGTCAGGCTGGTGATTGAACGGACCTTTCCCCTCCCTCTTGAGACAGTCTCTCACGACATAGCCCTGGTTAGCCTAGAACTCAATATGTGCATTAGAGTAACCTCAGATTCACATACACCTGTCTGCCCTGTGTCCTGAGTGCTGGGAATAACAGCACATGCCACCATGCCAGCAAGACAGTGTCTTAAAATAAAATCAGAAGGGTGGAGGAAAGAGAGGAGGTGTGCTAAGTGGCTACACGCTGCTCAGGACCCAAGGTGGCAGCTCACAGCCACCCTAACTCCACCTGTAGGGACCTTACTCTCTCCTCTGACCTCTGAGGACACCTCTACCCTGGCGCACAAGGACGCAAATATGATCTAATATAAAACAAACCCTAAAATAAGGTAAAAGGGGAGTCTGGAGATAATCCAGTAGCTCACCCAAGTAATACTAACATTTGCAAGGCTGAGGCAGGAAGAGTAGAAATTTAAGGACAATCTGGGCTACACAGAGGGTTCTATGACGCCTGGGTTCTATGACACCATGTCGCCCCAAACAAACAAAATCCTGTTTCAAAACAGCAATGCACCCAGTACTGTCACCCAGGGACCCACAAGGGCACTTCACACAGCGCCCAGATGAAAACAGCGTATCTGCCAAAAGGTAACGGCGTTTGTTTTCCAGACAGGGTTCTCTGTGGCTTCGGAGCCTGGCCTGGAACTCGCTCCTGTAGACCAGGCTGGCCTCGAACTCACAGAGATCCGCCTGCCTCTGCCTCCCGAGTGCTGGGATTAATGGCACGCGCCATCACTGCCCGGCAAGAGTTTTGTGACCATGGACAATAAAACATGCACCGTCAGGCTCCTGTGTGTGTGTGTGTGTGTGTTCATGTGTATGGGTGATGTGTGTAGTGTGCAGTTTGTGTGTGTGAGGTGTGTTTGTGAAATGTGGTGCAGTGTATGTGTGTGCGCACATGTAGGAAGAGTGTGCATGTGTACACAGATGAGGGTGCACATGCATGTGAGGTCAACACTGGATAGCCTCCTCTGTGGCTCTACCGTATGTTTTTAGGTAAGTCTCCCACTGAACCTGGGGCTCACCGATACAGTAGGTGGGCTGCCAGTCAGCCCTGGCGTCCTTCTGTCTTGGCGTGCCACAGTTGGGACAATAGCTACTGTACCGATGCTCAGCTATTTATGTGAGCTTCTGAACGTGAGGTTCTCTGCTTACAGGACAAGTCCTTTCTCAAGGGACCTGTCTCAACAGCCCCAGGCATGACGTCTGGCATCCACTACAGATAAACAAACTCATAAACACCTTGCTGAGAGAAGACCACCAGACCTAGTCGGTGATTCATTCACATTCCATGTCTCTTCAGACAGACCCATGGGATGGACTCGTTGTCTACAGTTAGGGAAGGGGTATGTGTATGTGACAGGCCTGCGGACAAACTTAGGGACTGCTCTCTCTGGGAGTGACAACTGCTCTGGAATTAGGTGGTGGTGATGACGGTCGCACACAAGATTACATTAAAAACCACAGCTCCATGCACAATTAGCAGATCTGAGCTGGGCATGGTGGTACATGACTATATGGCAAACCTCAGGAGGAGAGCAGGAAGATCACCAGGAGTCCCACACCAGCTGGGGCCACAGAGCGAGACCCTGTTGCAAAAATCAACAAATAGGGGGCTGGAGAGACGGCTCAGCAGTTAAGAGCACTGGCTGCACTTCCAGAGGACCCACGTTCAATTCCCAGCACCCACATGGCAGAAGTCTGTAACTTCTGTACCAGGGGATCTGATGCCCTCACACAGACATACCTGCAGGCAAAACACCAATGTACGCAAAATAAATAAATTAAAAACAAACAAATAGGCAGGAGGTGTTGATGCATACCTTTAATCCCAGCGTTTAGGAGGCAGAGGCAGATGAGTCTCTGAGTTGAAGGCCAGCCTGGTCTACATAGTGAGTTCCAGGACGTGCAGAGCTACAGAGAAAAACCCTGTGTTGAAAAACAAACAAAAAACAAAATAGACATTGAATTTTGCTGGACAGCGTAGCACACTATCACACCAGTACTCCAGAGGCTAAGTAAGCAGAAGGAGGGACAGGTCACACTCAGCTACAGTTCAAGGCCAGTCTGGAGTACACTGGACCATCTCAAAATACGAGCAAATCAAACCAAAAGAAGGTAAACGATTAGCCTGGGTTCCCTAGTGAGAGCATGTCTCAAACATTTTCTGAGGTCAAAAATTTTTTCATTTGGTGTTTCAAGACAAGGTTTCTTTGTGTAGCTGTCTTTGTCCTGGAACTTGCTCTATGGACAAGGCTGGCCTCCACCTCACAGAGATTTGCCAGCATCTGCCTCTTTGGTGCTAGGATTAAAGGTATGTGCCACCACCTACCAGTGAGGTTCAAATTATTAACTAATCAATTAGGAGACAGGATCTGGCTATGTTGCTTAGTTTTCCCTTTAATTTTTTTTCCCCCGAGACAAGGTTTCTCTGTGTAACAGTCCTGGAATTTGCTCTGTAGACCAGGTTGGCCTCGAAATCAACAGAGATAGCCTGCCTCTGCCTCCCGAGTGCTGGAATTAAAGGCTTGTGTTACCACTGTCCAGCTATGACCATGAATCCTCTGATATGCAGGTCTGCATATCATAACAGGACGGTCATCCTTCTCCTACTGTTCACCAGACCATCTTCTGGCCCTACCCGGACATAGCGCATCGGGCACTTCAGGACCCACCTTTAGGCTACTCCCCCTCCCCCATTTACAGCCTCCCTCCGTGGGCACTGCACATACATACATATAGGACCAACAGTGATACATATAGGTTAACGATAATAAATCTTTGAGTGACCCCATGAGACAGCAGGTGCCCAGCCTTGCCTGGTTTGCATCATTTCAAAGGTGACCCAGGCAGGGCAATGGTGCGTGCCTACAATCCCAGTATTAAGGAGGTGGGAGCTGAAGGACCAGTTCAAGGCCAACCTGGGCTTCATGATGCCCTGTTTCAAATAAGCAAACAAAAGAGCAGGCTGGCAGCCAGCCTTGGTTGCTCTATGCCAAGGTTGGAGACAGGTAATTTTGCATGGCACTCACTCTCAGGGGCGTTTATTTCTGGGTCACCCAGACTTTGATGTGTGGCTTCCCACAGCTTCTACTTGGACATGCTTTTATCTGCTCCTAGAGGCTGTACAGCTCCCCCAGATCCCAGAGGCCTTAGAAGCCCAGCCTGCCTGAGCCTTGCTCGTCAGGGTTGGGTGCCCCTGGCTGGCCCGTGTGGGCTTCATTAACTGACCGGCTCCAGATGCCATTAACCAATATTCTCTTGTTCCCTCATCAAAAGGGAAGTCTTGTCTTGGAGACAGGGTTTCAGGCTTGTCCAGTCCTCCTGCCTCCTACCGGGTCCACTCCACCCAGATCAGCCACTTGTCAAGAACACGCGGGGCACCTGTCTATACTGCCAGAAACAGAACTCTCACCTCTGGGCACAGCAGCCACAGCGATTTTTCTCAAAGACAACACTGCCCCTGCTGTTCAGTGCCTGACACACACTTCCACGGGAAGCAGGGGCAGACTCTCCAAAGGCCCCTCCCATGCTCACTACACTCCATCCAGAGAATCCCGGAGACCACACACCTACACCCAGAGTCTTAGCACCCGATGCACCTTTTGTGGAAGGCATCCACATCCTCCAGTGATCACTGACTCCTGAATGTTCTAGTGCATTACACATCCCTGACGTGTTCATGAAAGCATTTTTCAGAGCAGAGAGATGGCTCCGCAGTTAAGAGCGCTTGCTACTCGCAAGCTTGGCCTCCAAGAGCACCTGCACTCACTTGCACATACCCACACATAGGCAAACATACCTGCACATGGTTTAAAATGGCAACAGAAGCTGCTCTTCCAGAGGACCCAGCACCCAAATGGCACCTCACAATTGTCTATAACTCCAGTTCCAGGGGATCTGACACCCTCACACAGACATGAATACAGACAAAACACCAAACAATACTCATAAAATAAAAATAAATGACTTAAAAAAGAAAAAAAGAAAGAAAAGAAAAAACCCGGTAAAGCCACTTTTCACCCACCCTCTAGTATGCTCACTGCCCTGCCCGGGTATTTCTTCTTTTTCTACGAAAAAAACAAACAAGCAAAACCCTGTTTTGGGTTAGAGAGAGATGCTCAGCTGTTACAAGTGCTGGGTGCAGCCGTGTGGTGCAGTGCACGCCTTTAATCCCAGTGCTCAGGAAACAGGCAGGTGGATCCCTGAGTTCGAGGCCAGCCTGGTCTACAAAGTTTCTAGGACAGCCAAGACTGTTTCTAGGACAGAGAAACCCTGTCTCAAAAAAACCAAAAGAAGAAAAGTTAGTCTTGAAACAGGGTCTCAGATAGCCTGCTGAGTTTGAACTCCCAAAGTATCAGAAGGTGACCTTCAACTTCTGCTCCCTTCACCTCCACACCCGGTTTACAAGTGCTGGGGACGGAAGGTGCCTGGGGGCCGTGTGCGGGCCAGGCAGGCAAGCACTGCACCAGCAGGGCTCCAGCCCCCCTGTGCACCGTCCTCAGGGACGCTGGCCCTTGGGAACACAGGTCTCCTTCCATTGTGGCCTCAGGAGTCAGAAGCATGTTACACATAGACATGGGTTGTTCAGGAAATGACAGCTGAGGAGCTGCCTGCAGCAGTCAGGGCACACGGCCACAGCTGACCCAGCTAGCCTGAAAATCCTGCCTTTCCTCACCCAGCAGAGGCTGTAGTCACTGGGAACCCTTCCTGGCTGTGAACCCTGAGACTGTCCACCTCTGGTGGCAGTACCACTGTCAGCCATCAGTGCTGTAGCACAGGGCAGATGCTGCTCCCCGAATGACAGGAGTGAATGAGGCCTCCCTTCCATAGGAGACACTAAGGCTGTGCACCAGACACGAGGCCGCCAGGTGGGGACGGGTCAGGTCCTCACACCCCCAAGGCAGCCTGGTGACACGCGAGACAGAGCACTGTGGTCTAAAGCCCAGGTAGAACTTAGGCAGGCACCACAAGCAACGCCGGCTCTCGGTTTTGTTTCTGCCCTTTGCTGTGGTTCCCAGCCAGTGCCTCACCCAGCCACCAGGATTCGGGGGATGTCAGCGGCAAAGGCCTCGCCCATCTCACGGCTGCCCACGTTGGCGATACAGTGCAAGGCCAGGCACATGAAGGTGGGGTTGCGGCTGGCCAGGTCATTCTTGATGGCATTGTTGATGAGCCGGATCAGCTCTGAGTTGGAGTTCACCAGGACTGAGATGAACAGGTAACCCTGCGGGGTAGGGAGGGACAGCTGGGAGCCTGTGGCTAAGAGGCACCAGACTAACTCCAACATGCAGTGGCATAGGCCCCAGTCCTCGACACTAGGGGTCCAGCCCCCAGCCCCTCCCTGGCCCCCTCCCTGGCCCCCTCCCTCTGCTCGAGCCCCCACCCTGACCCCCTCCCCCTCCCCCAGCACCCACCCTGGCCCCGTCCCCCTGCCCCCTCCCCCAGCCCCCTTCCCCTGCCCCCTCCCTGGCCCCCTCCCTCTGCTCCAGCACCCACCCTGGCCCCGTCCCCCTGCCCCCTCCCTCTGCCCCAGCCCCAGCCCCCTCCCTGGCCCCGTCCCCCTGTCCCCTCCCTGTGCCCCCTCCCCCTGCCCCAGCCCCCTCCCCCAGCCCCCTCCCTGGCCCCGTCCCCCTGTCCCCTCCCTCTGCCCCAGCCCCAGCCCCCTCCCTGGCCCCCTCCCTCTGCCCCAGCCCCCATCCTGGTCCCCTCCCCTTCCCCCTCCCTCTCCCCCTGCCCCAGCCCCCTCCCTCTGCCCCCTCCCCCAGCACCCACCCTCTGCTCCAGCACCCACCCCTCCCCCTCCCCCTGCCCCCTCCCCCCGCACCCACCCTAGTCATCTCTGGCACTCACTATCTGCTTCTCCGTGTACTTGTTGGAGCTTAGCAGGTTCACGGCCTCCATGTGTCCAAAGTCAATGTCATGGCCAAGCAGGAAGATGAAGAGCAGTTTACACACATACTTCTTCTTACTGTAGCCATCCAAGGCCTTGTCCCCTGAGGCAGAGGAGGGAAACGGAGCCACATGAGGAAGACTCCTGCAAGTACCCTGAGCCTGGTCTCCCCCCCCTCCCCTCAGGTCCCCCGGCCTCCCCCACATCCCCCACCCCACCGGCCTCTGGACCAGCAGCCTGCCTTTGAACTTGGAGCGGATGTTGGCCAGTTCCTTGTTGATTCTCTTGATCTCAGCCTCTTTGCTCTTGCCTGTGGAGAGGGAGCAAGGCATGTGAGGCCACCTGCAGCCAGCTGCCTCCCCTGCCCCTGAAGGGCCTGCCTGGGCTGAAAATGCCCATCCCCACACCGCACATGAGGCCTCAGGGAGCCTGCAGATCCATCTGTATCTGGGCAACCAGCACAAGCTTTCTGCCCTCCCTCTCCCTCCTCCAGGTGACCCACCAACTACAGGGTGCGGGGTTGGATTTTGAGGGGGCCTACATAGTGCCACAGCAGCCCAAAGGCCCCCCTCCCCTGCCCTGTCTCAGCGTCCCACAACAGAGCTGTGAGCTGAGTGGGGAGCTGCACTGGCTCCGGTCTCCCTCAGCAGCTGCCCCTGTAGGGTCTCCCAGCGCCCTCCCCTCTCTTAATTCCTAGGTCTGTGCTGTCCCGAAACCCCTGCTAGGACCCAAAGATTCCCTTTGTGATACCAGGCCTCTCTGGGGTCCCAAGCACCCTGTCCCGCGTGCTGACTGCCTTCTAGCCACCCTCAGCTCAGGGCCATGCCTCCGGATGCCATGCTCACTCAACTCTGTAAATAGAACCCTGTTCCACACGGGGGGGGGGGGACTTCAGAGCATGACGCTGTACTGAGACACACCACCGTCACCTCACCCAGACACAAGCTGCACTCGGGCAGGTACCTCTGGCAGGCAGCCCTCTCTCTGCCTCTCTACAACCCTTCCCTCCCTCTATCCCTGCATCCCATTCCTGCATCCCAATACTCTGGGCTATGGGACACCAGCCGCTGCCGCCAGCCACCTCCTGGGTTCTATCATTTGGTCTCAGCTCCTACAACTCTCTCAGAGAGGCGCTTCCCACTCCCTTCTGTACAAGAAATGCACTATTATAACTATTATATTTTCCAGGTGTGTATTTTGCCTGCATGTGTAACTACACACCACTGGCATGTCTGGGCAAATGGAGGCCAGAAGAGGACATCAAATTCCCTAGAACTGGAGTTACAGATGGTTGTAAGCCACATGTGGGTGCTGGGAACCACACCCAGGTGTTCTAGAGGAGCAGCAAGCGTTCTGAACCTCTTAGCCATCTCTCCAGTCCTATTATTACATCTGGAAAGTCCCACGTAGCCCAAGCTGGCTTCACACTCAGGAGCCTTAGCCTCTCTTGGGTGCTGGAACAACAGGCCTGTGCCATACTCCTAGTTCTTGCTGCCCTAGCATTAAACCCCAGGCCTGGGGTTAAGAGCACTGGCTGCTCTTGCAGAGGACCCAAGTTCCACCCGCATGGCAGCTCACAACTCTAAACTCCAGCCTCAGGGGCTCTGAGGTCCTCCTCTGACCTCCTCAGACAGCAGGCATGAACACAGTACACAGACATACATGTAGGCAAAACACTAATGCACGGAAATTCAGCCTTTAAAAGAAAATAAAATCCTCGGCCTGGTGGTGGTGGCGCACACCTTTAGTCCCAGCACTCAGGAGGCTGAGGCAGGAGGATGTCTGTGAGCTGGAGGCCAGCCGGGTTTCCAGATCGAGTTCCAGGGCAGCCTGGGATACAAAGAGAAACCCTGTCTTCAAAAACAAAACAGAGTCCCAGGATTCCTATTCTGTCTCACACAGCTCACACATCATCTGTATGGGCTCACCTCAGTTCACACTTCATAAGAGTGTCTGCATACAGCAGGCGCCTGCATACAGCAGGCACTCTAGCAGCAGCTGGCCAGATACAGGATGCCTTGATGAATGAGTGAGGGGAGAGAAGCATCCATACCGTCCTCTTCCACAGACCCCCCCTCACCTCCGCTCTGAATTCCCAAGCAGTTCCTACAAGCCCCACCTGGGACAGTGCCTCCTCTAGGAAGTCCCTGGGGTTAGCACCCTGACCCTAGAGCTGCAGTCCGTGCGGCAGTGGCAGACAAGGCTCCTGAGCACCCAAGCTGAGGCTCTCCCAACTGAAACAGGGTAGTAAAGGGCAAAAGCACTCAGGGCTAGAATGATGGGGTGTGTCCACCGCAATGGCATATCCTGTGATCCCCAGTACTGGGGAGATGGAGGGGATGGCCACCCTGGACTATGCAGCTAGTGAGACCCTATCTCAAAGAACAAATCAAACCCAAACCCAACCAACCCCTGAGGGGCAGCAGGGCAGGCTCAGTGTGCATCAGCTTGTCTAGCTGGCGCACCCAACCTACTGAGAGCTCCGTCCCCAGCCCTGAAGAAACCGAAGGGATGTTAAGATACCGACTCCAATGGCAGCACTGAATATGCAGGCTCGTGTGAACACTGCTAACGTTAATTTTGGGGGTGAGGAGATGGCTCCACGGGAAAAGTGCTTACTGTGTAAACATGAGAACCCAAGCTGAGGAGTCGAGCACCTCACTGCTGGAAGCAGAAGCAACAGCTTCAAGTCCAGTGCTGGGGCGGCTGGGGGCAGGTCCCAGGTTCAGGGAGACCACGCCATCAATAAGGTGGAGCGCAACTCCTGCCTTGACACGCGCACCCACGCGTGCACACACACGCGCAAGCACAGAGAAGAACATTTGAGCACTTGCTCTATTCCAGAAGCATGTAGCTAGAAGTCACAGCAGCAGCAGCTGCCACACCTGCCTGTGTCCAGCCCTGGGAGGAGGCCCCTCCAGGGTGAGCTCAGCCTCCTTCCTGGTCAGAGCCTCCTCTACTAAGGGCTCGGCAATGCGCCACGGTGGCAGTGACTATCACACTGGTACAGGCCTGCCGTTCCAGGCTTTGTGTAGCCCAAGCGAGGATCAAATAGCCTGGTCTAGGGAGTGAGTTCTAAGATAGCCTGAGCAGTTACACACAGAAACCCTGTCTCAGAAAACCAAAACCAAACAAACAGTGACCCCAGGAAAGGTGGAGGGCTCTGGGCCTAGTGTGGCCCCAGGGGTTCAGTACAATGTGACCCCGTGTGACCCTGCCTCAAAAACCACCTGATGCCCATCACTTATTTGTGTTTGGTTTCCGAGACAGGGTTTCTCTGTGTTGCCTGGACTGTCCTGGGACTCATAGAAATCCACCTGCCTCTGCCTCCCTAGTGCTGACATCAAAGGCCTGCGCCACCGTGCCCAGCTTCAGCATTTAGTAATCCAAGGAAGGTGACCTCGCCTGCCCCAAGAAGAGGCTCCAACACTTCCCACACATGTCCTGGGGCTCCTGGCCTGGTGAGGGTAGGTGAGGACTCAGGCACAGCCGAGTCTGAGGTTACCTAGAGTGTGCTGGCATTGTGGGGAAGCAGCCAGAAGATATTTGAGGAGGGCCTGGGAGATGAGTAAGGTTCAGCCTGGAGGTTTCTGCCAGATCACCAGCCAGAGTTGGGACTGAACCCAGGCAGGGAGCTGCCCATGACGGTGGCTGAGAGGGTGGCCAGGACCTCCCTCACAGGGAATGCCAGCGACCACGGTGATGCCAGGTGACCTCCAGAGTGCAGGCATTTCCATTCCTGACCATGCAGTCTCTTCTCTTAGTGTTATTCCAGAGGGGACCAAAAAAGCCAGTGTTTCCTAGATGGACTGCACATCACTCAAGACTGACTAACAGCCCAGCTCGACCTGGGGAGGAAGATCAAACTCTGGCCGACTTGGGTTACACAGGCAACCAAACTAACCGGCTCCATGAGGGCAGGAAATGGAGCTCTGTGGCACACACCTTTAATCCCAGCACTCAGGAGGCAGAAGCAGGTGGATTTCTGTGAGTTCAAGGCCAGCCTGGTCTTCAGAGTGAGTTCCAGGACAGTCAGGGATACACAGAAACCCTGTCTTGGGGGAGAGGAGGAGGACTAACTGCTCTTCCAGAGGACCTGGGTTCAATTTCCAGCACCAACAAGGTGGCTCACAACCATCTGTAACTTTAGTCCTGATGCCCTGTGTGAAGTCCAAAGGTACTAAGCATGTAAGCACTACACACACACAAGCAGGCAAAACATGCATGCCCTTTTTTTGGTTTGTTTCTTAATTTCAAAACTGAATTATGGAATTTCTAAAAGAGAAAGCACAAGCCAGGCCTGGGTGGAGCATTTCATCCTTGCTACTTGGGAGACTGAGTGAAGGCAATCACAGTTTAAGGCCAACCTGGGCCAGGATGAGTTCAAGGCTAGCCTGACTACTAACTGATGCTCTATCTCAACTAAAACGTAAAAGAGCTGAAGCTGGACGGAAATATAGAACCTATAAACCGGACACTCAGGAGGCTGAGGCAGAAGAATGGACTTCACAATGAAACTATCTCAAACAGCTAAAAAGGAAGGCTGGAAGTGTGGTTCAATTGGTACAGTGCTCGCCCAGCACACAGAAGCTCTGGGTTTGACCCCAGCGCTGCACACCTGGAATCCGGAACACTGCAAGCGGGGACAGGAGGATCGGGAGTTCAAGGTCATCGTGGCTAAGTCTAGGTGACAGGAGAGAAGGAGAGAGAGAGAGGGAGACAGAGAGAGAGGGAGACAGAGGGGGGAGGGAGAGGGAGGGAGAGGTCCCTGCTTGAGGCTCTGGTTCCCATTCCCTGTACAAGGAAGAGGCAAAGCCAGGGACAGTGCTCTGGACCTGCTACATGCGCAGGAATGACAGCACCAGAGGCCACTAGGCAGACCGGGACACTGGTAAGGTTGACAATGCGGCACTCAGGGCAGACAGCAGCCATCCACCCATCACAGCTGGCATGCCAGTGTGTCACGAAGTCTTAAAGCAACTCTCCCGTTCATAGAGATCCTTCCTTCCTGCCTTGAGTGGACTGTGGAAGGGACTCAGCTAAATAGTCTTGGCTGTCCTGAACAACTGTGTAGAGGAGGCTAGCTTCAAACTCATAAAGATCTGCCTGTCTCTCCCTCCCTAGTGCCACCACACGCGGCATGAAGGCATTTCTAGAGTGGGCTTGGGAATGACTGAGTCGCTCTTGTCCTGCTCCTGCAGAGTTTTGGTTTGGTGGAGGGGTAGATAGGCGGAGGCTAGAACTCTAACAGGACAGGGAGGCTTCCTGGTTAGCAGCAGGGGAAAGGCTGGGAGGGGGCCAGACGGGCAGCTGGGGAAGCAGAGAGTGGGGGGGACGGGAAGCAGGAGTGGGGGGGACGGGAAGCAGAGAGTGGGGGGGACGGGAAGCAGGAGTGGGGGGGACGGGAAGCAGGAGTGGGGGGGACGGGAAGCAGAGAGTGGGGGGGACGGGAAGCAGGAGTGGGGGGGACGGGAAGCAGGAGTGGGGGGGACGGGAAGCAGAGAGTGGGGGGGACGGGAAGCAGGAGAGAAAGTGGGGGGGGAGAGATGGGAAACAGGGAGTGGGGACCCAGTTCAAGCCATCGAGGGGCTGGGGTATGAAGAAAAGAGGCTCAAGAGAGGCAGGGCCATGTCCCCAGGAGGGTCTGCCTGGGGTTATTGTCCTTCATGACGGAGCTTTACTCCAGCTTGGAGGTGCATAGGGGCTGCGATGACTTCTTTAAGTGGCTAAACAGAGGCATTAGCACCAGAGTGCTCTGTAATTACCCTCAAAGGAATTTGGGCCAGCCTAGCCCTGCCTGGAGGACCCTGTGTGCCTTGGCCTGGACCCTGCGAAGCCCAGCAGGCATTCAACGCTTCCCCTCTGGATGGCCATAAAACTCTCATTGGTTTTGATCCTTCCATGGCCAATACATGGCCATGTGCCATGTGGCTGTGAGGTACCAGAAACAGGGCAGGCAGGCGTGACCCTGTGTGTGTGTGTGTGTGTGTGTGTGTGTGTGTGTGTGTGTGTGCTCCCGTGAGCACACGCTCACAATGGCTGTGTCAGTGGACTACTGTGTATTTCCTCTCCATCACCTTTATGTGAATCCAGGCCTTGATCCTAGGACCAAGGCAAAAGTCGCCACCACAGAGGATCTAATGTGGGGCAGGGTGTGCTTCCTGTGCGTGCTGCAGCTTTGAGCGGAGGGAGTCAGCACTCCAACTCTAGGCCTTCTTCATGGACCTGCTCCAACAGAACAGGGACTGGATAGGGGACAGCCCCAGCCCTGCAGCAGCAGCTCCCCTTTGATAAGACTTCCCTGCTCTGGGAGGGCAAGACCACACCCTCACACAGTCCGCCTCATCGCTATCCCTAGAACCTCACAGCCTACTTGCTGAACTCCATGGTTCCCCCGGACAGAGGGCTCCCTCTTTCCCAAACCCGACCATCCTTTCCTTGCCTATAATTCTACTTATACCCCTGCCATGCTGTCAGAACAAATGTTAGCACGGCCTCTATCCACTCTACCCACAAGCCCCTGACCTCAGAACCTTTGTGCCACCTATGTTGACCCATCCCCTACAGCCCTCTGCACCCTCAGAGCGTCTGCTGAAGCCCAGCCCAGACAGAACCCTCCCCACTAGGCTTATGCCAGGTGCACAAGTATCTCAGCTTAAAATAAATAAATAAGTAAATACTCAAATCACAACCCTGTTATCTCAGTACTCGGGAGGTAAAGGCAGGCAGGTCAGAGGCTGAAGGTCAGCTTTATCTACTTAATGAATTCAAGGCCAGCCTGAGTTACATGAGTCCCTGCTCAGAAAAACAAAAGCTCAGAAAAACCCCAGTTAAAATCTGCACACTGACTGGGCAGTGATGGCACACGCCTTTAATCCCAGCACCTAGATGGCAGAAGCAGGTGGACCTTTGAGTCCGAGGCTAACCTGGTCTACAGAGCTAGATCCACAACAGCCAAGGGCTACACAGGGAAACCCTGTCTCGAAAACAACATGAAATACAAAAAAAAAAAAGAAAAAAAAAAAAAAAGAAACAATAAAGGTTGTACACTGTGAATCTTACCCTATTAAATTCTTTGTTCACAGAACTGTGCAATCATTGTGTGTAATCCAGAATCTTCTCTCTCTCCCTCTCTCTCTCTCTCTCCCCCCCCCTCTCTCTCTCTCTCTCTCTCACACACACACACACACACACACACACACACACACGAGGCCTGTATGGTTGAGCAATCATTCGCCATCCATCCCAGCCAGGACCCCACAGTCCCGCCCCCCTCTGCCTTCCTCTGTGGTCCAGCCTTTCCTAACAGTCCATCCACACGGAGTGCTAGGTCTGGCTCTTCTCACTTGTGAAGAATTACTGATGCCCCCCTTTGGATTTCGTTATGTGTATTATGTATGTGGGCACCAGTGTGGAGGCCAGAGGGCAATTTCTGCCAGTCGGCTTTCCTCTTTTACCATGTGGGTCCCCAGGGTCAAATTCAGGCCCTCGGACTTGGCAACAAGAGCCTTTATCCACTGAGCCAGCTTGCCAGCCAGTATGATTTTGTTTGTTTGTCCTGAGAAAGTTCTTGCTGTGTAGTTGAGTCTGGCTTCACACCTAGAATTGCCTGCCTTACTGATGACAAGTGTGAGCCATCATGTCCTTGGAGGTGCACACTACCAGAGATGGAACTCGGGGGTGACACGTGCTACGAAAGTACTGTGTCCCATATGTGTGCGGTCCTACAGAGGCCATTAGGAGTCAGATTCCCTGGGACTGGAGCTACAGATGTTTGGGAGCAGCCACGTGGTACTAGGAATCAAACCCAGGTTCTCCGGAAGATCAGACTCCCCCAACCCCCCAAGACAGGGTTTCTCCGTGTACTCCATCTGTAGACCTAGTTCAAGGTTGGCCTTGAACTCAGAGATTCACCTGTCTCTGCTTCCGATGCTGGGATTAAACCCTGGGCCACCACCATCTGTTTCAAACCCTGTTTTATTTGAATACAGGATGTCTTTACGTTGCTCAAGCTGGTTTTGGACTCACTCTGTAACACAAGGCTACTTTTTCCATTATGATTGCATTTATTTGTGTATGTACGTGGTAGTCAGAAGGCAGCTTCTCACCTTCCACCACGTGACTCCGGGAACTGAACCAATGTGACGCTTGGCGGCAAGTGCCGCTACCTCCTGAGACATCCAGCCAGGCCAAGGCTGACTGTGCACTCGAAATCCTCCTGCCTCAGACTCTGGAAGAGCTGGCAGGACAGGCCTGAACTCCAGTCCTGGCTTTGTTTACATTTCTTGTCTGACAGGCCACAGAGACACATCCATCTGCCGGGACAGCTCTGATCTGCTCAAGCGCCTCTTGTCCTTGGGGTCACAGCTGCCCAGAAGTATACACTCATCTGTCTTACTTGCCACTGTGTCCCCAGTGCTGTCACAGGGTTGGGACACACCAGCCACTCAACACGCGGCTGCCGGGCCAAGGAGAGGGCAATGTTGGTGCTGTAGCCCAGGCCAGTGGCTGACCCACCCCAAGGCTGAGCTTGGCTGTGAGCTCTGTGCCCTGGCACTACAGTGATACTTGCCTATCTTCTCTTCCCTAACCCCACACAAATTCTCTTTGCAAATCCTTCAAACCTGACCCATCCTTTCGTTTTGTTTGGGTTACTGTATGTGTATGTGTGGGCATAAGAACACACACACATGCCTTTGGAGGCCAGAAAAGGGTGTGAAACGCCCTGGGATTACAGCTACAGGCCACTGTAACCCATCCGATGTGAGTGCTAGGAGTCAAACCCACTAGTCCTCTACAAGTGTTCTTGACTGCTAAGCCATCTCTCCAGCCCCAAGGGTTGCTTTTCCAGCCAAGTCTTGTTATGGAGGCCAGACTACCCTAGTCACCGTCCCGGCGCTATAGCCGTGCACACGTTACAGGGATGCAGCTCCAATGCTTTGCTTCTGCTCACATCTTAGCAGTCCCCTCTCTCACTCCATGGGCCACCGCTTGAGTCTGGAGGCCTGTGACTCCTTTGATTTGGTTCCCGGCTGTCATCCTAACGTCTCCATTCTCACAGCAGCCAGAGCAATCATTCAATGGTTTGGATTTTCTTCATGAGACATGGCCATGCCTGAGCTGGCCTGGAACTCACCACGCTCCTGTCAGTGCATTCCCAGAGCTATGCGCCACCATACCTGGTTCTAGAGGGATTCAGTAAGCCACTGCCGTCCTCTGCTCAAAAGCGCCCTACAGCTCTTAGCTTGGCCCCAGAAGGGCCACCGTGCTCAGGGCCTGTCCGCATCTCTGTCCCCTCAGCTCCTTGCTCAGGTGCTAAGCTTACGCGTATCTGGCGTAAGCACGCTGCAACCTCAGGACCTCTGAACACATTGCTCTCTGCATGGGCCCTGTGTGGCCAAAGCGCAGCACTTACCCCTTACTCCCCATTCTGTCTGAGTCTATTTAAATGCCAGCCGCCCCAACACCCCCTCCCAGCGCCAGCCACTGGCAGGTCACACCGTGTTCCCTTCTGTTTATTTCTACCCCTCTTAGGGAAGAGATGCTCCAAAGCATGTGTACTTTTGCGCTCTGCCATCAAGCTATGCCCTCAGCCCTTCACTGAGAGATGCTGGGCAGCTAGCTGTTCTGCTGCTCAGCCACAGCCCAAGACTAGGAATTCTACATAGCTGTGACCCTAGTACTTCAAGTAGAGACAGGGACATAGGCACAATCAAACAGCATTTGTCAAATAAAAGCAAACAAATCTCTGCAGGCAACATGCTATTAGGAATGGAGTTCAGATGCAAAAGCTAAGCCCCCCGCCAAAGGGGCTGAGTCAATGCAGAGGGTCATCCCACCAAGTTATCAGAGATAAAGCACACCCATTTATATGTAATTTATTTTTATTTTATGTCCGCTGTGTTTAGCCTGCATGAATATCTGTGTGAGGGTGCCAGAAGCTCTGGAACTGGAGTTACAGACAGGTGTGAGCTGCCACGTGGGTGCTGGGAATGGAACCCAGGACCTCTGAAGGAACAGGCAGTGCTCTTAACTGCTGAGCCATCTCTCCAGCCCCAAGCTCACACATTTTTAACAGGTACCCGTGCCAAAATCTATAGCCCTTCCTAGCCCTACCTCTTTTCACTGGATCCAAAGCATCTCTCATCTAAGGAGATGCACAGCTGCCCACTGTCCTGGCACCTATTGTGATCACAATCCTTCCCTGAGCAACTGGAGGAGTAATTCTTCAGATCCTAGGCAATATGGACAGCAGCGACCTGGGTCTGGGCTAGGGCCCTATCATGTGGACCTCGCTCTACACCAGCTCAGTCGCCACTCATCAACAGCCTCTCCTGACATGAAGAAACGGACAAGCAAAGTCCCTCATTCAAGGTCACATAGGGATGGGAATGCAAGTCTCAACCACAAAGCCAGGTCTGGCTGGCCACATCCACGGATGGCCCCTCTGAAGGCTCCTGGCAGCTCCAGACACCAGCATCTGCTCCCCGAAGTTGTGAGCTAACCAGCACATCCCATCATTACAATAACCCTTCCTAGAAGGGACCAGGGCCCCAAATGGCTGTGATGAGCCAACAAAGGTTTGAATCCAGGCCTATCCTGCTCCCTGACCACTTTCCTTCTCCCTACCCCCAGCTTTCCAAATCTCTCCCCCGGAGCTTCCAGACGCCTTGCCATCGTCCACCATGAACACTCAGCAATACCTTCCTTCCCAGGCCCTGCTCTACACCTACATTCCCTCTCTCCTGTATGTGGAGTCTCACATGCCTTCCATGTGTCTTAAGCAATCTTCCATGCAGTCTTTTCCTACCTCATCCTCTGCTGTCTGCCATTCCCGTCTCTGCTCCTCTGGGCCCCCCATCCCTACGCTGCCCCCCACTTACACTCTGGTCCCTCTGCTCTGCCCCGACCTTACCATCCGTGGTTTATCCGCTGTGCCCCCCCCCCCCCGGTCTCACCTATGGCCCTGATGTCACCCCCGCCACATCCTATCTGCTTCCTCTGCAGTCGCCTACTTCCATCGCTGGTCCTTCTGCCGTCCTTCTCTGTTTCTGATTCCTTTGGAATCCCCCCCCCCGTCATCTCTGGTTCTCCTGCTGCCCCCCTCCATCTCTAGTCCTGCTGCCCCCCACATTATCATCCCCAGCCCCTCTACAGTACCCCCACCTTATTACCTCTGGTCTTTCTGCTGCCCCCCAACCTAACCATCCCTGGCGCTGGGCTGTTCCCCAACTTCGGGCCCCTGGCCCTAGGTGGTCGCCCGCCTCCCACCTCTTCTGCGTCTCTGCCTTGCTCCACACAGGCTCGGGATGGCGCTGAATGACCTACCTAGCCCGTTGCTCCATCCCCTCCACCTCCTCACGCCACGTCTGCCCGCGCCGCCCCGGTCCTTCCCGCGAGGACACCCCCGCGATTCCCCGCTCCTCCGCCCGGTTCCCGCGTGACCCCCGGGCCCCGGTCGTGAGCTCACAGTTCCGGATGTCGGAGATGAACACGGCGAGCCCGCGCATGCCATCGCCCTTGGATACGGCCGGCATGATGGCGGAGGGCTCGGCTCCAGGCCTGGCCGGACGGGCACGGGGCTGGCTGGCGGCACCGGGCGGAAAGGACCCCAGGCGGCGCCGAGGAGCCGGCCGGGGGAGGGCGGGCTGGCGGCGGGCTGGCTGCAGGCTGACGCCCCGCCTCGGGCCCGCCCCTGCGGGCTGTCATCCGGGAACTCTCACCGCTTGTTGGCCGAGAGCCCTGCCGCTCACACTAGAACGCCCGCCCTCCTCCCGCTATGATTGGCTATGTGGTAAAGACACATGGTGATGATTGGTGCAGTGCCGCGCTATTTCCGTTCGGAGTAGGGAGGCAGGGGGCGTTGCCCTAGAGACCGGCGAAGTTGGATGACACATTCTGAGACCGCCCCCCCCCCCCCGCACGGCAGAGACCGACGCTAATTGTACTGACAGCCCGCTCCGGCGGGAGGGCAGGACGTAGGAAAAGACCGCGGTGCGGGCCGAGGAGGCGGGACTTCGGGCGGGGAAGGCCAATGGGCGAGGAGAGGGCGCTGCTCAAGGCTGCGGATTGGCCAGGCGCGTTGTACTTCCGCCCTCGAAGGGGCGGTTGTGGGGGCGGGCGGAGCCCTGTAGAGAAGGAGCAGAAAGAGGAGCTGTCCGTCAGCTGGGCTGCGCTAGGGGGAGCGCGGCCTGCAGTTCCCTGCTGCAGAGGGGCTGGGCGAGCGGTGCACCGCGAGCTGTCACTGCGCAGGCGCCTCTCGCTTCCCGGGCTCTGTCACCGGGAGCCGATCTCGGCGGATTTGACTTGTCTGAACCTTTTATCCGTAAGACAAGGGACTGCCCCTCGAGGCTCGTCCCATTTAACACTGAGGTCCAGAGAGGCTGAACCGCTTGCCCAAGACTGCACAGCGCAGAAGTAGAAAACTGTAGAATTACTGTTTTAGTTTAAAAACATTTTCAATATAGGTTACTCCTTCCCTCCCCCCCCCCCCGCCCCGAACCCCAGTGCTCAAGGCATTAAGTGATCATAAGATCAAATTTGCTCCCTCCGTCAGTTCTGGAAACCACCCAGGCAAAAGCCAGTTATGGCCACAGCTGAGGACTAGAGGCAAGGAAGGCAAAGCTGCCAGATCGCGATACCCGGGGCTACTGAGAAAGCTGGGGCACAGGAAATGGGAAGGGTCCGTTTCTGTCATCACCATGAGCATAATACTATCCCAGATAGTCTTTTATAATCTCCAACAAGTACAGAATAGGAGGTGTGACCTGGGACCTAGGAAGGGGCAATGCCCAGTCCTCGGGAATAGGAGACAGTTCGCTGTGAAAGGAAGGGAGGGAGGAAGAGGAGGGGAAGGAGGGAGAGAGGGAGGGAGGGAGAAAAGGATGTAGCCTTGAATCTCCCAGTTAGGGACTGGGGGGGTGAAGCGCAGGTGTAGAGCCTCTGCCTAGAATCCCCCAGTGAGGTCCTGGGGGCGCATTTTACTGGTAGACCACTTGCCCAACATGCCCAAGTGCTGGGTTCAATCCTCCGAATTCAAAGAACAACAAAATCAGAATATCCGTTTTTCTAGGGAGCGTCTAAGTATTAAAGGCATCCATACGATACTTACAGATACAGATTAGCACTGAAAGGTGAACTAAACCTTCATGGAGGCATATGAAGAAGTGACACGAAGTGTCCCAAGAGCCAGGCGTTGGTGGTTCATGCCTCAATTCCAGCAATCAGGAGGTAGAGGCAGGCGGATCTCTGTGAGTACAAGGCCAACCTGGTCTACAGAGAAATTTCCAGGACAGGCTCCAAAACAATACAGAGAAACCCTGTCTCGAAAAACAAACAAACAAAAAACCCCAAGAATATAAAAAGCCCGCCCCTAACTAGCTAGCAGAGCTTCTCTTCCCATTCTCTTGGCATGTAGCTTGCTAGGGACAGTGCAGTGGCTGATCACTCTTTGCTTTGTGGTTGGTGTTTGCTTGCTTGTTTCTTCCTGAGGCAGAGTCTCACTGTGCACAGCAGTCTGGCCTGGAATCTCATATTTTCCCCACCTCCCCAGTGCTGAGAGGAATGGTGTGTGCCACCACTCCCGTCTTTCAGGCTTATTTTTAAGACCGGAGCCAAAGCAATAGCTTTCTGAGACCCAACAGGTGTCAAGGGAAGGAGGCCAGCCTGCCCTTTGCCAAACCCAGCAGCATCCTTTATCATCCTTTATAAGAAGGTCAGCTTAGAGTGAGCATTGGAGGAACCACGCCTACTTTCTTCAGTACAAGAATGGATGATGCCTGATCACCTGGAATGCTGGAGTGATGTCAAAAACCTGGTGATTCTGTGCTGTCCCATTAGGAGCCACCCTCTTCCTGCATCTCCCTGACCCCAATCCCTGAGCTTTATCTCTCAGTGAAGAGAACACATCCCTAAGTACTTTGCCTCTTCTACCAAGAGAATCTACCCTTATGATTATCCCTATTACATCAGGTCCTAGCCCTGACCTCTACTTATCAGCCAATAGAATCCTTTTGGGGGAAAGGGGTTAAGATAGAGTTTCTCTGTGTGACCCTAGCTGTCCTGGAAATTACTCTATAGTCCAGGCTGGCCTTGAACTCAGAGATCCTCTTACCTCTGTCTCCTGAGTGCTGGATTAAACAGGTGTACCACCACCACCTGGATTAAAGTTCGTTTTTCTTTCTTTTTCTAAAACTTTTGTTTTTGTTTTCCAAGACAGGGTTTCTCTGTGTGTAGCCCTTAGCTGTCCTAGGGCTTGATTTGTAGACCAGGCTGGCCTCAGAGATCCACTGCCTCTGCCTCCAGAGTGCTGGGATTAAAGGTATGTCACCATCTCTAGACAGAATTCATTATTATTGTAAAGGCCACCGGTGCTTTGCTACTTTGCAAGGGAATTTCGGTGTAGCTAAACCATGAAGTCAGTACCTGGATGGCATGACCCTGTACCTGCAAAAATATTACTGCTTTGAGTTTCATTCTTCACCTCTCACAGATCATCTCTCTGCTGGCCATGAGGATTGTGGGAGGTGGGTGTCCCAGGCAGCCATTCTCAGAACTGGCTTATGGTGCCTGTTGCAAGGATTCATTGACTGATGCCCATGAGTGACAGACAGTAGGGATGTCCAATGGAAGTATAATGAGAAGGACTCGTGTAATTTCTATATATACCTGCCAAAATTTTAACGCAATAAATAACAAGAAACAGGTGGAATTAACTCATTTTGGTAATACAGGTGTCCCTTTGCACAGCAAGGTCCTGTCCCAGCCATTGGAAATACTTTGAGACAACATTACCCCACTATGCATTCCCAGAGCAGCCGTTCTACACACTGGTGGACCCCTCCAGATTATGGGGTTGTGGGAAACATCCAGACACGCTCCTATGCCTGGGAAATAACCTAAACTCAAAATCCCAAGTACATCTAGCTGTGATAGGACAGATCTATCTTCCCAGCTACTCGGGAAACTGGCAGAAAGATTGTCATGAGTTTGAGTCCATCCTTGGCTATGTAGCAAGACCTTGTCTCCAAACAAGCAAGATAGCTCACCAGGTAGTAAGGTGGTGGTTGTCAAAGGTGATCACCTGTGTTTGGGCCCAAGAACCTACACGGTACAAGAAGAAAACCAGCTCCCATTAGCTGTCCTCTGGCCTCCACACCATGGCCTCCACACATAATACATTTTCAATGATTTATTAAATCTCTTTACTTTTTACTTTATGTGCATTAGTGTTTTGAATACACTTATGTCTGTGTGGGGTGTTGGATCCCCTGGGAACTAGAGTTATGGACAGTTGTAAGCTGTCATGTGGGTCCTGGGAATTAAAGCCAGGTCCTCTGGAAGAACAGTCAATGCTCTGAACTGTTAAGCCATCTTTCTAGACCCATAAATAAAAAATTTAAAACCCAGAAAAAACTAGGCACGATGGTACACACAATTAAACTCAGCATTTTGGAGACAAAGACAGGCATATCTCTGTGAATTTGAGGGCAGCCAGGGTGTTCTGACATCCTCACACAGACATACATACAGGCAAAGCACCAATTCACATGAACACATTTAAAAAAATAATCAAGGGGGCTGGAGAGATAGCGGTTAAGAATACTGCTGGCTCTTCCAGATAAGCTGGGTTGAATTCCCAACACTCACATGGTAGCTCACAACTGTCTGTAACTCCAGTTGCAGGGGATCTGATAACCCCACACTGAACACCTGCAGGCAAGACACCACTGCACATAAAAAAAAATATAAGAAATAAGTGAAGCCAGCTGAATTGGCCACCTTAATTTCAGAAACATGGAAATAAAAGCTTACTTCTGTTTTTAAAAAATTCAAGCAGAGGGGCTGGAGACCAGACTCAGGTGTTAGGAGCACTGACTGCTCTTCCAGAGGACCCGGGTTCCATTCCCAGCACCCACAAACCGCTAACAACTGTCTGCAGCTCCAGTCCCAGGGTATCTGACATCTTCTGGCCTCCCTAGGCACCAGGCACACATGCCACACAGACTCACATGCAGGAAAAACACCCACACACGAAGCTAATTTAAAACCGAGGTACAATGAGGACCATCCACACACTTGATAACCCTGATTGCTCAGATATCATCCCAAGTCTTTATATCAGTTGGCTTCAAACTATGGGCCTGGGGATGACCCTAAACTCCCCATCTTCCTGCCTCCATCTCCCACTGCTGGGATGGAATCCAGAGCTGCATGAGAGCTTGAGGAGGCAAGTGAGCTGTAGTGCCAGCCTCTCTGAACATCTAAGGTTTTTATTTTGTTTGACTCAGGGTCTAACAGTCCATGCTAGGCTGGAGCTCCCTACAAAGCCTAGGCTAGACCTGAACTTTTTTTTTTTATAACCCAGCCTGACCTCAATTTTTGATTCTGGAGTTGTTTTTGTTTTTGTTTGAGACCTGATCTTATGCACCTTAGAGAGGACCCAGGTTGCTGTGCAGATAAGGCCAACCTTAAACTTTTTTTTTTTTTTTTTTTTTTGGTTTGCTTTATATTTTATCTAAACAGTGCTTCTCTGTGTGGCCCTAGCTGACCTGGAACTCACTCAATAAACTCAGGTCAGCCTGCCTTTGCTTCCAGAGTGCAGGGGTTAAAATCACACAGCATCACCACCCAGCTTTTTTTTTTTTTTTTTTTTTTTTTTTTTTTTTGATTTTATCATTTTTGGTTCATGTGAGTGTTTTGATTACATGTATGTCTGTGAACTGCCTGTGTGCCTGGTGGCCTTAGAGACCAGATCAGGTCATCAGATCCTAAAATACTGTAGGACTGTAGCTATGGACGTTTTTTGAGCCACCATGTGTGGCTGGGAATGGAACCTCAGGGCTTCTAGAACAGCCAATGCTCTTCACCGTGGAGCATCTCTCCGGCCCCCTAGCTTGTTTCTGTTCTTCTAGACAGGGTTTCTCTCTGTAACAGCCCTGGGTGTGTTGGAACTCTCTTTGTAGACCAGGCTGGCCTCAAGCTCACAGAGATCTGCCTGCCTCTGCCTCACAAGTGCTGGGATCAAAGCGTGGGCCACCACCGCCTGGCTTGGCTTCTTCTTTAACAGGTAAAACACACACAGTGACATAGGCTGTGACTTCCCTGGACTGTCCCCATGGCACTTCCCAAGCTGACATCGTTGTGTTTGGGTGTTTCTCTTCCCAACTCAGCATCCCAGGCCGCCAAAAAAACCACCGAGTGCCCCCCCCCCCAAGGATTAGAAAGATCCTGTAATGTGTCTCGGGTCTCAGGCAGCAGGGAGGGAGGGAAGGAAGCTACAGAGATGACCTGAGACCGGGTCCCAGAGCCCGCTGCAGGGTAGGGCCCAGCCACTGTGTGCCCTGGATTGAGAAGACGGAGCTGTAGAACCAGAACCAAGGCCGGGATGGCCCACTGAGGGCTGCAGGGGACACTGAGCCAGCAGCTGTTCTCCCTCACGCCCCTCCCCGTGACCCAGTGGTTATGCCCTTTGTGACCCAGGCCAGGAGCTGAGGGCCCCTGAGAGCCAGGGGGCGGGCAGAGTAGATGGTGAGTCTCCCCCTGGGAGCGGCCCCCCGCGCCATGGCAAGCGTGGTGGTGAAGACAATCTGGCAGTCCAAAGAGATCCATGAGGCGGGAGACCCACCTGAGGGGGTCGAGAGCCGCGCCCAGCTGGTCCCCGAGGCTCCCGGGGGGGTGACCAGCCCTATCAAGGGGATCACGAAGAAAAAGAAGGCCGTGTCCTTCCATGGGTGGGTTTCCTGCACCCCGCTGGTCACAGGCCCCGTGCCTGTCACACACGACACTGCCAGCAGCAAAGCATGGGTGCTGGAGGGGAAGGAGGGCAATGCGGAGGGCATTACAGCCGAGGGAGGGAGGCAGGGGGCTGCAGGGGGCATCGGGAGGGGGAGGGGTGGGAACGCGAGGCAGTGGATGGAGGCCGAGCAGGGTGAGGACGGTGAAGAAACAGGGTGAGGGGCAGCGTTGAGGATATAAGGCCCGCCCCTCCGGCACCCCACCCCCATCATCTCCTGGGTCACCTGCAGGGTGGAGCCCCGGATGTCTCACCAGCCGATGCACTGGTGCCTGAACCTCAAGCGGTCCTCGGCCTGCACCAACGTGTCCTTGCTCAACCTGGCTGCTATGGAGCCCGACTCCTCGGGCACAGACTCCACCACTGAGGACAGTGGTCCGCTGGCACTGCCAGGGCCACCTGCCTCCCCTACAACACCCTGGGCTCCAGAGGACCCTGACATCACAGAACTCCTGGTGAGCAGCCGATGTGGGGAGGGCCTGGATCTGTCAATGGAGGTGGGCAGATCCAAGGAGGGGGCTGATCCAGATTGGGATGAGAAGTTCTAGTCACTGGGACCAGAAGATAACATCAGAAAAAGTGTCCTGGGGTAGGGTATAGCTCAGTGTCGGGATGTCACAGAGGGGGTGTGGGTTCATGCGGGTCCATGGAAAGAGGACTCAGAGACAATGAACTTAGTCATTTTGCAGCTGCAGGGTTCCCCTGCCTTGGTGGACTAAAATGCTTCCCCTAGGACAGGGGTTTCTGTTTTTTTTTCTATATTTACACTTTAGCCAGTTGTGCTCAGCACAACTTGAATGAGGCTTCCAAAAATACAACACTATGTGCAAAGTCTCAATTCATAGGTGCCACAGTTCTGAACCAAGTTCTGTATAGGCCTTCATATCCTTGGGAAACTCTCAGACTAGGTTCCCATCGAGTGACAAAAGGTATGTATCCATTCAACAAAGGATGGTTAGGGCTGGGGGGCCAACTCTCTGGAGCTAGGCCAGGTGTGGCCCAGTTGGGGTTAGAGCTAATAGCTAGCACTCTGATGCCAGGCCAGTAAGAATCCTGCTACAGATCCCCCCCCCTTTTTTTTGTTTTTACAAAAATCAATTATTTTGAACGTTATGCAGACTCACAGTATATACAGATTTTTCTCTCTGTAGGCCAAAACACACTTTAAAGGTATTGAAACTACTATTGCTAAGACAAGAGCAAGACTTGGTAGAACAAGAAATTTATTAAAGTAATTCATAGGTTGAACGGTGCTAGTGTATCAGCAAGACTTCCCATAACGTCCATTCCTGTCTTATCAGGCGACTTTTTTGCAAACGTCACTTTGATTTCTTTTGTGAATCATAAACCATATGAGAAGAATTAGGGTGACCCATCCAATGCATGTTAACCACAATCCATTCATAATTGCTTTTGTTAACTCTTAGGGGTGTGATACAATAAAAAGAGACATTCTAACCACATTTTTAATTTTATCTGCTCCTTCAAAATTTCTAACTGATCCCCTAACAATGTAACAGCATGCCTTAACTCAGCTAATTCATTCATTATCTCATTATCAGTCTTATTTTGCTCAGTCCAAAGTTCTTTTGAATGTTTCTGCCAGACTCTAACAACTCAGCAGTTTGAATTTCTTTACGAAGTGCCATACGCTGGTGCTGCCGTAGCTATAAATGCAATAATCCCCAAGACAGCTGCAGTAACCGGTCCAACCATTAGACCCATTCGACTAGTGTTCCTTCAGTGAGCTTCTGTACCGGGGTCATCACAGGAGAGTCTTGCCATGGCCTTGACAACCTCACTGGTATCCAGCCTGCTGGTCTTGCTCCAAGAATATATAAACTTTCAAAGGTCAAATGTAAAGACATACTAGAATTAACACATGTATGAAGGGTCCAGCGTTCACGAGTGATGCTGTAATTATTAGGGTGCCATTGAACAGACCCCTGTAGGAGCAGGTAAGGTAGGGCACACATGCCGTAAAAGGATGGCTTTGATTTAGTCTAAAAGCCGAAGTGTATTGATCATCCTCAATGTTTAATTTTCCTTCCCACGCCTTAAGGTGGTGGAAGGCACTTGCCGATTTCCACAAGTTAGTCTGAATTGAATTGCCAAATTGCAGGAGAGGGCTTGCCATTCCAGCTCTGTGCCACAACATAGGTTCATTAACAGAAGCACTGACTTCCACCGTTCCATTTGAACTATACCGTTTCCATCTTAACTCTGAGTGAGAATAGTTTCCAAGGGGCTGCAGTCTGTGATGTCTCCTTGGGAGATGTTAACGAGACTTCTTGCTCTGACACTGTTGCTAATGCACCAGTCAGACTCCTTGTTGGTAACCCACATCTCCCAGAGAAGTAGACTTACGGAACTGGTAGCATTAATCTCCTGTCCTCTAAATCCAGATGCATGAAGCAGATAAAACTTGTTCCGATAATTTAGGGTAGTATTGACTATGGATAGCCATACTGAAGAGTTATTTTAAGGCATTGAGTTTCATTTCCCATGCAAATAGGGGTTCTTTGAACTCCCACAGTGTAATTCTCAATCAGGTGCAGTTGGATCTCTCAACAATTGCTTGTCCTGTAGGATTGTATGGTATCCCTGTAACATGTTTTTATGTTATAATGTACAAAAAAAGTTTCAGTTTACTGGAAACATAAGTAGGGAATTACCAATGTTAATTTATG
The DNA here is from genome assembly GCF_943737965.1 of Phodopus roborovskii. Classification (NCBI taxonomy): domain Eukaryota; kingdom Metazoa; phylum Chordata; class Mammalia; order Rodentia; family Cricetidae; genus Phodopus; species Phodopus roborovskii. The sequence goes on from NW_026126651.1 coordinate 1,772,544, forward strand.
ATGCTATGTTCATTACAGCCATTGTTTCTAATAAAAGTGAATTATAACATCTGCCCTTTCTGGTCGGGTAGTTGTGGTACACGCCTTTAATCCCAGCACTTGGGAGGCAGAGGCAGGTGGATCTCTGTGAGTTCAAGGCCAGACTGCTCTACAAAGTTACACCAAGAATCCCTGTCTTGAAAAACAAAACAAAACAAAACAAAACTTGCACTTTCAGAACTTAAGGCATATGCCCATTGAAATTCAGAATAAGTGTCAATAATATGATAAATATTTTAATTTTCCAAAATATGCTAAATGAAATGCATCAATTTGCCAAATTGCATTCCTTTGGGTAGCTTTAGGATCAGTTTTTACAGCTAAAGGACCTTGAGTATAAAAAGGACAAGCAGGACATTTTTTAAATAATTTCCTTAGCTTGTTATCAAGTAATAGAGATTTTAAGCCCCTACTATTAATATGGTGTTCCTTATGAAATTGAGGCTTCCAACACATTTCCTATCAGTAATTGATCAATTTCTGCATTTCCTTCTGCTAATGGCCCAGGTAACCCAATATGGGATCATATATGGATAATAATACAAAGTGGGCAATTTTGTTCTTGGGTTGCCTGTTGTAATTGTGTGAACAGCAAAGTCAATTCTGAATTATCAGGAATAGTTCAACAGTTTCTAAATGCAATACAACCCTTTCTGCGTATTGGGAATCAGTAATTACGTTGAGAGGTTCTTCAGATCTAACACAACCATCAGAGTGGCACACAGCTCTGGTTTCTGACCTGATTCATAAGGACTTTAAACAGCCTTGCTGATGTTCCCTGCTTTATAACCAGACATTCCTGGTTCATTTGCATCAGTATAAAATGTAAGGGCCCAGAAATAGGTGCCTTTTCACTATGCGGGGAAGAATGCATTCAGTTCTTTTCATAAACTGAATCTGCTTACTTTTTGGATATTTGTTGTTAATTTCCCCTAAGAAATTACTACAAGCTCTTTACCAATCATCATTCATCTCCCACATTTGTCTGATTTCAGGATTGATGTAGGGTACTACAATTTCAGCACATTTAAGTCTGAGTCACCTTGTAAAACTTGAAACAAAGCAGTTAACCCTTGAATAGACAATCCAATTGTAGATCACACCCAGTTAGTATCACCCAATAATTTTTGGAAATCATTAAGATCATTCAATGGATCTCTCCTAATCTGTACCTTCTGTGGCTGAATTCTCTGTTTATTTAATTGAAATCCTAAATAACTAACAGAATCTCTTCTTTCTAATTTTTCAAGAGAAGTTTGTAATCCAGAACAGGGTAAATTTTTTCTGTACTACATTAAACATGATTTCGAAGGTATCTGTATCAGAAGCAGTCAATAAAATATCAATAATATGATGATAAATAATAGATTGAGGAAATTGTTTACATACCACTTCCAGTGGTTGATTTACAAAAATATTGACACAACGCTGGGCTATTTATTTTATTTTATTTTATTTTTTTTAGTTTTTCAAGACAGGGTTTCTCTATATTGCTTTGGAGGCTGTCCTGGAACTAGCTCTGTAGACCAGGCTGGTCTCAAACTCACAGAGATCTGCCTGCCTCTGCCTCCCGAGTGCTGGGATCAAAGGTGTGCACCAACAACACCTGGCTATTTAACATTTAAGATTAATATCTATTTACAGGCTAGGCATTATTATAAGTAGGAGCCATAAAGGCAATTTTTTCTCTATCCTGTTCCTGTAAAGGAATACTAAAGAAACAATCCTGTAAAACAACACTAAATAGGTCAGTTAGGATTTTAAGATTTTGAAAAATTATAGATACATCAGCCTTAGCATCTAGTAGGCCTGAAACCTCAGTGCCATTTGCTTGTGATTTTAGCTCATCAATATAAACAGTTTGCCAAATTACTTTCTTTCTTGTATTTTTAAAACCTTCTATGCTATAATTGGAGCTTTTTTACCTTTAAAATATGGCGGCAACAATTGAGCAATTCTACCACCAGCTGCTATCTGCAAAGTCTTTTATACATAAGCCATCTATAAAAGCATGAAAACAATCTATAGGATTTTAAAATGCAACCTTAGGCAATATTCATGGAGTATTTTTGTAAAATCTTACAAAAAGGATCCTTTTTGGTAGGTTCCCAAGTAACACATTAATCCAACTTGCCAGTTATTAACAGTGTGGATCAAACAATTTACCTATATTTTATTTAACGGAGAAACAATTCTGTAAGCTGTGGTGATATATTATTAGTCTTTGGGTCTTTGATTTTTCCTTACAACAGTAAGCTTTTAATCACTGAGAGATTATTCTTTATGAGCTTTTACCTTAGTAGCCATCTGATAACCTAACAACCTACTCTTTCAGATGTTACATTTTTATAGAATTTAACCTGGAAAGTTTAGAAAGCAACCTAAAGAGCAGAGGCAAATTCTCAGTGATGATGAACAGACAAGATATAGATTAAGTAATATAATTTAAAATCATGAATTTTGTTCTTTTGGTTCTCTATTATGAAAATCAAACATTTATCTAAGCATCAATTAGATAAGCAAGAGAAAACGTCCTCCATACAATGAATTACGAACATCTGGAGATTCAAACAGCATTTGACTAAACACTTCATGCTTTGACCATAAGCATCCTTTCCCAGAAGCTGGGCTTGTTTAAACGCCCACTTTCTCCCCTGAAGGGACCATTGGAGGAGGTATTCCCACTATTGGGGAAAAACAAAAAACATTTCCCACGAAGGGTCTCTTTGGGTTATTTCCGCTCTGAGGGAAAAACAATAACAAAATGTTAATAACCAAATTAAGCAAACAGACACAATTGTAAGCTCTGGGCCACTGCCCTCGCCCAGGCCCCACCCGCTGACTGTGTAATTCAGAAGCGTACCCAGACAGCTCTGCGGTTAACCATCATCACTTTCTTATATGAAAGGAAGAGCCTTTGTTCTTCCTTGATATCGGCTGGGAAGAGCCTCTTTCCTGTGTTTTCATTTTACGGAGCCTTTTAATTTTTAGGCCTTGATTCAGTATTTTCCCTTTTACTGAGAAAATCCTTTTTTCTTGATTAAACATTTCTCCCTTTTCTGTAAGAAACTTCCTGGTATTTCCTTCCCTTCCCTCTTCTCTACTGGGAAGTTTCCTTTTTTACTTCCTTCCCTTCCCTCTTCTCTACTGGGAAGTTTCCTTTTTTACTTCCTTCCCTTCCCTCTTCTCTACTGGGAAGTTTCCTTTTTTACTTCCGTCCCTTCCCTCTTCTCTACTGGGAAGTTTCCTTTTTTACTTCCTTCCCTTCCCTCTTCTCTACTGGGAAGTTTCCTTTTTTACTTCCTTCCCTTCCCTCTTCTCTACTGGGAAGTTTCCTTTTTTACTTCTGTCCCTTCCCTCTTCTCTACTGGGAAGTTTCCTTTTTTACTTCCGTCCCTTCCCTCTTCTCTACTGGGAAGTTTCCTTTTTTACTTCCGTCCCTTCCCTCTTCTCTACTGGGAAGTTTCCGTTTTCCTTTTTGATTCCTTGTGCAGGAGCCATTTTGTTTTTAAGCATACAGTCAAGCTTCTAGCCTTTGCTATCCTAACTGTCTCATCTGATGGAGGAGGAGCATCATCTCACTTTCACTGTGCTGGCAAACAGCTTTCCTGTCGACGTGAGGGAGCAGTCTCCTCTGCTGCCTGACCATTTCTAGCCTGAGTGTCTTCCCTTTCCCGGTCCTGTTACTTCACATACAGCTTTAAGTGACTCCTCGCTCTGCTAAGGCTCCAGAGCGTTTGAAATTGAATTACTTAAAGACCAGTGTTTAACAGTGTGGGCTCTCCTCTCTGCTGAGCTCTCATACCTTGCTTCTATACCTTCAGTTTCACCGGATTCCTGCGGCAATGCTTTTTAATTAATACCCAAAGCTCTGCTTTTTAATTAATACCCAAAGCTCTGTGAACTATTTTTCCTTCACTTTCACGCCATTCCTTTTTTTTTTTTTTTTTGATAATTTTTTTAATTTAAATTTGAAACAAGCCTGTTTTACATGTCAATCCCAGTTCCCACACCTCCCATCCTCCCTTCTTCCCCCCACCAATCCCCATCCCATCCCCTTTCTGCTCCCCAGGGAGCAGACTTCCATGGGGAGTCTTCAAAGTCTGTCATATCATTTGGAGCATGGCCTAGGCCTTCCCCCATGTGTCTAGGCTGAGGGAGTGTCCCTCTGTGTGGGATGGGCTCCCAAAGCTATTTGTATACTAGGGATAATACTGATCCACTACCAGAGGCGCCATAGACTGCCCAGTCCTCCTAACTAACACCACATTCAGGGAGTCTGGGTCCGTCCTATACTTGTTTCCCAGCTATCAGACTGAGGTCCATGAGCTCCCCCTTGTTCAGGTCAGCAGTTTCTGTGAGTTTCTCCAGCCTGGTCTTGACTCTTTTGCTCATCAATTTTCCCTCTCTGCAACTGGATTCCAGTTCAGCTTAGTGTTCAGCTGTGGGTGTCTGCGTCAGCTTCCATCAGCTACTGGATGAAGGCTCTAGGATGGCATATAAGGTAGTCATCAATCTCATTATCAGGGAAGAGCACTTAAGGCAGCCTTTCCACTATTGCTTAGATGTTAGTTGGGGTCATCCTTGTAGATCTCTGGACATTTCCCTAGTGTCAAATTTCTCTTAAAACCTATACTGTCTCCCTCTATTAAGGTATCTCTTTTCTTGCTCTCCTCTATTCTTTCCCTGACTCAATCTTCCTGCTCCCTCATGCCCTCCTCTCCCCTCCTCTTCCTCCTAACTCTCTCTCCCCTCCCTACATGTCCCCAATTTGCTTGGGAGATCTTGTCCCCTTCCCCTTCTCCAGGGTAACATATATATTTCTCTTAGGGTCCTCCTTGTTTCCTAGCTTTTCTGGCAGTGTGGATTGCAGGCTGGTGATCCTTTGCTCTATGTCTAAAAGCCATATATGAGTGAGTGCATACCATGTTTATCTTTTTGTGAGTGGGTTACCTTACTCTTAGGATGGTGTCTTCTAGTTCCATCCATTTGCTTGCGAATTTCAAGATTCATTTTGTGCATGTGCGTGCGTGCGCCCCCTGCCCCTCCCCTGCTGAGCAGTACTCCATTGTGTAAATGTACTACATTTCCTCTATCCATTCTTCAGTTGAGGGGCATCTAGATTGCTTCCAGGTTCTGGATAGTATAAATAATGCTGTTATGAACACAGTTGAACAGATGGCCTTGTGCATCTTGGGTATGTGCCTAAGAGTGGAATGACTGGATCTTGAGGTAGACTGATCTCCATTTTCCTGAGGAACTGACATACTGATCTCCAAAATGGCTGTATGGGTTTGCAGTCCCACCAGCAGTTGGGGAGTGTTCCCCTTTCTCCACATCCTCTCCAGCATAGACTGTCCTTGGCGTTTTTTTTTTTTTTTTTGTTTTAGCCATTCTGACAAGTCACTCCATCCCTCTTAACAGGCATTTTAATAACTGCATAGACTGTTGTTCCTGAGATGAGAAGTTTCCCATGTTCCTGCTGATCCCGGCATTCCCTTACCCTGAGGATACTTGTCCTCCAGTTCTTAAACTGGCCGCTCCTCTGTGGTCCTTCAGCAGATCCCTTCTACAAGCCACATGTTGAATAGAGCATTTGACAAGCACATGCAAGGCCCTGGGGTTCATCCTAAACAACAAAGAATAAACTGGGCCACACCCCAGTCCCTCACAGGGAGGACTCTAGGCAGAGCTGTGCCACTGAGCTACACCCAAGCACCTGTACTTTTTGAGACCGGGTCTCACTCTTTAGTCCAATCCCACCTTGAACCTGCAGCCCTCCTGCCTTCCAAGTAGCTTGGATGAGAGGCCTGAGGCACACACACATAGCTTTTAGTAGATATTCTCCGGAAAGCCTAAGATGTCAGGAGTAGGGGACAGAGACACAGGCCATGCAGAGAAGTTAGGTTTATAAAGCAGAGCGGGAGATTTCATTAAAGACATTTTAATATAGACTTCAAGTTAGCAGGCCAGTTAGCAGGAGAGGTGCTCAGAGGGAAAACAAGACCCACTCAAGTGTGAGCGATGATGAACCCAGGGAGAGCCTCCTGGAAGTGTCTCAGCATCAGCCTCACACCATTTGGCAGCTCGCAAGTTTTGCACGGAAAGGGCCTCCTTTCATCTCTCCCCATTGATTGATTGGGTGGGTTGGGGAGGGGCACAGGGTATCTTAGAGGGTTCTCTCTTTACCATGTGGGGCCCAAAGGCTGAGCTCAGGGCCTCAGGCTTGGTGGAAATTGTACCCACTCAGCCAAGCCACCGGCCCCTTTTTCTTCTTGACAATTGGGTTCATAGTTTGGTTCTGGTGGTGACTTGGATGAGATTATAACCTATAAGGAAAAAAAACAAGAAAGAAACAAAACACAGAAAATCACTAGGATCATGCACGGGGCTCTGGTGAGAAAACAAAACAAAACAAAACAAAAAAAATAAAAACAGGTTTCCAGTTGCTGAGTCTTTTTGGCTTTCGGTTTTTTGAGACTGGGACTCCCTCAGCAGACCAGGCTGTCCTGAACTCACAGACATCCACCTGCCTCTGCCTCCCAAGTGCTGGGATTAAGGGGGAGGGCCACCACCACCCAGCCTGTGCTAAAATTTTAAAACAGGGATTGACTTTTGTTTTATGTGTATGAGTATTCTACCTCCATGTATGTGAGACACTGTATGTGTGTCTGGTGCCCAAAGAGGTCATAAGAGGGCAGCGGATCCCCTGTACCTGGAGTTACAGATTATTTGGGGCTGCTGTGTGGATTCTGGGAACTGAACGTGAGGCCTCTGCAAAAGAGCCCATGCTCTTAACCACTGAGCCTTTTCTTCAGCCTCTGTTGTTGTTGTTGTTGTTATTATTATTATTGGGGGGTATCCGTGCACTATAGCACATATAAGATCAGAGAAAGCCTTCCTCCATTGAATGGGTCTGGAAATCAGACTCAAGTCATCTGACTTTGCAGCAAGTGCCTTCCACAAGAAGCCATCGCATCATGTTGTGGAGTATTTGTCTAACTATGTAAAGATGGGTTGCCGCTTTACCTTGCCTGACTAAGGCACCTGATTGGTCTAATAAGCTGAATGGCCAGTAGTGAGGGAGGAGGTATAGACAGGACTTCTGGGCAGGGAACGTAAGTAGGAGCAGGAATTTAGGCTTGGGAAGAAAGAAAAAGAGGCATCAGGGAGGTAGGTGCCAGGGGCCAGACAGGGAGGAAGCAGGAGGGTAGGGCATGCAGAATGCCAGCACTGAGGCAAAATGTGGGCGAGTAGAAACAGGTTAGACTAAGTTAGAAGACTTGTGGGACAAGCCTAAACTAAGGCTGAGCATTCGGAACAGTAAGTCTCCGTGTCGCTATTTGGGAGCTGGTTAGTGGCCCAAAGAGAATTCTAACTACGCCATTGCCCCAGCAACCTCCATTTTCTATAGCTTCTGCCTTACTGAACAGAGCCCCAGACCTAATCTATCTAGGGCCGCGAGCCGCAGTCTGCTTTGTTGGGGGTGGGGGCACAGAGGGCCTGAGCTTGGATATTGGGCGGTCATGATGTAAAGGCAACCAGGACAAGATGATGTCACTGTCTGAGACATTAAGCCCCGTACAAGGGCAGAGCGATGGTGCAGTGTGTACCTACAAGCCTGACAGCCTGAGTCCAATCCCTGAAACCCACATGGCACCTAGCAACCTCCACAACAAGCCCTGGCAGGCAGGTGCAGAGAGAATAAACAAAGGAATATAGAAAAGTATAATCCCAGCACTTGGCAGGCAAAGGCACGTGGATCTCTGTGATTTGGGGGCCAACTTGGTCTACATAGAGAGATCTTGCCTTAATAAAAACAAGTGAAATCTAAGCCAGAATCTTATAGCAATTTAATCATGGCCTGTGAGTCCAGATGTCAGAGAACTCGTCTCCATCACTTTAATAATGACATGGGGAGTAGGAAACAGGAGAATCCAAGATGAAAGCTGGACGCATCTCCAGAGGCCGTCCTTAGAAGGAAGAGAGTCCACCCACTCCTGTCCAAGCCTTTGTGTGACAGTCAGCCAACAACCCCAAATACTATCTGCAGTTTAGTTGGTTCTGTCAGCACTTAGTCTCATTCCTCTGGTGCTGAAGATATGGATGCCCAGAAGGGTTCAGTAGCGCATGAAAGGTCACACAGCTAGGACGTAGCAGGGCCAGCTTAGGGAGTCAGCCACAGGGCACGGTCTGTGTGATGATAGCTTACACTGGTGGGAACCACACAAGGCACTGTGAGCATCCGGAAGAAGAATAATCAAAGTGTCCACCCAGAAAAGAGAAGCAGAGAAGCTGAAATGAGTTATTCCCCACGCAGAAAAACAGGGAAAGGCATTGCAGCTACCGGGAACAGCAAATGCGAAGGGACAGGGGCCGGAAAGAGTCTGGGAAGAGAAAAGGGGGAGAAGTGGCAAGTGAGAGAACAGGCTGCAACGCAGGGCAATAGGGGCCGTGGTGGCTTCAGTGCAGAGGGAGAAGCCACTCGGCACATTGGCCCTCTCCCCATTTACTGCGGTGCCATGCCATCGTGTGCTGTATCCAGGGATGTCACTTCCCCGTTGAGAGCATCTATAAAGGAGCTGATATAATGATTCAGTTTAAAGATGAAGGCAAAACTAACAGGTGTAGAAGGCAGAGTCCCCCCAAGGAATGCTTGTAAGGATGGAGGCTAGACCAGAAGGCTGCTGGTCTGATAAGAAGTGTTCTTCCCTAACTCCTTTAGAGCAGGGGGCTGGTATGCAGGGGAGGGAAGAGGCAGGGTGGACGGAGGAGGTGGGGTGGGTCCTGGATGGGAAGCCAGGCTAGGGATGGACTGAGACCTCCCTCCAGGGGGATGGCCCCACCCCAGTGCATAACTGGCTCTCATGCAGAGCCTGGAGCTCAGTGCCTCCCACTGGAACTATTAACATGGCCCCCAGGGACCTCTGACACCAGCTCTGGGCTGTGGGGATTAAGGCTTTAAGGACCGAGGCTGTGTGAGCACCCATGGGCCTCAAGCCCTTTGCAGCAGCAGCTTCCTCTTCTGTAGTTCATTGCATGCTTGATATTTGCTATCATTGTGTATAGCTTTGTACCAAGCCTAAATCTTCTTCTTTAGAGCAAAAGGGGTATTGTGGTGATATATTCACAACCCCCCGACCGGCAGCACTGACCAAAGCCTTTTGGGCATGGTGGCAGTGCAGGCATGACCAGTTAAAAGAAAGGGGCAGGGGCTCAGGGCACACCTTTGGGTCTCAGAGGACATCTGGGTGGCAGGGTCGCATGGCCGGGGCAGGACCCAGCAAGTCATTTGTTTTGTGTAAGTTCTTTCCCTAAATAAACTCCACCTTAATGATACTGGTCTAGTGAATCCTGATCTGCACTTAGCACCTCTCTGAGCTGGTGGGGTGGGAGGGGTTAAGGGTGCCCAGTCCTTGAGCTGCAGGGGGTGGGGAGACCCAGAGAGATAGAGGGACAGAGATAGTGGAGACAGAGACCAAGACTGAGAGAGACAGGCAGGCAGGCAGGCAGGCACAGGTGTGCAATACCACACCTACTTTGTGCAAGTCTGGGATGGAACCCAGGCCCTGTGTATGCAAGGTGAGCATTGCAACTGAACAACAGCCCTCAAACCCACTGTGTAGCAGAGGGCGGCCTGGAACTCCTGATTCTCCTGTCTCCACCTCCATGCTGGCATTGGTCATTCGTTGTATCCATCTAGACCCTAATTAGCCTGTAGCTGTGGAGCAGGTCACATGGCCAGCCCTTCTGTCATAGCAGTCTATCCTTCGTCCCCATTTCATGGGAAGGGAAACTGAGGCAGGCTGCGATGGACTCGTGCTCCGGGTGTACATCACAGGGGTAGATGGGGCAGTTGCTCCAAGGATCCTGAGTGCTCCTTTGTTGTTTTCACCCATTTTATTTGAGCCAGTCATCTTGTGGCCGTCCGACAGGAGGCAGCCGCAGAGTTCTCGAGGACGGCCTGCCGAGTCACGGCACCAAAGTTGTTCTTTTGTTTTGCTACCGCCTATGAAACACAAACACCAGACTCAGCGCCCATGTGGAGTTTATTGATAGAGAGGAGAGAAGGTGGGGTAGCTGGTGGCCAACCAAAAGCAGGAGAGAGAGAGAGAGAGAGGAGAGAGAGGAGAGAGAGAGAGAGAGAGAGAGAGAGAGAGAGAGAGAGAGAGGAAGGGAGAGCAGAAGAGAGAAAGAGGGAGAGGGAGAGAGGGCGCGCTTGGCACGCTTGCTTTAAAAGGGAAATTTGCGCAACAGAACTTAGTCCCCTGTGCAGCCAGGTAACGCGTGCAGGTAACTTGCGATGACAGCTGGTTTCTAACATCTACCTTGTCTTCAACTCCATGAGAGACCTGAGATGGCTATAATATTATCCAACTAAACGGGAAGTGCAGAGGAAACAGTTTCCAAAACTACAGGCACGACAGACACATCTGGCTGCCTGGACAGTCACCCAAGTTTCCCTGCAGTGTTGGGGCATCCATCTTTGGCCCACAGGCCCAGAATGTCTGACAGACCTTCCTGTGAAGCAGGAATTTTGAAGGACTGTCCCACCTTGTCTTGGCAAAGTTCAGCAGTTGCCTTCTTTGTGTCCTGCTTGTCCAATTTGGAGAGCACATTGTCAATAGTTTCTTTTTTTTTAATTTTTATTTTTTTATTTTCTTGTTATTTTTTCTTATTTTACATATTGATCCCAGTTCCATCTCCTTCCCTCCCATGCCCCCCCATGCCTCTTTCATCCCATCCCCCACACCACAGGGAGGGTGATGCCTTCCAGGAGGGATCATCAAAATCTGTCAAGTCATTTGGAGTAGGGTCTAGGCCCTCCCTCCTGCCTCTAGGTTAAGGGAGTATCCCTCCATGGGGAATGTGTTCCCAAAGTCCTTTCATGCACCAGGGATACATCCTGGTTCCACTGTCAGAGGTGCCTTAGACTGCCCAGGCTTTCTAACTGAGACCCATGTTCAGGGGGTCTGAGTTGGTCCAATGTTGGTTTCCAAGCTGTCAGTCTGGGGATCCATGAGCTCCCCCTTGTTCAGGTCAGCTGTCTCTGTAGGTTTCTGCAGCCTGGTCTTGACCTTATTTTCTGCATCTGGATTCCAGGAGTTCCGCTCAGTGTTTAGCTGTGGGTGTCTGCTTCTGTTTCCATCAGCTACTAGATGAGGGCTCCGTGATGGTGGATAAGTTATTCATCAACTCATTATCAGGGAAGGGCATTTAAGGTAGCCTTTCCACTGTTGCTCAGATTGTTACTTGGGGTCATTCTAGTAGGTCTCTCTTCAAACCTATAACGGCTCCCTCTATTATGGTATCTCTCTCTCTCTCTCTCTTCCTCTCATCTACTCATCCCCTGACTCCATCTTCCTAGTCCCACATGTTCTCCTCCCCTCCCCCTTCTCTTTCTCCTTACTCCCTCCCCCTCACTGACCCCCCCCCACACTCCCAATATGCTCAGGAGAGCTTGTTCCTTTTCCCCTTCTGTGAGGGACCTTGTATGAATCTCTTAGGTTCCTCCTTGTGTCCTAGTTTCTCTGGCCGTGTGTATTATATAGGCTGGTGATCCTTTGCTTTATGTCTTAAATCCATATTAACCATGATTGGGTTACCTCATTCAGGATGGTTTCCTCAAGATCCATCCACTTGCCTGCGAATTTCAAGATTCCATTGTTTTTTTCCTCAGAGTAGTATTCCATTGTGTAAATGTGCCATATCTTCTTTATCCATTCTTCAGTTGAGGGGCATCTAGGTTGCTTCCAGGTTGCAAGGGCAGTTTCTTGCCCAAATGGCTGCTTTGCCACAGTGAAAGCAAACTCCATATGGAGTTTCTTCAATGCCCATCACCCTTTATGAAGTAAATTGGTGCTGCCAGGAGTAGATGTGTTTTACTCTCATGAAAACCTAATGTTATTAAAACATTATAATGTCATATTCTGTAGGTCTTTGAAGTGTTTGAAGACCATGTATCTATTTAAAATATATGTGTTTAGTCTTGAACACGACTACAAGTTTGATTGTCACAGATGACTAAATACTTGACTGCATTTTCTTATCCTAAATAACTTTCAAGGACGAAAATTTTACATTTTAAAGGAACTACATAGGTACAATATCTTATCAAGAGTAAAAACATATATACAATATAACAAAATAACCTTAAATTTGTATCAATCTATAAAAATTTAAACCAATGTAAAACATTAAAGACTAGTAGTTGTTTCTTTATTTTGAAAGTAAATTCAATAATCTACCCTTTTTATCTTATATTCATCCTTTTTCTTTTCAGAATGAGATCCCTGAATCTAATCTCCTCTGTTCAGGTTTTTCTTGACCATTGCCAATACCAACTTTTAACCAACACCACTAAACAATGAAAAACATCCATAACTCAGCAAATGACCAAAAACTGTCTACCCCACATCTTGGGATCTTGGGAATGTGGGCTTCACGTTCTCTAGACTGCTTCCTATTTCCTGGAGGGAGGGCATCTCTAGGAGACCCTGAGAAAATTGATGTAATTGTCAAGTCCTGGGATAACTAGCTGTATCATTTGTTCTCCAGCGTCTGTGTGATGGGAAAGTGCAGGGCTTATCTGGAATACTGACTGGAGTAGGGAATGAAGCTGGACCCTCTCAGCCAGCATTTTTGAAATTGTTCTGGATGGAGAATTTTGAGGTAGCATTTTCATAGTGTGGATCATCAGGGATAGTTGTCTTCTTTTGGTATCTGATTCTTTTTTTCCTGAAAACATACAAACATTTAAAGGTAACATAGCCAGATGGTGGTGGTGTACAGCTTTAATGCCAGCACTCAGGAGGCTGAGGCAGGCAGATCTATGTGAGTATGAAGCCAACCTGGTCTACAGAGCAAGAGCCAGTACAGGCTCCAAATCTACCTGTCTCAAAAAACCAAAACATTTTATATAAGTGTGTGTGTATATATATAATATCATAAGTATATGCATTATCACAAGTATGGAATGTGCAGAGTGTACAAGTCAGTTAAAGATGATTTTTTTGTTTTTTCTTTGAACAGGGAAAAGGCATTTGTTAACCTTTTAAGTTTGTTTGGACTGTATAACCAAACTGTAATATGAATCTCTACCCATGCTATATGAATGGATGGCATGTAATAATAAGTTGTAAGGACTATGTAGCCACGAGATTTATCATTTCTCATCTTGTCTCAGAGCAGTTCCCATGTCAAAAGGTCAGTTTATACATATCCTGTCTTGTATGTTTTCTTTTCTTTCTTTTTTATGTTTGTAGCCAGGATCTCAGGAGGTCTCCACCAGTCAAATTTAATCCCAATTAACTTTGAAGGACTCTATGGCTTCCATTTCCAGTAGAAACAAATGCATAACCTCTCCCCCAGTGCAATTCATTTTTCAACTTCCATTCTGGAGCCAAGACATCTCTAAAGTATTTAGGCTGTTTTAACTCAGCAGTCCTTCCATAATACAATGTCTCTCAGCAGCTGCCCTGTCCTCGTCAGCATTCAAAAAATTCAGCCAACAAAGCCCCATACAGGATCCAGACGCCCTGTGCATTTCCCATCCTTGCATGCCTTATTTCATTTTATTTTAATTTACTCTCTCCTACCCAGGGCTTTCTCTAGAAGTTCTACCTAGCTATCTTTTTTTTTCTTTCCAAGACAGGGTTTCCCTGTGTGGCTTTGCAGCCTGTCCTGGAACTCACTCTGTGGACCAGGATGGCCTCGAACTCACAGAGATCCACCTGCCTCTGTCTCCCAAGTGCTGGGATTAAAGGTATGCACCACCAATGCCTTGATGGCCACTTAGCTTTTTTAATTAAACCAATCACAGTGGCATATCTTCACAGTGTAATCAAATATCTCACAACAGTACACATTAGATCAAGAGATGTAGGGGCCATCAACTTTTTCCTTGAGACTATGGTGGTCTGACGGGATGAATATGCAGCCACTGTCCTTAGTGCTGTATTTATCTGACAGCTGGACTCACCAGGACATTGCCCCCTGTGGGTGCCTCAAATCCATTCTGGCCTTTAGCTTAGAGACCCATGCTCCTGGCCACATGACCTTCTTTTCCATACACAATGGTCAGAAGCAGAGTAAACGCATACCCATGTTCATGACATGGCAGCCAGCATTCCTCAGAGCATCATCTCCCAAGTACCAGGATAACAAATGTGCCAGCATAACTGGCCCATTGCATCCTCAATTTACAGAGTACAAGAGTAACAAACTGTTTCTGGTTCATTTCATTCTGTTTATGGAAGTGTGGAATTTTAGAATTCATCCTCTGCCATTTTCCTGAGAATATTTATTTTCATTTCTTTAATTTTGAGAATTCCTTTCTCTATTTAACCATGCTGTCTGTCCTGGAACTGTCTCTGTACCAGCCTGGCCTCAAACTCAGAGATACACTTGCTTCCTTACTGAGTGCTGGGCTTAAAGGTGTGCAATGCCATCACTGCCCAGCTAAGATTGTTCTAGAAAGTAAAGAGAGCTGGGCACAGTGCTCTTGGCAGTGATCCCAATACATAGGAAGATGAGGCTGGAACATCTCCAGGATTCTGAGGTCAATCTGGGCTATTTAATGAATCAGACTCTTTAGTAGAAAGAGAGGGGGGGGGGAGAGAAGAGAGAGAAGGAAGAGAGAAAGGAAGGACAAGAAAAAGGTAAGAATAAAAATGAGGTGGAGGGGGAGTCTGAGGAAGCTGAAGCTGAAGAAGGGGAGGAAGAGGAAGGTAGAGGAATCTGTCTGTCCTTGCAACATATTACTCAATGTCCACACTGTGCCCACCCATCTATATTGGATAGCGTGGCCACATGATCTCAGCAAGTTGAAGACAAGTATTCGTCTTCAACTGAGGAAGAAGTAAGAATGTAACTAACAGTGGTCATGTAACAAATTCGACTGCTGCAGAAAAGGCAAACACAAACACACAAACAGCACAGGGCACAGCTGTAAGAGCTGAGGATGGAAAGCCAGGTATGGTGGCTCACTCCTTAAATCCTAACACTCATCAAGCAGAACAGGCTGACTCTGAGTTCCAGGCAAGGCTGAGCTACACACTGAGACCCTGTCTCAAAAACAAAACAAAGCAAAAATTGAGCGTGTTGGTCAGAGGTGCTAAGTAGGCCGAAGAGGCTCTTGGGGAACAGATCTCAGTCTCTATGTAATGATCAACAAGGATGCTGATTTTATCCTCCATACAGTGGGGAGACAGAAAGGAGGAGGGCTTTTATGTACATATTTGTGGCTTGAACCCAGGCTCTTGTTCATGCTGGGAAGTGCTCTACCACTGAGTCACACCTCAGCCCCTCACTGGGGGATTCTAGGCAGGGGCTCCACCACTGAGTCACACCTCAGCCCCTCACTGGGGGATTCTGGGCAGAGGCTCTACCACTGAGTTATACCCCAATCTCCCAGCTGGGGATTTTCAAACTGTCTTTCCTACTTACTTTCCCCAGAACATCATGAAGAACACTAGTCGACCTTTGGCTTTACTAAACAAGGAAACTAAATCCAAGGATGCCACCTTTTGTCCAAAGCCACATGCCTTCAGAGCAAAGCCAAGCTGAAAACCAGCCTGAAGCTCTGGTGTTCTCGGTGTTGACCTATACATGTCCTTCACTCTTTTCCAGAGTGGGGTCAACAGTGGGTTGGTGCGTGCCAAAGACTCCATCACCAGCTTGAAGGAAAAGACTACGAGGGTTAATCAGCACGTTCAGACCCTGCAGGTATGACACTCGAGGCCCCTGTGCCCCTCGGGTGGCCTCTTCCTCCAGAGCTAAGGTCCCGCCTCGGAGCCTTCTTTCACCATAGCGCATGCCCAGCCCCCAGGAGGATAAGACCCTGCTCCCCCTGGTAAGCTTTCCCACTGCCTCTGTGTAACTCCGCCTCCCTCCCATGATCAAGAGCGAGTGCTCTGTGCTGAGTGAGAACCTGGAAAGAAGGCGGCAGGAGGCAGAAGAGTTGGAGGGGTACTGCAGTCAGTTGAAGGTGAGCCCCTGTGGGAGGAAGCTGTGGAGAGAAAGTGATTAGAAGGGCAAGGAGCATGAGGGCTGGGGATGGGGCTCAGTTGGGAGAGTGCTTGCCTAGCGTGCAGAAAGCCCTGGGTTGAATCCCAGCATGGCATTTAGCTGAGTGAGGGAGCACAACCTATGATCTGCACTTGGATGCTGAACTCTGGGAGCTGTATAACGAGTTGGAGGTTCGGGGTGTTAAGAATAAAGAATAATGGGTTGGGACCGAGAGTGGCAGGTCCCCGGGCCACGCTGGGACCAGGAGGATCACAGTCCTTGGGCCGGCACTGGACCATCTGGAGAAAAGTTTTATTGAGGGGTAGGTAAGAAAATAAGGGAAAGAGACACAGAGGAAGGACAGAAGACAAGGGGGGGGGATAGGAAAGGTCCTGTAGACACGCCTGAGAATTAGTAGGAAAGACAGCGTAGGTGGGCAGGGTCTGTCTTTTAAAGGGTCCTTTGTACCTGCATGCAGAGTAGTAGACGCGGAACCCTGCCCCAGAGCATTCTACCAGGTGACAGGCAGGCCAACATAACGCCTGAATCCTCACAAAGGATACATGAGATCCTCTCTTCGCTACCGACAAGTGACTCTCTCTTCTGGCTTCCATGAGCACAGTGTGCATGTCATGCACATACGTGCACGCTTATGAAATATCTTTACACATAATATTTTCTTTATCTTTTTGGGTTTTGAAGACAGGGTTTCTCTATGTAGCTCTGGCTGTCCTGGAACTCACTCTGTACGCCAGGCTGGCCTTGAACTCAGAGCTCCACCTGCCTCTGCCTCCTGAGTGCTGGGATTAAAGGCGTGCACCGCCATTGCCCAGCTCATAAGAAATATTTTTTTAATCTTTTAAATGTAAAACAAAAGGAGCACAGGCGTAGTGGGATGGCCAAAAGGACAGGACAGGACAGGTATGGCTAGGGAAGAGGCCTGGCTGGGAAGCAGGTGCATCTTACCTGGGGCTGGCGCTATGCAAATAAGGAGGCTGCTGGTTGGGGGCAGAACCGGAATGGGAAGGCAGGGCCTCCGCCCTGATGTTCTGACCCAGGAGAACTGCCGCAAGGTGGCGCGCTCGGTGGAAGATGCTGAAATCAAAACCAGTGTCCTGAAGCAGAACTCTGCCTTGCTGGAGGTACGAGAGTGTGGTGTGGAGGGGTCCCGAGCTAGTGGGAAGTTTGGGTGGAGCCTAGGGATGGGTGTTGGAGCAACTGGGGAGAGCAGGGTCAAGTGTGTAGAGCTTGCACAGCCTCCAGGAGCTGAGGAGGGTCGGATCTGACTGTGGAGCTTGGAGGTCGGGCTGAAGGGACCCATGGGAGGAGCGAAGAGGGAGGGACCAGAGTGGAGCCTGAGGAATCTGAGTTTGGGAGCATGGAGCCCGAAGACCCTGCGTGCCGGGTGGGAGAGGGTCTAGTGTCAATACGTGCCAGCTTACTTTCCAACTAAACACTGAGAAAGCGTGTCGTGGTCCCTGAGATTCAGGGGCTGGTTTTTGACAGGCAGAGCAAGAGAGGAGGGGGTAGGCGGATTGCAGCCTTAGAAACAGCTAGCGGTTTCAGAGAAAATGGTATCTCCTTTCTTAATGACAGCCATGAGGCCAGTTAGACTGCAAGCATCCTTCCCAGTTTCCTCTTCCCACACCACTTTGCAGTCCCGGGATCCCTGGGGTGCAGATGGCTGAGGGTGACACGGCTGGATGCCCTGACTCATTGCCCTCCCCTGCCCAGGAGAAGCTAAGATACCTCCAGCAGCAACTGCAGGATGAGACGCCGCGGAGGCAGGAGGCCGAGCTGCAGGAGCTGGAGCAAAAGCTGGAGGCCGGCCTCTCCCGGCACGGCCTGAGCCCTGTCGTTCCCAATCAGGGCTGCTCCGGCCCACCCGGCAGCCCCGAGGAGTCCCCGCGGCCGCGAGGCCTGGCCTCCAGTGGCTGGGGCATGTCACTCCGGGCAGCGGAGGGGCCCTCGCTGACAGAGCAGGAGTTGCAGAAGGTCTCCACCAGCCTGGAGGAGCTGAGGTGGGCGGGGACCGGAGGAGGTGGGTGGACCAGCTCGCAGGTGGAACAAAGGGCGGGGCCTCCGCCCAGGGTGGAGGCTTTGTGGGCGGGGTTGGGTGAGGGTGGGAGGGTTAGTGTTTCCGAGGGGCTGCCTTAGGTAAGGGACGATTGGAAGACCTTGAGGGGTGGGACTTGGAGACTGAGGTGGGCGGGCCTTAGAGGAGCTAAGGGAGTGGGTGCCACAGCAGAACCTAGAAGAGGATTTGGGTGGTGGCATCAGTGATACAGGACTAATCTAGCACACAAAGGAAAAGAAAAAAAGGCGGGGCAGTGTAGTGCATGCCTTTCATCCCAGCACTGACAGGCAGAGGCTGGAGGATCTCTGTGAGTTCGAGGCCAGCCTGCCCCACATATAGAGTTCCAATACAATGAGAGATTTCTGAAACCACACTGCGAAGCTAGCCACACTAGCTAGCCTTAGAAGCCAGGCAGTGGTAAAACATACCTTTAATCCCAGCACTAGAGAGGAATGTAAGGTGGGAGGAGTCAGGAGCTGAGTCTGGGAGCAGTGCAGTAGGGAGCAGTCTGAGTGGACCCCCTTTTAGGGCGGGGCTTTGGGAGAGGCCAGAACTCTCTAGCTGCTGGTCGCTTTGCCTCCTTATCCTCGGGCAAACTTTGTTATATCATGAACAAAATATCACCACCAAATGAGGTGGAATGCATGCTCAAGTCTCCACCTACCCTTTCTCTCATCCCATTCCTCAGGAGGGAGGTGTCCTCCCTGGCAGCCCGGCGGCATCAGGAGGAGGGGACACTGCAGGAGGCCCTGAGGTCGCTGGGTGCCCTAGGTGGCCGGCTGGATGGCTTCCTGGGCCAGTGGGAGTGGGCACAGCGGGAACAGGCACAGTCTGCACGGGGCTTGCAAGAGCTGCGAGGACGGGCAGATGAGCTGTGTACTATGTAAGGGCTCAGCTGGTGCTGGAGGGGACACATGGGAAATTGGAGCCAACCCGAGGGTAGATCCTTGAGGAGAAAGGCCTGAACTATCTGCTGGGGCAAATGACCCATACCAAGAGGTGTGGCCCAGTGTAGAGCCCCTGCCTAGAATCCCCCAGCTGTGGATTAAGGGTGTGGCTTTGGGGTAGAATCCCTGTTTGTGATCCACCAGTAAGGAGTGAGGGCGTGGTCCGGCATTAGGACATTTGCCCTGCAGAAGCTCGGGCTCCTATCCCTGGTGGATATGGAGAGCCCATCAGCGCAGAGTACAGCATTGAAAGGCAGACTCTCCGGCTCCGGGCTGATAGTGGATGTTGCAAGCTATCCACATCGCTTGCTCTCCCATCTCAGGGTGGAGAGGTCAGCAGTGTCTGTGGCTTCACTGAAGAGTGAACTGGAGGCCCTGGGCCGAGTGAAACCGATTCTGGAGGAGCTGGGACGGCAACTTCAGAACACTCGAAGGGGTGCTGACCACATCTCGAACTTGGATCGGTCTGTCCAGGGCTCCTGTGCCCGCTGTGCCAGGTACGCAGAGAGGTAAAGCCTGTATTGTGGCGCATTGTCATTGTGAGAGATGTGCTTCTGTGGATTGCAGAGTTAGAGTCACGTTGCATGTGGGAACATATAAAATGAAACAAGGCCAGGCTTGCTGGTCTATGCTTTTTCAAGAAAGTTTTTCTATATAACAGCTCCTCAGACCAGCCTGGCCTCAAACTCACAGTGATGCACCTGCCTCTGCCTCCTGAGTGCCAGGTGCTGCCATTAAAAGCCTATGCTACCACTGCTTGGATGGTGGTTTATGTCTTTAATCCCAGTACTCTAGAGGCAGAGGCAGGGGGATCTCTGTGAATACAAGGCCAGCCTGGTCTACAGAGTGAGTTCCACCACAGCCAGGGCTATGTCAAAAGACCGTGACTCAACAAGCAAGCAAACAATAATAAATAAATAAAAAGAAATGACCAGATGGAGTGTAACCCAGGACTCATCCATCTGGTGACTGTCCCTTTGCAGCCAGGGGCAGCAGTTGTCCACGGAGTCCCTGCAGCAGCTGCTGGAACGTGCGCTGACCCCGCTGGTGGATGAGGTGAAGCAAAAAGGCCTGGCTCCTGCCTGCCCCAGCTGCCAGAGGCTACACAAGAAGATTCTGGTACCAGGGACCATGGGTTGCCCTGACCCGAGTTACTTTTGTGTTTGGCAGGGTGTAGGTAGTCTCTGCTCAAGAGTCCTGCTGGCTGTAGCAGGAACAGGAAGCCTGTATGGGAGCAGCAGGTCTTGCCTCTCTGCAGGCAGGAGGACAAAGAGTTTGGTGGCTGATGAGTTACAACCCAGTCACTCTGCTCTCTAGGGTCTGGCTCAAAGTGTATTAATGTGCTGGGGCTGGCTTTTTCTGGGACATATGGGGCTGTAGCTCATGGACATGGGCCCAATTTTCTGTAGCCCTTCAGGGAGGTCAGTGGACTCAGAGGGAGCCTGGATGTCACACTGAAGGACCCATTTATCCAAGTCACAGCTCTATAGCTGTTAGAACTTGAGGGACATAGAGGCACTGTGTGATGTTGGTCTATGGGATGATGGGATATACATTATAGTGAGCAACTGTAGGTACACATGGGAAGTCATGGCCTGGTGCATTGTGGGATACAGAGCTTAGTGCATGATGGGATGGATACTAGCCTAAGGGATGATGGGATATGAATTGTAGTGAGCTGCAGCCCCAGTACACAGAAAGACACAGGACATGGTGAATTGTGGGATACAGAACACTATAATGCTAGGGAATACAGGGCCTTGGAATGAAGAGATGTAGAAGGGCGCCATGCAATTCTGGGATCCACACAATACAGGCAATTCATAGGCAATAGGAGCACAGAACTTCCGATGTCACTCAGCTTGCTGGGACACTGGCCAGTGCATTGGGGACACTCACAGGCTTCCTGCGAGGTGCAGTTGGGGAGACCAGTGAATTGTGGGATTCCTGGGGGAATCCCCAAACTCAAGGCCTGATAGGTTACTTTGGGTGGTATGTGGGCTCCATGCAACCCAGATCCCCCTCCACCCCTAGCCCAGTCCAGCAAGCCCAGCGGCGCCTACACTCCTCTCCCCAGGAGCTGGAGCGCCAGGCCTTGGCCAAACAGGTCAGGGCAGAGGCCCTGAGCTCCACCCTTCGGCTGGCCCAAGACGAAGCCGTTCGGGTCAAGAACCTACTGCTGACGGACAAGATGAAGCCGGAGTGAGGATGGAGGCAGAGGGCATGGGAGGAGGGTGAGGTCTCCAGATGGGGCCTGGCTTCTTCTCCTTTTGCCCCTCAACAACCCCGCCTCCCCAGGGCTGACCCCCAGCTGACTGTCACCTCCCCAGGGCTGACCCCAGCTGACTGTCGCCTCCCCAAGGCTGACCCCCAGCTGACTGTCGCCTCCCCAGGGCTGACCCCAGCTGACTGTCACCTCCCCAGGGCTGACCCCAGCTGACTGTCGCCTCCCAAGGGCTGACCCCCAGCTGACTGTCACCTCCCCAGGGCTGACCCCAGCTGACTGTCACCTCCCCAGGGCTGACCCCCAGCTGACTGTCACCTCCCCAGGGCTGACCCCCAGCTGACTGTCGCCTCCCCAGGGCTGACCCCCAGCTGACTGTCGCCTCCCCAGGGCTGACCCCCAGCTGTCATTGCAGGGAGAAGGTGGCCACTTTGGACTTTAAGCATGTGAGGATGTGCACCCTCCACGACCAGCTCAGCCACCTGCCTCTTGAGGGGTCCATGAGGGCTATGGGGGGAGGAAGCACTGCAGGGGCTCCCCCTAAACGTGGGAGCCCAGGCTCTGAACAATAACAATAAATGGCCTCTCACACTGGCATGAATTCTGACTCTGAGTTGGCATCAACAATGTAGTGTGGATGATAAGAGAAGGGGATTTCCGTGGGATCTGGGATAGCCAGGGTACACAGTGACACCCTCTCTCAAAAGAAACCAGGGAAGGGATACAGCTCAAATTGGGGAGCCCTTGTTGCCCTTGTTGAGCTCTTGTAGATCTGGATCCATATGGACCACCCAGGATGCAGGTGCACACCTGTCAACACCAGACTAGCCTACAGAGAAAATCCAAGCCATCCTGTGTTACAGAGCTGGAGAGATGGGGCTGGAGAGAGGGCTTAGTGGTTAAGAGCTCTTAAGTGCTCTTACAAAGAACCTGAGTTCATTTCCAAGCCCCCATTGGTGGCACAGGTAAAGATCTATCATAACTGTTGGCCTTTTATTCCCAAATCTCCAGGTAACATAGTAGTGAGTAGGGGAGACATGGAAATTCCTGTGGTGGTTATATGATCCTTATGACATCAGGGCTCCTGCTTAACCAATGGAGGAGGGTAGACTGCGAGAGATCAAGGATTTGTTTGCATGGGAAATGAAACTCAGTGCCTAAATATAATTTGTCAATTATGGATGTCTATTATCAATACTACCCAAGATTATAGTAAGTTTTATATGCTTCATTCATCTAGCTTTGAAGGACAGGAGCTTAATGCTGCTATTTCCACAAATGTACCATTCTTTGTGAAGTCTTTACCAATGAGGGATCGGACTGGGTGCATTGGCAACAATGTAGGAGTGAGAGGACTTGAGTGCTAATTAATATCTCCCAAGGAGATGTCATTGATGTTAGGAATAGGGAGCAAGGAGATCTTGACTGATTCCGTGGTGGGTGAGGGACAAACATGCCAGCAGACAGAGTTTACGTGGAGAGGGAGTTTTATTGGGAGGGGGGAGAGATGGGGGGACAGAAGAGAAAGAGGGGGGAGAAGAGAGAGGGGGGAGAGACAGACAGACAGGAATGTGTAAGTCAGTATCAGAGATGGCAACAAAAGAAAGAGAAGGCAGGTGAAGTTTCCTATTTTTTTTTTTTTTTTTTTTGAGACAGGGTTTCTCTGTGACTTTGGAGCCTGTCCTGGAACTCACAGAGATCCACCTGCCTCTGCTAGTCCTGATTGCTGGGATTAAAGTTATGCACCACCACTGCTCGCCCCGCCCCACTGAGTTGCCTCTTAAAGGGCCAGAATATGTAAGCCTGCCATATGCATAGGTGTGGGAAGCAGGGACAGGTCCGCCTCTGCTACAACAATAGGCTGGAGTCTTTATGGCTGCACCCATGGAAACTATTCTCACTCAGAGTTAAGATGGAAATGGTATATAGTTTGAATGGAACTGTGGAAATCACTGCTTCTGTAAATGAACCTATTAGCTGGCTACCTGAACAGTCACTCAAGGTTCCTCTGCAACGTTGGAACACCCATTTTGTCCTACTATGGGACCTCTCAGTGACTCCGTTCCCTTTTGATTTAAGGTCACAGATTTCAACTTTATTCTTACTTTCCCAAGGCCAAATAACAGGATGCTTAACTTAGAGCTTGGTTACTAGATGTTTTTAAAATTAAGGAAGTGATTATGCTTGTTTGTTCTTTGTATCAAGGTAAGGAAGTCTTTGCCCTCCCCTTTTGCTTTGGGTATAAAAGGAGTATGAGAAATTTCTGAGAGCCGTTATTATTTGTTACAGAAGCATCTATTAGTATTCTAGGTGTTAACCCACTAGAATTAACCTCTGATGGAGGAAGCTTGTTTTGCAAGGTCTGCAAGAAATATAGACTCCAGAATATCCTTTGTTACTGTCTGTAATTTTAAATGTGCTAATTGCATTCTTTCTCTAATCTGTATATATGTGCATAAATACATATATCTGCTGTGCACATATATCTGTGGGAAGTCAGGAGCATGACTTTTCATTTGGTTGTGTAATCTTGATACACAGAATATACAGGTGCCTTGAATTCTCAAACAAACAAACAAACAAACAAAAAGCCCCAGAGAAAGGAATCCCTCCTCCCTGGGGTGTCTGAAAGTGTTCTCAGAAGGGTACACCTCTTCCTACTGTGATGGCTCGATTAGATCTGCCTAGGTGACCTTCTATGGTGCAAAGGCCTCCTGGAACATGGCAAATACTCAGTCATTCATCTCCCCTGCAAGCTTCTGTTAGAGAAGCAGCTACCAGAGGGAAGGTTGTACAAAGGTTTCAGATGTTTCTAGTAATAGAACAAAGGGACTCTCAGGGAAATTTACTCAGAATGCACATGCCAATTCCGTTTAAAAAATTTAAAGAATTTAAAACAGCATGCTCTTGGTACAGGCCCACTGATCCTTTTCACAAGCTTTGTTAGAAAACATGGCCATAGGCCTGTAGAGATGACTCAGAGGTTAAGGGCCCTGGATGCTCTTCCTGAGGTCCTGAGTTCAATTCCCAGAAACCACATGTTGGGCTCACAACCACCTAGAATGAGATCTAGTGCCCTCTGCAGGCACAGATGTAAGCAGAGAACACTGTATACATGACAAATAAATCTTAAAAAAAACAAATCCTTTAGAAAACATGGCTATAGAGGCCTTGCCTCCTGGGGATTGGAAACAGATGGCCAAAGTGTGCCTGTCAGAAGGGGATTACCTGTGGTAGAAAACTGAATTTGTATAACAATGTCAAGCCAAAGCTGAAATAAATTGGGCCCAACAAGTTCCCATTACAGTAATGATATGCTTGCAGGTGAAGGCATTTATCAGGAAACTGATCAGCAGTTAAAACTTGATGTGGCAGTGAATGCCCAGGTTAATGCAGGTACCAAGAATGCCTGGAACAAGCTCCTGTCTTCTGGAAGGCAGACTGAGGATGGGTCAAAAATAAAGCAGGGGCCTGATGGATAGTTTCAGGACCTTGTCTCTAGGCTAATGCACACACCAGGCAGGTTACCTGGGGATACAGAAGCTAGACTTTCTCTTGGTAAACAGCTAACCTATGAGAATTCTGATGCTGCCTGTCAGGCAGCTTTGAGGCCTTTTAGAAAGAAGGCAGCATCTCTGATTATATTAAAATTTGCTCAGATATTGGGCCCTCGTGTACAGTGGGGTTAATTATGGCTGCTGCCTTACAGGGAAAAACAGTTAAGGCTGTTCTCTTCCAACAAAGAAATAAAATAATCAAGACCCAGGCTGAGAGAGAGAGTTGCCAGGACTTCCTAGAAGTTGCTTTGGATGTGACCAGATCAGGGTACCAGGTCAGGCAGTATACTGATAATGGAACAAGCCTAGGAGCAATAAAGAAGCCTGGATTGTGCCAGAGATGTAAGAGAGGGAAGCACTGGGTTAATGCATGTAGGTAAAAGAGGGAATCCCCTTCAGGGAAACTGAGGGGCCTGCCCCAGGTCCTGAGGCAAATTTATGAGGTGCTTTAGCAGTCTGTCCCCCTGCAAGGAAATCCATTCAGGACCGCTGCACAGCAACTCCAGGCAATACAGGACTGAATCTCTGCTCTTCTATCTATACAGTTTAAACTCCAGAAATGGGTGTCCATACCTTCCCTGCTGGTGTTTATGGGCCTTTGCAGAAAGGCACTGTGGGATACTTTCCGGGAAGAAGTACCACCACCCAGGGGATCTTTGTTGTTGCTGGAGTGATTGATGCTGATTATGAAGAAGTCAAGGTTATGACTCGCTCACATAATGGAATTTATGTGGTAAAGCAGGCTAGAAATTTGCACAATTAATTTTACTTCCCCAAGTGCAACCAAATCAAGTAAAAGATAAGGGAGAATCTGGGTTTGGTTTGTCTGGTCTATTGGCTACAAGCCATAGGTCCACAGTGCCCAGAGTTCACTTTGATTATAAATGGAAAAAGATTTTCTGGCCTTCTAGATACTGGTGCAGATGTGTCTGTTACTGCTGCCAGTCAATGCCCTTCAACAAGGCCAAAGATAGAGACTATTACACAGCTATAAGGGATTGGTCAAGCTCAGAGTCCTGAGCAAAGTGGACAGATGAAGGTTGCGAAGGAACTTTTTGGCCAAACATTGTTCCTCGCTTGCTGTAAATTTATGGAGTCAAGATATTATGAGGCAAAGGGGATTGTATTTATATAGCCCCAGCGTAGTTGCTGCTAACCAAGTGTTTCAACACTGATTGTTGCAGTCAAGGGCTCGGCAAAGAGAATGAGGGAAGAATTGATGCTATCATAGCATCTGAAGAGCCTGTATGCGTGGATCAGTGGCCTCTAACAGAGGATAAGATGAAAGCTGTGCAGTAGTAAATGAAGGGGCAGCTGGACAGAGGCCACACTGACTCTCTAATTCCTCCCGGAACCCTGATTAAAAAGAAATCTGGGAAATGGAGACTAATATAGATTTAAGCAAGGTTGATGGAACCATGCAGCTAATGGGAGCTTTGAAGCCTGGATTGCCTTCTCCTACAGCCAAGCCAAAGGATACCTACAGAATTATTTTAGATTTAAAGGATTGTTTAAATATCATCCCTTTGGCTCCCCAAGATTGTCAAAGATTTGCATGTAGCACTCCATCAAAGAGCCCATAAGGGGACATCATTGGAAGTTCTTGCCCCAGGGCATGGCTAATAGTGCTACATTGTGCCAGAAGTTTGTTGCTCAAGCTACATAACATATT
Source organism: Phodopus roborovskii (assembly GCF_943737965.1). Classification (NCBI taxonomy): domain Eukaryota; kingdom Metazoa; phylum Chordata; class Mammalia; order Rodentia; family Cricetidae; genus Phodopus; species Phodopus roborovskii. The sequence goes on from NW_026126651.1 coordinate 1,799,068, forward strand.
AGAGATCAATTTTCTTATGTTGTATTGTCACTATATGGATGATATTTTGCTTGCCCATAAAAATGAAGGAGTTGCTGGGCATTGGTGGTGCACACCTTTGATCCCAGCACTCAGGAGGCAGAAGTAGGTGGATCTCTGTGAGTTCAAGGCCAGCCTGGTCTACAGAGCTAGTTCAAGGACAGCCTCCAAAATAATACAGAGAAACTCTGTCTCGGGGGGAAAAAGTTTGCTTGCAACATAGAAGAGGCAAAGACAGCTGTCTTTCCAATATTTGGGCCATATCTTATCTTGTATCCTTAAGAAATTAAGCATCAGAAATTGGAATTTAGGAAACATAGCTTACAAACTTTGGATGATTTTCAGAAATAATTGGGAGATATCCAATGTCTGTGGCGCTACTTGAAGGTATTTAAGAGAGATCTTGAGCCCCTCAGTGAGATTCTTCTGGGGAATAGTGATCCTAGCTCCCCTAGGCATCTTACAGATGCTGCTATACAAGTACTGGCTCGGGAAGCATGCCATCAGCATGAGGAGACATGCCATGCTGGCTATATGAAACTTGCTGGAGTTTCTTTCCAGCCTGGTCCCACAGCCATTTAGCCCCAAATATGCACACAGCACAGAGACATATTAATTATAAAACTGTTGGCCAATGGCTAGGGCTTTTTATTGGCTAGCTCTGTCTTAATTGTTAACAAGGATGATGCAGCATGCTATGTGGATTAGATTTCTATTAATCTGAGTATTTCCATGTGGTCTTATCTTACCGGAGAAGGGTCCAGATCTGTTACTCCTTCATCCACTACCTAGTGTCTCCTCGTGGTCTCTCCTTGCCTTCCCTTTCCCAGCTTCTCCCCATCTCCTAGCCCCACCTGTCTTCCTGCCTATACTGGCCAACTATTTTATTCATCATAAGAGAAACATATACAGAAGGACACCCCCCATCATTGAGAATAGAGGTCCTGCTACCAAAAATTAAACGGTGTTAATGAGTAGTTGGCAGGAGTGACCATATCTCCAATCCACACAGCATGCTGCATGGCAGGTTTAGCTCTTACTCATATGGACAAAAAAGATTAGGTAGAGAGCACAGCTCCTAGTTCTGGGGGGTGGTAAATGTACCCCCGCCATGTTGGAAAGCCTGAGCTAAAACATTCACTTTAATTTTAGCCATTGTTTAGCTGATAAGACTCGTGGTTAGAAAAAGATATACATAGTAAAGACTGATTCGGATGAAGAAAAACCTTTAAAGGGTTTATAGTGTGTTTAAAAAGATATGCAGGCTTGGGAGAGAAAAGAAAAAGGATAACATCCTTAAAAAAAACATAGAGTATCTGACTGTGGTGGCAGCTTTAATCCCAGCAGTAGGGAGACAGAGGCAAGCAGATCTCTGTGATTTCAAGGCCAGTCTGGTATACAGAATGATTTCAAGGGCAGTCAAAGTGACACAGAGAGACCATGTCTCAAAAAACAAAAACTAAAAGTATATATTTAAAAAAGGTTAATTTTTAAAAACCCATGTAAATGTGGAAAACACACAGAGTCTGGATACGGTATGTTATTGTGTTGTCTTAAATTGATTTCTGAGGAAGGAGCAACAACTGCTAAAACATTTGATTGTAAATACTGCTGGATTAATCCAACTTACTTATTTTTAAAATGCCTTAAATTCTAAATTTATGTCTAAGGACATGTTACTCTGGAAAAGAGATTTTGCTTTTGTTCCCTCAGAAAATGAAAAGCTGTGGATTCCTTCCAAATTAATATGATTTGATCAAGCAAGACCCCCTGAAGCAGTGACCCAGGTGATCCAACATCCAAAACATCGGAGACAACGCAGCCAGCATTTGGCCAGGGTTCAGGGTTTTCTCAGGATCCCCATGGGATTGACCGAACCCCCAAACAGCAGGAAGCAGTTTGGAGAGAATTACATCCAAATTCCCAACTATTGTTTATAAATGTTTGTTTTCATTTAAATGGGGTTGGTTATAATTGTTAATGACCACAGCCAATCTCTTTTCAAAGGGAAAAGGGGGAATATGATATAGAAATGAATACTTTGTATTGGTATGGATTACAATTTATTGATTCAAATTTAAGGTCAATTTGTTATAGGTATAGTTCTTCTTTTGTTTGGATATTGTGTTTATACAGCTCATTTAAAAATGTAATGTATAACTAAATACAGATTATAGTCACCTATAATAGTCAAAACTTAAGTTATATTAGTTAGATTCTCTAGATATACAGAGATATGTTTCAAATGGATAGATATTCTTCAAAGTTTTTAAAGTCCTACAGAATATGGCATTTAAAATTGCTTAGGGCTCTTCATGACAGTGAGACACAACTGCTCCTGGCAACACCAGTTACTTCAGAGAGGAAGATGAACATGGAAGAAATTCGTTATGAAGTTTACCTTCAACATGGCAAGACTAGCCATCTGGGCAAGAAAACACTCTTGTCTGAATTGTTTGGCTGTGTGCTGTATAAGGTGGACATGTAGGACCCACAGTGACTGCTGAACTTGCAAAAACAAGATGGGACAGTCCTTCAGGGTTCCTGTTTCATGGAAGAGTCTGCCAGACAGTCTTCAGGAAGCAGGGAACATTGACTGACAAACTGCCAATACAGGTAGTTCCTGCTTCACTGAGAAGTCTGCCAGCCACACTGTGGCCTATGGACTAAAGATGGATGCTCCAACATTACAGAGGAACTTTGGGTGACTGTCCAGGCAGCAAGATGTCTCTGTTAATTCTAGAGTTTATATATTATCCTTCTGAGGTCTTTGATGGAGTTGAAGACACACAGTTATGGTTATGATTTTCCTTAGTTACAAATAAGACTTTAGACTCACAAAGATAGGATAGATGATAGACTATTTTCTTTAAATCTTACCATTTGGTAATAAACTAAATATTGTTAACTACAGTTCTTAGTTGATAACTATTTTGTTATTTAAACAGTAAAGAGATGATGGGAGATGTTCTTCTGTGTATTTTTCTCTTATTGATTGATGAATAAAACACTGGTTGGATACAGGGCATTGGTGGCCCACAACTTTAATCCCACACTCGGGAAGTGGGGGGCAGAGGCAGGCAGATCTGTGAGTTTGAGTCCAGCCTGGGCTACAGAGCAAGTTCCAGGACAGGCTCCAAAGCAATACAGAGAAATCCTGTCTTGAAAAACAAAACAAAACAAAAGCTGATTGGCCAGTAGAGGCAGGAAGATAGGCAGGGCTAGGAGATGCTGAAAATATTGAGGAGAGAGGCAGAGAGGCCAAGAGATACCGTGCTGCCAAAGGAGTAACATACTGGATTATGGGTATGCCACAACCTGGTGGCAAGACATAGATTATTTAATAGAAATGGGTTAATAATTACGACAGAGCTAGCCAATAAGAAGCCCTAGCCATCAACCAATGGTTTATAAATTAATATAATGTCTGTGTGTTTATGTGGGGCTGAAGCAGCTATGGGACCAGGCTAGAAAGAAACTCCATCTACATGAAACCATGGGAAATCTATGTGTTTCCTTCATAACAGATTCCAACAGCTGTGCTATGGCAAAATATGGCATTATTTTGGTTGCATCTTCCCCAGTTGAGTGTTGAACCCTTGTTTAGTCCAAACAGGCAAGATAGGATCTACACGATATTTTGGTAGAAAACCAAGTGTGATCAATGTTCCTTTTACTAAACAAGTTGATTGCTTATTTAAAAATAATGATTAGTGGGCAACTGTTTTTGCTCAATTTTTGGAATAAATTGATAATCAATTTGATCCATTTTTGCAATTTGTCCAAATACATTCCTTTATATTTCCTAAAGTTGTGATGAAAGATCCCATAAAAGATGCTATGCTGGTTTTTACAGATGGTTTCTCCAATGGAAGAGCTGCTTATGTTATTAAAGGTTACGTTGTAGTGACAACTCCAGACTCAGCTCAGATAGTAGAATTATGAGCTATAGCTATGATTTTCCAGCTTTTTGTAGAGTTCATTTAATTTGTATACTGGCAGTCATATTTTTAGAGCCCTCCAAGCTACAAAGACCGTTCCCTGCACTGGGGTTAGTAATGGTAAGGTTAGAATGCTGTTTCAGCAAATCCAAGCTGCTATTCATCAAAGAAAGTTGCCATGCCTTGTGGGTCATATTCGGGCTTATTCTGATCTTCCTGGCCTCTGGCTGACAGTAATGTGCCAGCTGATAAATTAACACAAATAGTCACCTGTCCCAGGTAGAATTAGCTCAACAGCCACATGCCCTTTATCTTCAGAATAGCAGAAGTTTAGGAAAACAACTTAGCCTTATCAGGGAAGTTGCTCAGCAGATTGTTAGCAACGTGATGTTGGGTCATAGTATTTTTCTGTGTCTTCCATAGGGGGAAATCCTTGAGGTCTGCTTCCTAATTATCAATGGCAAGTGGATGTTACCCATATTGCAGAATTTGACAAAGTATAAAGTATGTGCATGTGACAGTTCATACCTATTTAGGGTTGTTGATGGCCACTGCAAAACTGGGCAAACCAAATGCTAGCTCATTGCTTGAAATATTTTTTCATATTTTGGGATTCTGAAAATATTAAAAATGGATAATGGATTGATATATTAGTAAAGAATTTCAGCAATTTCGTTCCCAGTGGAAAATTGAGCATAAAACATGGATTCCATATAATCCTCAAGGGCAAAGTGTTGCTGAAGGAGCCCATGGTAGTCTTAAGATGCAGCTAGAACCCAGGTTCAATTCCCAGCACCCACATGGCAGCTCACAACTGTCTGTAACTACAGTTCTAGGGGATCTGACACCTTTACATCAATGCACATATAAAATAAATTTAATTTAAAAAAACTAAAAAGGAGGGAGTTATATCCTCGGTCATTACATAATGCATTACATCATGCCCTCTTGGTTTTAAATCCTCTGAATGTGGATGCCCATGAGCAATCTGCTGTGGATAGGTATTGCTCAAGTGAAATGGAAGGAACCTTGCACTGAATTATGGAAGGGCCTAGACCCTGTTTTGATATGGAGTCCAGGGTTTGTTTGTTTTTTCACAGGAAAAAAATGAAACTCAGCCGGGCATGGGTGGCACACAACTTTAGTCCTAGCAGTGAGGAGGTAGAGGTAGGCAGATCTCTGAAAGTTCAAGGCCAGCCTGGTCTGCAGAGTGAGTTCCAGGACTGGAGCCAAAACAATACAGAGAAACCGTGTGTTGAAAAGAAAAAAGGCAGAAAAGAGAAGGAAACGAAGGCGACGGCTGCCTGGGGACTTGGTGCAGTGTGCCCGGCAGAGGGTGCCAGCCCTGGTGATGCTGTGGCTGCTGGTGCTCCCCCATAGGCACTGGAGTGAGATTTGGTGAACCTATGTTCCTGGTCCTCCAATATTACATCCTGCACTCTGGGAAGGCAAGGACATTATAGACCTGCTGCACAAATTTCCCAGAACTCTGTGAGTTTTAACTATTCTGAATGCAGCTGAGGAACACCTATCTGTTTTTCCAAAAATGAATCTGGGACTGAGTGTTTGGCCGTTTATCCACACTATGTCTTGGGATGCAAAGGTCACCATAGCCAGCATAGTGTTCACCTACTGTTGAAATAGGAGGCCTAGAGAACAGGGGTGATGAGTAGGTTTTTTTTCCTGCTGCCCTGGTCCTACCGCCACACCAGCCCCAAATAATACACACAGACGCTGTATTTGATATAATGCTGTTGGCCAGTTACTAGTTTCTTATCGTCTGGCTCTGTCTGAATTATTAACCAATTTCTATCAATCTAAGTATTTCCTTGTGGTCTCATCTTACCAGAAAGAGGGCCTGGACCTCTGTTCTCTCAGGTCTCTCCATGCTGACTCCTCCTTACTACTTCCTCTCTCCTCCTTGTCTCTAGTCCCGCCTATCTTGCTTTCCTATTGGTCAATAGTGCTTTATTCATTAACCAATACGAGAAACATATTTACAAAATAACATCTCCCATCAAACAGGTGCTTCAGAGCTCTCCCCTTTGTGGGAAAGAGACTCTTTGGAACAATTGAACACTATTATATAGGTGATCTGTGGCTACAGCCCCTCTTCAGTAGATGACGAGGAATGGAATAAAGATTTTACTGCAGGTATTTGATACTCAGGGACTGGAAGAGCTTGAACATATCTTTGGAAGTTGGTAGCAGCAATGCATTGGATTTTAGGAGGGAAAAGGAAAGGTTCGGGACTATGGAGTTATTCATTCCTTACTCACCACAAAAAATAGTTTGTCTCATGATTGGATCAAAGTCATAAGAAGAAGAATTTAAGCAATTGTGTGCCCATTGTTAATAATCATAATAGAATTATGGTATTAACCTGTTGATGTTTGTAACCTCTTCTGTTCACAATGAAAGTGTTGATGGATGGAAAAAAGGTTAGAGCTCATCTGAGAGGATTTGCCATGACGCTAAGGAGTCTAGATTTGATGTGATTTTAAAAAGCAGATTTGGATTTTGATGCAGCTAAAACTGCTAGAGACATCCTGAACAAATCTGAAGTGGCCATTCCACCTTTTCATCCTTCACTCCTTTATTAGGAGATATTGCAGTCATAGGAGCATGTATATTGCTTAGCACTATCTGCTTGCCTATGATTATCAAGTTTCTTCTGAACTCTCAATGGAAAGTTGGCTCAGAGATAGATGATACCAAGTTACACACGCTCCCTTCACCCTTTATAAACAGAGGCTGGTAGTCAAAGACAGGTAAAATCCTTTAGCCTCCAGTCAAGCTAAGACAGGGCTCGCTTGGTAGAATGTGTGTACCAATGACAACCTAAGACAGGACATTCCTCTGTCTTGTGGCAAAAGCACAAGCATTAATGAAATAATTTAAAAGGCGAGAAATTTGTGGGAACTCACAGTGACTCCATTTCATCTTGACTTAAAGTCAGAGAGTTCAAACTTATCCTTGCTCCTCAAGGCCAGATAAGAGGATGTCCAGTCAAAGGTGTGGCTTCTTGATGTCTTGTTCTTCAAGGCCAAATGTTAGGATGTTTGACTTAGGTCATGTCTACTGGATGTTTTGATAAGCAAGGAGGTAATTATGTGCTTGTTCCTTGCTTCATGGTAAGGAAGCCTTTTGCCCTCCCTTTTTGCTTTGGATATAAAGGGTATAAGAAATTAATTCAAAGCATCTACCATATTCACTGAGAGCCCTCCCAACTCTATCTTCTGTCTTTTGTCTTTCTCTTTGCAATCTTCACTCCCCTTTTCAGGCATGTTTGACAGGTCTGCTGGTCCTGACAGCCTACAAGTCCATCATGTATTGCAGGCTTTTCTGTGAAGCAGGGTATTTTGAAGGGCTGTCCTACCTTGTCTTGGCAAAGTTCTGCTGTCCTTTCTTTTGTGTCCTGCTTGACCAGTTTGGACAGGAAACTGTCAGCAGTTGAGGCACAGGCACTTTCTTGCCCAGTGGCTACTTTTGCCACCAGAAGGTAAACTCCATGTGGAGTTTCTTCGATGCCCATCATCTTCTCTGAAGTAGATTGGTGCTGCCAGGGGCAGACATGTGCCATTGTCATTTAAAAAAAAAGACAATGTATTAAAACATCTTAAATGCCATATTCTATAGATCTCTGAGGTGTTTGAAGATGACCTGTCTATCTAAAATATATAATTGACCTTGAGAACATACAACTGTTCAATTGTAATAGGTGACTAATTGTTAACCTGCATTTCCTTATTATTCTAAATAGTTGGTAATAATAACTTTCAAGGGCTAAATTTTGCATTAGGTTATTAAATGAGTTGCATAGGTACAACACCATGACCATGATTAGAAATGTATATACAGTATGTCCTAACAAAAATCTTTTTTTTTTTTCTGTTTTGGGTTTTCAAGACAGGGTTAAAAATAATCTTAAATTTGTATCAATATACCAAAATCCATACCATTGTAAAATATTTAAGACTGGTTGTTGCTTTTTTGTTTTAAAGGTAGATTCAATAATTTATCTTTTTATCCTATTTCCATTGTAGCATGAGTTCTAATAAGTCTTAATAATAAAAGCCTGGATCTAGATATATGGGTAATTGCTGAAAAATCAGAGACACAAATGGGCAAGCCACAGCCACACCTTACGTTCTCAACTTCCCAGTCAAAAAGAGACTGAGCTCCTGTCTCCTCCCAATTTCTATTCCTCTCTCCCTACCAGCCATATCTCTTCCTGTCTGTCTGTACAGACCTCCAGACCACTATGGTTAGCTAGTGGCAAGCTCCACCCCCGATCTTCAGATATGCTTTATTTGTTAGAGCACAAACAGTCACCACATTCTATATTCCCCTCTTTGTCTTTTCAGAGAAGATCCAATAATCTACTCTTACATCCTATCATATCTATATACCCCCGAAGTGAGACTTTACAAAAAGTATATTAACCGATTTATTAAGCGTTGCAAGGGAAAGACAAACTCGCGAACACGTACAGAGCAGAAGCTGCTGCTGATCCAGCCACCACTGATCCTGCATTGCCTCTCTGACAATTGGGTGTCTGACTACACCAAGCACAAGCCAGAGCGAAAGGGTGAGACTACCCACCTTCTTTCCGTTAAGGGGGGGGCCTGTGGCAGACCAGAATCACCACTCCTATCTGATCAGATAACCCAAGGCCGGGGGTGGAGCAATTTCCTACTACACTTCCCACTTTTTGCATAAATAAGAAGGTTCTACACAAAACTATATACAATAAGAATTATCCAAGAGGTGGAGACACATGCCTTTAATCCCATCACTCAGGAGGCAGACAACAGTGACTCTGTGAGTTTCAGGCCAACCTGATCTATAAAGCAAGTTCCAGGACCAGCTCCACAGCTACAGAGAAATACTGCCTCAGAAAAAAAACAACCTATAATTATCAAGTATTGTCCAAGAGAAAGGGTAATAACATGCACAAAAAATAGGACTACAGCTAGGTGTTAGAGGTGTACAATTTTAATCCCAGCTCTTCAGCTCTTCGGAGGCAGAGGCAGGCAGATCTCTGTGAGTTCAAAGACAGCATGGTCTACAGAGTGACTTCTAGGACAGCCACAGCAGTTATACAGAGAAACCCTGTCTTGCAAAACTAAAACAAGGAAAACAGAACTACAACCAACAAGCAGGAAACACATACTAAATGTCTAGGCTATAGGTGATTGTTAAGTAACAGACTATTACATATAGCTGTCCTATCCCAAAGAGTCTTAAGTCTTGTACCTAATATACCTTAGCTAAGAAAAGAAAATAGTAATTCTGACCATGTAGTATTCAACTCCATCAAAGACATGAGAAGGGAAATAATATTACCTGAGTAAGTAGGAAGTTCAAGCAAGTGACTTCCAAAAGGTACATGAAATGACAGAAACAGCTGACTACCTGGACAGTCACCCAGATTCTCTCTGAAATGTTGGGGCAACCAACTTTGGCTATAGGCCTAGAATATCTGACAGACCATATTCAGAAGCTGGAAAATTCGAAAGACTGTCCTACCCTGTGTTAGCAAGGTTCAGCAGTCGCTTTTCCTCGTGCCCTTGTCCAGATTGGACAAGTGTGCTTACTGTCATCAGTCCGGCAAGAGCTGTTCTTTGCCTGATAGGCCAGTTTTTCCAAGAAACCAAGCTCCATACATAGTATCTTCTGTTCCCATCATTCTCTCAGGAAAAAGCCCTAAAGGTTTACAGTGTGTTTTAAAATATACGTAGGCTTGGGAGAAATAGAATAAAATAGTTTTAAAAAGACAGGAGCTGGGTGTGGTGGCACAGGCCTTTAATCCCAGCACTCAGGAGACAGAGGCAAGCAGATCTCTGTGATTTTTAAAGTAAACCTAGTATGTAGAGTGAATTCCAGGACAGATAAAAGTTACACAGAGAAACCCTGTCTCAAAATATGAAGAAATAGAACTAAAACAGTAATAAAAAAGCCACATAAAGATGGAGAGAATCTGGATACTGTACGGTTTGTATCGTTTGACTGCTGAGGAAATAACTGTTAAAACAAATGCTGCTGCATCAATCCAATTTACATATTTTAAAAATGCTTTGACTTCAAAATTTAAGTCTAAGGACAGGTTACTGGGGAAAAGAATTTCTATTTTTGTTTCCATAGAAAATGAAAAGCTGTGGATTCCTTCCAGACTAACATGGTTTGATTAAGCAAGACCCCCTGAAACAATGGCCATGGGACAATACAGCCTTGCAGACCACTACAGCAGGATTTCTGCATCTTCTTACGATCCCCATGGCAGTGCCCCCTACCAGCAGGAAGCAGTTTGGAAAAAACGATGCCCAAATTCCCAAATATTATTTATAAATGTTTGTTTTCATTTAAATGGGCTTGGTTATAAATAATGACCACAACAATCTTTTTAAAGGTAAAAGGGGATTATGGTATAGATATGAATACTTTGTTTTGGAATGGATTTTCATTTATTGATACAATTTAAGGTCAATTTTGTGATATGTATATTTCTCCTCTTGTTTAGATATTGTGTTTGCATAGCTCATTTAGAAATGTAATATATAATTTAATATAGATTATAAATAGTTACCTATAATAGTCAAAACTTATAGTGTTAATTAGGCTTTCTAGATATATAGAGATGTATTTGAGATGGATATTCTTCAAACCTTTCAAAGACCTACAGAATATGGCATTTAAAATGGTTTAGGGTTTTTCTTGACAGTGAGACATGAATGCTCCTGGAAACACCACCTGTGTCAGAAAGGAAGATGGACAGCAAAGAAACACGTATGGAGTTTGCTTCCAATATGGCAAGACTAGCCATTTGGGCAAGATACTGCTCTTGTCTGGACTGTTTGACTTTATGCCATATAAACTGGACATGCAGGACCCACAGGAAAGTGACTGCTGATACAAGATGGACATTGCTACAGAGTTCCTGCTTCAAGGAAGAGTCTGCCAGACAGTCTGCAGGACACAGAGAAAAATGACTGACAAACTGCCAATACAGGTGGACAGTTTAAACTTTCCTGCTTTTCTGAGGAGTCTACCAGACACACTATGGCCTACAGGCTGAAGATGGAAGATTACAGAAAAACTTTAGGTGACTGACCAGGCCAGATGTCTCTGTCATTTCTAGAATTTATATATTATCCTTCTGTCTTTGAAGGAGTTGAAGACAAATAATTAGGTTATAATTTTCCTTAGTTAGGATTAAAGATAAATTACATATAGGACTATAGATAGGATAGATGATGTTAACTATGGTTCTTATTTGATAACTGTTTTGTTATATATTTTACTAAGTTAAGGTTAAAACCCTTCTTTTTATTTAGACAGAAAGGAGATGATGGGAGATGTCATTCTGTAAATATGTTTCTCTTATTTGTTAATGAACAAAGCACTGTTGGCCAATAGGAAAGCAAGATAGGCGGGACTAGGAGACAAGGAAGATTTGAGGAAGTAGTAGGAAGGAGTCAGTATGTAGAGACTGGAGAGAGCAGAGGCCTGCCCTACTCTTTGGTAAGATGAGACCACATGGAAATACTTAGATTAATAGAAATGGGTTAATAATTAAGACAGAGCTAGCTGATAAGAAACAAGTAACTGGACAATAGCATTATATCAAATAGGGTCTCTGTGTGTTAATTGGGGCTGGCGAAGTGGTGGGACCAGACCCGTGGAAAAATAACACAATATGGAAAAATAACACAATATGACAAATATAACTGAATTTGTATCAATATACAAATTATCTTAGGCAGGAATACAAAAATAATTTTACACATGTATGAATATACAAGAATGTATACCAATGTAAATAGTCTGAAACTAATAGTTGCTAAAATAGTTTACAAGTAGATACACTAATCTACCTCATTATCCTATCCTATTTCCAAATGAGATTCCTGAGTCAAAACTTCGTTGTTCCACCCCAACCCTGTTACAATTTATAATCAACCCCCAACAGTATCCTAACAGTGAGAAAAGAAAATCTGTTGAGAGAAGGGGCATTGTTTTCTTAGAATTGCTCCCTGCTGTCTAGTGGGCGACAGTATCTCTATGGGATCCTGTAAGAAAACCAAAGCAATGGTTAAGTCTCACGACTGTAACATTTGTAGCCAGTCTGTGAGTAGTGAGTAAGGCTCATCTGAAGTCCTAATCTGAAGTCCTGGCTAGAGTGTTGTGCGAAGGGGGGCCATCTCAGCAGCCAATTTGGAATCATCTTGAGCAGTTTTAGTTTAAAGCTGATCTTTGAGTGTTGTTTATCAGCTCATTATGAACCAGGGAGAATCATTGTTGTGAGGCCCCATCTTCTGGAGACTTCAGAGATTGCTGTTAGGAAAATCTAAAACATTATTAATATAAAAATGGAAAGTTTAAATTTTAGATAGATATAGATCCAGAGAAAGGTACCAAAACAATGAAAATAAGTATGAAGAGAAATAAAATTTGGGGGAAATAATAGAGTTTTTATAGCAAGAGTTCCTAAATTTTTTGCTTTTCTTCTGTCCCACACCAGGTGTCTCTTCTGATATGAGACAGAAACTGCATTTTTCTTTTAACAACATGCTTGGATTTATAGAAGGAGAGAGCCCTGCTCCAGCTTCAAAGTTAGCTTTGAGTTTTAATTGAGTCAGGATTACAACTTTTCTGAGAAGTAAGGAGATATAGATGTTTAGGCACCACAGATCAGATTTTTCTTTGCTAGTGAATTTTTTTCTGGAGGGTTTTTCTTTCTCCTTTAAAGGTCTAGATGTCCAAGGTCTTTTGATTTCTCTAATATGAGTATTTCTATTCTCCTGTAAAGACAACAGAAGCCTGCCCTGACCCTTGTTTGATGAGTTTTCCTTACAATTTTATAGGATTGTCATAGTGGTATATGAGCAATCATTTCTCCTTATCTAGAGGCTTCTCGTGTTCAAATCGAATCGTAATTATTTTTGATGGTATCCATAGCTTTTCTTCTCCTGTGGAAGCAAAAAGCAAAACCCCTTCCCCATCACAGCACATTTCCTGATTTCCATTCTGAGGTCAACACATCTTTGAAGTACACGGGCTGACTTAACTCAAAGGTTTTTTTCTATTGTCTGGTGTCTCTCTGCAGACGTTGTTCCTTACTCATTAACATTAAGAATATTCAAGATTAATAAGACATTATGTAATCTGTCTCTGATGGGGTCTTGGTTCCCCTTACCTGTTTATTAAGCATTTCTTTTATAGTGTGATAGATCTTTCAACATCTGCTTGTCCTGTAATATTGTGTGTATACCTGTAATATGTTTTATATTATAATATGCAAAAACTGTTTCATTTTACTATAGACATGCTGGAGCACTGTCAGTCTTAATTTGTGCATGTATATACATAATAATCATTACTTCTAATAGGTGTATAAGTATGAGTTCAAAGCAGTTACCCATTGAAATACTGAAAATGAATGTATTGTATGGTGTACATATTTTAATTTTCCAAAATCTGCAAAATGCAACACATCTATTTGTCACATTTCATTTCTATGCACACCTTTAGGGTTGCTTTCTGCAGGTAAAGGAGTTTATTGTAGAAGGAACAGGTAGGAATTTTTTTTTTTTTTTACAATTTCCTTGGATTGTTGCCAAGTGATGGAAAAATCCTTTTTTATGCTGTTGTTATTGACATATGGTGATTTTTATAAAATGTTGAGGTCTGCAGGATATTTCCTATTAATAGCCAATCAATTTCATTATTACCTTGCGCTACAGGGCCTGGCAGACCCGTGTGGGATCTGACTGTGTTATATATGGGGTGATTCCTATTTTCAATTTTCTTGTAAATAAATAAATAACAAAGTTAATTCTGTGTCATCTGGTATAAACTCAGCAGTTTCAATATATAAAATAACTCTTTCTGCATATTGCAAATCGGTAATTATGTTAAGAGGTTCTGTAAAATCCATTAATACCATGAGAATAGCATATATTTCTGACTTTTGGATAGAATTCTAAGAGATTTCAGCCACTCTACTTACATTTTCTTATTTGTAACCTGCCTTTCCTGATTTATTTGCATCAGTAGAGAATGTTGGGACTCCAGATATTGGTGGTCTACATATAACATGAGGAATGATCCAGTTCGTTCTCTTTATAAATTGAATTCCCTTGCTTTGGGGATATTTGTTGTTAATTTCTCCAAAAAACAAAAATTACTATAAGCTCTCTGCCAGGGTTCACTTTCTATTCATAATTTGTCAATTTCCTCATTAGTTTTACTAATTTCTGCTGGGTCTATTTCTGCTAATTGATGAAGTCTCAATTTTCCTTTTAGAATTAACTTGGAGACCTTTTCCGCATAAGTTTTCAATTTTTTATTTGGTTTATGTGGTAAAAAGATCCATTCTTAGATAATATCTTCCTTCTGCATTAATATTTCTGTAGGAGAGAGAATGCTTAGAGGATTAAAAAAAAAAACAGAATGCAGTCAGCTCTGGATCCAAAAGATCCACATGTGCATCCTATAATTTCATTTCCACCAAAGCCAATTCTCTCTCAGCCTCAGCTGATAATTCTCTTGGACTATTTAAGTCCTTGTCACCATTTAAGATTTTAAACAACATACGTAGTTCATTTTTTTTTCTATTATAATAGTGGGCCTTAGATAAGAAATGTCTCCTGTCAATCTTTGAAAATCATTAAGAGTCTGCAATCAATCTTTCCAAATTTGTACCTTTTGTGGTGTAATCTTCTGTAGACCTATTTTATATCCTAAATAATTAATAATTAATAAAATCCTAAATAATTAATAAAATCTCCTCTTTGTATTTTTTCAGGAACAATTTATAATCCCCCAAAAGACAAAATTTTCCTTACTTTTTCAAACATTCTTTCTAAAAACTCTACATTTGAATAAGTAGTAAAATGTCATCCATATAATGATAAGCTATAGATTGAGAAAATTGGTTATGTATCATTTCCAACAGCTGTTGTACAAAATATTGGCACAAGGTGGCTATTTAACATTCCCTGTGGGAGAACCTTCCATTGATATCTCTTAGCAGGCTGAGAATTAATATAAGTAGGCACCATGAAGGCAAATTTTTCTGTCTTGTAAAGGTATAGGGAAGAAACAATCTTTTAAATAAATAATTACATTAGGCCATCTGGGTAATGGAGAAGACAGAGGACTTCCAGACTGTAGAGAGACCATTGGCTGAAACACCTTATTAACATATCTTATATCTGTTACCATTCTCTATTTTCCTGATTTCTTAATAACAAACCTAGAATTTCAAGGGCTAGTTGGTTCTTCAATACTCTGAGCATTTAGCTGCTCATGTAATAGATGTTCTAAGGCAGTTTCTCTGTTGTTAAAGGCCATTGCTTAACCCATACCAGGTTTGTCTGTCAACCAATTTAAAGGTAAGGCTGTTAGTGTCTTTGGAAGATCAGCAATTGTTGTGCCCTGCTATTGTACAACCTGAATGGTTATGTACTGTTCTTTAGAATACTGTCTAATATTTTCCCCAGAAACATACATTAATTTATGGTTTCTAAGATTGGAGGATAATTAATCTAAGTATTCCACTGGTGTAACAAACCGCGTCTCCATAAATTCATTGCTTTGTTAGTTAGCCACATATGGCCTTATCGCGGTAAATAAGGATCAGGATAAACAAATAGGCCGAATAGATGTTTATTCAGGGAGAAATAACTTACAACCTAGACAGATGAACACCAGAAAATTCAACCCGATCCTCTCCTGTCCGAGTCACGCCAGAAAGAGAGCCTTTCCTGGCCCCCTCCGACCTCCTTCCACAGGTCACTTCCGCCCATGGCTCCACCCCCCAATGGGCGTGGTCAGTGCCACAGATGGACTATCTCACTACAATTCCCCTTTTAGTCTAAAGAAAAGATTTAGGCTTAATACAAAACTATATACAAAACAGTGAATAACAAGTGTGCTCTAAGAAAAGGAAAATTGAGAACAAAATGACCTACATATCTAGTCCTAGGGTGAGGGCATATTGGAGTTTACAATAGAGTTGTCCTAAGCTGGAAAACATAAGTCTAGTACCTAATATATCTAGCTAGGAAGAGAGAATAATAGTTGTGATAGTTTAATCTTCAACCTCATCAAGACCTGAGAAGGAAATTAACAATACTAGAGTAGACAGGAAATGCAGATGGACAACTTCCAAAAGGTGCAGCAAGGACAGAAACAGCAAGCCACCTGAACAGTCACCCTAGGTCTCACAGCAACGTTGGGACACCCAGATTTGGCTAAGGCCAAGAGAACTTGACAGACCACAACAACAGCAGGGAGGTAGAATGGCTGTCTTACCCTGACTTGGCAAGGTCAAGCAGTCTTCTATATTTGTTTCCTGCAAGCACATAGGACTGCATGTCCAAATCAGTGGTCAAGGTGGGGGCAATTCTTTGCCCAACAGGCCATTAGCTGAGGCGAGATTGAACTCCAGCAGGAGCAACAACAGTGTCCAACATATTTTCGGGAAAGTGCACGGTGCTGTCAGGAGCAACAGTGTCTCATGTCAATGGAGTAATAATATTAAAACATTTAAATGCCATGTTCTGCATGTCTATGAAGTGATTGAAGATTAAGCATCTATATCTGACTAATCTCATAGGTACAGGAAATATGAGTGAAGATAATCTGTAATACTCGGGAACTTAGCTAAAAAGACTGATTAAAACTTCCCTGAGTAAAGCAGGAACAAATACTTAAACAATATAACTATTACATATACATACATGTAAATCCCTAAAATAGAGGTAGAGTATAAGTGTCAAGACAAGAGGTAGAACTATAAAGGGCAGCAAGATAAATATCCCAAATTGTATCAATATACAAAATGTCTTGAATACAAGAAAAGTATACATACATAGAATATGGTAAAAAATAATGTGCATAAAATATTGTAAGTGGAAAGATTTAACACAATATAACAAAATATAAACTTAATTTTACATAGCTTACCACATAAGAATACACAACAATGTAAGCTGTAAAATACTATCTCATTCTTACTCAAATTCTCAAGAAAATAGGCTAATCTACCTATATCCCATCTAAACCATACCTTTCCCAACCATTCCCTATTCCTGTCTAAAAGATAAACCCGAGTGTAAGCATCACCCAATCCCAAATATCTAAAACCAACCCAAAGACGATGACTATTATCCCAAAATTCCAAGGGTAGAGAAAGGGGGCGTCGTTATCTTAAGATTACTTCCTGCTGAAATGGGACGATGATTGCTCCAATGGATCCTGTAGGAAGAAAATCTTTAGCAACCAAATTTCTCAACAGAACTGGCTGTGACATATGTAGCTAGTCACTGTGTGGCAGAAAAATCTTGACTGTAGTTCTATTTGAAACTCTGGCCAGGGTGTAATAAAAAGGTGCACCATTACAGCTAGCTAGTCATGAGTTGTCTCGAGCAAAACAGTCTCAAACCGGTTTTAGGGTGATGTTTGTAGTTCCGATGCATCAGGTTGAGTCAAGTGGAAACGATGATGTGGGGCCCCATCTTCTTTCCGGAGAGTTCAAAGACTGCTGTTAGGAATTGTTATTATTCCTTGTGGAAAAGTTACACATCAATATTAAAGTAAAATTTTCAAGTTTTAAGGTATGCATTAGGGAAAGACAACAATAAGCATTAAAAGTATGTGAGAAAATTAGGATTTCAGAGAGAAAATTGCATATAAGATATGAGTCCCCAGATTTTGTTTTCTTCTGCCTTACACCAATTGGCTTCTTGATTTAAGGCAGAAACCATGAATTTAATCTAAACAACATGCTTGAATTTAGAGAAGGAAAGCCAAATCCAACTCCAAAGCCAGCATTGGTTTACAAAAATTAGGACTTCAGGAATACTAGATAGTAAAGAGAAATAGATTTCTATATAGAAATATTTACTACAATTAAATATTTTTTTTTTTTTACCATATATCAGATTCTGCTTCCTTAAGTGATTGTTTCTGAAGAGCTGTCTTCTCTTCTGTAGGCACCTACATGTTCAGTGTCTTTTGGCTGTTTGATGATAGGTTTTCTCTGTTTTCTGTAAAAACAAGAACTGAACACTTCCCCTACCTTTGAGAGACCTCCGCACATCTCATGGAACCTAAATTGTTGGATGACTTGTCATTTCTCTTCATTAAGATGTTTCTCTTGTTCAACTCGAATCTTGATTAACTTAGATGGTATCCATAGTTTTTCTTCTCCTGTAGATACAAATGCAAAACCCCTACCCCAACGTAACACATATCCTGCTTTCCATTCTGAGGTCAGTACATCCTTGAAGTACACTGGCTGATTTAGTTCAGAAGTTTTTTCTATTGTCCAGTGTCTTTCTGCAGCTGTTTTTCCTTTTTCCTCAGCATTAAGAAAGTTTAATGTTAATAAAGCATTATGTAATCTGTGTTTGGGTGTTTTGGTTCCTCCTGCCTGTTTATGGAGCATTTCTTTTAAAGTATGATTGGATCTCTCAACCACTGCTTGTCCTGTAGGATTGTGTGGTATACCAGTTATGTGCTTTATCTTGTAATACTCAAAAAACTGTTTCAATTTGCTGGAGACATATGCTGGAGCATTGTCAGTTTTTATTTGTGCAGGTATGCCCATAATGGCCATTACCTCTAATAGGTGTGTTATAACAGAATCAGCCTTTTCAGAGCTCAGAGCAGTAGCCCATTGAAACCCTGAAAATGTATCTATAGTGTGATGTACATATTTTAATTTTCCAAATTCTGCAAAATGAAACACATCCATTTGCCATATTTCATTCCTATTTATACCTTTATGGTTACTGCCTGGTGGTAAAGGAGTTTGGCTATAGAATGAGCAAGTAGGACATTTCCTTACTATTTCCTTGGCTTGTTGCCAAGTGATAGAAAAATCCTTTTTTAAAACTTTGCTGTTCACGTGGTGTTTCTTATGAAACTCTGAGGCTTCTAGCACACTTCCTATCAATAAACGATCAATTTCATCATTGCCTTGTGCTAGAGGACCTGGCAGACCCGTATGGGATCTGATGTGTGTTTTATATATAGGATGAGTCCTCTTCTGATAGTATCTTGTAACTGTATAAACAATGAAGTTAATTCTGTATTGTCAGGAATAAATTCTGCAGTCTCGATGTGTAAAACGACTACTTGCGTATTGAGAGTCAGTAACTATATTGAGGGGTTCTTTAAAATCCATAAGTACCATGAGAATGGCATACAATTCTGCCTTTTGTACAGAATTGTAAGGGCTTTGAACCACTTTGCTAATTTTTCCTGATTTATATCCTGCCTTACCTGATTTGTTTGCATCAGTGTAGAATGTATGTACTCCAGAAATAGGTGATTTTCTTACAATGTGTGGAAGAATCCAAATCGTTTTCTTTATGAATTTGATTCTCTCAGTTTTGGGATAGTTGTTGCTAATTGTTCCCAAAAAGTTACTACAAGCTCTCTGCCAATATTCGTTATCTTTCCATAAGGAGGAAATTTCCTCGTTAGTTAAAGGTACTATAATTTCTGCTGGGTCCCTTCCTATTAGCTGATGAAGTCTTAATTTACCTTTTATAATCAAGTCAGAGGTCTTTTCTATATATGTTTTTGGTTTTTTATTCTGTTTATGGGGTAGGAATATCCATTCTAATATGATATCTTCTCTCTGCATCAAAATCCCTGAAGGATATTCTATAGATGGTAATATAACCAGAATACAGTCTAGGTTTGGATCCACACGGTCCACATGTGCTTCTAGTATCCTCTTTTCTACCCATTCTAATTCCTTCTCAGCTTCAGCTGATAGTATTCGTGGACTATTCAAGTCCTTATCTCCTTTTAGGGCCATTTTCAAGTTTTTCAAATCATGCCCTTCTACTCCAATAATGGTTTGCAGTTGAGAAATCTCTCCTAGTAATTTTTGAAGATCATTAAGAGTCTGGTAGCGATCTCTTCTGATATGTACTTTTTGTGGTCTAATTTTCTGTGGACCTATTTTATATCCTAAGTAGTTGATAGACTCTCCTTTTTGTATTTTTTCAGGTGCAATTTGTAATCCCCAGCGAGGTAAAACTTCCTTTACTTTCTCAAACATTTTTTCTAGTATTTCTCCTTTAGAGTCAGCTAACAATATATCATCCATGTAATGATAGATTATGGATTGTGGAAACTGTTTACGAATTATTTCTAACGGTTTTTGTATGAAATATTGGCACAGGGTGGGGCTATGGGGCTATTTAGCATTCCCTGTGGCAAAACCTTCCATTGATATCTCTTCACTGGTTGAGAATTATTATAATTAGGTACCGTGAAGGCAAATTTCTCTTTATCTTGTTCTTGTAACGGTATAGTGAAGAAGCAATCTTTTAAATCAATAACTATAATAGGCCATTCTTTGGGTATCAAAGAAGGCAAGGGCATTCCAGGCTGTAGAGAGCCCATTGGCTGGATAACTTTATTGATGGCTCTCAGGTCTGTAAGCATTCTCCATTTACCAGATTTCTTTTTGATCACAAATACAGGAGAATTCCAAGGGCTGGTTGATTCCTCAATATGTCCAGCATTTAGCTGTTCCTGAACCAGGCTTTCTAAAGCTTCTAACTTCTCAGAGGTCATAGGCCATTGTCCTACCCAGACAGGTTCCTCTGTTAGCCATTTTAAAGGTAGGGCTTTTGGTTCCTCTGTTCAGCACTTGTATTCTGTTTTTGTACTGCCTGGATATTTGGTCTCTGTCTTGTATTGTACTTAACAGTATTCTTTCCACAATCATGAGGTCGTCTATGGTTCCTATCTAATACTGGAGGAATGTTAATCTGTGTATTCCATTGCTGTAATAGACCACGACCCCATAAATTTATCACTACATCAGCCACATATGGTCTCAACTTCCCTCTCTGTCCTTCTGGTCCTATACATTCAATCCATCTCGTGCTTTGTTTTACCTGAGACAGGGTTCCAATCCCTAAGAATTGAACATTTACCTCATGCAGGGGCCATCTTTGAGGTCAAGATTTATTAGATATGATAGTTACATCAGCTCTAGTGTCCAGGACACCCTCAAACAGTCTATTATTCATCTTAACTATCAATATAGGCCTATGACTATTTATAACAGTTTGCCAAAATATACGTTTTTCATTTCCTTCTGTCATGTTTGATTCAACTTCCGTCACTAGTTTGTCATCCAGAGCAGTATGAGTTTTTATAATAGGCACAGAATTTTCTAATTGTCCTGTGGGAGATTGTCTTCCACTGTGACTGGGAATGTTCGAACCACCTGTGACGTGGGGGCCTTCGAGAGGCCCCCAAGGAGTTTCCCGATGGTAAAGGGTTTCCTTGCTTGTCTCTGGTCGATCTACACTCATTTGTCCAGTGTCTGCCTTTGCCACACCTTCTACATAACCCAGGAGGCTGAGGCCTTCTGTTTGATTCATTCCTGGGGGTGTTATTTCTAGGGAAGCTTTGCCTACAATTTCTTTTTAGATGTCCTATCTTACCACAGTTATAACATCTGACATGTTGATACCTCTTCAAACCTTTGGGGATGGCTTCTCCTACCCAAGCTTCTAAGTCACCATAGTAAGGAACTCCGTTATCTTGATGTCTTCTCTGACCTTTAGATATGGCTTCTCCTATCCATGCTTCAGTCTTATTGTCATTATACTCAATGTTGCCTGTATATAGGACCCATTCATCCAAGGGTGCTGATCGCATTTTTAAAGGCCAAAGCACCTGTTTGCATTGAGGATTCGCATTCGCATAAGCTAAAGATTCTATGAGTATTCGCCTAGCATCCATGTCTGCTATCTCTAATTGTACTGCTCTAAATAATCTTTCTAGAAAGATACTAAAACGTTCTCTAGGTCCTTGCTTTATCTTGGTATAGGGTTCTAGCCTCTCTCCTAATTCATGAACCTTATCCCAAGCATGCAAAGCTGCTGTACTGCATAGAGACAAGATGTGTTCATCATAGGCAGCTTGGGTTTCTGGGTCAGCATAGAGACCCTCACCAAGAATTTTATCTTGGGGAGTTTTATAACCTTTCTTTAAGCCCTGAAGTTCAAGAGCTTTTGCTTCCTCTCTCCATAAAGCCCTCCATTCTAATTGAGAGGAGCTTTCAAGGACAGCTGATATTAATTGATCCCAATCCTTAGGGGTTACCTTGTTATTCCATGCCCATGATTCTACTAATTGCTTCACATAAGGTGAGTGCATACCATAAGAGATTACTGCTTCCTTTATACCTTTTAAATCTTTCATACGTATTGGTTCCCACTGATATGCAATGACACCTTTTGGATGTTTCTTCGTTGCTGGCTTTTAGACTACTGCTTCCTTTATACCTTTTAAATCTTTCATACGTATTGGTTCCCACTGATATGCAACGACACCTTTTGGATGTTTCTTCGTTGCTGGCTTTTCATGAATAGATACAGGGAAAGCTCCCCTGACCCTAAATGGTGTGGAAAATTTTAAATCTTTTTCATGCCCTGTTACCTGTAGTTCTTCTTCTGATGTATCAGACTGAAGGTCTTCTAAAGCCTGAAATCTATTCACCATTGTTTCTTTGAGTGTCTGAACTTCTTGAATCAAATAACTTTCTAGAGACTTCATTGCATCAGTCAGTTTCTTACTTTCTCCAACTACAAATGATTCCATGTTTTTAATCTTATCATCCTTAGATATTATCTGAATGGCGTGTAAACTGCCTTCCAGAAACAATGTTCTATCTGCTAACTTGCCATTATCCTCAGACATGGAAGAGATTCTGTCATCTAGTCTTTCTATCTGATGTTCCAGTTTTTTAAACTTATTAGTAGCTTCCTCCGACCAGGAATGAGCTGTTTCTGCTAGTTTGTTAATGCATTGCATTGTTTCTGTTCTGGTTATTGAGGTATCTGACATGAAACAAATTCTACCTGTCAGCTCGCCAATATTCTGAACCTTTCTTTCTATACTTTCTACGCTTTGAATTCTATCATTTTCAATGTTTCGAATCTTTGTCTCTATGCTTTGAATTCTATCATCATTTTCAATGTTTCGAATCCTTGTTACTAAGTCTCCTATGGTTTGTACAAGTTCCTTATTGTTTGCTGTAATCTCAAACCATTTCTTTAAGAATATCATGTTAATGATGAAACCCATTGCTATTACAAAATAAAAGTATATATTGGTCCAGTCATAAGTTTCTTCTGCTAAAATCCCTTCTACATATGAAGTAAAATAATTCCTAAAGTTCTGCATGGTAAAATTATCTGCCATAGTTATGGAACAATTTATCTCAGATTTTATATCAGCTTAAATTGCAAAGGATGTTACAATTACCTTAGGTGTAATTCTGCTGTCCTTGAACTTTGATGCTTTTAGTTGTATATCTCAGCTTGTGGTAGCTACGCCTGGAGATGTGTCACCAAATAGCGCCTAGCCGCCGAGGCCCTCTGATTCCATTTCTGCCTAGAAGTGTGCCGCCAAATATTGTCCGGCAGCAGACGATCCTTCTGATTCCAGTCCCTGTAGAATAGCTCTTAACAAACTATGACAAACAGAATTTTGTTAAAAGGGGACTTTTGGAGTTACTTGTAACACAAGACGAAACTCGTGCAAGCCGGGCGGGTGCCGCCGAGCGGCTCTGCACAAATGCAAAGTCCCATACGGAAATGGGCAAAAAATGTTAAGCGGTAAGTGCCTTCTCAGGTCTGCTTTAGCGGCAAAGATCTTCTTTGCAGTAAGGAAGAGGCAAATGTCCCAAAGCTGTGGTGAGTCCACCTGGTTAAACCCTGCCCGTTGGGGAAGGTGGGGGAGGGGGGGTGGCTTCTGCCGCCTGGGCAAAACCCAGGTAAATCCGCTTCTGACACCAGATATCGCAGTAAATAAGGATCAGGATAAACAAATAGGCTGAATAGATGTTTATTCAGGGAGAAATAACTTACAACCTAGACAGATGAACACCAGGAAATTCAACCCGATCCTCTCCTGTCCAAGTCATGCCAGAAAGAGAGTCTTTCCTGGCCCCCTCCGACCTCCTTCCACAGGTCCCTCCGCCCATGGCTCCACCCCCCAATGGGCGTGGTCAGTGCCACAGACGGACTATCTCACTACATGGCCTTAATATTCCTCCCTGTCCTTCTGGCCCTATACATTCGAACCTTCTTGAGCTCTGTTTACCTGGGATAAACTTACAATCCCTTAAAGCTGAACATTTACCTCCTGAAGAGGCCAATTTAGATACCAAGAACCTGTTGCAATTATTTCTACATCTGCCCCTGTGTCTACAAGACCTTCAATGACACCGTCTTTGTTTTTGGTTTTGTTTTTTGGGTTTTTATTTTGTGTTTTGTTTTTCAAGACAGGTTTTCTCTATATAGCAGCCCTGGCTGTCCTGGAACTCACTCTGTAGACCATACTGGTTTCAAACGCATAGAGATCCTCCTGCCTCTGCCTCCTGAGTGCTGGGATTAAAGGTGTGCTCCACCACCAACTGGCTTATTTGTATTTTTAATTTTGGCCTTTGTTCATTTATAGCAGTTTACCAAAATATTTGCTTTATGGTTTCTCCTGAATTTTTTATCTTCTATAGCCGTTCTATCATTCAGAGCAGTGTGGGTTCTTACAATTGGCTTTATGCTCTTTAATTGCTCTAGGAAGGAGTTTCCTCCATGATGACAGGAAAGGACTAGACTGAATTTGGCATGGGGGCCTGTGAGAGGCCCCTCAAGGCATTTCCCAGTGGCAAAGCTTTACCTTGACTGTCTCTTATTGATCTACATTCATTAGTTCAATGATTCCCTTTGCCACATCTTCTGAAAAATCCAGAAGGTAGGGGTGCTGTGTTTGAATTACACTTAGAAAAAACATCCTTTTTAGGAATACCCTGTTTACAATTCTTTTTAAGTGACATTGTTTGCCAAAATTGAAACACTTCGCATTTCGATTTCCCTTCAAGCTTCTGGAGCTCACCTCTGTTTCCCAAGCATCATCATGATCATGAGATTTAATATTGATTGTATCTCAGATCCATTCCTCCGAGGGTGCTGATCTTACCTTTAATGGTCTAATTACCCTTTTGCATTGTTCATTAGTATTTTCAAAAACCAGAGATTCAATTATTATTTGCCTAGTTTCTGAATTTGGTATCATTCTATTTATTGCTGAAGTCACTCTTTGTAAGAAATCCATGAAGATTTCCTTTGGGCCCTGTAGACTTTAGTGAATGTTTCAATTTTCTTTCTGACTTCTCCAGTTCTGTCTCAAGCATTCAAAGCTGCTTTGTGGCATAAAGCCAGGATGTGGTCATCACATAGCAATTGCCTTTCTACAGTAGCATAATCTCCTTCTCCAAGAAACTGCTCTTGGGAGACTTCCATATTTCTAGTCCTACTTCATTGTTCTGTGGTCTTAGCCACATCTTTCCATCATGTCCTCCACTGTAATTAAGAAACAGACTCAAAAATGCTATAGCCAGCAGGAAGTAGTTTGGAAAGAACAACGCCCAAATTCCCAAATATTGTGTATAAATGTTTGTTTTCATTTAATTGGACTTTGTTATATAAAATAAATAAAAAAATAAAAAAAATGCTATAGCCAAGTCTTTTCAGTGTTGAGGGATAATTCTATTACAAACAGACCAAGAATTTAACATCTGCTTCTTCTCGAAAGAAGGATGCAATCCATACCCTATGAGGCTATTCCTTCTTTGAATCTCCTTAAATCTAACATTTCCACGGGAGTTCATTAACTCTTGCACAACCTTGGGATGTCTACCACTTGGGAGTTGTTCCTGTAACATGACTGAATAAATTAAAGTTGGTTGTTTGAAAATCTTAGGCTGTTCTGTAAGACCCGCAGAGCGTGGACCTTCACGCTCCCACTCAGGAAAGACGACACCCCAAATCACTCATGAGAAGCGGTCTTGATGCAAATAGCATGACGAGTTTCTATTACAAGTACACTGGGGTCCACAGTCACACGCCACAGAGGGGTAGAGGACTGAGGACCTCGAGGGCAGAATTGAGACAGCTTTTATAGGATTTACATCAGAGCTAACAAGGCCAGTTTCAAAGCTAGCCTGTTATTTTCACTAGGCTTAAAAGCAAGGTCATGGGAGAGTTCAAAACTTGGAATGGTTAGTAAGATTTCCTAGGTTACAGAGATTTAGCACACCTGCAAGGTTTCTTTCTGAAGAACCAGTGGGCTTGTTCTTGAGTGGCTGGGAGAATGTACTTTCCTGTCAGGGAGTTATCTATATCTATTGGCAGAGGCTCTTGTTTTCTGTCTTTCCCTTTTTGCTATGAGTCCCGTCTTTTAGTTATTAATTTTCTTTGTGGACAGGATGACCCACAACAGTGCCCAGACTATTGTTGTGGATAACAACATTCTTCAGAAACTAGGTAATTATAAATAATAATAATAATAATGATAATAATAATAATATCCAGAAACCAGTCATCGTGATCAAGCTATTTCGTGTGTTTTTCTTTTCCCTGAGCTTTGCATGCAGCTAGGGTGATGTTTAGATACGTGCTGATGGATTTTTTCTAAATTTCTGACTTTTAGTGGTCATTAGAGAGTTAGGCCATCATCTTCATCCTTTCGGTTCTTCTCTAAACTTATAAATGCAATGCTGAAATTGGTTCACCGTTAAATTCCTTGGTCTGAAGCTGAGCAGTGTTGGGGCATGCCTTTAATCCCAGCGTGAGTCAGACAGGCAGATCTCTGAGTTTGAGGCCATCCTGATTTACAGAGTGAGTTCCAAAATAGCCTGGGAAAGGTACAGAGAAACTCTGTATCAAAAAAAAAACAAACAAACAATTCCCCATTGTTGGCAGGCAGTGGTTATCACATGCAAACAAAAGACCCAGAGACAGATATCCAGGTTCAAGCTTCAAGCTGAAGATCAGAACCGCAAAGCAGCCAAGACAGTAGATCTTACGTCTACCAAGCTGAAATGGCAATCCCGTCTCCAGAACCTCAGAGACAACAGCTCTCAGTTCCTGCCCAGACATATTACTTCTGTTTTCACCTGCCTAGTGCTGAAATTAAAGCCGTATGATCCCAGGTGCTGAGATCACCTTTGTGTGCGTTGATTCTTTTAGGATTCAATCAATTTCATGTAGTCAGTGTGGCCTTGAAATAACAGAGATCTGTCTAGCTCTCACTCCTGAGTCCTGGGATTAAAGCTGTGTGCCACCACAGCTCAGCTTCTATAGCTAGCTAGTATGTCTGCTGGGATTAAAGGTGTGTGTCATCACTGCCTGACCTCTACAGTTTGTGACTTTTTGTTTTCTGTATGCTCAGGCAAGTTTGAATAAATCATAAATAATATATCACAACAAGTGGTGTCACATGACTTTAATCCCAGCACTCGGGAGACAGAGGTAGGCAGATCTCTGAGTTTGAGGCCAACCTGGTCTACAGAGTGAGTTCCAGGACAGCCAGGGCTGCACAGAGAAACCCTGTTTCAAGCAACAACAATGTAACGAGGTGTAACGAGGACCATCCACACACTTGATAACCCTGATTGCTCAGATATCATCCCAAGTCTTTATATCAGTTGGCTTCAAACTATGGGCCTGGGGATG
Source organism: Phodopus roborovskii (assembly GCF_943737965.1). Classification (NCBI taxonomy): domain Eukaryota; kingdom Metazoa; phylum Chordata; class Mammalia; order Rodentia; family Cricetidae; genus Phodopus; species Phodopus roborovskii. Next base: position 1,826,597 of record NW_026126651.1, read on the forward strand.
ACCCTAAACTCCCCATCTTCCTGCCTCCATCTCCCACTGCTGGGATGGAATCCAGAGCTGCATGAGAGCTTGAGGAGGCAAGTGAGCTGTAGTGCCAGCCTCTCTGAACATCTAAGGTTTTTATTTTGTTTGACTCAGGGTCTAACAGTCCATGCTAGGCTGGAGCTCCCTACAAAGCCTAGGCCAGACCTGAACTTTTTTTATAACCCAGCCTGACCTCAATTTTTGATTCTGGAGTTGTTTTTGTTTTTGTTTGAGACCTGATCTTATGCACCTTAGAGAGGACCCAGGTTGCTGTGCAGACAAGGCCAACCTTAAACTTTTTTTTTTTTTTTTTTTGGTTTGCTTTATACTTTATCTAAACAGTGCTTCTCTGTGTGGCCCTAGCTGACCTGGAACTCACTCAATAAACTCAGGTCAGCCTGCTTTTGCTTCCAGAGTGCAGGGGTTAAAAATCACCCAGCTTTTTTTTTTTTTTTTTTTTTTTTTGATTTTATCATTTTTGGTTCATGTATGTGAGTGTTTTGATTACATGTATGTCTGTGAACTGCCTGTGTGCCTGGTGGCCTTAGAGACCAGAGCAGGTCATCAGATCCTAAAATACTGTAGGACTGTAGCTATGGACGTTTTTTGAGCCACCATGTGTGGCTGGGAATTGAACCTCAGGGCTTCTAGAAGAACAGCCAATGCTCTTCACCGTGGAGCATCTCTCAGGCCCCCTAGCTTGTTTCTGTTCTTCTAGACAGGGTTTCTCTCTGTAACAGCCCTGGGTGTTTTGGAACTCTCTTTGTAGACCAGGCTGGCCTCAAGCTCACAGAGATCTGCCTGCCTCTGCCTCACGAGTGCTGGGATCAAAGCGTGGGCCACCACCGCCTGGCTTGGCTTCTTCTTTAACAGGTAAAACACACACAGTGATATAGGCTGTGACTTCCCTGGACTGTCCCCATGGCACTTCCCAAGCTGACATCGTTGTGTTTGGGTGTTTCTCTTCCCAACTCAGCATCCCAGGCCGCCAAAAAAAAACACCGAGTGCCCCCCCCCAAGGATTAGAAAGATCCTGTAATGTCTCTCGGGTCTCAGGCAGCAGGGAGGGAGGGAAGGAAGCTACAGAGATGACCTGAGACCGGGTCCCAGAGCCCGCTGCAGGGTAGGGCCCAGCCACTGTGTGCCCTGGATTGAGAAGACGGAGCTGTAGAACCAGAACCAAGGCCGGGATGGTCCACTGAGGGCTGCAGGGGACACTGAGCCAGCAGCTGTTCTCCCTCACGCCCCTCCCCGTGACCCAGTGGTTATGCCCTTTGTGACCCAGGCCAGGAGCTGAGGGCCCCTGAGAGCCAGGGGGCGGGCAGAGTAGATGGTGAGTCTCCCCCTGGGAGCGGCCCCCGCGCCATGGCAAGCGTGGTGGTGAAGACAATCTGGCAGTCCAAAGAGATCCATGAGGCGGGAGACCCACCTGAGGGGGTCGAGAGCCGCGCCCAGCTGGTCCCCGAGGCTCCGGGGGGGGGTGACCAGCCCTATCAAGGGGATCACGAAGAAAAAGAAGGCCGTGTCCTTCCATGGGTGGGTTTCCTGCACCCCGCTGGTCACAGGCCCCGTGCCTGTCACACACGACACTGCCAGCAGCAAAGCATGGGTGCTGGAGGGAAAGGAGGGCAATGCGGAGGGCATTACAGCCGAGGGGAGGGAGGCAGGGGGCTGCAGGGGGCATCGGGAGGGGGAGGGGTGGGAACGCGAGGCAGTGGATGGAGGCCGAGCAGGGTGAGGACGGTGAAGAAACAGGGTGAGGGGCAGCGTTGAGGATATAAGGCCCGCCCCTCCGGCACCCCACCCCCATCATCTCCTGGGTCACCTGCAGGGTGGAGCCCCGGATGTCTCACCAGCCGATGCACTGGTGCCTGAACCTCAAGCGGTCCTCGGCCTGCACCAACGTGTCCTTGCTCAACCTGGCTGCTATGGAGCCCGACTCCTCGGGCACAGACTCCACCACTGAGGACAGTGGTCCGCTGGCACTGCCAGGGCCACCTGCCTCCCCTACAACACCCTGGGCTCCAGAGGACCCTGACATCACAGAACTCCTGGTGAGCAGCCGATGTGGGGAGGGCCTGGATCTGTCAATGGAGGTGGGCAGATCCAAGGAGGGGGCTGATCCAGATTGGGATGAGAAGTTCTAGTCACTGGGACCAGAAGACAACATCAGAAAAAGTGTCCTGGAGTGGGGGTAGGGTATAGCTCAGTAGTAGAGCACTTGACTAGCACGTGCAAGGCCCTGGGGTTCATCCTAAACAACAAAGAATAAACTGGGCCACACCCCAGTCCCTCACAGGGAGGACTCTAGGCAGAGCTGTGTCAAGGAGCCACATAGGAGAACCTGTACTTTTTGAGACAGGCTCTCACTCCTTAGTCCAATCCCACCTTGAACCTGCAGCCCTCCTGCCTTCCAAGTAGTTGTGATGAGAGGCCTGAGGCACACACACATAGCTTTGAGTATATATTCTCCGGAAAGCCTAAGATGTCAGGAGTAGGGGACAGAGCCACATGCCAAGCTGTCACCCTCAGCAGCTTGAGGCATTAATATTGTGATACTGACTTTTGAGACAGAATCTCACTGTATCCCTGACTAGCCTGGAACTCTCTATGTAGACCAAGTTGTCCTGGAACTCACAGACCGTCAGGAGCGGTCTTTGCGGGGCTGCAATCGGAGCCAGCCTAGCGGCTCCGAGTCCATACCTGAGTGGGGGAGTGTGGATGAGGGAAAGGCTACCTATAGACGATAAAGAAAAGTCAGAGAGACAGAATAAAGGTCAGGACGACAGATCAGGCAATACTGAATGCCACGAGTTTATTTTTCTCCAATCTTATATGCCTTAACCAAAAAGGGGACACAGTATCATGTATATGGGACAAACAGACTTTTCTTCCTCCCTTATTCTAAGGGTTCAGTAACCACACCTTTGCTCCAAACTTCTTGTTCCCTAGCCTTGAGGTCAGGAGTAGCCACACCTCAGATTCAGATCTGTTCTTATTTAGACTAAGACAGCTGAAACACCCATCTGTAGCCACACCTTTGACCTTTAGGTCTTGTGACTTGCTGACAGCTTTGAAGTTTCTGTCCTTCTGCCAAGATGGAGCGCAGCCATCTTTATGGGCGCCCACAACAGACATCCTTCTTCCCCCGCCACTTGTGAGAATTAAAGACATGCAACCCCACACCCAGACCGAGGCGTTGTCTTAATCTCCCAGGGAACCCAGACGAGACCTCCCTCCAATGGGATGGCCCCACCCCAGTGCATAACTGGCTCTCATGCAGAGCCTGGAGCTCAATGCCTCCCACCAGAACTATTAACACGGCCCCCAATCTCTGACTTCCAAACGCTCGGGCTGTGGGGATTAAGGCTTTAAGGACCAAGGCTGTGTGAGCACCCATGGGCCTCAAGCCCTTTGCAGCAGCAGCTTCCTCTTCTGTAGTTCATTCCATGCTTGATATTTGCTATCATTGTGTATAGCTTTGTATCAAGCCTAAATCTTCTTCTTTAGACTCTGCACTGGCAGGTGGTACTCGGGTTTCATTGATGTTAATGATCTGCATGGCTAAAGCATGTGTATAATTTAAAAACTGATCACTCCTGGACCCCGGGAGAAAAGTAACTCCAAATGATGTATTAGTTTTAGCAGGTATAACACAGATATGTGTGAAAGAGAGAACAAGAAGTCATGAACCTCTCACAATAAATCCAATCGTTCCTATAGGAGGCTAGTTTATAGATTTAGTTTTTAAAATGCCAATTTGTACAAGATAATCGAGTGTGTTTTGGTTGGTGAGGGCTTCAGCCACCTTGCTTGCAGCATTTACAGATTGGGAGAGGGCTATCCTTGAAACTGTTGCTGCTGTGGCGGAGGCGGCAATGGCGGCCGGGATCCGGAAATCCCCTTTCCTCTCTGCTGCACAAGTTGGTCATCTGTAGAGGTCTCCAGCATAGGTATCACCTGGGATGCGTGGCCCAGGACAGCTGTTACTTCATATGTCCAGCAGCTAAAACCAGCCGGCAGACCAATTGAGAATTGAGACTTCCTCCAAAATTAGTAGCATTAGTTACAATGAAAAAGAAGGGAGCCAGAAAACAGGTGCCTGAAATGAAGGCGAAATTCTTATCCTTTGGACCAAAGTGTAATTTTATAGCTGCTTTCCACAAACTATAGTTAGTGGTCAGGAAAAAGGGGCCACACAGGGCTACTCAGACCCACAGGCATCAGAATGGGTGGATCCTTGATGAAGGCCCATGGGACCTTCTCGATGGCTGCTACAATCACGGTCCCTCCCCATATGTCAAACCAGATGCTCAGGCATACAAGGAGGGTTATCTGCATCTTGTGGAAAGACACAAACCGACCCTCGGGCCCACACTAGAACTGGGTTAGTGTTACGAGCAGTTTTCCCTTCAGCCTGGTCCCATGGCTGCATCAGCCCCAAATAACACACAGAGACACTGTATTAGACATAAAGCTGTTGGCCTGTTACTAGCATTTCTTATTGGCTAGCTCTGTCTTAAATATTAACCCATTTCGATTAATCTAAGTGTTTCCATGTTGTGTTGGCTTACCGTAAAGGGACCTATTACTCCTCTTGGTCCTACATTTGGACCCTCCTACTACATCTCCCAGAATCCTCCTTGTCTCCTAGTCCTGCCTGTCTTGCTTTCCTATTGACCAACAGAGCTTTATTCATTAACCAATACGAGAAACATATTTACAGAATGACATCTCCCATCAGTCGGCCCCCACCATTTTCCAATAGTGACATTCTTCCACATAACTGAGCCATAGTCAGATGACCAAGGGTGCCAATACCTGTTGGCCGCAGATTGAGCAGCACCAACAATAGTTAAAAAGTTTTAAATATAGCCCCATTGCCAGTCCTCTACTGCAGTCCCAGGACCACTCTGAGTTCCTTGACCCCCATTGCAGGGCCTCTGCTAAAGAGGCCTCAGCTGGAGGGTGCCAGGTCCCAGCTAGGTCTGCCTACAGGCACAAAGAACATCCTGAGTCCCAGCCTTCGGGATCTTTCATCCCCATCGCCAGTCTTCTGCTGGAGCCTGATCGCTGACCCCATCACCGGGACCCTGCCTGTGGAGAGACCTCCTAGAGAGCTTGGACCACCCAGAGCTACAGACATCGAACCTCTGACCTACCCAAGCCCACCGGGGAAGGACCATACAGAGTGGGAGAGACCCCACCAACACCTACTGGAAGAAGCTATGGGAAGATGGCAATACAAGAAAACACCTAACAAAAGAAAGACAAGCATGACACCACCAGAATCTAGAGGAAGCAGAAGAGAACGACTTAAAAATTACCGTCATAAAAATGATAGAGGCCCTCAAAGAAAAAAATCCCTTAAAGAAATGAAAGAAAAAACAAAAAATTGTAAGAAGTGAACAAATTTCTTAAGGAAAGTAAAGAAAGTACAGAAAGCCAAGAGAAAACAATTAAGCAGGTGAAGGAAACGGTTCAAGACTTGAAAACTGAAATAGAGAAAATAAAGACAACACAAACCGAAAGAATGCTGGAAATAGAAAAACTGGGCAAAAAATCGGCAACTACAGACACAAGCATAACCAACAGAATTCAAGAGATGGAAGAGAGAATTTCAGGCGCAGAAGATAAACTAGAAGAAATAGATTCATCAACCAAAGAAAAACATAAATCCAACAAATCCTTAACACAAAACATTCAGGAAATGTGGGACACTGTGAAAAGGCCAAACCTAAGAATAATAGGCATAGAGGAAGGTGAGGAAGCCCAGCTCAAAGCTGCCGAAAACATATTCAACAAAATCATCGAGGAAAACTTTCCCAATCTGAAGAAGGACATGCCCATGAAGGTACAAGAAGCATACTGAAACCCAAATAGACTGGACCAAAGAAAAAAGACCCCTTGACACATAATAATCAAAACACCTAGCATACAGAATAAAGAAAGAATATTAAGAGCAGCGAAGGAAAAAAGCCAGGTAACATATAAAGGCAGACCTATCAAAATCACACCTGACTTCTCCATGGAAACTCTCAAGGCCAGAAGGTCCTGAATAGATGTTCTACAAGTACTAAGAGTCCATGGATGCCAGCCCAGGCTACTATACCCAGCAAAACTCTCAATCACTACAGATGAAGACAACAAGATATTTAATGACAAAACCCAATATGATTTTCCCAATATGTATCTACAAATCCAGCCCTACAGAAAGATTTGGAAGGAAAACTCCAACCCAAGAAAGTTAACTACGCCCACAAAGACAAAGGCAACAGATAATCTCATTACACCAGAAACCAAGGGTAAAGCAGGACAAATATATTCATAATACCACTGCCAACAACAAATCTAAAACAAGCAATAACAATCAATGGTCCTTACTCATCCTCAACATTAATGGTCTTAACTCACCTATAAAAAGACACAGGCTAACAGAATGGATACGAAGACATAATCCATCCTCCTGCTGCATAGAAGAAACACATCTAAGCTTCAAAGATAGACATTACCTCAGTGTAAAGGGTTGGGAAAAGATCTTCCAATCAAATGGGCCCAAGAAGCAAGCAGGTGTGGCTATCCTAATATCTAACAAGTTAGACTTCAAACCAAAATTAATCTAAAGAGATGAAGACAGTCATTTTGTATTCATCGCAGGAGAAATCCATCAACACAAAGTCTCAGTTCTGAACATCTATGCCCCAAATACAAAGGCACCCACATTCATAAAAGAAATGCTACTAAAACTCAAACCTCACATAAAACCTCACACACTTATATGGGAGACTTCAACACACCACTCTCACCACTGGACAGGACCACCAATCAGAAACTCAACAAAGAAAAGAACTAACAGGAGTTATGTATCAACTGGGTGTAACAGACATCTATAGAAAATTCCATCCAAACACAAAAGAATATACCTTCTTCTCTGCTCCACATGGAACCTTCTCTAAAATCGACCACATACTAGGTGGCATAACAAACCTCAACAGATACAAGAGAATAGGAATAGTCCCCTGTATCTTATCAGACCACCATGCTTTAAAATTGGAATTAAACAATAACACAAATAGTAGAAAACCTGCAAACTCATGGAAACTGAACAATGTGCAATTGCACCACACCTGGGTCAAAGAAGAAATAAAGAAAGAAATTAAGGACTTTCTAATATTCAACGAGAATGAGGACACAAAATACCCAAACTTATGAGACACCTTGAAAGCAGTGCTATGAGGGAAGTTCACTAAGTGCCCATATGAAGAAAACAGAGGATAATTACATTAGAGAATTAACAGCACAACTGAAAGCCTTAGAACAAAAAGAAGCAAACTCACCCCGGAGGAGTAGACACCAGGAAATAATCAATTTGAGGGCTGAAATCAACAAAATAGAAACCAGGAAAACAGTACAAAAAAATCAATGCAACAAAGATTTGGTTTTTTGAGAAAATCAACAAGATAGGCAAATCTTTATCCAAACTAATGAAAAAGCAGAGAGAGAACATGCAAATTAACAAAATCAGAAATGAAAAAGGGAACATAACAATGGACACAGAGGAAATCCAGACAATTTTCAGGTCATACTTTGAAAACCTGTATTCGACAAAAATTGAAAATTCAAAGGAAACAGACAAATTTCTGGAAACTACCACTTAACCAAATTAAATCAAGAACAGACAAACAACTTAAATAGACCTAAACCCCACAATGAAATAGAAGCAGTCATCGAAAACCTTCCAACCGAAAAAAAAAGCCCAGGGCCAGGTGGCTTCAGTGCAGAATTCTACCAGAAATTCAAGGAAGAACTATACCAATACTCCTCAAATTGTTCCACAAAATAGAAACAGAAGTTTCATTGCCAAACTCTTTCTATAAGGCCACAATAACCTTGGTACCCAAGCCTCACAAAGACACAACTAAGAAAGAAAACTACAGACCAATATCTCTGATGAACATTGATGCAAAAATACTCAATAAAATACTGGCAAACCGAATCCAAGAATACATCAGAGAAATCATCCACCATGACCAAGTAGGCTTCATCCCTAGATTGCAGGGGTGGTTTAACATATGAAAATCTATCAACGTGATCCACCATATAAACAAACTGAAAAGAAAAATCATCTCGATAGATGCTCAAAAAACCTTCAACAAAATTCAGCACCCTTTCATGATAAAGGTCTTGGAGAGATCAGGGATAACAGGAACATATCTAAACATAATAAGAGCAATATACAGCAAACCAACAGCCAACATCAAACTGAACGGAGAGAAACTCAAGGCGATTCTTCTAAAATCAGGAACAAGACAAGGCTGCCCTCTCCATATCTCTTCAATATTGTACTTGAAGTTCTAGCTAAAGCTATAAGACAACAAAAGGAGATCAAGGGGATCCAAATTGGAAAGGAAGAAGTCAAACTGTCTCTATTTGCAGATGATATGATAGTTTACAAAAGCGACCCAATAAACTCTACCAGGGAACTCCCACAGCTGATAAACACCCACAGCAAACTAGCAGGATACAAGATAAACTCAAAAAAGTCAGTAGCCCTACTATATTCAGTTGACAAAGAGGATGAGAAAGAAATCAGAGAAACATCACCCTTTACAATAGCCAAAAACAACAGAAAGTATCTTGGGGTAACGCTTACCAAACAAGTGGAAGACCTATATAATAAGAACGTGTGGCTCTAAAGAAAGAAATTAAAGAAGATACCAGAAAACAGAAAGATCTTCCATGTTCTTGGATAGGTAGGATAAATACAGTAAAAATGGCAATTTTGCCAAAAGCAATCTACAGATTCAATGCAATCCCCATTAAAATCCCACCATAATTTTTCACTGACCTTGAAAGGATAATAATCAACTTTATATGGAAAAACAAAAGACCCAGGATAGCCAAAACAACCCTATACAATAAAGGAACTTCAGGAGGCATCACCATCCCTGACTTTAAGCTCTACTACAGAGATATAGTTCTGAAATCAGCCTGGTATTGGCACAAAAATAGACAGGTAGACCAATGGAATCGAATTGAAAATCCTGATATTAACCCACACACCTATGAACATCTAAAACATCTAAAAGAATACAATGGGGCAAGGAAAGCATCTTCAACAAATGGTGCTGGCACAATTGGATGATGGTGTGTAGAAGACTGCAGATAGACCCATGTCTGTCGCCATGCACAAAACTCAAGTCCAAATGATCAAAGACCTCAACATCAATCCAGCCACATTGATCCTCTTAGAAGAGACAGTGAGAGGTACCCTTGAACAAATTGGTATAGGAGACCGCTTCCTGAACATAACTCCAGGAACACAGACACTGAGTTCAACAATTAATAAATGGGACCTCCTCAAACTTAGAAGGTTCTGTAAGGCCAAGGACAGAGTGGACAAGACCAAACAGACTGGGAAAAGATTTTCACCAATCCTACATCTGACAAAGGACTGATCTCCAAAATATACAAAGAACTCAAGAAACTAGTCAACAAAACACCAAATAACCCTATTAAAAAATGGGGTACAGAACTGAAAGAATTCTCAACAGAGGAAATCAAAAAGTCTGAAAGACACTTAAGAAAGTGCTCAACATCCTTAGCTATCAGGGAAATGAATATCAAAACAACTTTGAGATACCATCTTACTCCTGCCAGAATGGCTAAAATTAGAATCACCAATGACAACTCATGCTGAAGAGGATGTGGAGAAAGGGGAACACTCCTCCACTGCTGGTGGGAGTGCAAACTCATACAGCCATTTTGGAGATCAGTATGGCAGTTCCTCAGGAAAATGGGAATTAGTTTACCACAGGACCCAGCAATTCCCCTCTTAGGCATATACCCAAATGATGATCCACATCCATGCAACAAAGGCATGTGTTCATAGCAGCGTTATTTGTAATAGCAAGAACCTGGAAGAACCTAGATGCCCCTCAACTGAAGAATGGTTAATGAAGATGTGGCACATCTACACAATGGAATACTACTCTGCAGAAAAAAATAATGGAATCTTGAAATTCGCAGGCAAGTGGATGGCACTTGAAGAAACCATCCTGAATGAGGTAACCCAGTCACAAAAAGAGGAACATAGTATGAATTCACTCATATATGGATTTTAGACCTAGAGCAAAGGATCACCATCCTATAATTCATACCACCAGAGGAACTAGTATACAAGGTGTATTCTAAGAGATTCATATAAAGTCCCTCACAGAACTGGGAAGGGACAAGTCCTCAGAGCACATGGGAAGTGGGGGGGGGGGCAGTGAATGGAGAGAGAAGTAGGAGAAAATGGGGAGGAGAGGAAAACGTGCGACTAGGAAGATTGAGTCCAGATAGGAATAGAAGACAGGAGAGAGAGAGAGAGAGAGAACATAAAAGAGGGAGCCATTATTGGTTTGAAGAGAAAACTGAACCTAAAGAAAGGTCTAGAGACCTACAAGACTGCCGCCAACTAACAATTTGAGCAACTGTGGAAAGCTACCATAAATGCCCTTCCCTGATAGTGAGATCAACACTAACTTATCCACCATCATGGAGCCCTCATCTAGTACCTGTTGGAAACAGAAGCAAACACCCATAATTAAACACTGAGTCGAACTAGAATCCAGATGCAGATGGAGAGGACAAGACCAAGTTGCAGAAACACATACAGACAGCTTACCTGAACAAGGAGGAGCTAACGGGCCCCCAGACTGATAGCTGGGAAGCCAGCATGGGACTGACTCAAGGCCCCCTGAACATGGGTCTCAGCTAGAAAGACTGAGCAGTCTAAGGGACCTGGTGCACTAAAGGACCTTGCGGACACATCCCCCATGGAGGGATACTGCCTTAACCTAGAGACAGGAGAGAAGTCCTAGTCCCTACTTCAAATGACTTGACAGATCTACATGGCCCCATCTGGACAGATCCACATGCCCTACATAGGAATTGGGGTGAGGGGATGGGAGGGGAGGGTGGTCAAGGTGCATGTGAGGGGGCAGAGAGGGTAAAAGGGAGGGATGGAGGGAAGGAGAGGGAACTGGGATCGACATGTAAAATAAAAAATAAATAATTATTAAAGAAAAAAAAGGTTAGAACCTACAAACAGACTCTGTAATCACACAACAGCCCATGTCAATTCTTACCACCTTTGGAATCTGTAGTGTGGGTATGTTGCATGTGTGTGGTTTCACACAACCATCTCAGAAGTCAAAATATCTAAAAAACAAAAATTTAAATATAAAGGACAAGAGAAAGGATTATGAGGAGACCCTGTAAATTCCCCGTTTTGTTTTATGAAGATAGGCTTTAATTGTGCAATGTGCTCGCTCTACCATGGCCTGACCTTGAAAGATGCCTGTCTTATGTGAGATAAAAAAAAAAAAAATTTGCAAAAGGAGTTAAAACCCTGACTAGTATAAGCAGGGGCATAACTAGATTGAATGCAATTTATATCTCCTAATAATTTTTGGGAAATCATTAAAGGTATCAGTCTTTCCAGCCTTAAAGTAATATTTTGAAAACAGATACCAAAATGTCAATTGATGACCTAGGTATTGATAGGGAAATTCTTGTTGCACATTTTCTGGGGCTATTCTTCAGCCAGCTAGTTGAAGATTATGTTGCAATTCCCCCAAAACCTCATTCACTTCCTTAGAATCCGGGCCGGCTAAAAGAATATCATCCATATAATGTATAATATATAGGGATTGAAATTTCTCTCTAATGAGGGCAATGGCCAAAAATACATAAATTTGACAAATAGTGCCATTCCTTGAGGCGATACCACCCACTGATATCTCTTATAGGGCTCTTTAAAGTTAATAGAAGGAATGCTAACTGAAAATCGCTCACTATCCTAAGGATGCAAGGGAATGGTAAAAAAAAAAACCAATCTTTTAGGTCTATAACTAATAAATGATAGCCTTGAAGAATACCTACAGGGGGAAGGTAAGCCAGGGTGTGTGGTTCCCATAATTTGCACACAATCATTAACAGCTCAGAGATCTTGTAGGAGTCTCCATTTTCCAGATTTTTTCTTTATAAAAAAAGTTGGGGGTATTCCCTGGGGAAGTGTCCTGCCTCTAATTATTCCTGTACAAGTTGATGGGCAGCCTGTAACTTCTCAGTAGATAAGGGCCAGTGCTCCACCCAGACTGGGTTATCAGCTTTCCAGATGATAGGAAAGGGTAACAGGCCACGGGGCAGTCAACGACGAACCGGGGACACCGAGAAGGGAAAGGGGGATGAGGGGGACGAAGAATGGACGGCAAGACAGTGTTCTGATCAGGCAGACACATTTTATTTCCTTGGGGGAGGCTTATATAGGACCGTGGGCAGGATGTGAGCAGGGTTTGCACGGAGCCAGGGCATGGACACCGGCATATAGGCAGGGTGAGAAGGTCAGTAGAAGGAATGCCCTAAGTTGTTTGGCTAACCTGTGACTGGCTGTAAATTGCAGCAGGAGAGATAGCCCTGAGCTGGTTAGCTTTTTTTTTTTGTTTGGTTTTGTTTTTGTTTTTTGTTTTTTTTTTTTTTTTTGGTTTTTTTTTTTTTTTTGGTTTTTTTTTTTTTTGTTTGTTTTTTTTGTGTTTTTTTTTTGTTTGTTTGTTTGTTTTTGTTTTTTTAAGGCAGGGTTTCTCTGTGGTTTTCGAGGCTGTCTAGTAGACCAGGCTGGTCTCAAACTCACAGAGATCCACCTGCCTTTGCCTCCCGAGTGCTGGGTGGTTAGCTACTCTTTATCTGGCTGTTAAACTGCTGCAGGAGAGATAGCCCTGAGCTATTCCTTAACTGGCTGTGAAACCGCAATGTTCTGCTGAACATTGTTTATTTCTTCAATAATTTTCTATCTCAAAGAACTGAGGTTGTGAGCATGGTGATGGTCCCCAACATGCAGCAATAGCCCCTAAGGAAAAATTTCCAACTCAGAGAGATCTCTGGCTCTTTTGATAATTAAATTTTTGGATGCAACAGACTGAGGGGCACCTTGGAGGAACTTACCCAGTCTTCTTCCTTGTACATAACTTTGGTCAGCCAGCATATTTTTAACAGGCTCAGTAGTAAGGACCACTCCCATGGCCTGAAGCACATCTCTTCTTCAAAGATTATCAAGGATATGACTTAACACAAACAGTTGAAAAAGGCCTGTATGTCCTTCATCATCTGACTAAGAAGCTGAGTGTTACATTCTGGAGCCACAGCAATACCCACTCCTCTGCTAAAGGCTATGGAATCATACAGATTCCTTTGGCACTTGGGCCATGCTGGCTTTGGCCATTTCCCACCAACCCGCTCTAGAAGCCAGCTGTGGGAGGCGCAGATTGCCAACCCTTCCAAGTAAGACAGTGACCTTCTAATTTCTAATTTTTGAAGCTTAATTTCTTTAGGATATAACATCTGTCCCAAATACTGAAAAGGAGGCTGTTTTTACTAATCCGACCTGTAAAGCTTTCATTAGCATCTACATAGACACCTTTCTAGGTGGGGCCTAACAGGGCTGCAATTCCCTGAGCCTTTTTCTCAAATCTTATATTAAGAGAATTTCTGTATCCTGTCCTCATATCCCTGTGGGCGCAGACTCCTACTAAAGGGAAATTGTTGCTCAGGAGCACATCTTTAATTAGAAGCCAAAGGGAAAAGGTGGGAATAGGGAAATTATCGGACCTCTCTTCTTTATAAGCCTTTTGGAGATCAATCGGGGGTGTTGAAACCTCCAGAGTGCATAAACCAGGGACTGTTTCTCTAATATGGCAATGAATTCTTTAGCTGTCTTGTTTTAATCACACTGCCCTGTGTTTTCAACTGGGCCACTAATTACCCACGGAAAATTTCCTTAGAGTTACTGGCACCCATCCTTCAATACACCCTCATTCACTTACTTTGCCTGCCGGCCTCTCTTAGGTGTCCTTTCTTCCTGATCTCGGTGGGACGTCCACTTGTAGCTCCAACTCTACAATCTGTTCCACGAATGGGGCAAAGGGCTAGAGATTGAAATAAGAGACAAGACAGCAGGTCATTCGCTCAACGGCAGTGTTAGAATTCCAAATGCCTTGTTTATTGAGGGGATGAAATGGACTTAAATACTGACTGACAGCACAGTGGAAAATAACAGGATTTTCAGGCTTAGCTCCTCCCCACCAGGTGTGTGTTAGCAAAACAGGAAGAGCACCAATGACAACTCCGGAGGGGGGGCGGGGTCAGGAAGAGCACCAATGACAACTGGGGGGCGGGGTCAGGAAGAGCACCAATGACAACTCCGGGGGGGCGGGGTCAGGAAGAGCACCAATGACAACTCCGGAGGGGTGGGGGCGGGGTCAGGAAGAGCACCAATGACAACGGGGGGCGGGGTCAGGAAGAGCACCAATGACAACGGGGGGCGGGGTCAGGAAGAGCACCAATGACAATGGGGGGGCGGGGTCAGGAAGAGCACCAATGACAACTCCGGGGGCGGGGGGCGGTGTCAGGAAGAGCACCAATGACAACGGGGGGCGGGGTCAGGAAGAGCACCAATGACAACGGGGGGCGGGGTCAGGAACAGTACCAACAGCAGCCCTGGGGCAAGGAGTTCTGGCCAACAGCTTGATGCTTGCTCAAGGCGCCTCGGGGGTCCATGCAGGGCCCTATAAGTTCTTTCCCTAAATAAACTCCACCTTAATCATACTGGTCTAGTGAATCCTGATCTGCACTTAGCACCTCTCTGAGCTGGTGGGGTGGGAGGGGTTAAGGGTGCCCAGTCCTTGAGCTGCAGGGGGTGGGGAGACCCAGAGAGATAGAGGGACAGAGATAGTGGAGACAGAGACCAGACTGAGAGAGACAGGCAGGCAGGCAGGCACAGGTGTGCAATACCACACCTACTTTGTGCAAGTCTGGGATGGAACCCAGGCCCTGTGTATGCAAGGTGAGCATTGCAACTGAGCGACAACCCTCAAACCCACTGTGTAGCAGAGGGCGGCCTGGAACTCCTGATTCTCCTGTCTCCACCTCCATGCTGGCATTGGTCATTCGTTGTATCCATCTAGACCCTAATTAGCCTGTAGCTGTGGAGCAGGTCACATGGCCAGCCCTTCTGTCATAGCAGTCTACCCTTCGTCCCCTTTCATGGGAAGGGAAACTGAGGCAGGCTGCGATGGACTCGTGCCCTTGCCTCACCTGCTGACAGTGTGCTGTCAAAACTGGACAAGCAGGACACAAAGAAAGTGACTGCTGAACTTTGCCAAGACAAGGTGGGACAGTCCTTCAAAATTCCTGCTTCACAGGAAGGTCTGTCAGACATTCTGGGCCTGTGGGCCAAAGATGGCTGCCCCAACACTGCAGGGAAACTTGGGTGACTGTCCAGGCAGCCAGATGTGTCTGTCGTGCCCGTAGTTTAGGAAGCTGTTTCCTCTGCACTTCCTGTTTAGTTTTGACAGCACACTGTCAGCAGTAAAGGAAGGGCAGTTTCTTGCCCAAATGGCTGCTTTGCCACAGTGAAAGCAAACTCCATATGGAGGGTCTTCAATGCCCATCACCCCTTATGAAGTAAATTGGTGCTGCCAGGAGTAGACATGTTTCATTCTCATGAAAACCTAATGTTATTATTATAATGTCATATTCTGTAGGTGTTTGAAGTGTTTGAAGACCATGTATCTATTTAAAATATATGTGTTTAGTCTTGAAAACATATGTAACACGACTACAATTTTGATAGTCACATACGACTAAATACTTGACTGCATTTCTTTATTAACCTTAATAACCTTCAAGCACTAAAACTTTACATTTTAAATGAGCTGCAAGGTACAATACCTTATCAAGAGTAAAAACATATAAACAATATAACAAAACAACCTTAAATTTGTATCAATACATAAAAATGTATACCAAGTAAAACATTTAACACTAGTGGTTGCTTATTTCCATTTTTTTATTTTATGATTTCATTTTACATTCCCCCCACAGTTCGCCCTCCCCCTCTACCTCCCCCTCCTCCCTCTCTCCCCTCTTTTCCCCCTCCTCCCACGCCCTCCTCCTACTTCCTCCATCCTCCTCCTACTGTAGTTTTTTATTTTGAAATTAGATTCAATAATCTGCCCTTTTTATCTTATATTCCCCATTTTTCTTTGAAGAATGAGATGCATGAATATAATCTTTCTTCAGCTTTTTTCCTGACCATTGCCAATATTAACTTGTAACCAACACCCTCCAAACTATGACAAACATCCATAGCCCAGCAAATCACCAAAAACCATCCAACCCACCTCTTGGGAAAGTGGGCTCCGTGTTCTCTAGACTGCTTCCTGTTGTCTGGGGTGACGGCATCTCTAGGAAACACTAAGAAAACTGAGATAATGGTCAATTCCTGGGAGAGCTAACTGTATCATTTGTTGTTCATTCTCTGTGTGATAGGAAAGTGCAGGGCTTATCTGAAGTCCTGGCAGCAGTAGTGTATGAGGCTGGATCCTCTCAGCTGGATGCAGAATTTTGAGGAAGCATTTTGATAGCATGGATCATCTGGTCTACCCCAGATTTTTTATGGTCTCCACCAGTCAAATCTAATCCCGATTAACTTTGAAGGAATCCTTGGCTTTCATTTCCAATAGAAACAAATGCACAACCTCTCCCCCAATGCAACTCATTTTTAGACTTCCATTCTGGAGCCAAGACATCTCTAAAGTATTTAGGCTGTTTTAACTCAGCAATCCTTCAATAATACAATGTCTCCCAGCAGCTGCCATTTGCTCATCAGCATTCAAAAAATTCAGTCAACAAAGCACCATACAGGATCCAGATGCCCTGTGCATTTCGCAAACTTATGTGGCTTATTCTTTCTATATGACTTTATTCTCTTATTATTTTACTATTATTTTTCAACTATTTTTTGACAATCTATACCCATTTTTTTCTTCAGCATCTAAGCACAATTTTTGTGCATGCGGTACGTTTTTAGAGGTTTTCTGTGTCTGGACCTGGCTTTACTAAACAACTGCAGCGTTTTCTTATGGCACAAGAGTAATCTTAAACTGCTGTGTAAGCCACAGCCCATGGTGCTGGCACACAGTGCTGGTGCATGGTGCTGGTGCATGGTGCTAGTGCATGGTGCTGGCACATGGTGCTGGTGCATTGTGCTGGCTCATGGTACGGGCATCAGGCAGTCCCTGCGCCTCTGTGTGCCAAGCACTGGTCCTCCTGAGAAACTGTAGAACTAGGAAGCCACATGTGGCTCCTTGCCCATAACTTTACTTACCTTTCTCAGCCTCTGATATTCAAAACTCCAGGTTGGATACCATATGTATCAAGTCTTTCTCTAACACACCCAGTCCCTAAATAGTTACATGAAGACTTGTTAGGAATTTGAAAGCTCAGCCTTAGCTTAGTTTGTTTCTAACTAGCTCTTATAACCTGAATTAACCTATTTCTATTCATCTACAAGCTGCCACATAACCATGGCTTTTACCTCTCCTCCCGAATATCCTGCTTCCTCTGTGTCTGGCTGGCGTCTCCACCTTCCTTCATCTCAGAGCTCTCTGCCCGGAAGTCCTGCCTATACCTCCTGCTTAGCTATTGGCCATTTAGCTTTTTAATTAAACCAAGCACAGTGGCATATCTTTTCACGGTTTAATCAAATATCTCACAACAGTACACATTAGATCAAGAGATGTAGGGGCCATCAGCTGTTCCTTGAGACTATGGTGGTCTGATGGGATGAAGATGCAGCCACTGTCCTTAGTGCTGTATTTATCTGACAGCTCGACTATGACGGGAAGATGACTCACCAGGACATTGCCCCCTGTGGGTGCCTCAAATCGAGATGTGCTCACCCCAAATCCACTCTGACCTGTAGCTATACCCCATCCCCCCAGCTTGGGGATTTTAGGCATTTGCTTCAAAGTTTCAAACTGTCTTTCCTACTTACTTTCCCCAGAACATCATGAAGAACACTAGTGGACCTTTGGCTTTACTAAACAAGGAAACTAAATCCAAGGATGCCACCTTTTGTCCAAAGCCACATGCCTTCAGAGCAAAGCCAAGCTGAAAACCAGCCTGAAGCTCTGGTGTTCTCGGTGTTGACCTATACATGTCCTTCACTCTTTTCCAGAGTGGGGTCAACAGTGGGTTGGTGCGTGCCAAAGACTCCATCACCAGCTTGAAGGAAAAGACTACGAGGGTTAATCAGCACGTTCAGACCCTGCAGGTATGACACTCGAGGCCCCTGTGCCCCTCGGGTGGCCTCTTCCTCCAGAGCTAAGGTCCCGCCTCGGAGCCTTCTTCCACCATAGCGCATGCCCAGCCCCCAGGAGGATAAGACCCTGCTCCCCCTGGTAAGCTTTCCCACTGCCTCTGTGTAACTCCGCCTCCCTCCCATGATCAAGAGCGAGTGCTCTGTGCTGAGTGAGAACCTGGAAAGAAGGCGGCAGGAGGCAGAAGAGTTGGAGGGGTACTGCAGTCAGTTGAAGGTGAGCCCCTGTGGGAGGAAGCTGTGGAGAGAAAGTGATTAGAAGGGCAAGGAGCATGAGGGCTGGGGATGGGGCTCAGTTGGGAGAGTGCTTGCCTAGCGTGCAGAGAAACAGGGAAAAGAGTAGGAAAGACAGCTTAGGTGGGCGGGGTCTGTCTTTTAAAGGGTCCTTTGTACCTGCATGCAGAATAGTAGACGCGGAACCCTGCCCGGGAGCATTCTACCAGGAGACAGGCTGGCCAGCATAACGCCTGAATCCTCACAAAGTATCACTCTCTTCTGGCTTCCATGGGCACAGCGTGCATGTCATGCACATACGTGCACGCTTATGAAACACCTTTACACATAATATTTTCTTTATCTTTTTGGGTTTTGAAGACAGGGTTTCTCTATGTAGCTCTGGCTGTCCTGGAACTCACTCTGTAGACCAGGCTGACCTCCAACTCAGAGATTCACCTGCCTCTGCCTCCTGAGTGCTGGGATTAAAGGCGTGCACCGCCATTGCCCAGCTCATAAGAAATATTTTTTTTTAATCTTTTAAATGTAAAACAAAAGGAGCACAGGCGTAGTGGGATGGCCAAAAGGACAGGACAGGACAGGTTTGGCTAGGAAAAGAAGCCTGGCTGGGAAGCAGGTGCATCTTACCTGGGGCTGGCGCTATGCAAATAAGGAGGCTGCTGGTTGGGGGCAGAACCGGAATGGGAAGGCAGGGCCTCCGCCCTGATGTTCTGACCCAGGAGAACTGCCGCAAGGTGGCGCGCTCGGTGGAAGATGCTGAAATCAAAACCAGTGTCCTGAAGCAGAACTCTGCCTTGCTGGAGGTACGAGAGTGTGGTGTGGAGGGGTCCCGAGCTAGTGGGAAGTTTGGGTGGAGCCTAGGGATGGGTGTTGGAGCAACTGGGGAGAGCAGGGTCAAGTGTGTAGAGCTTGCACAGCCTCCAGGAGCTGAGGAGGGTCGGATCTGACTGTGGAGCTTGGAGGTCGGGCTGAAGGGACCCATGGGAGGAGCGAAGAGGGAGGGACCAGAGTGGAGCCTGAGGAATCTGAGTTTGGGAGCATGGAGCCCGAAGACCCTGCGTGCCGGGTGGGAGAGGGTCTAGTGTCAATACGTGCCAGCTTACTTTCCAACTAAACACTGAGAAAGCGTGTCGTGGTCCCTGAGATTCAGGGGCTGGTTTTTGACAGGCAGAGCAAGAGAGGAGGGGGTAGGCGGATTGCAGCCTTAGAAACAGCTAGCGGTTTCAGAGAAAATGGTATCTCCTTTCCTAATGACAGCCATGAGGCCAGTTAGACTGCAAGCATCCTTCCCAGTTTCCTCTTCCCACACCACTTTGCAGTCCCGGGATCCCTGGGGTGCAGATGGCTGAGGGTGACACGGCTGGACGCCCTGACTCATTGCCCTCCCCTGCCCAGGAGAAGCTAAGATACCTCCAGCAGCAACTGCAGGATGAGACGCCGCGGAGGCAGGAGGCCGAGCTGCAGGAGCTGGAGCAAAAGCTGGAGGCCGGCCTCTCCCGGCACGGCCTGAGCCCTGTCGTTCCCAATCAGGGCTGCTCCGGCCCACCCGGCAGCCCCGAGGAGTCCCCGCGGCCGCGAGGCCTGGCCTCCAGTGGCTGGGGCATGTCACTCCGGGCAGCGGAGGGGCCCTCGCTGACAGAGCAGGAGTTGCAGAAGGTCTCCACCAGCCTGGAGGAGCTGAGGTGGGCGGGGACCGGAGGAGGTGGGTGGACCAGCTCGCAGGTGGAACAAAGGGCGGGGCCTCCGCGGAGGGTGGAGGCTTTGTGGGCGGGGTTGGGTGAGGGTGGGAGGGTTAGTGTTTCCGAGGGGCGGCCTTAGGTGAGGGACGATTGGAAGACCTTGAGGGGCGGGACTTGGAGACTGAGGTGGGCGGGCCTTAGAGGAGCTAAGGGAGTGTGTGCCACAGCAGAACCTAGAAGAGGATTTGGGTGGTGGCATCAGTGATACAGGACTAATCCAGCACACAAGTTCCAAAACAGCCAGAGAAACCCTGTCTAAAAAAAAAAGAAGAAAACAATTTGGTGATGTATTTGGGGTAAGATCATTGGTGGCATGCATGGTCAAATCCTTATCCATCCTTTTCCGCTTCCCATTCCTCAGGAGGGAGGTGTCCTCCCTGGCAGCCCGGCGGCATCAGGAGGAGGGGACACTGCAGGAGGCCCTGAGGTTGCTGGGTGGCCGGCTGGATGGCTTCCTGGGCCAGTGGGAGTGGGCACAGCGGGAACAGGCACAGTCTGCACGGGGCTTGCAAGAGCTGCGAGGACGGGCAGATGAGCTGTGTACTATGTAAGGGCTCAGCTGGTGCTGGAGGGGACACGGAGTCCGTGGGAAATTGGAGCCAACCCGAGGGTAGATCCTTGAGGAGAAAGGCCTGAACTATCTGCTGGGGCAAATGACCCATACCAAGAGGTGTGGCCCAGTGTAGAGCCCCTGCCTAGAATCCCCCAGCTGTGGATTAAGGGTGTGGCTTTGGGGTAGAATCCCTGCTTGTGATCCACCAGTAAGGAGTGGGGGCGTGGTCCGGCATTAGGACATTTGCCCTGCAGAAGCTCGGGCTCCTATCCCTGGTGGATATGGAGAGCCCATCAGCGCAGAGTACAGCATTGAAAGGCAGACTCTCCGGCTCCGGGCTGATAGTGGATGTTGCAAGCTACCCATATCGCTTGCTCTCCCATCTCAGGGTGGAGAGGTCAGCAGTGTCTGTGGCTTCACTGAAGAGTGAACTGGAGGCCCTGGGCCCAGTGAAACCGATTCTGGAGGAGCTGGGACGGCAACTTCAGAACACTCGAAGGGGTGGTGACCGCATCTCGAACTTGGATCGGTCTGTCCAGGGCTCCTGTGCCCGCTGTGCCAGGTACGGAGAGAGGTAAAGTCTGCATTGTGGGTCACACATGGGATTGCACATTGTCATTGTGAGAGATGTGCGTTTGTGGATTGCAGAGTGAGAGCTATGTTGCATGTGGGAACAACTTTTCTACCCTTCCCACATAGAAAAATTGGCAATTGGCTACTTAGCCAGGCATTGGTGGCACATGCCTTTAATCCCAGCACTTGGAAGAAGCAGGTGGATCTCTGTGAGTTGGAGGCCAGCCTGGTCTACAGAGCTAGTTCCAAGACAGGCTCAAAAGCCACACAGGAAACCCTGTCTCAAAAAAAAAAAAAAAAAATTGGGTACTTGTAGAAAGCAAAGACTGAGTGCATTGACATTTGAGACATGGTGCATTGTGGGAAGTTTGGCATGTCAGGAGAGTGGGTTCTGGGTAATCTGTAGCATAACATTAGGGGCATGGAGAGAGAGCTCAGGAAATATCTGTCTTGCAAACAGTCGGGAGGATCCCTGCACCATCCAGTCTAGTTGAATCTAAGAGCTGTAGGTTCAGAGTCTCTGTCTTCAAAAGTAAGGTAGAGAGGCAGGCATTGGTGGCACACGCCTTTAGTTCCAGCACTCAAGAGGCAGAGGCAGGGGGATCTCTGTGAATACAAGGCCAGCCTGGTCTACAGAGTGAGTCCCACCACAGCCAGGACTATGTCAAAAGACCGTGACTCAACAAGCAAGCAAGCAAACAATAATAAATAAATAAAAAGAAATGACCAGATGGAGCGTAACCCAGGACTCATCCATCTGGTGACTGTCCCTTCGCAGCCAGGGGCAGCAGTTGTCCACGGAGTCCCTGCAGCAGCTGCTGGAACGTGCGCTGACCCCGCTGGTGGATGAGGTGAAGCAAAAAGGCCTGGCTCCTGCCTGCCCCAGCTGCCAGAGGCTACACAAGAAGATTCTGGTACCAGGGACCATGGGTTGCCCTGACCCGAGTTACTTTTGTGTTTGGCAGGGTGTGGGTAGTCCCTGCTCAAGAGTCCTGCTGGCTGTGGCAGGAACAGGAAGCCTGTATGGGAGCAGCAGGTCTTGCCTCTCTGCAGGCAGGAGGACAAAGAGTTTGGTGGCTGCTGAGTTACAACCCAGTCACTCTGCTCCCTAGGGTCTGGCTCAAAGTGTATTAATGTGCCGGGGCTGGCTTTTTCTGGGACATATGGGGCTGTAGCTCATGGACATGGGCCCGATTTTCTGTAGTCCTTCAGGGAGGTCAGTGGACTCAGAGGGAGCCTGGATGTCACACTGAAGGACCCATTTATCCAAGTCACAGCTCTATAGCTGTTAGAACTTGAGGGACATAGAGGCACTGTGTGATGTTGGTCTATGGGATGATGGGATATACATTATAGTGAGCAACTGTAGGAACACATGGGAAGTCATGGCCTGGTGCATTGTGGGATACAGAGCTTAGTGCATGATGGGATGGATACTAGCCTAAGGGATGATGGGATATGAATTGTAGTGAGCTGCAGCCCCAGTACACAGAAAGACACAGGGCATGGTGAATTGTGGGATACAGAACACTATAATGCTAGGGAACATCACAAATACAGGGCCTTGGAATGAAGAGATGTAGAAGGGCGCCATGCAATTCTGGGATCCACGCAATACAGGCAATTCATAGGCAATAGGAGCACAGAACTTCCGATGTCACTCAGCTTGCTGGGACACTGGCCAGTGCATTGGGGACACTCACAGGCCTCCTGCGAGGTGCAGTTGGGGAGGCCAGTGAATTGTGGGATTCCTGGGGGAATCCCCAAACTCAAGGCCTGATAGGTTACTTTGGGTGGTATGTGGGCTCCATGCAACCCTGCCCCTTGCCTTCTCTGACCCAGCCTGCCCTTACTCCTAGCCCAGTCCAGCAAGCCCTACAGTCCTCTCCCCAGGAGCTGGAGCGCCAGGCCTTGGCCAAACAGGTCAGGGCAGAGGCCCTGAGCTCCACCCTTCGGCTGGCCCAAGACGAAGCCGTTCGGGTCAAGAACCTACTGCTGACGGACAAGATGAGCCCGGAGTGAGGGCAGGTCAAGAACCTACTGCTGACGGACAAGATGAAGCAGGAGTGAGGATGGAGGCAGAGGGCATGGGAGGAGGGTGAGGTCTCCAGATGGGGCCTGGCTTCTCCTCTTGCCCCTCAACAACCCCGCCTCCCCAGGGCTGACCCCAGCTGACTGTCGCCTCCCCAGGGCTGACCCCCAGCTGACTGTCACCTCCCCAGGGCTGACCCCAGCTGACTGTCACCTCCCCAGGGCTGACCCCCAGCTGACTGTCACCTCCCCAGGGCTGACCCCCAGCTGACTGTCGCCTCCCCAGGGCTGACCCCCAGCTGACTGTCGCCTCCCCAGGGCTGACCCCCAGCTGTCATTGCAGGGAGAAGGTGGCCACTTTGGACTTTAAGCATGTGAGGATGTGCACCCTCCACGACCAGCTCAGCCACCTGCCTCTTGAGGGGTCCATGAGGGCTATGGGGGGAGGAAGCACTGCAGGGGCTCTTTAACGTGGGAGCCCAGGCTCTGAACAATAACAATAAATGGCCTCTCACACTGGCATGAATTCTGACTCTGAGTTGGCATCAACAATGTAGTGTGGATGATAAGAGAAGGGGATTTCCGTGGGATCTGGGATAGCCAGGGTACACAGTGACACCCTCTCTCAAAAAAAAAAAAAAAAAAAAAAACCTGGGAAGGGATACAGCTCAAATTGGGGAGCCCTTGTTGAGCTCTTGTAGATCTGGATCCATATGGACCACCCAGGATGCAGGTGCACACCTGTCAACACCAGACTAGCCTACAGAGAAAATCCAAGCCATCCTGTGTTACAGAGCTGGAGAGAGGGCTCAGTGGTTAAGAGCTCTTAAGTGCTCTTGCAAAGAACCTGAGTTTATTTGCAAGGGCCCATATGGTAGCACAGGTAAAAAGATCTATCATAACTGTTGGCCTTTTATTCCCAAATCTCCTGAGTTTATTTGCAAGGGCCCATATGGTAGCTCATCAGTTCCACAGGATCTGCCGCCCTCTTCTGGCCTCTGCTGGCACTGCATTTATACAGTGCGTGTAACTCACCACACTGTTCCAGATAGAATTAAAAATTTAAAGAGAGAGGTCGGGTCCATGCCTTTAATCCCAGCACAGCCAAAACTATGCAGAGAACCCCTGTCTCAAAAAAAGGGGGGGAAGAAAGGAACAAAAAGAGGAAGCAGGGAGAGGATACAGGGGCAGAGAACAAGGCGATTCCCTCAGACACTGTGAGAGGACCCTGAAGTTTCACTGGCCCGGTCCCTCATGTCCTCGGTGAGCCCCTCACCCCGTTTTTGCAGCTAAGTTTTAGGCATTAGGTTAAGAGTAAAGCCAGCTTCCCATTTTTGGTTTGGTTTTGCTTTGTTTTGAGACATTGTTTCTCTGTGTAGCTCTGGCTGTCCTGGAAGTCACTCTGTAGACTGGCTGCGCTCCAACTCGCAGAGATCCTAGGCCTCTGCTCCTGAGAGCTGGGATTAAAGGTGTGAGTATCCCCCATGACCCTGGGCCCTGCTTGATTTTCAATAGTGGGACACAGTGACACCATACTTGCCATCTCAGCATCAGGGAGGCAGCCACAGCTGGACCAAGAGTTGACGCTCACCCTCCGCTACACAGTAAGCTCCAGAGTAGCCTGCCTGGGCTCCTCCGTGACATCCTGTCTCAATCCCTTCTCCCTACAGAAGGGAACTGCTCCTCAGACCTTATTTGGAGCTGTTCTGCCAGACCTTTGGGGCTAGGTGGCAGGAGCTGGGCTCGCACTGTCAAGAGCTGATTGAGCTACTCTGGCCAGCGAGTCTGGAGTGGACCTGCTGGGGTGACGGGGTAGGCACGGTTAAGGTGAGCACAACTAGGGATGCAAGTCGGGAAGGAAGAGGTGCCCAATTCTCCCCCACCCCTGCACAAGAGCACAGTGGATGCCACACCCAACTCAAGTATCTTTATTACCAGGTGGTGTGGGGACCCCCTGTACCCGTCTGTGCCAGCGTAGCCCTGGGAACAGAGCACTCCTTCCTGGGGGAGACCAGCTCCCTACTGAGGGGCTCATAAGTTGGTGGAGGTTGTGGGGACCTTGGGGTCCACAGTCTTACTGGAGAGAGAGCCACGCCTATATCCTGAGTTCTCCCCAAGTCCCCTGAACCGGCACTTGAGATGCTGCCCAGCCTGGAACAGGGAGGCTACATCCAATAGTGCATCCTCAATGTGCTGCCCCAGCCGGTGCGAGTCCTGCAGAGAAGCAGACAAGGACCAGGAGAGCTGAAGTAGGTGGCTCAAGCACGGGCCACCGAGTCTTGAGAGAGAAGGCTGGGGCCTAGACCCCTGTATCTGATGGTGGAGGCTAGAGCCTTGACGTTGAGGTCTGAGAGAGGAGGCTAGACCAGGGACCCCGGGGCCTGAATGGCTCAATCCCAGATTTAGGGAGGGTTGAGGAAGGCACACATTCATCTCACTGTTTCTGTGCTGGATTTCTTGCTGGAGACGTGGAAGGTGATCATGTTTTCCCCCATGAAGATATAGGAGATGCCGTACCCGTGGTCGCTGGCCTGCAGTGGCGAGAGAGAAGCAAGCCAGTAGCCCAGCCCCTCTTCCACACCCAGGGCAGGAACCCTAACCCTTTGGTCCTGGCTGCCCAGTGGCTGGGTCACGTTCCACTCACAGGCCCAAATCCACCTCCGGAGGACACATAATCTGGGTAATTGTGGACATCAAACAGGTGCGTGTGCTGCACGGGGATGTGGCTGGTGGACAGCGGCCACTGCTGCGACTGGACCTGAGGAAAACGGTGGCCACATGAGCAGACAGGACCCCCTTTGCTCCGCTGCAAGCCAGACCTCCTCCAGTCGCTGTGCTCTGAC
Source organism: Phodopus roborovskii (assembly GCF_943737965.1). Taxonomy (NCBI): domain Eukaryota; kingdom Metazoa; phylum Chordata; class Mammalia; order Rodentia; family Cricetidae; genus Phodopus; species Phodopus roborovskii. The sequence goes on from NW_026126651.1 coordinate 1,852,796, forward strand.
CACACCCCTTCCCCAACCACGCCCCTTCTCCCTGACCCCCACCCTGCCCTTTTCTACTGCGCTTTCTCCTCCCTCCCTCCCTCTCCTTTATAGTGCCGGAGATTGACCCGTGACCTCTAGCTGCTAGGCAGAGGCTGTACCACTGAGCCACACCCCAGCCCCGCCGGGGGGAGGGGGGACGGCCTGGACTGATGCTCTCCCCTCAGCCCCTCTCCGGCTTGGCTGTCTATACACTCTTGCAACATCACCCGCCTTGCTGTGACTCCCTCCCTTGCCCTGCAATGTCCACTCCTAACCCCTTGCCTGGGCGGGGCCCTGACCTGGGTCAGGAAGGGTGACTGCACATGGAGGAATCTGGACGCGATGTAAAGTGCAAAGAGGTGCCGGTCGACCCCCTGCCCACTCATCGCTGCCTTCAGCAGAGCCTGGTGCTTGTCCACGGCCACACGGAACAGGGCAAGGCACTGTTGGTCCTGGGTCCCCCAGGGCAGTCAGAGGTCATGGAAAGACAGGGCGTGGGCTTACTTTGGTGACCTGGACCGTGCTGGGCCTCAAGCCAGGGATAGCTATCCCGCCTTACAGAGAGAGAGGAAAGGGGTCCAGGAGTGGAAGTCACCTGCCCAGGGTCACACAGCCACGTATAATAATATGCGCCTGACTTTAGGACCCTCGGGCCCTCCAGTGAGCCTCAGCATCTCATGGCTGAGGGAGCTGGGTTTGTGACAGGTAGAGAGAAGCTAGAGGTAAAGATAGAGGTCACGGTCACATGACTTCCCAGTGTGGCTAAAGTAAGAGCAAGAGAGTGGGAACAGGGCTGTCCGCCAAATGTTCCCCTGGAACTGTGCACCACCCATTCAAGCCCAGCTGCACTGTCCTATCCCCTCCTTCGGGCTTTGGAAGGCTCTGACAGAGCAGATTAGTCCCTGGTTGTGGATGCCCCTCCCACAGCTATCTGCAAATGTGAGCACACATGGCGGACGCCACACTCACTGTCTTCTCCTTGTCCTCCATGGCTCTCACAAAGTGGCAGGCCTCTCTAGTGCAACACCTCACCGTCTCCGTCCTGCCTTCCAGGAAGAGTCGCGTCATGGCTGACTCATAAGTCAGGCAAAACTGACCCCTGTCCTGGGGAAGAGAAGAAGCTGTCAGCTGGCCTCAGATGCCTTCACAGCTTTGATCCACCTTTGCCCTGACCTCCAGCCAACCTCCCTCTGCTCAAAAACATGTAGAGGAATCAAGATAGCAGACCTACAATAAAATGGCTGATCCACCCAGGATGAATGATCCACAAGAGGGCTGATTTAAAACAAGATGCTCGATACAACAAATGACTGGCCCTACGGCACGGGAGCGCATCATGCCTCTAATTCTAGCGCTGGGAAGGTAGAGGCAGGTGGGTCTGAGTGTGAAGCCAACCTCCTACCCCTTATAGGGTTGATCCAAAGCACAACGAATGGCCCATAAGATGGATGAACAGGAAACCCACAACGACAAAATCAAGACACAAACAGGAGGCAGGCTTGGCGGCAGGGAGGGCTGGAGCCCGGAGAAGGGAGGCGCTGTGGGTACCCACTGACCCGGAAGTGAGCCAGCTGCAAGACTAGTTGGATGAAACTATCGGAAGAGACATGACAACGCTTGATGAAGCTCTTGCCGAAGTGGGAAAAGGGGAAGACGTGGCAGTCGATATTCCCAGATAAGGCCTTGGCTCCCCTCAGGGCCAGAGAGATGGACGGGTGGATCTGCCAGAGAAGGTGCAAGAGGAATCTACAGTCAGGGCTGAGGTAGAGCTGGGCATGGGTCTGGAAGGGAAGCCGGAGATGTGCTCAGGTGGGGTGGGCCAGAGAGTAAAGACGGGGAGCAGCTTAGATAGAACAAGAGCACCCGAGACGGACTGGGGTCCTCAAGGGCAGGCCAACTGAGCCTGAACGGGTTTGAAGGGACCAGGCACAATGGGAGAGAAGTGCAGGTGGAGAAGAGAAGCAAGTAAGAGGCGGGGGGGGGAGGGGGGGGTCAGAGCGAAAGCTTGGGGGTGAGGTTAGGGTTGGGGATAGCGTGGGGCTCGAGGCGCGGGCGTGTGCTTTGACAGCAAAGTGGAGACAGGGAGGTGGGCATGCATTCAGGGTGCGAGGGACTTAGAGGGGAGACCAGAGTCCAGCCTCACCTGTTCTGGAAGGTCCCACTGCAGGCGCTGGGGCTGTGGCAGAGCAGGGTCAGGCTGTCCCTTGCAGTGGCCATCGGCGGCATACCCCAGCTGGAAGCATTCTGTGGCCAGGGCGAACTGTGGATAAACTGTCAGTTATCGCCGCCCTCTGGCCTGAGGCCACTGTGGAGAGACAGGGCTGAAGCGGGGCCCAGCATGGGTGGAATGAGGGCTTCTCCAGCCCAGCGCTGTGGGATGTTTAGGTTTGCAGATGAGCATCCGGCCTTCTGGGTTCACGTTTCTACCTCTCTCAGCCGCCTTAAGAAGATGGGGATCAGCAGACCCGTTTTTGTTTCATTTTGAAACAGGCTCTGATGTAGCCCAGGCTGGCCTGGAATTTACTGTGCAGCTGAGGACGACCCTGAACCTGGGGATCCTCCTGCCTCTACTTCCTATGCGCTGGAATGGCAGGCATGCGCCCCTGCAGCCATCTTATGAGCAGCTGGGGATGGACCCTAGGGCTTCAGGAGCAGATGACCAGCTGAGCCCAACGCTGGCTGCAGGCTAAAGGAAAGCCTCCTGCTTCCCAAGTGATTAGATTACAAATGTGTGCTGCAACATGCTGCGAGTGTGTGCGTGCATGCGTGTGCGTGGGTGAGGGTGTCACAGGTGTAGGTTCCCACTGTCACTGAGCCTTCCCGCTGTGTGACCCTGGAGATTCGCTTCCCTTCTCCAAACTCCAGTGTCCCAGCTGTCCCAGGCAGGTCGTCCTGGCAGACACACTTCCTTGCTGGGCTTCCCCTGCCTGTCTCTGAGCCTGTGTGCCTCTATCCTAAGACCCTCCAGGGTTTGTCTTCGGAACCCAGCCTTAGGAACGCACCTCCCACATATGTCCTGAGACAGGGCAATCAGCCCAGGAGTGTTCCACGCTGAGGCCCAGCTTCCCATTGGAGAAGACGATAAGGGTGAAGGATTTGTCAAACCAGCTGCAAAAAAAAAAAATTTAGATGGGTCACCAAGAGCCAGGGTAGGGAGGACAATGTGGGCACCTGTGGAACTTTTGGGAATGAGCCTCAGGGTGAGGATGGGGCAGGGGGATCAGCAGGGTGCCAGCTCTGGGTCCTCTGGGAGTGCTCCAGTCTCTAGAGGCGACTGAAGATAGTCTCCACATGGATGGAAAATTCAGGGAATGTCTTTTTGCTTTTTGTTACTCTAGGAAGTTAGCACTATTTGGGGCATTGTAGGGGCTAGGAACAGACCCATAATCCTAGATCTATTTTTATGGTTAGATAATCCTCCATCATGGGACCACACTCCATTACCTGACCATAGCTCAATGGAGAAGTTGACCTTGACCAGTAACTAGCAACAAGTTAGAAGTCCAAAGGTAGGGTATCAGTTAACTAAACTATGATATACTCAGGCTATGGAATACTATACAGCTGTTAAAAAAGAATGAGGTACATCTATGTTTACAGACACAAGATGAGCCATCAAGACATAGAGTCCAGGGTCTTAATCTGGGCAGTGGCGGTGCACGCCTTTAATCCCAGCACTCAGGAGGCAGAGGCAGGCGGATCTCTGAGTTGGAGACCAGCCTGGTCTACAGAGCGAGTTCCAGGACAGCCAGGGCAACACCAAAAAGAGTCTGGGGTCTTAAGTAGATGGATCAGAGGTCTCTTTGTTCTACTGAACTGAGTTTGGGGTTGTCAGATGTCTGTGACCCCTGGATCTAGCTGCTGAGGTGCGGAGTCTGGCTGTGTCTGTGGAGTGGCCCTAGGTGTGCCCTGGAGTGTGGAGGCGGGGGTGGGGGTGGGGGCGGAGGCGGGGGTGGGGTGGTGGGGGTGTGGGGGTGGGGGGTTGATAGACTTACCGGTCATGGCCTCGGCCAGCCAGCAGGGCATGGGCATAGGCATCCAGGGAAGCTGCAGGGTCCTCCCTGGTCAGTCCCGCCGGCTCAGAATCGAGGGACACAAAGAAGGCAGCCCCTTCCACAGCCTCCAGGGCAGTGGCGGCATGGGTCTTCACCGACTCCCGAACCTGGGCCCACATACTCCTGTCCAAGTGGGATGGGCCTAAGCCCAGATGGCCCTCTCCCCTGCCCAGGCTGCTCCCCGGAGCACAGCCTGCTCCCCAGAGCATCCCTGTAACCTCAGGCCACCGGCCCTCACCTGGGAGCAGCAGTCAGAGCTGCTAGATGTTCCTCAAGGGGACAGGCTGGGGAGGGGTCATCCAGGATCTTCTGGAACTGCTGCTCTAGGGCCCGTGGGGACAGAAGGCCATTGGAAGAGTGTGTCCGTAAGCAGAAGAATCGACCCCGGTGGAAGACAGCCACATGCCGACTGTCCTGGAGGTGACGGAGGTAGTCTGGGGAGTGTGGACAGAACATGGAGGAGGGAAGAGGCTAAGTCATAGGGTACTTACTAACCCTGTCCTCTGTCCCCTGGGGTACGCTCTTGTCTGGTATTTTTGACAGTTGTGTCCCATAGCTCGAATGTAACCCAGGTTAGCTTCAGATCTGATACGTAGCAGAGGGTGACTTTGAATTCTTGACCCTCATGCCTCCATCTTCCGGTGCTGGGGTGACAGGTCTGCCATACCTCATTTATTTGGTGTTTGGAATAGAACCAAGGGCCTCCTGTGTGCTAGGCAAGAACTCTGCTAAGGGCCGGAGAGACGGCTCAGTGGTTAAGGACACTGTGTGTTTCCAGGGGATCCAGTGGGTCCCCAGCACCCACACAGCTGCTCACAACACCTGTAACCCCGGTCCCAGGTCTGATACCGTCTTTTGGTCTCAACAGGCACTGCACACAGGTGGTGCACACACATGCATTCACGCACAGCACTCATACACACGCACAGGTGGTGCACACACATGCATTCGCACACAGCACTCACACACACACACACAGGTGGTGCACACACATGCATTCGCGCACAGCACTCACACACACACACATGCAGGTGGTGCACACACATGCATTCGCGCACAGCACTCACACACACACTCAGGTGGTGCACACACCTGCATTCACGCAGCACTCACACACACACACACAGGTGGTGCACACACATGCATTCGCGCACAGCACTCACACACACACACACACACACACACGCAGGTGGTGCACACACATGCATTCACACAGCACTCATGCACGTAAAATATAATTAAGGAAAAGGAGGACCAGGGCTGGAGAGATGGCTCACAGGTTAAGAGCACTTGTTGTTCTTGCAGAGGACCTGAGTTCAATTCCTGGCACCCACACTGCAGCTCACAACCCTCTGTAATTCCAGTTCTGAGGGGTCTGACACCTTAGAGGCACTAGGCATGTGCTTGGCACACAGACATACACGCAGGCAAAAAATTCATACTCATAAAATAAAATGAATAAATAAACTGAAATTAAAAGGGGGGGGAGAAAAAGGAGGTCCAGCTGAAGCCACACTCGGGAGGCAGAGGCAGGCAGAACACTGAGTTCGAGACCACCCTGAACTACAGAGTGAGTTCCAGAAGAGCCAAGACTACACAGAAGCAACAAAAAAACAAAAACAAAATTGTTGTGAGTTTGCGAAGGCATGAGTGGGGGAGGGGCTGGAGGCAGGGAAGTGAAGAGGCCAGTCCTGAGTTCAATTCCCAGGAATCACATAATGGCTCACAGCCCCCTATAATGAGATCTGGCGCCCTCTTCTGGCCTGCAGGCAGACATGCAGGCAGAGCATTGTATGCATTAAACCTTTGCTGGGGCGGTGGTGGCGCACACCTTTAATCCCAGCACTTAGGAGGCAGAGGCAGGCGGATCTCTGTGAGTTAGAGGCCAGCCTGGTCTACAAAGTGATTTCCAGGACAGCCAGGGCTGTTACCGAGAGAAATCTGTCTCAAAAACAAAAAAAACATAAATAAATACATAATGCTTAAAAAAAAAAACTCTACGGAGAGACTTTCTTCTGGCTTGTCCCACACTAAGCTCTGTCTAACTTTATACCACCCCAGGTCAGTATTATTCCATTCTCCAGTCGAAGAAACTAAGGCTCAGAGAGGACAATGCTTTGCCTGAGGCCACAGAGAAATCATCCCCATCAGGACAGAGACCCCCCAGGCTGACTAACGTCTTGCTCTTAGCCAAGGCCACTGTCTCAGGAGGCACAAGGGCCGGGTGGGGCTCATTCTCACCTTTTTCCACCCCTGGAATCCGCGTCGTGTTGAATATCTTCTCAAACTGGGCAGAGCACAGGGGTCGCATTCCCATCAACAGTGTCTGTAGGAGGTCAAGGGCTCCTGAGCTGGGCTCCGCGCGCTTCCCCGAACCTCCACTCCCAACCCAGGGATCTGCCTTACCGGTGGGATCTGCTGCCGGTTCAGAAGATGGCGGTACAGGAGGAGGGCATGGACAGCATTGCCTGCACGCGCGGCCTGCAGTGGTGTGGGCGTAACATACAGGAAGTCCTGCTTGGTGGCAAAGGGAGGGGACAAAATACATTGAGAGCACGCTTGTCCCTGACAGGGGCCCTGACTTCCAAAGCAGATGGGACGGTGGCTCCGGGCAGCATTCTGGATCATCCAGGGGTCTCAAGGCCGCAAGGCCCCGCCCACTGCTGGTCTCCCTCCTCACCATCAGGTAGTAGTTGCTGTTAACCATCAGTGAGCCTCGGGAGCGCAGGTACACAAACTCTTCCCACCAGTCAGTCACCTGGGAGGGTAAAGGGAGATGCCCAGCTGGGGTGGCTGAGGCCTTGTGGGGGAGGGATGGTGTCACCAGGGAGCCCACAGACTACCCTGTGTCACACAGCAGAAAGGATCTCAGCGGAGCGACTGGTTATGATGAGCAACGAGCAATAACCTCTGCGTCCACGGATGGAGGACTGGTTAGGAGTATTAGGGAGCTGGGGTGAAGCTCTAAAGTCTCAGGGCCCTCATAAAAGCCAGGTGTAGCACTGGGACTACAGAGTCATTTGTAATGTCAGTGCAGGGGAGGGAGAGACAACTGCTGCCCCCCCCCCGCCCGGACACCCTAGCCCAATCAGCAGGCCCCACATCTCAGAGGGACCCTGCAAAGAACAAGATGGCTGGGAGCTGGCTCGGCAGTTAAGAACACTGGCTGCCCCTGTAGAGCATCTGGGTTGGGGCCCCAATGGTAACTGACAACTGCATATAGCCAGCTCTAGGGCATTAGAGCCTGCCACCCTTCCCTGGCCTCTGTAGGTACTGCATCCATGTAACACTCCCACGCACACAAACGCACACACTCATACACATAAAAACAAAAACCTCGCTGGGCATGGTGATTCACGCCTTTTATCCCGGCACTCAGGAGGCGGGGGGGGGGGGGGGGTCTCTCAGTTTGAGGCCAGCCTGGTCTACAAAGAGAGTTTTAGGACAACCAGGGTGGTTTCACATAGAAACCCTGTCTCGAAAAACAGACAGCTAGGTAGTGATGGTGGTGCACACCGTTAACCCCAACACTCAGGAAGCAGAGGCAGGAGGATCTCTGTGAGTTCCAGGCCAGCCTGGTCTACAGAGTGAGTGCCAGGACAGTCAAGGTTATACAGAGAAACCCTGTTTTGAAAACCCAAAATAAAAACAAAATAAAAAGTCCAACAACAACAAAAATAAAACCAAAAAAATCTTTAAAAAAAAAAAAAGCCATAAGGGCTAGCATACGCTGGGAATGACGCTCATGCATACACACATGTGTATATTTGTACACACACATACATGCACACCTGTACATACACCATAGACATACACCCAAAACAAGCATCAGGGCAGTTTTGAGGGCTGGGGCTGTCTTTTGTTGCAGTGTCTGCTTCCACAGATCAGGTATGGTCCTGCCTCGTACACACAAGGTGAGTGAGTACTCGACCAACTGAGCCGTAATCCCAAACCGTCCTATGTGTGCTTTTTAAAATATTTTACGTTTGAGTATTTTGCTTGCATACATGTCTGCATACTCCAGGGTGCAGCACCCTCAGAGGTCAGAAAAGAGCATCAGATCCTCTGGAACTGGAATTGCAGAGACTTCTGAGTCACCATGTGGGTGCTCAGATCTCTGTAAGTGCAACAAATACTATTAGCTGTTGAGCTATCTCTCCAGCCCCCTATATATATATACTTTTTTAAAAATATATATCATTTTTTAAAATATTTATTTATTTGTTTATTTAGATTTTTCAAGACAGGGTGTCTCTGTAGCTTTGGAGCCTATTCTGGACTCTGTAGACCAGGCTGGACTCGAACTCACAGATTCCCCCCTGCCTCTGCCTCCCGAGTGCTGGGATTAAAGGCGTGCGCCTCCACCGCCCAGCCCATGGTTCAGGTCTTTATATTTTTGGTTGTGAGCCTAGCCTTTAACGGCTGAGCCATCTCTTCAGCAGCCGGTTCATGTTTAATCGCAGTTCTCAGGAGGCAGAGGCAGGCAGATCTCTTAGTTCGAGGCCAACTTGGTCTATAGAGTGAGTTCTAGGACAACCAGGGCTACACAGAGAAACCCGTTGGAGTGGATTTAGGGCATGGGCGGGGCTTAAGTGCTGCCAAAGAGGCGGGCTTCTGAGCAAGAGGTAGAGCTTGTTCCATTATCCAACAAATCAAAAGCAGGCTGGAGCGGGCCAGTCACCACAGGGCCAGGCTGGGTCCCCAGAACTCACGTAGTTGGAAGCAAACCACGACTTGAGGCGCAGGTAGAGCTGCAGCCTTGGCGCCTGTAGCTTCAGGAAGTCGCTGGCCAGAGCCGCAGCCCTATCGAAGGCGTCGTCTCCGAGCACAGGGCGCACCGACTCCAGGTACTGCAGGCAGAGGTGAAGCCGGGCCTCAGAGCCCCGTCCCGTCCCGTCCCGTCCCGTCCCGTCCCGTCCCGTCCCGGGACCGCCCCACCCCGGAACACGCCCACCTTTCGCACGGACTCTTGAACTGTGGGCACTGGCTGCCGCGGGAGCGCACGTTGGAAGCTGAACAGCCTCGGGTGCCTCCCGGAGAAGATTCGGACAAGCGCCTGAGGGACAGAGGAGAGGACCGAGCTGGGGGAGGAAGAAGGAAGGACGAAGAAGATGATGGAGAGGGAGAATGGAGAGATGGAGAAGAATGAGGGGATTATGGGTAGGGGAGGGAAAGGGGAGGATGGAGGTGAGGAGGGGAGAGGTAGAGACAGTGAAGTGGAGGTTGAGAGGACGCAGGTGATGGAGGCAGAGGAGATGATGGTCAAGAGGACAAAGAAGATGATTGTGGAGGGAGAGACGAGAGGGGTGAAGGAGACGGTTTGGAAGCAAAGACCCACAGGGAAAGAGAGACTGAGAGAGAGAGGAACACAGACCCAAAGACAGATGGACAGAGGCCCAGGGGTGTTGGTGAGAGAGGGGAGGGGAGAGGGAGGGGGGGAGGAGTGGTGGACAGGGACCCAGAAAGAGGGAGGTCGTCCAGATCCTCTCACATACCAGCCAGGTCTTTGTGGGCGAAGACATGGCACCATGCGGTTCCAGGAGCCAGCCATGGTGGGACAAAAGCAGCCTGAGGGCCACATGAAGTGTGAAGATCAGGGCTCCCCACAAACACGAGGCAAACAGTGCTGCAGCCAAGAGCCCGCGGAGCTGATAGTGCTGTCCACCCCTGGGGGAGAAAAGTGTAAAGGGTGTCCCTGAAGCGGGGCAGGGGTCTGCAGCTGCAGGATGGGGGTTGGAAACAACCACATTTGATGGACACATTTATCTCATAAAGTGGGCGTGTCCCTCTGTCGCCCATGATCATCCTTAGGAAAGCACCAAGCTTCTAAAACATCACTTTCCTGGCATCAGGTACACACCATGGTAGAGTGCTTGTCCAGCATGCAAACACCCTGGGTTCAATTCATACATAAGCTGGGTGTGGTGGTACAAACTTAAAATCCCACCGCTGGCTGGGTGGTGGCGGCGGCGCACGCCACCTGAGGGTCAGAGGCAGGCAGACCTGTGTGCCAGGGTTAGGATGGAAGGAATGAGCTACCCTGCCTGCCCCTGATAAGTTTCCTGACTATGTGATGAGAGAGAAAGCCTAGTGTGTGGTCTCGAGGTGGAGGCAGGGGGATCTCTGTGAGTTGCAGGCCAGCCTATTCTACATATCGAGTTCCAAGACAACTAGAAATACATAGAGAAACCCTGTCTCAAAAAGGACAAACAAACAAACAAAGAAACATTGGGCTGGAGAGAAGGCTCCACAGTTTAAAGGAAGCACTTGTAGGAGACTCCGGTCAGATTCCCAGCTCAACCATCTGACTCTAGTTCTGGGGGATCCAATACCTTCTTTTGGCCTCCTCTGGCACTGTATACATGTAGTGCATAGATAGACATACATGTAGACATACAAATAAGCTGTTTAAGAGTCCCTGCATAGCTGGGAAGTGATGGTGCACACCTTTAATCCCAGCACCCAGGACGCAGAGACGGATGTCTGTGAGTTTGAGGCCAGTCTGATCTACAAAGGACATTTCAGGACAATTTCTACATAAAAGTTTCTACACAGATAAACCCTGTCTCAAAAAAACAAAGTAGAATATGAAATGAGAGGGAGCCTTTTTTTTTTTTTTTTTTTTTTTTTTGCAGTACCTCTATTGAAGAAAGCTCCAGAAATTACTTTTTTTTTTTTTTCCCGAGACAGAGTTTCTCTGTAGCTTTGGAGGCTGTCCTGGAACTCACTCTGTAGACCAGGCTGTCCTCAAACTTACAGAGATCCACCTGCCTCTGCCTCCTGAGTGCTGGCTCCCAGAAATCGTCTTTCTTTAGCACATCGTTTCTTAGTGGGGGTTAGGGCGGTGATGGGTGTGAAGGAGGGCCCTTACCAGTCTGGAAGCAACTCTTTAATCTTCTCCATTAGTCCGAGAGAAGGGTCCAGCTGGAGGAACCAGGCAAGCTGGATTGCACTGAAGAGGAAAAGCCAGCTGAGGGGGCTCGCAGGGACTATACCAGTAAGAAAGTCATTCTGTGGTGAGAGAGGACATCGTCAGTCATATGTTCCCTCTGAGGACATGCTCTGTATCACTCTCAGTGGCTTACAGGGTCCTGGAGGTGAGCGGAGCTCAGGATCCCCTTTATTGAATGCATCAGTAAGGACCTGGGGCATGGTTCAGCGGTAGAGCTTTTGCCTAGAATCCCCCAGTGAGAGACGGAGGGCATCATTCTAGCTGGCCTAGATTGTTCCAGACCCTGGGTTCTGACCCTCAGCTCCAGTAAGGAGAGTTCTACAAGTTGTTGGGGGAGAAGTTGTGTGAGGAGGGTAGGATTGAGTGAGGTGAGTGAAGAGCGGAGCAGGGAAGGCCAGTGGGTGGGGCAGAGCATCCCAGATGAAGGCATACTCAAATAGCTAATGGTGGCCTGGGGCTGGACACCCTGATCCTCAGAAGTGGGCGTCAGGCAACCCAGAAGCAGGTACCTGGATCCCCAGAATGAAACTAGCCCTTCTCACCCAGACACGCCAGAGATGCCTCTTCCAGGAGCGCAGGCCAGAGAGGTAAATCTCCTGCCACACCGGGGAGGTGAGCTCTACTTCGGCCCCATCGGAGCTCAGTGAAGAGAGCAAGCTGGAGGCCTGGAGTGCCTCAGCCATGTTCCCTGGGAGGAAGATGGAGAGTCATTCTCCCGGACCTCGGTGCCTACGTACTCCCTCAGAGCCTGGGGTGCAGACCTTGGCGTCTACTCTTAGATCTTGGGAGGGAATCCAGGCCCCTAGGAATCTAGACTCCAGCTCTCCTTCAGACCCAGCAGTCCAACCCCCAGGCCCCTCTCTCAGACCCTACCCCTTCGTCCCCACAGCAAAGCCACAGAACTCCACACGCTGCCCTCAGCACTCGAGGGGTAACGTAGTTCACAGATGGAGAGTTAGAGGGCTTGGGGCATTCAATTGGGGATCTCTGTGACTGTAGAGAGCCAATGGAGAGCAAGCTGCCTTGCTGAGAATTCAGTGCTCAGTATTTGGGGTGGGGGAGGGAAACTGACCCAGGATTAGTTGTGGGGCTTCGAATAAAACACAGCTTTTAGATCTTTTTTAAACGTACTAGTTCTTAGAGCTATAGGGAAGTGAACATCTGCCGACGATGGTGGCAATGTTCAATTCACATTGCAAGGCAGAGGTATGAGGGGTCCTTTCCACCATGGGGTCTGGAGAAGCATGGGAGAGGAAGCACCCTATCGCGCATGCTCGGCAGCGAGGGATGCTGGTGATGAGTGATGGAGAGTCCAGGACAAGTGATGGAGAGCCCCATTCGCCTACCCCAATGCAAGGCCCGTACATAGTCCCTGTTGAGCCCTGCCCGGTACTTACGCTGGTCAGGGGTCAGCAACTGCGGCTCCTGGGGTCAATGGCTTGGACACCCCCTTCCTCCCAGGTTCCCTCGTATATATATAATGAGTCCACGGCCTGCTTAACCGCCTCCGGCTGTCACTTGTAACCTTAAAGCCCTCATCCACCTCTCGTGCTTGAGTGTTCTGGGTGTTCAGGTCCCGGGTTTTATCCCCGCCCCCTCTGATCCCTCCGCGTTCTGTTCCTGCCCCTTTCCAATCCCTCCGCGTTCTCTCCCCGCCCCCTTGAAGTCCTAGCGCCCAACCCCCTCACCCCAAGCCCGCTGTTTTTTCAGCCCTTTCAAAGGACTAGGTCTCTTTCAGGCGCAATCCTGCTGCTGCCCTTAGACAGGTTGGTGGCCAGGATGAGCCACCAGAACCACCCACAAGGTGCGGACTGAGAGGCACACGAGGCGCCGCTGGGAGTGGATTCAAGCTTGACAATTAGAGGGACGACAGGCACAAGACACCGAGCATAAGACACATCAGTCTGACTTTATTCCACGCTGGATGCTCATACTGTCCACAATGGATCTGGTGGTCCCTTGAACAGTCAGTCAGTCACCCAGCAGAACAAAGGTGCTGCCCAGGCCTTTGCTGCAGGTGTGGCACTGTGGATGGAGGTCCTAGGGATCCCCTCCCCTAGCAGAGTACTCCTCGAGGCAGGGCCAAACCCAGAACTCCAGGGCTTGCCGGAGCAGGACCCAGGAACCTAGTGTGGCTGAAGATCCGGGACACAGGCAGGAAGCTAGACCACTCTTTCCCAAAGGCATCCTGGAGCCCAGGCCCCATGTGGTCATGCCACATAGGAACCAGGTTCAGTTCCTGCCTGTTCTCAGCCCAGGGTGACCCAGCTTCGGTAACACCAGTAGGTCAGGAATCTGGCCCCTCACTCCCGAGAACACGAGGGTGAACCAGTCCACTCAGAACAGCACGGGGGGGGGGGGGGGGGGGGGGAATGGAGGGGCAGGATCTGGGCTGGAGAGGCAGATGTGGCTTCCCGTGTGACTGGAAGCCAGGGGAAGGTTCTCCCACTGAGGGCTGCCCTCAGCCTCAGCTACAGGGAAGGCTGAAGACTGGGCCCCAGTTAGCCCTAGCCTGGCCTTAGAGGGGCTGGAGAGGTGAAAAGTAAGTTAAGGGAACCCAGAGAGTGGGTGTAGTCAGGAATCCTAGCCCCAAGTACAATGGAAGTTGCCTGGGAAGTGACAAGCTACCCACTCACCCCAGTCCCCAGGGCAAGAAGTGGAACGGTCAGCTGAGGATTTATTGGCGCAAACGCAACCATATAAAAACATAAGTTATGAAAAACACAGTCACGATGTACCCTCCCATCCCCCAAGCCCATCCCGGGCCCCTTCTGCAGGCCAGCCTGGCGCCTCCTCAGCGCATCCGGTAGTCAGTAGAGCAAGAGAGCTCACATAGCTGGCCCTTGAAGTCCAGGTCAATGGTGAAATCCAAGTCACGCTAAAGGGAGAGGGAGACAGGGCTCAGGGGTGGTGTCAGGCCAAGGGTGCGGTGTGCTGGCAACTCCCATTACCTACACTTCAAACCCTGCACCCTGACTCAGTGACCACACCACAGGCCGCCTTCACCAACTGTTTCCCAGTCACCACCAGAGCCCAGTCAGTCTGGACCAGTTTCTGCATCATGGGGAACACAACACTACCTGGCATGGGCAAGTGCAATTCTTTTACTCTACCGGAATGTCACCACCGTCTCCAGCCCCACCGTGGGCTTCCCTAAATCCCTTCCACCCAGGGAACAAGGCTGGGCTACCGGTGAGTGTTCCCAACATCGCCTCGCTTTCTGATGACTTGAGTGGCTCATCTCTGTCAGGGGGCACTGAGGGTTACGCTGGGACTTCCCATACCACCCAGGCAGGCACTGCTCAGCACCTTTCTCTGTACACCCCACACACATGTCCTCGCCTCCAAGCCTCACATTGTTTTTGGCGTTGGGCCTCATGCCAATGGTGCCAAAGATCTCCTCGCCAGTCTTCACCGTTAGGTAGTCCTCCATGTAGAACACAGTCTGCTTCCAGTGTGTGTATGGGGACTCAGGACCTGAAAGGTGGGCATGGTCAATCCAGCCTCTGCCTGGGCGGTGCCCACACTCAAGTCTCACCAGCCAGGGGCCTCACAAGGTCACCATCGCGAGGCTGTCCCCGTGTCCTGCCTCCATTTACAGAGCTACACTGGGATCAGACTCAGTGACTCAACCACTGACCGCGGAGCCAGGACAGGCTCTCAGCTCTCATATTCACCCTTGGTCTTACCAGAACTTGTGGTGGAGCCTGGATCAGGGTTCCACAGCCCCTCACTGGGGGTTCTAAGGCTCCATTTTCAACTGCCCTTTGAGATAGGGTATCACCAACTTGCTTGTGCTGGTTGGCCTTAAACTTGACAGCTTTCTGCCCTAGTTCCCAAGTAGCTCTACAACAGCCATAAGCCCCAAAGGTTCGTCCCCTATTCCAACACACAGAAACCTCAATGATGTCCCTCCGGCCCTGGCCCTGGCCCAGCCCCATGGCCCTCACTGGTAGAAAAGCCGGTCCTCTTGTGGCATCGGGTGAACTCGATGTTGAAGTAGGCCACCAACGCATGAACATAGTCATTCCTCTTCACTTGCAGGCAGAAGGGGGAGGTGAAGGTCAGGTCCTCAACCTTGACTGTATAAATGTCCACCTCCTGCAAATTGGCAAGCCCAGTTCTCAAGAGTCCATCCCCCACCCCAGAACTACCGCCTGTCAGGACTCTTCCCATCATAGCAAATACACACAGCAAACTCCAGCCATTTCTGAAACAGGGTCTCATGTAGCCCTCAAATAAAAAAAAAAAAAAAAAACCCAAAACAAATATATGATTTTCGAGACAGGGTTTCTCTGTGGTTTTAGAGCCTGTCCTGGAACTAGCTCTTGTAGACCAGGCTGGTCTCGAACTCAGAGATCCTCCTGCCTCTGCCTTCTGAGTGCTGGGAGTAAAGGCGTGTGTTACCACCACCCAGCAAAAACAAACAAAAACAAAACAAAACAAAAATTTTAAAAAGATGGGTACTAGAGATGGCTCAGTGGTTGAGAGTAAGACTGGCTGCTCTTCTGGAGGATCTGGGTTCAAATCCCAGCACATACTTGGCAGCTCCCAATAGCCTTTTAATTCCAGTTCCAGATCTGATGCCTCCTTCTAACCTCCACAGGCACCAGGCACCACATACATGGTACAAAACATACACATTAAAACACATATTAGCTGGGCGGTGGTGGCACACGCCTTTAGTTCCAGCACTCGGGAGGCAGAGGCAGGAGGATCTCTGTGAGTTCGAGACCAGTCTGATCTACAGAGTTCTAGGGCAGGCTCCAAAGCCACAGAGAAACCCTGTCTCGAGAAAAACAAAACCACCCCCCCCCCATTATTATGTATAGTTATGCATGTGTGTGCCTCCTGACTCACGGAACTACATCCATGCAGACAGACGCCACTGAGGCTGAAAGGCATTGGATCCCGGGATCAGGAGTTACAAACAGGACTGTGATCTACCTGACAGCCTCTGGATGAGCAGCGAATACTTTTTAACCAGAGTCGCCCATCTCTCCAATCCCAACTCTTGATCCTCAGATCACAGGCATACCACAAATTAAATGAAAAAAACCGCAAACAACTAAAACCCCAGCAGCTCAGCCAGTGTAAAAGGCAGCACACTCTTCCCCAGCTCTGCCTGTCCACAGGGGGCTTCAGGGTCCCTTGCACACCCGGCAGGGGCTACCTCGCATCCCAGCTTGCTTCCAGCATTTGCCTGTCTGGGGCTGGTTCTGCTTCAGTGCACAACACCTGCCTTGTCCTTGCTACCCTGGAACTCAGCACCCGGCATGGCCCTCACACCTCCGTATGTGGGCCAGACCCTAGCCCAGGGGACCGGGAACCCTGACTGAGTTAGTTACCTTTATGAGGCAGGCGTTAGTGACCAGCTGCTTCGGATCCACCACATCCACCAAGGGCTCTTTGATGGCCACGTCTTTGATGCAGGACATATCAAAACCATACACATTCTCCCACCCTGGGGACAGACAGGGTCAGAAGAGCTGTGGAACCCGGGTCGCGCACTCAGCGCCACCCTGCCCTCACTCCCCCTCCGCCCAGCTCACAGTGGATCTTGTAGTCTTTGTACTGTCGGTCCTCGATGGCTGTCACGTAAAGGGTGGCCCGGTCTGGGAAGATGAGGCCATCGGGTGCCTGAGGGAGGAATTGGGTGAGCAGACCCCAGTCCTCCCTGGCTATCACCCTCCAGAGACCCCTTATGTCTAACCCTCAGCCTTGAGACTGTCCTACAGTTCTTAGGATCCTAGAAACACCCCAAAGGAAAAGACACCCCACCCCGCCTGCAGAGTCCTCCAACCCCTCATCTGCTGCTACTCAGCAGACCCACTTCCGACGTCAGACTTCCACGCTGGCCTTCGGGCGCACAGCCCGTCACTCCTTCGGTCCCGTCCTCAGGAAGTCGTGCTCTGAGCACCCAATGGCACCCTATTCACGGCTGCACCTTCTCAGCCTGGGTGCCTCTATATCCCCAACCCACGTGCAGCGGTGCGGGGCCCCGTGCCTGCCTCACCAGCCACTTGTCACGGGCATGCAGCACAGTGTTGAGCATGGACTCGTAGAAGAGGCAGTAGCCCATCCACTCGCTGATGATGATGTCCACCTTCTCCACAGGCAGCTCCACCTCCTCCACCTTGCCCTTGATGATGGTCACCACTGCAGTCACAGAAGGGTGTGCCAGTCAGAGGGCTGGCCCAGCTGGCTCCCGACACCCCACACAACGCTGCTTAAGCAGCACCCCATCTCTCTCTTGAAGCAGGTCTCACAATGTAGCGCTGACTGGCCTAGCTCACTCTATAAACCAACTGGCCTCAAACCCAGAAACCTGCCTCCTCAGAATCAAAGGGCTACAAAACCGAACCCAGCTCAAGCCAGAGGTGCAGCAGCCGCCTCATGCCCCATTTGGGGGCTGGGAGTGGCTCTCCTAAGAGGCCAGGCGCAACATTCTCCAGGTCTGGGCTTCTACCCTTAAGGACTACATTTTTCTACTCAGTAGATTTGAAGCAGAAAGTAAGAGTAGGGTCAGATCTTTAAAATGAGGGCCAATGAGACGGCTCAGTGCTTGCCCCCAAGCTGGATGACCAGAATTCCATCCCTAGGACCCACTGGGCAGAATGAGAGTATATTTCCACTAACTGTCCTCTAACCTCCACTTAGACCCACAGCCCCAACAAATTAAACAAAACAAAGACAACTAGACAGCTAGCCAGGCCTGGTGGCACAGGCCCGCCACCCATCTTCGTAGGAAGCTAAGACTCCAGGATTCAAACTTCAAAGCCTGCTTGAGTTACAGTGACAGACCCTGCCTCAAAATGCAAAGGCCGGCAGCCTAGCTCAACAGGAGGCCCCTGCCAAGCAAGGGTCAAGGTTCCATCCCTAACACTGAGAGGGAGAAAACTCAAGAGTATCTATCCCGAGGAACTTACTGTACTATGTGACATTCGATGGGAATTTCAGTCTATTCCAGAGCAAAGAGGCAGGCATGGGTAGATGCGGCCAATTGGTTCTGGGTGACAGTGCCTACTTAAGGTAGGTATGTAGCCAGTTGGCTTTAAACCCAGCATGTGAGAGGCAGAGGCAGGTGGATCTCTGTGAGTTCAAGGATAGCCTGTCTACACAGCGAGTTCCTGGACAGCCAGGGCTACACAGTGAGACCCTGTCTCACAAACAGACAAAACACCACACACACACACACACACACACACACACACACACACACACAAGGACATGTACCAGATGGAAATGTCTAAGGCAGATTAGAGGCCTCCAACAGACAGACTGAAATAATTGTGTACATCTGAGTGTATGAACAAAGGCCTTTAAAGAAAGGAGCCAGGTGTCCAACCCTCGGGTGGGGAAATGCACAGAGCTGCATTTGTGGCAAGTGTCACCTGCATGCCCAACAGTGCAGTGTGGAGGAACCTGTGGATACATTGGCAGCAGGCATGGAATTCTCAGGAAGGCAGTGTCAGTCATGGTCAGAGTGGACTGCTAAGGCAGAGCTCTTGACAGACCCCAGATGTGACAAGTGAGGGAAGAGATGTGACAAGTGATTGCACCTGGGAACCCTAAGTTCAATCCTCAGCACCCGCCAAAAAACCCCAAAACCCTGGCACCCTCCGCGACCCCAAACACACAAACACAAAGGAGCTACTAGCTGGCCACTGCGGTCTCCAGCTCCTCCCGAGACATCCAAGAAACTGGCTTCCGTGTCCCTCCACAGCCTTTCCCCTACTTCTCACCGTGGTCTAACTTGTTGGCTTTAACAATCTTCACCGCGTAATCAGATATGCTGGAGCACTCGATCTAGGGCAGGAAGTAAGAATTTAACCCTTACTTTCCCACCATCCCCAGCCTCCACCCAGCTCGAGCCCAGCAGGCCCCTTCCTGAGACTCACCCCGATGACCTTGCGGGCCCCTGCCTTGGCTGCAAACATGCAGAGGATGCCGGTGCCGGAACCCACGTCCAGCACCACCTTGTCTTTGAAGAGGTGCCGATTGTGAAACATGGAGTTGCGGTATGTCAGGGTACGCACCTCATCCTTCAGCATCTCCTGGACGTGAAGACAGAGGACCAGAATGAGGAACACAAAAAGCCTGGGCCACCACCACACTGATGGTGAGGAAGGTTAGTGCTTAGACTCCTCCGCTGCTGGCTTAGGCAAGTTAACGAGACACAGTTGAGCCGCACGGAGGAGGTCAACTCTTGGCATCACCTTCCATTTCAGGCTGGCCTTCCAGTGAGCCCCAGGGACAGCGTGTCCCTGCCCCTACCCCCAGGCTAAGCGCATACAAGCACACACTACCATACTCAGTGTTCTAAAACTTATCGTGCACGCAGAACGTGGAGGCCACAGGACAATGTTCTCCATCTATTCTGAGTTCCAAGGATCAAGTTTAGGCCATCAGGCTTGTGTCAAGTACTTCTACTCACAGAACCATCTTGCCAGCCTTATGTCTGGCTTTGTAAGTGGGTTTGGGGATTGAACTCTGCAACTCACACTTGCATAGCAAGACTTTTATAACTGAGGTATGTCCCCAGACCCCCCAAAGTTTAATTTTGTTCTATGCACATTTCCCAGTTTTCCCCCCCCTTTAAGATGCTGGGGATAGAGGCCACATTACAAATGGAAGAGTTTTTTAAAAGGCCCATGGTGAAAATGAGGATTCCTTAGAATGTCATTTCAGTTGACTGAACCCTATATATCCTTCATCAAAAGGGCTGGGGAAAAGCTAGCGTAGCAGGAGCTATGGACCAATTCCCACTGCCGTCCACTAGAGGGCGCCAGACACCGGCAAGGCCTGACCTCATCCTGAGGTCTGCAGCAGGCAGTCAGGCAGGCAGAAGACTGGCCTGCAGAGCACTGACCTCCAAGGCAGTGGACCTGGGAAGGAGGGCAGCAGTGCTCATATGGAAACATCCACCTCCTGTCCAACCTTTCAGCCCTTCAGGATGCACTGGTTTAGGGGAAGTCTTCACTCACCTCATGGATGCCAAAGTGGGCGTAGGAGTCAAAGTAGTAGTCTTTGGATGTCATGTCCTCAGCATTGGGCTTCTCACTGCTTTCTGCTTGAGCACAGGAAACCTGAAAGACGGGAGTAGCAAAAGGGTCACAGGCGGGCTCCTCAGAGCCTCCGCATCCTACAAGAAGGCCCCTCCTCAGAATGGGACAACCCTACAGCCCCTCCAGCATCTTTCTTCCCCAGGGGCTGTTTCCACATCCAGGACCCACCCAGAGCACCATCCAGGGAGCAGCAGCCTCGCCTACCATCTCTCCAGGCTCTACGCCCGTCTCTAGCTCAGCCCACAGCTGGGGAGGGAGGGAAGGGAAGGCAGAGCCAGGGCAGACACATGGAAAGCCAGGGGAGGAGGGCTGGAGACGGAGTTAAGGAAGCAGCCATGGTTCTGGGGAGCCAGCTGGGGCAGGAAAGGGGTCTGTCCTACGTGTTTAGGGGGCATGGGGGGGGGACTGGTTTGAAGCAAGAGGGTGATTAGACCTCCTGGGGAGCCAGGTGTATCAAGGTATGCGTATGTGGAAGTGGGCTTGGGTGGGGTCTCACAAAAGGATATTTACTTCTTCAAGAGGCGGCTGGAGGCTCATCCCATTAGCCAAGGTGGCTACAAAATTCTAGGAGAGAGTAACAGGGAAAAAGGGTTAGCTACGGGGCGGCTGGGGAAGCCTTCGGGGCAGTGAGTGTTTTGCAGGTTGGCTTTTCCTGGGCATGGGAGTGGTGTAAGCAGGAGCAAGCGATAGGCCGCAGTTGGGTGAGGAAGGGGTAGGCATGGGGAGGGGGAGGAAGGGGGTCTCCTGTCCCAGCTGTTGGCTGCAGAGATGGCTGCCCGCCCCATGTTGTCCCTCTCTGGCCACATACACCTACCCTGTCTAGGCCAGGTCACGTGGCCAGTGCCAGCTGTTGCTCCCCCGCACCACCTAACCACCCCCTAGATAAGGTGACATTTCCCGACACAGACACACCAGGCTCAGGTGCCATGAATAAATCGCAGGGGGCTGACAGACCATGGGTGCTGGGCACCCCGTGTACCCCATCATCATCCTGTCTCCTGGCCACACCACCACACCACAGCAAGTACGCCGCCCCCAACTCCACCTGCGCCCCTGACGAGGGGGCCACCCAGGGGTGCAACACATGCCTCGGGGAAGTGGGAAGCCCCTCCTTTCAAACCCCACCTCTCTCTCTCTCTGTCCACAAGTGCCAGGCCCAGGGTCGCTTCAGCGACACTGTAGGCTAACCGATTCCCATGGCAGGTGTCCCAGCAACTGACCTTCCTCTCCAGAGAGCTTGAAGCGGGGTGGGCCCCATTAGAGTATACCCCATCAATGACTGCTACCCAAGGCCAGAGAGGCTACGGTATCTACCCCGCTCTCGGCTTCCCACAGCCAGTAGGGGGAGTCCCCATGTGAGCCTCTCTTTTTCAGTGCTACAGATACCAGCAGGTTAACAAATGACTGAAGAGGATCTGTTCTGTTTCTGGCTTGTGTTTGAGACAAGGGTGTCTCTGTGTAGCTTTGAAGCCTGTTCCCGGAACTCGTCCTTCTAATAGGCCAGGCTGGTCTTGAACAGAGATCTGCCTGTCTCTGCCTCCCAAGTGCTGGGGTTAAAGGTGTGAAGCGGCGGCCAGGCTGACTGAAGAGGGGGTGAAACCTGAGGCCAGGACCTGCCTTACAGGCCTAGTAGTGAAGTCTTACACGAGAGCTAACCGGAAGGCTTAAGGAGAGCTAGCGAGTTCAAAGGCCAGCCTGGGCTGCCGGGTGAGTTCAAGGCCAGGCCCACTTTGCATCAAAGGCAGTAAAAAGTACACTGGGGAATACCGCTCCGGGGTGGAACACTCGGCTATAAGCAAATAAGCCAGGTGCTAGAATTTTATTCCGTGTTTTGGGGGAAATTAGACGAAGGTACGAATCCCAAAGGAGGGATCGGGTGAGGGGTAAGGCCCCTTGGCCTGCGTACCTCTGCAGCCACCCCACCCCCAAGCCTGACTAGTGACCATCCAGCCCAGGGCGCTTTGATGAGGAGGTGAGCCTGGGGCCACGCCCCATGAAAAAAAAAAAGAGCCCCTCACAAGCCCACAGTGACCACGAGGGGGTGCCCGGCGCCGGCTCCGGATCTCCTCGGCGGAGATGCCCCACCATCCTCTCTCTACCAGAGAGGTCACAGGGCTCTGCCCATCCCCCCCCAACCGCACAAGGGGAACGCAGAGCGGAGGAAAGGGAGGCGCGGGCGGCGATCGCAGGCCGGGCCCCGCGAGGGTGCACGGGCGTCCCGAGCCCGGCCCGGGTGAGCGCGCGGCAGGCGGCAGGCGGCAGCCCAGGGCCCCGGGGCTGCAGCCCAGGGCGCCGGGCCGGGCCGGGCCGGGCCGGGGGCGGGGCCTTTGTCCCGCACGTGGAGCCCGCGGGGCCCCTGGAGCGGCACACCCCCCTCCCCACGCGGCGCGGCGCGGCGCGGCCACGTGCGGCCCGGCTGGACGCGCCCCCGGCCCGCGACCACGTGCGGCGGCCCTCGACTCGACTGCGGGGTCCGAGAGCCCCGAGAGCCGGGGTCACCCCCGTCGCGATCGGACACGTCCCCCGATGCCGACCCCCGCGGGGCCCGGCACGCCCCAGGCCCCGCGTCCGCAGTTCGGGCCGCGGGTAGCCCGTCGCCCCCTCCCCGCCGGCCCGAAGAGCCCAGCCACTCACCTCCATGATGCAGTTCGCGGCCTCGGCTGCCGCCATCTTCACCCAAGTCCTCCGGCCTCCGAGACCCCCCCCTTTCTTCTCTCTCCCCCCGACCGGGGACCGCCTTTTACCAGAGGGTCCACCGCCCGGCCCCCGAGACCCCGCCATCCGTCTTTATTGGCTGGCCCAGCCGTCAATCCCAAAGGCTCACACTGCAATTGGATGCCAAGCACGTCTATCAAATCTCAAGTGCCCGCCCCTCCCAGCGTTCAAAGGACCACCCCCTCCCGTCCGCTAGGAAGGGAACAACTGTCTGTCCGTCTTAAGCAGCCCATGTGATGATTGGATCATCTCCCCATCGGGTCTTCCCGCCTCCTTCCGGCCAGCTCCGCCTCGAAGCTTCCCGGCGGGCTCTGCGCTAAGCGGATGTCGAGAAACTCGGCCGTCGATCATTAAGATGGTCCGCCTCTCCGTCGTTGCCATTAGCTGAGCAAACGGTGACGTTGCATGGCTCTTACTCCAGTCCCTTCGAGGGACTGCTGAAGAACAGCAGGGGCCATTGGCCCACAAGGAGTCAGGCCGGACTTAGGACAGCAGCGATTGGCTCCCAGGAATATCGGTCACCAACGTTCGGTGCACGCTCCGGGCTGGGAAGGTTTCAGGAGCAACTGGGGCCCGGGCGCGAGCTTTGCGAAATCCCGAATCCCTGGCAGTAGACGTGGTAGCGTTCTGGTCTGGGGTCCTGAAACTTGTCAGGAGTCGTAGTGAGCGTCAGTGCGATGAGCCATACCCTTGTACTGGACCGTGCCACTTTGTGAAGACCTGTGGCCTCCTAGTCCTCTGCAGGAAACACCCATCTCCCTTTGTTTGGCCAATTCCTACACGTCAATCACGGGCAGTGTGGACGCCATCTCCTCCAGGAAGTTTCCCTGCATCTGCAGAAAGTTACTCGTTGCCTGAGGATGGATGCCAGTTGCTGGGTTCGTGCACCTGCCTCTTAACTCTTGTCTCACCAGTACTTGGCCCAAGCACAGGATCCTTTAAATTCCCAAATGTGCCTCTCCAGTCCGGGCCTCATGAACCTGCTTCCTTCCGACTCCTAACACTTGTACTTTGTTCAGTGTGCTTGTGTGTCACGTCCTTAGCGGCAAGAACCTGCACCATCTGCTGCAGATTCTTAACACTTAAGGTATCTGGTGTGACCTGTTTTTTCAGGCAGAGTCTTACAGTGTAACCATGGGCCTGGAACTCGTCATGTATATCCAGCCTGCCTGTCTCCCAAGGGCTGGGATTTAAGGCGTGGGTAAACTTCCCCCAGCCAGTATGATTTCTTTTTCTTTGTTGTGTTGTCTTCGAGACAAGAGTTTCTCTGTGTAGCCCTGGCTGTCCTGGAACTCGGACATCCTCCTGCCTCTGCCTCCCAAGCACTGAGATTAAAAGTGTGCTCCACCATCGCCCGTTCAGTACGATGTCTTGATTGACTCCTGCTACTCCTTCCCAAATCTCAATAGCCCAAGGGCCTTTCCCTCCTAGTCCCCCACACCCCTTCTCTCCGACCCTGGTGCTCCCACCTGCCAGGCCCTACAGCTCACCCCTGCCGTTTGGGGCCTCCCAGCATCCCCCCCCCCCCGCGCCTCTCCCCCAAACGATGTCTCAATCCTTTAACCCCTCCATTCACTTCAGCGTTAACAGTTCATCCTAGTTACCTGGGGCCCCTGCCACCCTCATGGTCCATGTCAATTCACACTGTGCCCCTCTTTGGAGATCAAACTTGCTTTTCTCCCAGGACAAGAGACTTTATCTGTAGCTAGTGAATACTGGGCATTCTGACTTCCACCCAACCACTCTGACAAGAGGTTTTAATAACCTGACACATTCAGGCATTCAGATGGCTACCAACGTAGATTTTTTTTGTTTTGTTTTTGAGACAGGGTTTCCCTCTGAAACAGTCCTGGCTGTCCTGGGACTCACTCTGTAATCCAAACTGGCCATGAACTCACAGGGATCTGCCTGCCTCTGCCTCCTGAAAGCTGGGATTAAAGGCGTGCACCTTATTTTTTTTTTTTTTTAATTTGGATTTTGTTTCTGGCTGTACAAGTATGTGGAAACCAGAGGTTGTGGTGAAAATGCCTTCCTAGATTGCTCTGTACTTTGTTGTTGTTTATGAGACAGGGTTTCTCTGTGGCCCTGGGTGTCCAGGAACTAACTCTGTAGACCAGGCTGGCCTCGAGATCTGCCTGCCTCTGCTCCTGAGTGCTGGGCTTTGTACTTTAATTTTCAGAGCTGGCCTGGAACTCATAGAGATCCCTTTGTGTCTGCCTGTCAAGTGCTAGGATTAAAGCCATTGCTGCCATGCCAGGCACCACATTTATTATTATTATTATTATTATTATTATTATTATTATCCACCTTATTTTTTGAGAAGAGGCCTCAGTGAATCTGGAGCCTCTGCAAGCAAGCTGCAGAGATCCTGTCTCTGACTTTTAGTGCTGGGATGACTGACCTCTGTGCCCAGCTTTTCAGTGGGTGCTGGGAATTGAGTGCAGGTCTTTATGCATAGGCAGCAAACACATTACACTGATAGATCCATTGCTCTAGCCCCAATTTGGGGTCTTTGAAGCAAGGACTCATGTAGCCTACATTGGCCTTAAACATACTAAGTAGCTGAGAATGACTTCGAACCCCTGATCGTCTAAGTGCTGGGATTATAGGCCTGCCGCAGCATGCACTGCGGAGCTTGTACCCATGGAACCTGTGACTCCTCTAACAGCTATACCTCTCAAGCAATGTCTAAAGAGTGCTACCACTCCTTTGGGGGTGAGCAACCCTTTCATAGGGTCACCTAAACCTTTGGGAAACATTTCCATTATGATTTGTAACAGTCGCAAAATTACAGTTAGGAAGTAGCAATGAAAATAATTTCACGGCTGGGGTCACCGCAGCATGAGACACTGTCTTAAAGGGTCGCAGCATTAGGAAGGGTGAGGACACTGGTCTAGCTGAAGGATGTGCCACCAATAGCACCTCAAAAAACAACACAAGAAAAACAGTGTGTCTGGGCGCTGGCTGCCATAAGCCAGATGTGTACCTGTTTCTCCCAGATTGAACGTGAGAAGAGGGAACGCTCTTGAGATTCGGGAACTCGACGAGGCTAAATCTCAGAACCATCCGGGATTCCCAAGCTGTTCGCCAGGGTCACAAAAGCGGTTAAGCACTGGCTGGGAGAGCTCAGGGTAGGTGCAGGATCCCAGCTCCATGTCAGGTAGCCGCAAATGCTGTGACTCCAGTTCCAGGGGACCCGATGGCGGCTGCATGCATACCCATATACCCCACACACACCCCTCAACACACCTGTGTATGTATTTTTAAAATAGAAATCTTATTTTTAGAAATCAATAAGCTGAAGTTAGAGAGGCTACTCAGTGGTTAACAGATTTGTCTGCAGAGGACATAAGTTCTGCTCTCAGGACCTGTACCTGGCAGCTAACTGCCTGTAACTCTAGCGCTAGAGGGTGCAGTGTCTTTTCCTGGCACCTTCCTCCCTTGTACTTACACACACACACACACACACACACACATACACACACACACACACACACATACACACACTCACACATACACACACACACTCACACACACATACTCACACACACATACACGCACTCACACACACATACACACTCACACACATACACACACTCACACACACATACACACTCACACACATACACACACTCACACACACATACACACACACTCACACACTCATACACACACACACTCACACATACACATACATACACACACAGACACATACACACACACACTCATACACACACATACACACACACACATACACACACACACACATACACACACACATACACACACACATACACACACACACACATACACACACACACACACACACACACACACACAGGCTTGGAGATCACTGTGTTATACCTTTTTTGTAGCCTCTGTAGGCACTGCACACATGTAATACACATACATACATACACATAAAAATACACATACATACACATAAAAATTAATAATCTTTGACTTTTCTTTTTCAAGACAGGGTTCTCTGTGGAGCTTTGGAGCCTGACCTGGAACTTGCTCTGTAGACCAGGCTGGCCTGGAACTCAGAGAGAGTTGGCTGCCTCTGCCTCCTAAGGGCTTGGACTAAAGGTGGGTGCCACCAACGCCTGGTCTTAATTTGATTTTTTTAAAGACAGGGTTTCTCTATGTAGCCCCAGCTGTCCTGGAACTCACTCTGTAGACCAGGCTGGCCTCCAACTCAGAGATCTGCCTGCCTCTGCCTCCTGAGTGCTGCCACAGGGTGTGAATCCCAGCACTCAGGAATCATGAGTCACAGGAAAACCAGGGCCACACAGAGAGACCCCAGCTTTAACCAAAGAAAAAAGTAGGTAGAGTGATAAAGACCCCAACCTTGACCTCTCGTCTCCATATATATTCCAGTCCACTCAAATGCACATGTACACACATGTAAACTCACACACTCAACAAACACTTGAGTGCTCTAGGTGAAGAACAAAGCTTTTAATATGGAGACATCTCTAAACAATCTTTTTGGCAAAAAAAAAGCGGCATAGCAGCCACCACCCCACAGCCCTGAGAGGAAATGTGTGTGTCATCAGACCCTGAGGCCGGTCTTGCAGTGGCTTCAGAGGGGGCCTCAGTCCAAGGGTAAGTTCAAGTCCACAGGAGAGATGGCCAGGATGCCTGCCTGTAGGGGACAGAGAGCCATGACACCACTCTGTGATACAGGGAAGGAGACTGGGGCCCAGAGAGATGGGACCAGGTGCCCACTAGGGATGGGAAGACACTGACAGACACAAAGTGGGACAGGTAATTCAGCGCTGGCTATTCTGAGCTGGTTTCAGTCTGCTCAAAGGCCTGTCCTTTAACTGTGGCCAGCCTCTGGCCTCCCCATGAGCTCTTGTCGTCTGCTAAAAGAAGCAGGTATGCCAGCTTCTTGGAGGAGCCCACATGTCCATCCTCTCCGCATTCTGCTCCAGTGTGGTCTGGACTCCTCCATGACTCCCTACCTCCCTATCCCAGGGGATGCAGGAGGAACCCTACCGATAACAGCATCTTTGGCCTGGTGCCCATATTCAGTCTTGAGAGAACCTACAGCCTCATCAACCACTGGAATCCACAGTCCTTCCTGCTGGGACTAGCACCCACCTCCAGGCCTCTCCAGGTCCATCCCCAAGGCTAGATGGGGCAATGCACAGACAATCTGTATCCAGAGTGCCCATCTCAGGGTGATCAAAGGCCCTCCCATGGCTGTGTGTCCTTTTCTCCCCTTCTGATGTGCTGGACTCTACCACTGACGTTTATCCCAACCTTCATTTGTTAATATTCTGAGACAAGATCTCATTCAGTTGCCTAGGCTAACCTTGAACCTACTCTGAAGCCGGGGTGTCTTTAAACCTTCATGGTTTTTGCTTTTTTTCCTGAGACAGGGTTTCTCTGTATTGCTTCAGAGCCTGTCCTAAAACTTGCTCTGTAGACCAGGCTGGCCTCAAACTCACAGAGATCCGCCTGCCTCTGCCTCTCAAGTGTTCGGATTAAAGGCGTGTGCCACCACTGCCTGGCTAAACCTGCACATTCTTTGGTACCTGGGGTGACAGGCCTGTGCCACTAGGCACCATCCAATGCCCCCTTATTCCCTCACCTCCCAGGTCTCACCATATAGCTCTAGCTGGTTTGGAATTCCCTATATCTATCCCGACTGGCCTTGACCTCATAGAAATGTGCTTGCCTGGGTCCTGGGATTAAAAGTAAGGTACTATGCCAAGTAGATTTATTTCTACTTTGTGTATAAAATAGTAAATAGGGTCCAGGGAAGACCTCACCGGGCTGATTATCAGCATAGGAAGCAGAGGTCACAAGCATCCCTGAAGAATCCACTAATCACCCTAAAAAGATAAGGGGACTGGGGAGCTATATGAGCTATTCTCACAACTGCTAGATCATGATGGGCATCAGAACTCAGCAACGTGCCTGGCACACAGCAAGTGCTCAATAAACACATGAGGTGAATGGAAGAGCTGGAAATTCTGGAAGGAAACCTAAGCTATCGCCCATCAGATGGCAGTAGGTAAACTGAAGCCTGGCAGGGTGTGTGCCACTTACCCAGCCCCCATGGGCCTGAATCCAGGGCGCAAAGCTGTGTACATGCTCCACGCTGAGGCCAGCCAGGGTACCCCCGAGTCCGGCCACGCGCCGACTCAGCTCCATGGCCAAAGCCAGGCGGGCCAGCGGTTCCGGGGATGGCGGTGGGGGTGCTGGGCACGACAGCGAAGGGCTCGCACGGTTTGGGGAGGAGCTGACTTCCCGGCTGGAGAAGAGTTCCACAAGGCGGGCAAATGAGCCAGCGGACAGGCGAGCCAGTCTACGGTGCAGAGCTGGGTCAGAAGCTAGCTGGGGGGGGGGGGGGGGGGCAGTGTTAGTTACTGCTTCTAAGCTCCATGGCCTTAACCAGTGGGCTCCCAGGGAGGGGGCCTAGACTCGGAGGCAAGTACAGTTCTGAGTTCTAAACAGTAAATTCTCCTATAGTCAAGAGTCCCTGAGCGGGGTGGCGAGATGGCTCAGAGGTTAAGAGCATCGACTGTTCTTCCAGAGGGTCTGAGTTCAAGTCCCAGCACATGGTGGCTCAACCATCTATAATTCGAGCTGGTGCCCTCTACTGATGTGATCCCAGCACTCGGGAGGAAGAGTCAGGTGGATCTCTGAGTTCAAGGCCAACCTGATCTACTGAGAGTTCTGGGACAGCCCTGTCTCAAGAAAGAGGAAAAAGAGTTGTTTTCTTTTTTCTTTTTCTTTTTTTTTCCCCTTGGTTCTTTGAGACAGGGTTTCTCTGTGGCTTTGAAGGCTGTCCTGGAACTAGCTCTGTAGTTCTCAAACTCACAGAGACCCGGCTGCCTCTGCCTCTGAGTGCTGGGAATAAAGGTGTGTGCCACCACTGCCTGGCTGAGGCTTTTGTTTTCTACACAGATAATCGATGTTATGTCAGATTCCAAGGAACTCGGAAGCAATGCCCACCTCTAGTGGCATTTCCTCCTTTGTAGTCAGTCGGGGCTGTTTTGTTTGTTTTAGAGACAGGGCTTTATTATGTAGCCCTGGCTGGTCTTGAACTCACAGAGATCCACTGCCTCTGCCTCCCAACTACTGGGATTAAAAGTGTGCACCCAAGTCCCACCTTGTTTTGTTAAAACAAGGTCACCCGTATAGCCTGGGCTGTCCTGGAACTCTCTCTGGAGCTCAGGCTAACTTTGAACTAGTGGCAATCCTCCTGCCTCACATTCCAAGAGTGCTGGGAGGAAAGTTGTGTGCCACCATGTTCACTACAATCAAATGTTACACACCTGCTAACAGCCAGTCTCTTACCTGGCTCAAGTTTCTGTTTGTTTGCTGTTCTTTGGTTTTGAGTATTTTAGTTGGGGGAGAGGGTAAGGGAGAGCAGAGTTAAGGACCTCAGCTTGCTAGGCAAGGGCTCCGTCACTGAGCCAATCGCTAATGCCTCTGGTGGGTTCTGTTGACTAGATCCCCCTTGCATGCTGACGGTCCATGAAGGGCACTGGTTTCAAGTCCTACTGTGGTGAGGCTCCAAAGCTCCGGCAAGAATGATATAGTGTTCACTGGAGCCCCGGAGCCTCACCCTTCACCAAGACAACACAGCTCCTGCCTCTGCCCTACCCCACAGCTGCGCTCTCCAAGGCATGGAGCACAGGCCCATCCATCCATCACCTTTTGGTTGATGACTTCTGCCTCCTCCTCCAACAAGGCTACCAGCCTCCTCAGCAGGGCTTCCTTTTCTGTGGACGGAGGGCCCTGGAACTCTGGAGGCAGAAGAGAGCTGCACTAAGGAGAGGCCTGGCTTCACTGGCGCTCTCTCTGGTCTCTAGACTCCTCCGCCACCTACCTGGGCTGGGCGGAGACCTCAGTTGCTCTTGGACCAACTGTTCCAGACGCTGGGCGACCAGGGCATAGAAGTCTGAAGTAGCTGGGCCTGGTGGAAAGAATAAGTCTTTGCGCCTACAGAACAGGATGCTACGGATTCTATCCTCCACACCATCTTACTAGACAGGAACAATTTCCATCTCACAAGGGTAAACTGAGGCCATGAGAGAATTTGGTAGAAGATGTCAAAATCCTCAGCCTTTCTACTTTGTTGCACCCTCAAATTAAACAGAATGTTCAACCTAGACTCTGGAGATTATTTTACCCAATAAGGGCAAACACATAGCACCCTGCCATGAGCACCTTACCCCTGGTCCAGGTCACAGGTCACAGGCAGCAAGTGACCAGACTCAGCTCCACAGCTGAGGTGAGCCATCTAATCACGTGTGTCCTTTAGAATTATTTCTTAATACTACATATGTGGGTGTTCAGCCTGCATGTGTGTCTGTGTACCACTTGGGTGTGTGGTGCCCATGAAGGCTACAAAAGCACACCAGAGGCTGAATGACCTAGCAGTTTAGTGGCTGCTCTTCCAGAAGATCTGGGTTCAATTCCCACCACCTACATGGTGGCTCCCAAGTTCCTTTAACTCCACATCCACGAGATCCAATGCTCTTCATGGTGGCCCACGGCTTTAATCCCAGCACTCAGGAGCCAGAGGCAGGTGGATCTCTGTAGATTTGAGGCCAGCCTGGTGTACAGAGTGAGTTCCACTATGGCTGTGGAGTATTACGCTCACTAGGCAAAGATGTGGTACATTTGTTTATGCTGCATTTGTTTATCTAAAGAGGTGTTGCTTTGCTTGCACCTGATTGGTCTAATAAAAAGAGGAATGGCCAATAGCTATGCAGCAGAGGGACAGGCAGGAGCTGGAAGGCAGAGAGAATGAGTAGGAAGAGGAAATCTAGGCTCCAGAGAGAAGGGAGAGAGGAGCATGCCAGCCAGCCACGGAGTAAGCAGGGGAACAGGACATACAGAATGAAAGAAAGGGAAAAGCCGCGAAGCCAGCCCTACATGAAAAGAAAAATTAAAATAAGCTATAATCCAGGACAGCCTCCAAAGTCACACAGAAACCCTGTCCCCAAAACAAAATAAATAAATCATCTCATTGTCAGGGAAGGGCATTAGAGGTAGCCTTTCCAGGCATCACCCTCCCTGTGGAGTGGGGGGTGGGGTGGGATGGGAGGATGGTCCAGGGGCATGGGAGGGAGGGAGAGGGAACTGGGGTCTCTATGTAAAATAAGAAAAATAAATGAATAAAATAAGTTATAAGAGCTAATGGGCTGGGAGGTGGTGGGAGGGGACTCTCCTCTGCTCCCCGATGTGTGCCACCATTGCCTTACGTGCTGTTGGCAACGGCACACAGGGCCCCTTGCATGCCAGGCAGGCACTCTACTGACTCATTAGCTTTCTGTAATCCAGGCTGGCCTTAAACTCACAGCAATCCTCCTGCCTCAGCCTCCCACCTGCTGACTACAGCAATGCACCCCCACACCCAGGGCTACTGACCATCATTAGTCAAGTACTGATACTCCTTCTTACAGTCTTTATCTGCCACTTGAAAAAAGGGGGAACAAGGAGGAGATTTGCCCAGTCAGATTACCAACTGGCCAGTGAGCTGTGATTAACAACCATGGCCCCTGTTACAGAGAACTCTTCCCTAAGAGCCAGGGAAGCACTAAGTAAGGAAAGATACTTCCCTAAGAAGGGAGCCAGAGCACCCTCTGGCTGGTCAACCACAGAACTGGAAGGTAGACTTCTAAGCAGAGAGCTGGGCAGTGGTGCCTCAGGCCTTTAATCCCAGCATACGGGAGGCTGAGGCAGGTGATCTCTGTGAGTTCTAGGCCAGCCTGGTCTACAGAGCGAGTTCCAGGCCAGCCAAACCTACACAGAGAAACCCTGTCTCGAAAACAAACAAGAACAACAACAAAAACCCAAAATGAAATGCCTGTGATTTCAGTAGGAGGCGGCCTGTTGCAGGACGGCTCCAGCAAGTGTGACTCTGCCTCAACACTGCCTAGAAAGAAGCCCGACAGAGGAGGGGGTTACTTATGGCCTGTGCTAAAACTGAGCGGTGTTCACCTTGTACTGTCTGGATTTTGTAACCAAAGTTCCTAGCCATTAAAGTTTCACAAGTGACCCGGGTAAATCTCTTACCAGGCTGAGAGCCATAACAGGGGCGTAGGGGAAGAAAGCAGGGTCGGGAGGACTCCGGGGGAGGGGCTCCTCTCCCCAGGGGACAAGGGAGGCATCTTCGGAGGCGGCTCAGGAAATCTGTTGGCTCCTCTTGGGCAGGGCTCCTAGGGACAAGAACCTTGGACTGACCCCATGGAAGATCACTCTCGAAACTCGAGATAGGTATATGGGGTCAGAGCTGAAAGGAGGAGACAGGCTGGGACCAGGACCGAGGCTGGGGAAGACCTTCCATTAAAAGCTGACCCTGGGGCAGAGGCCACTCACTCACCTGGGTGGAGCTGGGACAGGGGACCCAGCCGCTTCACCGCGCCTCAGGAAGGCAGCCAGAACCCTCAGGGTGTCCTCTCGGAGCCCCAGCTCTTCAGAGCCGGCCATGGAAGCAGCTGAAGGAGAAAACGGAGGATGAACCCAAGTGTGGTGATAAACTCAAACTTCCGAGTCCCTGAATGAAGAGGGCGCCAGAACTCGGGAGACAGAAAAGTTGGTCACTGGGACAGTTGATTCCGTCGAGGAAAGGGGGACTGGAAAGAGGAGGTTTTAAGGCAGGAGGAAGCTGAGTGCTTAAACTCCTACATCCAGGACAGGGGATGGGGTTTGGAACTCCCAGCCCTGCATCCTGAAAGGTCCACTCATTCAGGTATTTAAGTCCTTAGCGGATAAAGAACTACCAATCCCAGTACGCTCTGCGGCACACATTGGCCCGATTTCCCCGCTTTTCGCCGAACAGCCTGCTGGGAGATGTAGTTCTAACTACCTCTGGCTAGCACCGGAGACCCCGGGTGCTCGAACGTCAGAGGCAGGACTGGCTGTGGCCGCGTATGAAACTGGTTCCCTCCCCTTTCTGTTCCAGTCTCTTGCTGGCACCACGCTCACCTGGTTCTGGGTTCTGCTCTAGTCGCGCTGGCGCTGGCTCCCGCGCTTTCACTCAATTTCTACCAACTTTTCTTCGTAAATTCAACTTTCCCGCGCCTGCGCACTGGGCCGACCTGGCAACCGCCCCAACATTGAAGGGGCGTGGCGTTGTGGTGCAGCTCATTTGCATACGGCGTTCCCAGCATGCCTGTGGGCGGAAAGGCCAAAAGAGGGCATCGAGAGTTGGGTTGCGCCCAGAAGTTTCTTCTCGGCGTTTGCGATTCTTACCCAAATTATGAGAAAATTGTTTCTACCTCAAAATACGGTTAGAGAAGCAAGTCCCAGCGCTCGGAGGCTTAGCTGACAGGAGGGGCAGGGTGCGTGGCTGCGAGACTCAGGAGTACTGGGAGCCCTGAAGCCCCAGGGGCGCGCGATCCCTCCCCGGTAGGTAACGCGGAAGAACCGGGCGGGTGGCGGCCTCAGGGCGCAGGCTGGGGCAGCCCCGACGCGCAGGTGCTCGGCTGCCGAGAACCAGACGGGCCGGCCGAGGTCGGAGGCCGAAGGTAGTAATGTTGCCGCAAGTTCAAGGCCAGTCTGCTCCACAGTGAGAGACAGCCGGGCCAAGCTGGACCACAGGATGAGCTCCCGACTAGCCTGGGCTACGTGAGTTGAAATCCGGCCTGGCTCCCGAATACGTTTGAGGCTACCTTTGTTTACAGTGGAGTTCAGGCCAGCCTGGGCCACGTAGTGAGTCCCAGGCCAGCCTGGATTGCATAGTGAGTTCAAGACCAGCCTATGCTACGTACTAAGACCCTGTCTCGTAACATCCGTAAAAAAGGATATAGAAAAATCAAAATAGAAGAAGGCTGGAGAGAGGCGACTGCACTTGGGGGCACTTGAGAGAATACTCTGGAAATAAGCACGGGGTTTCAGTGCAAGGGAACTGTAGGTAAGGGAGCAGTCACGGTCTCGGAAAGACTATGGAAAGAGACTCCACCCTGTTAGTGGGTTACCTGCTGGGGATAGTAGAGGGGTTTACACTGGTAAAGGAGAAGGAATTCGTGGGTAGGCATAGTTTCTACCGAAGGCGCTAGGGTAGCAAAGGCGGTCCCAATGGGGATGAAAGGTGGGAAGGAGTTTCCCATTTGTACCCCACGGAAGCATGGGTGAAAGATTTGCGCTGTGGCGGGTCAGAGAGGTTTGAGTGCGTTTGCCCTATGACACGCAGGCTCACGAACTGCCCCGTATGCGCAGGCCCGAGCATGGGAACCCCGAAACCGCGGATCTTGCCCTGGCTGGTGTCGCAGCTGGACCTGGGGCAGCTGGAAGGCGTGGCCTGGCTGGATGAGAGCCGCACTCGGTTCCGGATTCCATGGAAGCATGGCTTACGGCAGGACGCCCAAATGGCTGACTTTGGCATCTTCCAGGTGCTGGGGCCGGAAGGCTTTGGGAGACTTCAGAGAGGCGTTCCTGGGCGTGGCTAGGCAGGGGCGGGGTCTTGCTAATGAAGGTGGGTGGGACTAGTGGGATGGACAGGAACTGATTGGCAGACTCCAAGAATAGAACCCGGAAATTAAATTTGGATTGCTTATTTTGTTTTTTCGAGACAGGGTTTTCTCTATGACTTTGGAGCCTATCCTGGAACTAGCTCTTGTAGATCAGGCTGGTCTCGAACTCACAGAGATCCGCCTGCCTCTGCCTCCCGAGTGCTGGGATTAAAGGCCTTTGGATTGCTTAAGGGTGGCCATAGCAGTGATTCTCAACCTGTGGGTCGAGACCTTTCCACAGGGTTTGCATATCAGATATTTACATTACGATACATAAACAGTAGCAAAACTACAGTTACTAAGTAGTGACGAAAATCATTATATGGTTGAGGTCATCACAGCATGAACTATATTAGAAGGTCACAGTATTAAGAAGGTTGAGAATTACTGCTACAGAGGGTTGGAGATCTTTGGGAGTAGGCTCTTGATTTTAGAACCCTCAAACCTTAAGGTCTGAGAATGCCTTGTGGATGGGTTATTAACTTAGCATGGACTAGAGACAGTAATAGAATGTGAGACTGGTCCCCAGAGGTTGTCGTGGCGGGAGGTACCACCCAGTCCTAGAAGGATGGCTTAGGAAAAACAAGGCTGGAGGACATGGTGGCAGTTTGTGATCCCAGCACTCTGGAGGCATCAGCAGGGGCTCAGCTTTGGTTAGTGTGTGAGAAACCCTTTCAAAACCAAAGGGGATTCCTTTTGGTGCAGAAAGTAGAGGTTAGAGATGGGGATGGAAAGCCCAGGCGCACAGTGAATGTGAGACGGACCTTGGGTCTGAAACCACAGGATGGAACATGGTGGGAGATGTCAGGACCTTGGGGCAGAGTCTAAGTCATCTCCCCTCCTATCCTGGAATCATTGATGTCAGGCTTGGGCCGAAGCCAGTGGCGCCTACACCCCAGGGAAGGATAAGCCGGACCTGTCGACCTGGAAGAGGAACTTCCGGTCAGCCCTGAACCGGAAGGAAGTGCTGCGATTAGCTGATGACCAGAGCAAGGACCCTTTTGACCCTCATAAAGTGTATGAGTTTGTGACACCAGGTGTGTAACCAGGCTGGGTCGGGCGGGGGTCACAGGACCCTTGGGATCAGGAGGACCTCTGCCCTTCCTTCTACTCACCCTTTCTCTGGACAGCAGCAAGAGACTTTGTACATCTGGAGCCCTCCCCTGATAGCAGTGGCATAAGCAGTGTGTCTGATCCCCAGGTGAGGAGGGACCAGTTCTGTGCTTCACCCTTGCCCTGTCCGTCCCCACCCCCAGCTTTTACCCCGGACCTCCTCCTCTGCCTGAGGCTGTTGACTTCCTCCAGGAAGACCTCTTGGAATTACTGGGTGACTTGGTCTTGAGGCCCCTCCCAGATGAGGGGTCCTCAGGCCAGGCTATTGTTCCTGATCACTCTCAACTACTGCTGAGCCCCAATTTGGACAACTTCCCGCACCTGGCACCCCGGGAAAACCCTCTGAGGCAGCTGCTAGCTGAGGAGCGTGAGTGCTGGCGATGGGGCAGGGAGGCTGCAGCAAGGACGGCAGTCCTCACCCTGGTCCTCACGTCTCCCCTTTCGTGCCCCTCGCAGAATGGGAGTTCGAAGTGACTGCCTTCTATCGAGGCCGCCAGGCCTTCCAGCAGACGCTCTTTTGCCCTGGGGGCCTTCGGCTGGTGGGCACCACCGACAGTAACAGGACACTGCCTGGGCAGCCAGTCACCCTGCCAGACCCTGAGGAGCTTCTGACAGACAGACTTGCCAGGGAGTATGTGAGGCATGTACTCAAGGGGCTGGGCAAGGGGCTGGCACTGTGGAGGTCAGGGCAGTGTCTCTGGGCCCAGCGTCTGGGTCACTCTCATTCCTTCTGGGCTCTGGGCGAGGAGCTGCTTCCAGACAGCGGGCGAGGGCCTGATGGAGAGGTCCCCAA